>NW_027180329.1:0-610531 GCF_040956055.1 Brachionichthys hirsutus | reverse complement strand
AGGCACTATTGTCACTAACATTGGTGTGTCAGCTAGTTTATTAAAAATGATTTTGATTTAGATTCATATTTTAGAGGGGTTGTATTGTTAAGAAGGACGATCATCTGGATTTATACTTTATTTAAATGATTACCGGTAATCTTTTTTTTTTTTTTTTTCAATCATATCTGCCTACTGGTAATGATAAAGTTTGTGCCTCTAACTTTGTTGCCAAAGGTTTAGAATATATGTGATACAGAGCTTTTATACCACTAACAAAAGAGGAACAATGGACACATTTTAATATATGCAAATCTCAACTGAGAGCTGTATTTAGTTTTAATAAGAGCAAGAGATCATAATGCAGTGATGTCATCAGTTTCTCTCAACAGGATAAACTAGTTTAGTGGGTTTACAAATATATCAGGGAAGAGTATAGCATAACCGTAGTACTGTGTAGCACTGTGTGTGGTATTCTGTAGTACTGTAGTACTTTAAGGCTGGACCTGGACCTTTCTCAAGACTTTATAAAGAACAAGTCCAAAGTGACTTATCTTATGCGACATTGGCTGCCCTGATAGAAATGGCATGTAACCATAGTTACATGAATTGTGGGTTTAAACACGAGAGACACCGCTGGTGTTCAATCACGTTCAATCAAAAAGCAAGCAAAACATGGAAACACGACCAACTCAGTCATTGGAAGTCCTTCTGTCCACTGTTTTGAATAATGTTTACTTCCATTATATTCCAGTAGTAATGTCCTTGATTTGTATTGTATTATTATTATTATTTTTATGTATATAGCCTTACCAAGCAACGCTGCAACTATTTCTCTACCTTTACTTAAATTACGTTTCAGTGTTATACTATGTCTGGCTAACAGTTTACCTTTGATTATTCTTACGTGGGAGATATGAAACGCTCCACTTTCCGGGTCTTGGGCGAGCCCAATGCAAATAAATTGAATTGTACATATTATAATCAGCATTCCAGGTGTTCATGTGGCTCATGTTTCATTCCTGTTGCATGCCATTAAAGGCAGCGTGTGCTATTCTGATTAAAGTGATTTTATTGTGTTGTCTCATTTCTAATTTCAGTGCCAACACTTTGGGCTGGACAATAAGCAGCAACACAAACACCAACCTATAGTATTTGTATTTAGCGATCTGGGAAGGAGGTGACCTTTCTCCAGAGTCATTCACGCCACCTTTCCACAAATAGTGAATGTGGGGGTGTGAATGTGTGTGTAAATGTGAGGCTTAATGTAAAGCCCTTCAGGCACCGCAAAGGTATAAAAAGCGCCTTATAAGTGCAGTCTATTAACCATTTAATGCTATAAAAGTCCTAGAATACAATGCTATTATACATGAATGACCATAGCGCAGAGTAGCTTACACATCATACCTTTAATTTTAAAAACAAACAAAAGACACGAGGAATTAGGGCATTCATGAGTACTGACCTCCAGGAAAGCCCCAAGTTTAATTACGCTTTGACTTGTATCTTTTTTTTGTTCCTTTTTTTTACAAATGTTTTTGATTTCTGTCACATCACTCAACCTTCATCCGTCCAACATCCTCCCAGCAGAATCCTGACAGTGTTTATGATGGCAAAACATACAACACTGCATCCTTGCGTGTCTGAACGCACCGACTCCTGGCAGGTGGCAGGTTTTTTGCCTCTTGTTATTCTGTTCAAGTATCTGAGAATCACAGTAGCTGTCATGACCACAAACAAGACTGTAACAAAACCCTTCCCTGGTTTGAATGATCAAAAATGATACATTTAAAGGCATCTGAATTCTCCCTTAAAATATTAACTCTATAGTTTAGCTTGAGGTGTTGCGTCAAATTATTTATCACTGCATTTTAGAGTTTGTTTGCTTATTTAAAGAAAGAATACTTGATCCCTATTTTCACTGATCTTCTTAGCCCTGAAAAAGAAACTACCAATAGACTTCATAACCAGCATTTGTGTAACAGAATAGCTGGAGGCCTTTAAGCATGTGACCCACATCATCCTTATGATCTGATCCCTTATATACTGACTGGTGCAGAGGACACTGAGCTGGCTCTGGACTCTCGTGTTTTCCTTGTCGGTATGGTGATGACGCAGCAGGAAATGCCAACAGTAGCTTCTGGCAACTCGTCCTCCTCAGTCCATTCGTTGAGATGAGGGTTATAAACCTGAATGCACTTCTTGTACTTCTTCTCACCCTCGTTCCAGCCTCCTAGGAGATAGACTTTGTTGTTCAACATGGAAATGCCAGCCGTGCTCACTCCTGTGTGAAGAGGTGCACAGTAGCTCCACTGCCCATTGTGAGGGTTGTAGGATTCAACAGCGAGCACATCCACCCGCTCTCCGCGACCTCCCAACTGGCTACCGCCGATGACGTAGGCTCGATCTCCCACGGTGGCGGCACAGTGCCAGCCTCGAGGCGTGCTCAAACTGCTCTTATCCTGCCAGCTGTCGGTGGAGGGGTCATATGAGCATACGGCCCTGGAGTAGGCGTTGTTGATGTAACCTCCTGATACGAGGATCTTGCCATCGACGATGGAGCTGCCGTGACAGCAGCGTGGCACCTCCATGGGGGCTTTCATCTGCCACTGGTTGGAGGAGGGCACGTAGCACTCCAAGGAGGCTTGAACGCCATCAGCGTTTCGCCCTCCGATTGCAAACAAGAGCCCATTGAAGACGTTGATGCTGAAGTGGGTGCGCCGCTGGATCATGCTGCTCAAGTGAATCCAAGTATTGAAGCGTGGGTCGTATCTAAAGAACGTGGGAGGGGAGGGATTACCGTTTATTCTCTAATTCTGCACACAAAGTAATCTGAGCGATGTTAAAGTGACAGTCGGCTCTTACCTGCAGAAATTGCTAACAGCGTGCTTCGCCTGGTTCCTTGCATCGTTCTGGTCTTCACCACCTGCCACATAGAGAAAGCCATCGAGGACCGCCACACACTGATTAAAACTCTTTGCTGGCATCTCTGTCAACTTGTTCCACACATTGTCAACGTCCCTGTAGAGAACGTCTTTGCTGAGAGATTTCTCTGTCAAGGCAGGGCGTCCACCGACTGTGAGTATGACCTTGAGGCCGCCGCGTACCTTTGTTCTGCGTGACTGGAGGATGTTCTGTTGGTATGGCAGCAGATGGTAATTCATGGCATCAACAAGGAGACGGTGGCACTCGGAGTCTTGCATCATTCTAGGCACACTCTGGACATGATTTACCAGGTCATGGGCAGAGACGGTGCCAAAGCGAATGTGAGTGAGAAGATCTGCACCGTGCTTCAACCTCTTCTCGTCAAAATCCAACCATTTCATGGCAATCTGGAAGGCTGTGATCTCTGAAGGAAGGTGCAGGGAGTCGTCGGCGAGGAACTCACTGATCTGCTCGTAGGTGAGTTTCAGGAACTGCTCCATTTCAGAAAACTCGATGAAATTCTCTCGCATGAACCTCTGAGCCGCCTCCTTCGTTTCCTTAAGGCTGTAGGCATCAGCGATGTTGGCCACATACATGCAATTCTCCACGCTGAGCTCCTGCTGGAGGAAATCACTGCACATCTTCACCAAGGTGCCAATCTGCAGTAGCATGGCTGCGGCGATGGTGCTGCCAATGCCGTACAGCGACAGGGTCAGCTTTCCAGAGTAAGCATACGTGATGGCTGTGGCGAGGCCGACCGGGGAGAGCTCGTTCAGGTCAATTTTCTGGAGGGTCGAATCCTTCTTCAATATGTTTCTAATATACTCACTGCAAGAGGCCATGACAACTTTGTGGACGTCAAACGACTTTGACTTGGTGGCTACTGTCAAATCGCAGAGGAAGCTGTCCTGCCTCATGTTGCTCAAGCCCTCCAGGAGGTTCGGGGCGTACGCCGAATCGTTGACTTCGGTTGAAATGCAGCTGAAGCCGTTTGCTCCTTCTAAGAGCGCGTTTAAGCCGTTGATCTTGTTGATGGGGCTGTCCTCGACCATTATGGTCATTTCGTTTATGTCTCCTTTGCTCTTTTTGCTTGTCTTGTTCTTTTTGGGTGCCATGGCTGCAGCAGCGGAACACAGCCCAAACCTTCTGAAAATACAAATAAAATTCAACAGAACAGACAAAGCAGAGCTGGTCCACACATAAAAACATTACTGACTTGACTGAAAATACTTCAATCCTTTAAACAGCGCCTCGTTTACTTTGCCGTAACTTGTGTTGCGTCTCGAGCTGTTACTGAGGCCCTATTCTTGTGTCATGTCTGTGTTTTGTTTGCTCCAAATCAAATCCCTACACTTTTTAAATTGTTGGATTGAGCAAGAAACACATTTATGTAATTCACATTTTGTGGAACTTAGACACAATCGCACCTTCGACAACACGCGTACATTTGCAGGTAACGCTGCTGCGAGCGCGTCAACATGCCCCTCTTTGCATCTGTCACAGTTTATCAGCTGTATGTCCAGGAATAGCAGCTCTGGACGGCTCACCCATGACGTGCCTTTTATAGACTTTGAGACATGAGCGGCAGGCCTCATGTCTTCTCTGTGTTTTTAATTTCAAATTAGGGAAAGTATTTTTTACTTTCGTCCCTTTTCTTTACTTTTTTTTTTTTAATACTTCAAATAACAAAAACCAAAAGAGTTGTTTTCCCCTAAAAATTCACTGCTCACATGATCAAGCCACAACACCAAAATACTTGATTACTTTGTCGTCAGGAATAACTATGTGGAAATAACCCCCCCCCCCTCCCCAAAAGTAAATAGACTTAGATGATTTACTTGTCTCTTTAAGTTTATTTAAGCAAGAAAACAGCACATTTTCCAGTCGAATATACCCAACAAGAACCGAAGCATTACAAAATCTGAACCAAGATGCCTTTTCATTCCTAATATGGGAAACAGTCAAACGTAGCAAATCCCAATTTACCTGAGAAATGAAGTTGAGGCTGCGGAGGAAGGGACTCGTGCCTCCAGTTAGCGGAGCAGGAGAGACCAGTCGTCACCCCAACTCAAAGACACATGCAGTTAACTCCTCCTCCTGGGAAGTTAGTGCCAGCCACGATTGTGCAATGCATGTGGGCAGAGAACCCCTCTACCAATATAATGTGCCACAACAGCTTTCAATCTGTGTGCAATGTGCCAACCTACGGCAGCCCCACTATGAATGTCTTAGGGACAGATTTCTTCAACTATTGTTTAGTCCACCAAAAAAAAAAAAAATCACTGATGCAAAAAACATTTCATTTAAGTATCCCGAAGGAAATACTGTGTTTAAAATATGTTCTATACCTGCAATATTGTGAAATATGGAAATGAAGGTGAAATGACCCGAGATTTTGGTTAAAGGTTTTGTTCAAAAATGTTTTATTATTATTATTATTTTTTAGATGTAACAAAAGCTATTTTGATTTTGGCCTCAACGAGAGATTAATTTTGTTTATTTTGTAAATAAAAAATGAAGTAGAAATTGTGTAATGGAGAGACTTAAATGTACTGCATATAAAATGTTCAAGTATTTGTGTTTTTAAAAGTATCACATGTAAATAAATACCTTGCACTACAAAATTCTATGTTTTGATGATAAAAGAGAGATAGTGCTGTTCCGTCACAGCAACAAGATCACAGGTTCAAATCCAGCTTGCGGCTTTTCTGTGTGGCGCTTGCATGTTCTCCCCGTGTCTGCGAGGGTTCTCTCTGGGTTCTCCGGCTTCGTCCCACCACCAAAATGATGCAACTTAGGTCCAGGTCGTTATTGTAAATGAGAATTAGTTCTCGATTAACTTACTGGGTTAATCTAATCTAAAGGTTAAATCTAAATGTTAAATAAAAATAAATAAATAGAGTCACTGGATACATTTGGGAAAACTCTTTCCGTAGATATCAACACACCTACCTAAACAATGTGGGACCCTAACCCTATCAAAACAGTATTTCACTGCCAGCATTTTTTCTGTCTGTTTGGAGGATTACTTAAAAAGATGACTAATTTGGAATAAATGACAAAAGGAACGAACCATCGGATTTTGGTGGTGGTGATCAAGGATAAAGGATTATTTGGCATTATGGAATAGGGGTCATCATTACACTTTTAATTCAAACTAAAGTGCACGTGTGTAAACTTGGTTCGATTCCTGAAGGAAACTATCATAAAGTGAGATGAAACTTTTAATGGATGTAAATGTGAGGCCACGCTCCGAGGACAGGCCTTCACGTTCCAGGAGTCTGGATGGAGGTCACACATGTCACGCTACTTCTCTCGTGGCTCCGCCCATTATATTGGCGTCATCAAGCGGTGAGCTGCCCGGTGTGCGCGTCGACGCCGGTCCCCACGTGAGTCACCGTGATGGCCGGCAGCTCCGAGGTGGCGAAGAAAGTCATGCGTTTCAAACTCCAGCTCGCAGACGCGCCAAAGTCTGCTACGGTATTTAGAGTGTTTGTTTCTCAAATAAACGTGCGCACAACACACGAGCACGCCGGATGCGTTCAGGGACGCTCTATTCAGAAAGCCACGGGAGCATTTTGGAGATCTAGACTTTAAACGTCCAAGTGGATGATTTGAAACACTATTTTTTTTTAATGCAGGCCTTTTAAATGGGAGCTTCCACGCTGCTAAATTTGGCGACTCGTCCAGTTGTTCATGTTATGGGCTATGGCCGCTGTCCATCATCAGTGGGCGTTTGGCTCTCTGCAGCCTCGTTTGGGCCACTTGAGGGTTTAATTTTGAAATTGGTGCATGCTTTGATATTCGGATTAAATCGAGATGGATGTAAATAAGATTGTGAACAGCATCTAGAAACACCCATGCAGTTCCATAGTGAGGGGGGGGGGGGGGGGGGGGCTGGAGCGTTATCCATTTATAGTTTGCAGTAAAAGGAGCAGCCTCCGTGGGTGTGAGGGGATCCATACATAGCTTCTGCTCAGAATGCACACTCAGCAACTGTTCCGATGCAAATCAGAGACTACCATACATGGCATGTCGGCTTTCCTTCACCTGTTTTGTACCTTTTTGTCTTAAACAGGCCAAAACAAACAAACCGACGACCACATTTTGTTTGTGTTTACTCTACAGGTCCTAAAAATTTTGCAGAAACTTCAAGATCTGGATATTACATTAGATATTCTTGCTGTGAGTTTTTTTTATTTTAATTTTTTATCCAATATTTGACTACAAATGTGATTTTTAATGAACTGAACTAACCCATGTGTCCATTAAATAAATTAGGAAACTGGAATTGGCAAAACGGTTAACTCTCTGCGCAGACATGAACAGGCTGGAGAATTTGCAAAAATGCTCATTAGGGGTTGGAAACGATTACTCCCTAAAAAAGCCATAAGGTAAAATGAATTCACTGTTGCAGTTTTCATTTTCAATATATTATTTGAAGCAATGCGCTTGATATTCATTTCTATGATGCAGCCACACAGGAGATGGAGATGCGTCAGGTAGTTTATCTGTCAAAGACCTGCAGAATGACCAGAACGGTGATGGAAGATTGGCGAAAGTGGACCTGAACAATAATTGCTTATCATCTCACGCCGAGAGTCGGAACTCCACAGGTACGGCCTTCTGCAAAACAGGAAATGGGAAAACTGATTCAGAGAAGCAATATGAAGACGAGAACGGACACAAAGACCAGGATGAAAATCAAGAAGAAAGTCCTCAAGAAAACTACAGTGTCTCTCGGAAAGATGTCTCAAAACGGAAGGCTGCGCTCAAGGGGGACGATTCGTTTGTTCCCATGGAGAAGAACAATATGAAATCAGAAGACGGTCTTGACTGCCTTGCAGACAGAAACCCAGAGGATACAGAACACAACTCCAGTGTGCATTCCAAGGAAAAGATTAGGAGCAGTTCTGATGAGGGGAGACTGGGTTCAGAGAGAGGGTCACATAAGAAACCGAAAGCTTCAAAAGAATCATTCAAAGAAGGTGAAGCTTCTTTTTCATTCAAGCCCAATGACGAATGCCCAAAAACCCTAAAACAGGCCGACGGCGGGTCGTCCGGAACGCCAGAGGCCCGAAACAGAAAAAGGAAAAAGACAGATGAGGACAGGCATCCTGAAAATAAGGGCCGCTCAAAACTCAAACACAAAAAGGTGAAAATGAAGCCCAAAGACAAGGAGAGTGAGGGTTCCTCCGAGCAGCCCGCCACGTCGTTCGAATCGTGCCTGAACTACGACGCGAACGTCGTCGGGAGAAAACGATCTGGAAAGAAGAAACCTAAAGCCAAAGCTGACATTAAAGGAGCGACAAAAGATCCTGGGCTGAAAGCCCTCAAGTCACCTGGGAGCCATTTCAACTCCAACTCTTCAAAACAGGTACGTTTCATTATGACCCTGTTGATAGAGCCGGCAACGACTGACTGATATTCGCTGAGCTCTTGCGTTTTGATCATTTAAGGAGTCTGTTCTGGACCAGATGAGCGTTCCTTCAGCTGCTGTTCTCCCCGAATGTGGAAAACCACCTCGTGCCGAGCACCTGGAGAGGAAATGTATTTTGCTGCGAGTCACCTGATCTGTATTGTCATGTTGCCGATTTCATTGCCGACGTCCTTCTTTTTGCCTTGAAGCTGAGAAGGATTCAGATTTCTACGACGCCTGTGAGGAGTCTGCAGGCTTTACTGGCCAGCGACTTAACAGGAAGATGCAAGTGTACTCCGGCAACAAGACGGTCTTCCTCCCGACCATGATGAGTCTGTACCAGCAGTGTATTCGGACATTGCAGAATAACATTAGCTGTGAGTATAAAAAAAAGCCCGGATTGCATGGTAGCTGATGATTCTGCCAGTTTATGGGATTTAGATTTAGGCGCAGGGATCTCTCCTCAGTGCTTTATGAGACTGGTGGCGTACCGTTTGAGATCCTTGAGCCGGTGATGGAGAGGTGTACCGCGGGGCAGCTGCTGCGCATTGAAGAATACAACCCGGTAAGAGTGCAAATAGGAACGGGCTAAACTCGTCTGTTTAGCTCTGCGTTGAGTAGCTGGAATTCAAATGCATGCTGAAGGTGCGCATAATTTCACAAATGGCTGTTGTGGTTGAAATGCTTTCAAGTCGGTGATGGACATAATGAAACCTCTTCACCCTGCATGCGTAGCATTTTGGAGAAATGAGCGTCCTTAATTTGATGTAAAGCTTGTTAGGGCAGCACGGTGGCACAGTGGTTAGCACCGTTGCCTCACAGCAAGAAGGTCGCAGGTTCAAATCCTTATCGGTGTGGAGTTTGCGTGTTCTCCCCGTGTCGGCGTGGGTTCCCTCCGGGTTCTCCGGCTTCCTCCCACCACCAAAAACATGCAACTTAGGTCCGGGTCGTTATTGAAAAAGAGAATTAATTCTCAATTGACTTACCTGGTTAAATAAGGGTTATAATGTTTATCATGTCAAACACTTAAACGAGGTCAGAGGTCAATTTCTGCTCATCAGCTTCCAGGAGTGTCGACGCTATTTCACTGCTGCAGGTTCTGACTCGAATGAGTTTTATGCTATTAGAGTTGGGACGAGAGAATTTTGTTTGATCTGTGCTTTTTTTTTTTTTTTTTACAGATCTACATTGGGGTAACTGACCACCTTTGGGGGAAACACTGTGAGAGGGACTTCAAAGACTCCAGACTCCAGGAATATGAATCGTGGAAAGAGATGTACATCAGGCTGTCTGAGGAGAGGGAAAGGAAACTCCAAAGACTGACTAAAACCATTGTGTCTGCACATTCGAAGAAACCCAGAGGTGTCGACTTGTGTGCTGCTGCCTTTTGTCTTGATCTGTCAACAACATTAGAAAGTGAATGTTTGAACATCGCAGAGTAGGAGAATATTGTTTACCCTTATTTACGTGCTGCACACTGTGTTTTAGGTCGGCAAGTGAAGATGGCATTTATTCACACCGTTGCCAAGCCACCAAGAGATGTACGTATTAGGCAGGAAATTCATGGAACTGCTGTTCAGCAACCTCCCCTCAAGAGCAGGTTGGTCTCAACACCCCAAATATGAGAAATGTGTGCACAGGTTTAGTGACTAGTGCTGCTGTTTAAAAAAATAAATAAAAAAAACACACTTGTTTGTATGCACATTTGAACTTCAGCATCCAGAACTAATATTTTCTTTTGACAAAAGATGAATTACAGGAGCATCTGGTTCTTGCCTTGTGTCAGGATCACATAATGGTCTCCGGCTGAACCAGTTTTTACCTTGAGCTCCATATAGAATTGACAAACTGGTTTCGTTTTGCATTTGCCTGAAGTTGTTGTCAGGTGTTGCAACATGGAGCTCCATATGCTCACTAGTTTCCACTTCTGTTGAACGCAGCTACTATTGTTTCTTCTATGCTCAGCATGAAAGTTCAGGACAACAGATTGAGGCCGAGTTGTACCGAGCCCAGTAAGCCCAGCAGCGTCGCCTCGGGGGCAGGAAATACACAAGACCCTCGCAAAAAAACAAGTGAGCTGATAAAATGGTTGCGGCAAAATTATGCCACAGCTTCCCAGACACATCAGACTGACCTGCTCAGAGATGTATTATTGCTTTTACTTTTTTTTATTATTCAGTCATGCACTTCAAAGGTTAGAATGAAATGTACCCCATGCATATGTTCCAGATCTGTTATCCTGATGTCCCACCCTAAGTAAACCTTTGACCTATTTTGTCATGTTCACGCAGGAGTCGCTCCAATGATGGCAAAGTCCTTAAAGGCATTCAAGAAGCATCTGGGACGCAGATGAGCCCTGTTGTAGGATCCTGATATCTACAGCGTGGGTGGTGGTGGTGAAAGTGCACTCTATCATTCATCATCAACGTTGGAAAACAAAAGCTCTGCTTCCACTTAAACATTATTTGCCTTACGAGACATTCACCATATTGTTTACTCTCGGACTGTGACCTGTATTCACCATTAAACGGACAATGAAATGAGCATGTGATCGGTGTTGTCCCTTACCTGGCAGTGAATTAATGGGGGCTTGGCGCCCTCTAGAGGATACACGTTGTATTTGTCTGTGTAGTTTCTAAGTCTATCTTCATAAAACTTATTATTTTGTTCATGTATATTTGGTAATGTTCCACTCTGAACACTAAACCGAACAACTGAAAAGTATACAAATGGTAACCTATTTAATATACACATTTAAATGTGTATATCATTTGAAGGCACTATGCTGTAATCCCCCACCCTATTAATACACTGGTTTGTCAGGTCTGTTGGGAAGGAAGCGAACAGACCTGTCTGGCCACTGGAAACAAGAGAACACGAGTATACAGCAAGTATTACGCAAATGATGGACACTTTATTTATACTCAACTGTAGTAAATGCCATGGCGGATAAAAACTTCTGCTCCAAGTTGTGCTTTCAGAGTATTATGTAAATTTACTGATGCATTATCTACACTTCCAGTATGAAATTAAAATAGCTCATTATATACAGCAGATCGGCTCTAGTCGGTATTGTGATGTAAATAGTTAGACTGTGTGCAAAATATTGTTATAGATGCGAGCTGAAATAGAACTAATAACCGTTTCACACTGCTGCTTGGTTAATTTATAAGAAGGTATGTTTCACAAACTGGGATTTTTTTTATTTAATAACATAATTACGCAATAATTGACAATTTGCTTATTTACTTAGGAATATTCATTTATTAGGAATATAAATGAGAATATGTTTTGTATTTAATTTAGTATTTTTTTTATATTTAGTACACAGATACAAATATCTGTGACTATTTAAACTAACCAGAGTCGCAAAAGTATAAGAATCACCAGAAGATGACCTGCCTCATGCCATGTCAGCTGCTTTTTATTTATTTGACATATTATTTATTGAAAAAGAAAATATGGCACATCAAAATCAGAAAAGTAACAATTCAAGAAATACAAACCTCACAAATAGCAGCATTTTTTCTGTCACTAAAAGAAAAATAAATAAAATCCAGAGCCATACTTAGACTTTTATCTCCTTTTAAAAAAAGTGTACAAAAAATAAACCCACGAAGAAAGAGATAAAAAAAAAAACTCTAGTTAAGATGTCCTCAATTTTTTCGCTATAATGAACAAAAAGACTAAAAGTAAATTAAACAAAGTAAACTATTCAACAGTTTGGTTAAAAACGATGCTTTTAGCGTCCACCTGAGTCCAAACGACCCGAAAGGTCCTCCCTCTGAGGCCATCATGGCGGCCCTGGGCGGCCCTGGGCGGCCCGGGGGGGGGGGGGCGGAGCCTCTCGGAATGATGACGTAGATTGGAATGAGGGAGTGAATGTTCCGGGTCGCAAACTGGACGGGAGAGGAAATTAACTCTGGGACGAAGAGGAGAGGAAAACCAAAGAGAAAGAATCGAAAATGCCACAGTCCCCCCCCCGGAGATGCAGCCTGTGTTTTTAGGGGGAAACAGGGGGCTTAGGAGCGGCGCTCGACTCGACACGAGGAACCGAGCTAAAAACAGGTGCGTGCGAAACTCACCAAAGTGAGACAGCGGCGGAGCGGACCCCATGTTGGCCGCGACGTGACGGGGGAGGACTCGGGCAGGACGTTTCGGTGTTTCCCAGCGGGGGCTTCGCTTCTGCTCGACGGCTCAGGAGGTCCAGGACTGTCCCGCCGCAGCGATCTGTTGCATCCCCAGCTCGCCCGCTGTTTGTGTACGACTCTACCCCGGTGATGTTTCACTGTATCCCGCTCTGGCGGTGCAGCCGTCACGTTGACATGATCGATAAGCGCCACTGCTCGCTGCTCTACGTGCCCGACGAGATCTACCGCTACGGCCGGAGTTTGGAGGAGCTGCTGCTGGACGCCAACCAGCTCAGAGACCTGCCCAAGGTACGCGTCCTCTCGCTGGGGTTACCTGCGGGGGGGGGGGGGGGGGCAGCAGCACCTTGCAAAAAGGCTGGTTGCTGTCAGCGTGACGTCATGCAGAACGTCATCAAGTGGCTCTCTCTGTTAAGTTTAATAATCTAATATCTTCAGTCACAGTCAATGTAACAAAGCACTCTAAAACGTATTAGATGGCGTGACTTTATTCTCGTGAACAATATTATTATGGTTAAGATTGCAATTTCATTCAGTGTTCCAAAACAAAACAAACTGTTTCACTCTGCTGGGCTGCAAAGGTTTAAATGTAGTCTCGAGATTAACTTTTACAACAACAACAAAATCTGAACTTTTTTTTTTGATAAAAAAAGTTCAATAATTTGATTGATCTTCCGCTTCTGTTATTTACGGTGCCATACCAAGGCCCAAGTGTAACGTCCTGCAAAAAAAAATAAAGTTAGACCAAGTTAAAACAGGTTTTTGTGGTTTTCCTTCAACTCTACGAATAAAGAAATGAAATATTTGCTTAAATTGTGACAGAAGAACGGCAAAACTAATAGACTGAAGAGGGAGAGTTTGTATAATAATCGTTTGGGGGCAAATAAAGTTTAAACCCCAATATATTAATGCAATATAAATAAATATTGACGGTTACAATTTTTGTGTCTGATGCTGGATTTGCTTTGCATATTACATAAATATAATGCGTGTGTCACATGGATCCATTATTAGAGGAGAATGAAAAAGGCGTGCCACCAAATAGCTTGAATTGTTCAGGTAAATTACAACTGGATTGTCTGGAAGCCGCCGAGGTGAGACGGAAACCCACAGCCTGGGTTTCAGTGATCTGCATGAAGTGGCGTGAGATTTAAAGCATTTGAATGCTATTTCTGACAGGCCAGCATGGTCTGTCATTCCCAACTCAAAGTCCCAGAGTTCCCTTCTGGTGTTGTGCTGACACACAACTTCATGCTGCCAGAAGGCGACAGAGGTCTTTGTGTTTATTAGCACATCCCTTGTATGTTTCCCCCAGTCTTTAGTGTTGTAGAAGTTGCTCTCAGTATTGCTTCAGAGAGGGTATTTGTGAACCTGAGTAAAATGTGTGAGGTATTTTCCTTCTCAGGGTCATGTTTTAAAATGCAAGGAGTCCATTTAGTAACGTATTAGCTTTACAGCCGGGGAGAGTAAGGAGAATAAAGTTTGGAATCTGCCCTGACTTCATGTAACAACATGATGTGTGAGACGTAAAACTCACTGGATTGGAGAACTTTTTATTTTCTTTTATCAGCCAAACCCCAACCTTAAAAAAAAAAAAATATATATATATATATATATATATATTGTGAGAGAAACGAGCTGAACATTTTTTTGGGACTCTGCCCATCCACAGTGCTTTGATTGGACAGAGATAATGTGAGCAATCTCCTATGTCTGTGTCACATATTGTCCACTCTGGAAAGCAGGTAGTCTGATAACAAAGACGGCTTCGTGGGTTTTGTTGAAGCCTCACGAGTGCACATGTCAGTGTTTTCTATTGAACCCATTATGGTGCAAACAAACGACACCAGGAACCGAAGCACGTATCAGACATCCTCTTTCCGTCGTCCGTGCTCGAACGATGGGATTAAAAGGTTTGCTGTCATGACAAGAGACGAACGTTGACAATTTTTGAATTCCAACGCTCAGTTCGGAAATATTTTACGTATGTTTAGAGCAGAAAGGGTTGGATTTGTGTTTTTTTTTTTTAACATGGCGACAAGGAAAACCTGTCTGTTGTGCTCCATGGCATTCAACCGATGTCATCAATGCTTGCTGAGTGAAACTCAAGAAATGTCCAACTGGACACACCTCAGTCCAGTGCAGTGCATGCTGCACGTGCCTCCGGGGCAGCTAATGCAATATTTGCGATTGTATCGACAGTATTGTAACACAACAAAGACAAAGTCGTGGCGCCGACTGTTGCGCAGCGGGCAGATAAAGACATGCACGAGGCAGTCATACCAGCAGGATGAAAGAAAGAGAGGTGTGCGTTTACGGTGACAAGATGAGGCAAGTTGAACTTGAGCAGAGAGTTTCGGCACTATTCAGCTTGAAAAGTGTTTAATTCCCCGAGGCCTGAACCCAACGTTCGTAGCAGAGCATTTTACAAGCGTGCTCTCGTTCTCTCTGCACCTTGTTTGGTTTGTTGAAACACCGCTTAGCTGCACACGTAGAACAATTACACCAACTGGCCTCTCTGCTGATCCGAAGGTTCCCCTTCAGTAATTGGCCCCCGGGATACACGCCATTGGTCCGGCCAATGAACAGCAGTGTCGGCTTCCTAAACGGTCGAGCTAAGAGACCAGCAAGGATGAGAAGAAAAGCAAATGCTCATTTCCGGTGTAAATTCTCCTACCTGTTAGTCTAGTTTGAAAATGCGTGTTTTTACCATTAACCCCCCCCCCCCCCACCACCACCACCTTCAGTGAAACATAGAACCCCCGAAGTGAGGCAGAGGTGGCTGTTTTAAATGAAACGTAAGTGCATTGTGTGCTTTACACCTAAGATAATCCTTCAGGTTATGCAGTTTTGGTCTATTTTTTTATTTTATTTAAAATGCCAAATATTCTCTGGTTGCGGCCTCTTAAGTCTGCGGGTTAATGATTTTGTGTTTTAGTAATTAGCCTGTTGGCTGGAAATGACGAGGAGTCTTTCTACATCAACCTTCATTACGGGAAAGTTTAGCCTTCTTTTCTTGAAGTCCGTAGAAATTCAGTAAGTAATGTAATTCATAGTTGCAGCCCTAGAAAACATGCACCACCCCCCCCCCCACACACACACCCACTGGTCTCGGAAACCAAAATTGCAGCCTCCTTTTTAGCATGACTGGCTCTTTGGCTGTTTGTGAATTTAACACCATTCAGCTGTTTCATAAATCATGACGGTGTGAGTGAAGGGTCCTGGTGGCAGGAAGGTGGAGGGGGGGGGGGGGGGTGTCCTGTGTGAAGTGGTTAAATCGGTGTGTTGCTGTGAAGCCCATAGCAGGAAGCCGGTGGTTAAACTGACTATAACTCTGCTGCCGTGCCGGGCTTTGTCACCAGGAGAGACGTGACGGCCGTTGGAGTCGCTGACTCAGAGGACCTCAGTTCTTGATTTTCCTTTTCGTTATTATCATTTTGATATGAGCGACTGCTGAGCTGAAAGAACTGACGAAGATACACGACATTTGGTTTGGCCAGGACTGAGAGGGTGCTCGGATGTCGTTTCATTTTTTATGTTACTATTCTATAAAGTCACTTTTGTGCTGTATGATCTGAATACATTAAAGGCTTTTGCTGAAGACTTGAGTGGTGGGCATCATTGTCCGTGCACTCACAAACCACACTCTGCTCCTGCTTGTCCTGTGACGAATAGTTTTGAAGATGAAACTGCAGATTCAAACGTTGACTCTGGGACCCGGAATGGTTGATCTATTCCTGACCCAGTGGCTTTTTGATTGTCACACATGGTTGAATGTTTGTGGCGGAGAGCTGAGTGTCACTAACTGGAAGAACCGGTTTGCTGTGTCACACAACCCATTGCATGTTTGTGACTAAACCGATCAATTATACACAGTCTTTTGTTAATATTCTGGTGTTGATTGTCATCAGGAGGATTAGAAAGTGACAAAAGCATTTGGGTGAAAGTGCCTTTGTTTTCACGGGACCTCAAAAATGTGACCATGAAGGTTTTTGTTTTTGTTTTTTTAACCGGTAACTGTGATTGCTGTGTCATACAAGAAGCAAATAGCTAAAGTAGGAAGTAGGAAAATATGAGAACGACAATCATCGTCCGAATTTAATTTGTGCTCAATTCCTCATTTGTCGGACTTGGTGTTTGTTCTCTAAGTAAACAAGTCAGTACTTGTTAACACGCCCATGGCAATCTAATCACAATACACCTCTGAATTGTGCACATGCGATTAAGCGCCCCATATTTTGCCCCATATTTTGAGCTCATGAGTAGGTAAAGTGTTTCGGACAGCAAACCTCAGTCGGTTGTCTTGATATACAGCTTTGTTTGCATGATGGAATGATGGATTACAACCATCTTAAAACCTTGGGTGGAGTTCGACTTTTGGACTCTTGGGCTTTTTTATTGTCCACGTTATTAAATGAAGCAGGATCTGTATCTGGATATGGCGTGTGGATAATGAGCAGCTGGAGCATTAGGTCTTATTTTCAAAAATGCAAACACATAATAAATATTCCACTCGTGCCTATAGCTGACATTAACTAGGATCTGATGTGCAGGAGATTGATCTGGCATTCAGAAACCATGACGTGCGCGGAGTGTACTGTGTGATGAGGGGCCAAAATTGCGTATGCATCAACCAAACTGATGGAATGACTTATGGTGTTTTAGTTTATCTTCTTGAGGTCCATCAATCTCCAGAGAAAACGATAGAGCTCATAAACATGGGAACCAGAAGGGGAACGGTTCAAGCGTCAAGCGTTTGGCCTTTTCAAACCCGCAATGCAGCCCGTTGTTTGGAATACACTGCCATTGTGTTACACCGCTGTATGTTCCTTCTGCATGAGAATAGAGAACAAAGTTTTATCGAGCAAATTATTGAGGCCGTGCAGGTTTTGAATGTACTTGACATCCAGATCAAAAGGGCACACAGTATATTTAACAGTTAACTAACAGGAACAGCAACTGCGCCGTTGATGAATGTTTTAATTAATAAAGTTTTAATCGACTGTATTTGTAGACGAGCTCAGCTGGTTTCTAACAGGCAACGGCGGAGAGAGTGAATTCAGGAGGCTGGTTTTGCTGCTGCTGCTGAAACATTATTGTTAGTGACCCGCTTTTCCGCCGCACATGCAGGAACGTTTCTGCCCACGCTTCTTACTGGCTTGTGGTAATTGCTTGCCTGTTGAATAAGTCTCTCAGAAATTGACAGCGGAGACGCGAGGCCTGAAATGAAGTCTGATGGTGGAAGGAAAGCACTTGAGAGTGGCCGAAGGAGAAGGTTGATACAGATAATTATGAGACAGAAAGTAAACCTGCTGTCAGTCATCCGTGTTAAAGCCTTTCCAATAGGACTCGAAGCGAGGACATTAAATGTCACATTAATTAGTAATTATTCAAATAGTCTTTTACTGCAACAGGATGTTATGTCAGTAAAACAGTGCCTTTATTTTTATTTCTTCAAGATCAAAGTGTACCAATTTGTCAAATAGAAGATAAGAACAACAACGAGAAATATATATATATATATATATATATATATATATATATATATAAAAACCTACATGAATTAATAAATATAAACCAGGGATTAAAATGAAAGAATAAAAGATGACATGTTTCTGCAGAGAAGCAAGATCCTCACTCAGAAATCACCAGGAACTAGTTGTTGTAAAACCTGTTATATATTTGAACTGAAAATGTGCTTCTCTTTTTTTAACCTTTTAGCCATTTTTCCAACTTGTGAAACTAAGAAAACTTGGCCTGAGTGACAATGAGATCCAGAGACTTCCACCAGAAATAGCCAACTTCATGCAGCTGGTAGAACTGGATGTCTCCCGAAATGGTAAGAGGAGGAAGCACCAGTGTACCAAAGCAACTCGAATATTAGATCACAATTAGATTTGTTACAAACTACATTTAATTCCTGTTTTTTATGTTTGTATTAAACAAACATGAGAAAGTTTTACTTTTTATAGTTAAAAGTGATGCTCATCGATTACAACTGTTTTAAGTTCATTATATGACAAAAATGTATTACTTTGCTCTTTATTTGCAACTAGTAGTAGCAAAACTATTGACTCATCAAACAGGTTTATCTTGTACTATATTTACTGCAAGTCTCCATTGATGCCTTTAGTCGTTCCTCATCATTGTTACGTTTATGTGTTGTTTATTGTAGCAGCTGTTTTGAGAGAAGTGATGAAGAAATGTTTGCCTTTTTTTCTTCTTCAGATATTATGGAACTTCCAGAGAGCATTTCATACTGCAAGTCCCTCCAAGTGGCTGATTTTAGTGGAAATCCATTAACAAGGTGTAGTAGTCCTTATTATGCTGTAACTTTCAAAACAAATAACGCTTCCTCTGAGACTGACCTCAGAGGAAGCAATGTGTGGCCACAACTGCCGTCTAACTCATTCCATCTGGTCGGTCTGCAGCATTAGACAGAATTATGGGTGGAATAACACTCGTGTAAGTGTGTCTGCGTGTCTCCATTCGAAAGCTGAGAAAACTGCCAACACCATATTCTGTTTGTACAGTTGAAGTAGTATCATTGTATATTCTATCATCAATAAGGTCTAAGAGCGTTTACATTTATCTTTAACGGTTTATAGCTGAACTCTTGCTTCACATTCCTTACAGTAGCCTTAAGTAGAAATAAATCAACGCAGGCATCCTATTAGAACCAATGCTTGATGTTAGCTGTAAAATGTTTGTCCAGTGGTCATAAAGTAAGGGTATTTTTTTTTTACTTTAGTATTTAAAGCATTCCCTGTGCAGGATTCTCAGTGTGGCTCCTCTCTCGTCTTTCCAGGTTACCTGAAAGTTTTCCAGAGTTACGGAATTTAACATGCCTTTCCATCAATGATATTTCATTGCAAGTTCTTCCAGATAACATTGGAAAGTAAGTACACATCATCACACCTGCTTTCACATAGCTGAACCTTGCCAGCAAAGCATTTCCACATAGTTTCATAGCAGAGGCCAAAACAAGTGTTTATTCAGAAGTGACTAAACTATGTTGTGGTTGTGGCTTTATTATTATTTAGGATAAGGCTTATTGCTGGCTCTGCTGCTCTAATGTTTTACCTTTCGTTTCAATTTCTGCTCTGGATCTGAACCAAACAAACCAAACAATGTCTCCTTACACGATTAGTAGGTAGGATCATCTCTGTAGTACCACAATGCTTCATTTATAATACGATTTGGGGTGCTACAAATTTTGGACAATAATTTTATCCTGGTGTGAAGGAGCTGAGCCGAAAGGCAAGGCTCTCCATTTTACCGGTCAGTCTACGTTCCTATTCTCATCTACGATCACAAGCTTTGGGTCATAACCGAAAGGACAAGCGGTCGGAATGAGTTAGGCTGAGGAGCTCAGTCACCAGGGAGGAACTCGGAGTAGAGCCGCTGTTCCTCCACATCGACAGGAGGTGGCTGGGGCATCTATTTCTGATGCCTCCTGGACTCCTCCCTGGGGAGGTGTTCCAGGCCTGTCCGACAGGGAAGAGGACTCGGGGGAGACCTTAGGACACGCTGGAGAGACTCCAGTCTCTCAGCTGCCTGGGGAACGCCTCGGGATAGATGGAGGAGGTGTCTGGGGAGAGGGAAGTCTGGAGGGAAGTCTGAAAAAACCTGCTTCCGCCACCCAGCCCTGGATAAGTAGTGGAAGATGGATGGATGGTAAAAATCACACCGGATATAAACATTGTTATGTAAAGCAACTCAGCTGGGCTTGGAGGAAAATCTTGAAGTGCTTTCGCCTCTCATCCAAGAGGCTTCTTCAGTTCAAAAATGAAAAGGTTTCTGTTCAGCTAAAGTAATTGAATAACCTACTGAGGAGTGTGGCCAAACACTTGAGCGTCTAAAGTTGTCAGAGAGCTGTTTGTCTTTGCGCTCTGTGTCACGATTGTAATGTTTAATCCAACACGTCCTCCCATCACACCGGATTGAGGGAGACACCAAGGAGAGATCCTCGTCTCAGACATGCCGGGCAGTGTTTCACGACAGGGCTGCGTTTGTCTTTCTGCATAAAAGGCTCGCTGTGCGACGGCACATACTCTGCCTCAGTGAAAGCCGATGTCTGCTACTCTTTATCCCCAGAGCTCTCCCGTATTGTTTGCTCATAATTGAGTTTAATAACACAACTATGTGCTTTCAGGTCAAGTTGTCACAAGGGATGTTTTCAGAAGAATGCTGAAATGAATAATAAACATGGATTTCAAGGGATAAATGTACTGCGTCTAGGTACTATAGTGTTCTGTTATGCTCCCCTCAGATTCAAGTTTCTTTTAACAGTATCACGTTGCGAGTCATTGGAACTACTGCACTTTGGTGTTGAGGCTGGAAATGTTGAAAAGACAAATGTTAGTTTTAGCCCTTCAAATAAAATGTCACGCTTGGTTTTGTCTGATGGATTTCTGACTTTGAAAAGGAGCAATCCAGAAGGAAATGAATCACATTTACTTACAAAGTTTATTTTAACTGTCCCTGTGGTAGAAATAATGCATTAGCGGTACTTAAGGCTGAACTATTTGTTGCATTTGAGTTTTTATTTGTAGCATCTACGGTTCAAAACAATAACAGCGGCAACAGGATGGACATTGTCCTGTATAAATTGACTGTTGTAGAATTCTTCATTACCTGTGTGTGTGTGTGTGTGTGCACGCTAGGTGTATCTCTGCACTTTGGTCGGTGATGCCGTGTAGACATGTTGCTGCCGATTGAGAGCACGCTGTGATTGTACAGCCTTGATAAGATGGACACACCTCAAAAGAGCTTCCTTTTGCCACATATCTGATTGCAAGAGGACGTTTTTGCATCCATTTCCGCTTGTTAAGAACTCCTCAGTTTTACTCACTGCAACGCAGAGCATTGAGGTTAACCCGTAAATAATATGCACTGTACCGGTAAAACACAAAAGGTGAAGCTGTAATGCATTTTTGGATTTCCAACAATACAAAGTCATTCCTTTTTCCTGTCATTTCAGCCTCTCTAATTTGGCATCATTAGAACTCAGAGAAAATCTACTGACATTCCTACCAGAGTAAGTATTCAACCAACAGTCACAGGGTGAGAATGCACTGTACGTGTGCACAATGTTGCATCTCATTCCTCTGAAGTGTGCGTTGTGTGCACGAGTACAGACAAAGAAGCTGTGTATGTTCATGAGCAGGACTCTGATCAATCGTTTGTAGCGCACGCAGAAGATCTCTGACCAGTACGTCTCATCCTCAGGTCGCTATCATTGCTTCATAGGCTCGAAGAACTCGACCTTGGAAATAATGAACTGTACAGTCTGGTGAGTTGTGTTTTCTTTCTCAGTGTTATATAATATGTCTAACACTGAAAGGAACAGAACTTAACTTCCCATTCCCTTGTTGTGTCTAAGTGACCTGGCCTTTGCAGGGAACGTAATATTATGAGTGATGTCAGATGCTAAATGATTTAATGACTCGTTAAACAAAGTCAGCCTCCCAAGAAAAAAAAAGCCCTCTGTGTGATAAATCTTCATTTGTAGCTTGTTCTTGAATTAACTCCTTGAGTGCCAGTCATTTCTAGCTCAGCTATATGCTGAATGCCCCAGTTTTTGCATCTTTCATCACGAAAATAAAGTGTGTTCCTACCATTTATCATTCCGGAGTTATGGGCCGTTGAAGAGGCAGATTTCAATGTCAGGGTTGGCGGTGAATGCGTGGGTTATTAAAAAACGTCTTTAGACGTGAATGGCACTCAAAGAGTTAATTCAATATTTTTAATATTGGATGTTTTCTGATTTGTTCTGCTTTCACTTTTGATAATTACCATCAGTGAATGAAATGTGTAACACCCATGACAGATATGCAGGCTAAAAGCCCATTGGTGCACACAATGAACTTGAATTAAACCAAAAAGTACAATGTCAGAGGTCGCTAACGGTCTATCTGTTCTCTCTTCCTGTCTCACTGTCAACATTTCTTACTCACACACAGCCAGAGTCGATAGGCTGTCTTGTCAGCTTAAAGGACTTGTGGATGGATGGAAATCAGTTGGCTGAAATTCCTGCAGTAAGATAATCCTACGCTGTGGTTCCTGTATTTGAGATTATGTTGTGGTCTGCGCTGCTGTTTATATTAAGCATTTTAATTTCATTGTGAAATAGTGAACAAGATGCACAAACGAATGATGAGACATGCATCTGCAATAATCAGACATTCTGTATTACTGCTGTAAATATAGAAGCAGCACAGCGTATTCCTTCAAACAATGCTGTGTAATGTTAACACTGGAGCGGCAACTTATTTTGTCAGGATATCTGCTGTCATATTTGTGTTTGCATGTCATCATTTCTACTTTGCCCTTCAGGAGATGGGCAGTATGAAAAGCCTGTTGTGTCTGGATGTCTCAGAAAACAAAATTGAGCGGGTTCCAGAGGAGTTGGGTTGTCTGGCGTCCCTGACTGATCTTCTGGTGTCTCAGAACCTCATTGATTTCCTGCCGGAAAGCATTGGTAAATGATTGGATTCTCTTTTCTGCATATTTAAATCAGCTTGTTTTTGTATGCTTATATATTAAAACCATGAAATGTAAGTACAGTAATAACTTGACATACGAGGATAATTCATTCCTGGACCGAGCTCGTAACTTAAATCACTTTTGCGTCAAATCAATTTTTCCCATATAAAATAACTGAAAACAATTTCATCCGCTCCAGCCGTCTAAAAACACTCAAATCAACGCTAATGACAATTGAAAAAACGTCTTTAATTGCAGCAGGAGACGAGTTCGGAGCGCGAGGCCATTTAGCATCAGCATCGAGAAGTTTCTCGTATCTCATTTATGCTCGCGTCTCAAAGCAAAATATTGCTCGCAGATTTGCTTTTATCTCGGAACGTTCGTATATTAAAGCACTCGTTTGTCGAGGTATTACTGTACAGCCAGCATACTTTGGTGTCTGTATTACGGCAGCAAATATTTCATCACACCACTGATCAATATCTGAACAACTTCCGTCTTTACTTCCGAGCCAAGGCTGGAAAATCAGTTTAGTCTTGCAAGTAAACGCAATGCATCACAACAAAGATTTATTTTAATGAATGTTTCGTATTTTTTTCTGTCTCTGCAGGAAAACTACGGAAACTTTCCATATTGAAGGCTGACCAGAATAGGTTGGCGTATCTTCCAGAGAGCATCGGTAACTGTGAAAGCCTCACAGAGCTTGTGCTCACAGAGAACCAACTACAGGTCGGTTTGCAACAGCATCCCTGTGTAGTTTACTGTGGCAATTAGCTTAAATACTCTTACTTGGGTAGTCCGTGGCAACCTGCTTAATCCTAACTGTAGGCTAGGCCAACATGAGGCCTGTGGAAATGCATGTATTTCAGTTGCATGAATGCAGTGTATTTGAAGGCAACGGCTCATTGCCTCCGCCGAGGCGAGGCGAGGTGGAGGTTATGTGCCTCTGTCTGTCTGTCAGTCTGCTAGCAAGATAACTCAAAATGTTCTGGATGGATCTGGATGAAACATTTGGGGAATGTTACCAGGAACGGATGATTACATTTTGGTGATGATCCAGAAGAGATTCTGGATCATTTTTAAATCTTCGGTAACATTGCAGTCAATGGAGCTTCAAAATGTATTCCTCAATATCTCAGTTGATTATTGTTTACGTCCTCACCAGTCTATTTCATTGTGGGAGAGGCCAAATTTGTTCCCTCTCTCTCTCTCTCTCTCTCTCTTTCTGCATGACAGCAATATGCGTTACTGAAAATGAAAGTAATAAGAGGAAATCTATTTAATAGGACTTCCACACACCCAGCATAATGTGGAGCAACAAATCACATCCGATTCTGTTTGTCTTTATGTTTTAAAAGCTTCCTGTTTTGGCTGATTGACTCATTCTGATTTTGATGATTTCATTGTTAGAGTTTGCCGAGGAGTATTGGAAAGTTGAAGCGACTTTCCAACCTTAACTGTGACAGAAACCAGCTGGCATCTTTACCGAAGGAGGTAATCTTTTCATGCATTAACCAACAGAATTTCAGGGGAGGGGTTAACGTTTGTTACAGCAACTGATGCATCTGATGACCTGTAACTCAAATGGAAAAAAGTTATTTTAAAAACTTTATTTTGTTCCCTTAGAGAATTAGAAAGATTAGCGTGATAGTTTACCAGCCAGCAGTTGTGATTACCTATATTATGCTCAACCACCCAGCCATGTGTAATAATGTGACTGGTGTTATTACACATGTTATTACGCATGTGATGTGTAATAATACATGACTCCATATTCAATCTGGTACAGTAGAATATTTGAAATTTTTCATCAAGGTATGAAAAATAAAGTCTACTGCTGTGAGACACCAGCTGCACAATGCGGAAGAGCAGAGCAGGGAAAGTGCAGCGAGAGGGAGAATGCACGCCTGAAACGCCCACTATCAATCACAGAGTGAGTCATGTATAAAAACAGGAGATACCACAGATAAAAGGCGTAAAAGAACTGGGAGAAGAAACAAACCCCAGCTGGCACTCTATGAGAATTTTATTTTCTGCAATTGCCAGCTTCTAGGCCTAAATGCTCCTAATATTAGGTCCGTCGGCCAGATCATATCGACAGTTCAACTGCTCTGCCACTGAAATCACCAATTCTGGGACAGAGTGGCTGACTGAGTTACTCTCTTTGTTAACCCCCCCACCCCCCCCACCATGATTTCTCTGTATATTCCCGTGATATTTTCTCACGTGTCGCTGGACTGACGGGCGGCTCAGTCATGTTGTGACCTCTGTTCTCCAGATTGGTGGGTGCAGCGGTCTGAATGTCTTCTGTGTGCGAGAGAACAGACTGATGAGGATTCCGCCGGAGCTGTCTCAGGCCACGGAGCTGCATGTGTTTGATGTCTCAGGAAACAGGTTTGTTCAGCAACACGCAGGCCGTCTCTTCATTATCAGTGATGGACGTGATTAAGAAACACATTGTGCTTCCAGTGACGAGAACACTTTGTGATTAATTGATCACGATTTTTCATGCTTTCTGCTCTCTGATGTTGAGGTGATTATATTGATTGTAGTTATCTTGATGCTTTGGCCGTTGATTGAAGGTTCTTTCTTTGCCTGTATCCATTTTAGTCCCAAGTTTTGCCTTCAGAGAAAGCAACAGGAATGTCTCCTGTCTTAGTCGCACACAATCTGCTCTGGAGAGCGTCTTTTATTCTCACTGTTAAAACAACAGCCAATTTTCTTATCCTAGCATATCACAACTATTAATGCAAAAGTGTCAACCTGCAGATATCCTGCTATTTCTAAAGGGCAGTCACCGATTGATATTTTGTTTGTTTCCAGGCTTGTCCACTTACCGATGTCACTGACTACACTCCGCCTGAAGGCCTTGTGGCTATCGGAGAACCAGTCGCAGCCTCTCCTTACCTTCCAGACCGATGTTGATCCCGACACGGGCGAGAAGGTTCTCACTTGTGTGTTGCTGCCGCAACAGCCGTATGAGTCGGACAATAAAGGTAATGTTAAGTGTTTGTTTTAAACAACCATGGACCCAAATAAAAAAAATGAAATCTGGTTTATTAGGAGCCATGTCTGTATGTAAATACTTTTTTTTTGACATACATCTTAAGTGTCAAACGTATCCTCCCAGAGTGAAACGGCCCCATTCCTGTGGCATTTGAGTAACGCTCCTCATCCGGTCTCTCATCCCCTCAGATGATTTAGTGCCCCGTGGTTTTTGATGACTTTATCACACACAGATTTATCTACTCGGTGAAGCACACTGTGTTCTGCGCACTCTGATCCCTTCCTGCAGTATCCGTCAATTTTGAGGTTGTGTAAGAGATCACAGCGCCTGTAACAGATCAGGGCCTGTCCTGCCCCTTGAGGCCCTCCTTGGTTATGTTTTTCAGAAATGCGGTGGACTAGACAGCTAAAGAGGCTTAGCAGTGGGCTGGCCTGCTGCCATTACAGGCTCACCACTGGGGTATAGTGATGCTGCCAAGGGCCGGCTCTGTCTCTGCCTGATACAACCGCTTCTTGTTATTTTTCCTCTCTGCTGTCATCTACAGTGTTTATGCCTGTCTGACTTGTGATTCAGTGGGAGACATTTATTCCTTTCTTTTTACATTTACTCCTTAATTTACACCCAACCGTAACCATTTGGAAATGACACCTGAATCCCTTTTTTTTTGTAACATGCCATCTTTCTCCAGTGAGAACGAAAACCGTTCTTGAGGTTCTTCTCTGGAACTCCCCTTTATTCATTTGGTGTGTGCAGAGAGTCCAGTAATGTGCTGTCCCTGCAGGCTCTGATAATCTCGCCCGCTGTGGAGCCTTGGAGAGTTTGGTGAATGATGTGGCCGACGACACATGGGACGACAAAGGAGTGAACAGGATCAGCTCCATTCACTTCCTGGACGATGATGAGGAGGATGATGATGACGACAAGGTGAGCCCAACGGGCGGAAGGTTGATGGCAGTGATATCTAACCTCTAATATATATATATATATTATATGTTTGCAGACAATAAGTATGTTGATTGGACTCGTGTCTAGAGCTTTAAATATTCTTCCCTGTGGACCAACGTTGTTATAAACTAGCATAGTTATAAACTAGCATAGTTATAAAGTAGATGAGATGTTTCTAATGGGACAGCTAAAGGTTTGTTTTGTATTTTTGATGCTGTCCTCAGATAAAATGTCAAGGATCCCATACCGGTGTATTAGAATCACAGTTCTGTAAACCTGTAAACACATTTGTGTATTTTTTTATTTCGCACCATGCAAGTGGAACAACTACTGTATTATACGCATACAGTGATGTGAATGTATTTAAATCCATGTTGCAGCATTTATTTATTTCCTAATCCAAGTAAATACGGGGTTTCAGTAAATGACGCATTCAAGTTTCTAATACATTATAGTAAACTGGGTTTGTCATGTAAATGTTTTGTGAGCTTCCTGGTCTCTCAGATTCTTTTCGTTTTCCAGTAAACTGCTACTTCCTGTGCTGCAGATATGAGAACTCTAACACGTGTGATTCTATTTCTTTCACACAGGGGACTCTGCTTCGCCGGGCCACGCCTCACCCCGGTGAGCTGAAAACCATGAAAAAGGCGGCAGAGAACCTTCGCAATGACCTGAACGCTGCCAAAGGCCTGGACTCCAACAAAAACGAGGTCAATAACGCTGCAGACAGAGTGACCACGTCTGTGTGACCTTTTACCTCAGAACTACCTTTACCTCCTGCGTCCCACCATGTCGTCCTGCACAAATCCCGCCGCCCCTCTTTCTTTTGCCTACAAACCCCAACGTGGCCTACCCTTCCTGTGATTAAACCCCCAGGATGCCTGTAACCTTATTTAATCTCCTGCCTTGTGTAGAACATGTTTGTCTCGGACTGTCAGGGCTGCAGTGCCTTCCTGTTTTGAAATAATTCCACAGCAATAATCTGCACAAATGCTCCTTTTTAAAAAGTAAAAAAAAAAAAAAAAACGGTGACTCTTTTTAAAGGCCTCTTTTTAAAAATATATGATAGGTAGTTGCACTATTATAAGACTTTTTAATATGGTCCAGCTTTCGTAGATGTATTATATATGTGTTTTGTATCTATTTTTAAAACACTGGGTGAATACTTCTTTTTACATTTTGGGCTAAAGCAGGAGCTTTTGGACCTACTGATTAAGGGTTGTTGTATAGTCGCTTGTGAATATTGATACTTTTTGGCAGCTCAGATGTAAATAGAAAATGTATAGCAAATTATGTCATTAGTTGCAGACTTAAAACATTTTTCCTTTTTTATTTTTAATCAAAGCAACAAAACACAGTCACTGATGTCTTATTCAAGCCATATATTTGTCATTGGGTTATGAGACGGCCTTGAATCCTGTTAAACATCTAAACTAATTATTCAATAATGAATAGTATAGATGTAATTAATAATGGATTTAAGTGCTGCACATCAAACTTTAAATTTTAAGTAAGTAAGTAAAATGCTGTCTTATTTATATGTGCTGTGCGCCACTGTTTTTTATTTTTTATTTTTTTTAAATAGATGCCAAACCAGCCGTAAACGTCTCCCTTTAACGAAGAGTACTGTATGATCATTAGACGCATGTTGAGGTTCGTACCACAGGGTTGGCATTCTTTTAAAACACAGTTGTCAAAAGTTCCACTTTGATGCACTTCTCAGCGTTTCTCAAATCTTTCTACATGGTACATAAGGAATGGTATTATTTTGTTTTTAAGTTGATTGGCAATACGGACCAGAGAAATTGGTTCAAGTGTTGATTTTTAATGTTTTCTGATTATTATTTTTGATCAAACTGCACAAATCTGATCTCAGATGGACGTTGTAGCCTCGGGATTTTGATGACCTTTTAACCACTGATCAATAAAATGAGTGCAACACTAAACACGTTTTTCTTCTTTTTAATTTCATTTGTATTTTAGCCTTGAGTGTAAAGCGAATGTCAGAAATGTTTCATTTAAAAAAAAAAAAAAAACCATAAATTTGATGAGCTACATTATTTGTTATATCTAAAAATAATTTATTTTCATAGTAACCCCAGAGTTAAGGTGGCTTTTAGACAATAATGCAGTTAATCCACTTCCTGACCCTCCGTAGTTCGCTTTGTCCAGAGTGCATGATGTTTCTTTATCACTCTACCAGAATGCTTCATGAACAATCTGTGTGACCCTGCATGTATCGCATGTTGTACAGACGCTGCCCTGTGCAAGTACAACCCTGATTCCAACCTGTGATGCTGTGGAATTCATTTGAAATTAAATTGAGTCAAAAGGGATATATATATGATATTCAAACTGATAAATGTTATAGATTATAGAAACGGGAACAAAAGGAGAAGGGGACACTCTCTCTGAATAATGTCTCCCCGTCTTTGGTTCTGAATGACCGGGCCTTTCGTTCAGTCGTGATTCTCTCACCTGTCACCGACACGGAACGATCCAATCGCTTGTTCTTGCACATTGAGCAACATTACCAGCCTTTATTGTTGCCCTTGTTCCAATTTGTTTGAAATGTTGATGTCATTGACATCAATTTCATCTTGCAGGTGCGCACCTTCTTTTTTTTTTGGTGTGTGTGTGTCTCTGTCCAGTTTATCATCTGATTGAAGTGTATCAGTTATCAATACAGCCTTGGTGTATTATTTAATTAAACAGCAGTTTCAGGTACTAAACTGTTAACATTAACCCATGTTTGGCTGCTTTAACTGGCCTCATGCTCTTTAAAAGTGGAAGCTTATTCAGTGAGACTCCAACGCATTTCAAACATGGTGTTGACCTGAACAAGGTGCAATCAAACAAACTGGGAAAGAGACAACAGATTTTAGAATACGGTACTGTATTCAAACCAACAGTGAGAGAAGTGCAGCAATGCGTTGTTTTTGCTGCCCTCTGTTGCACAAATGCATGCATTAAGCAAGATTTGACCATGCAGGCTTTCAGCAATGGGGTGGTGTCTTTTATCTCCAGGAGTGTAGAAATCCTCATACTAACCCGTCCCTCAGGACCAGTAGCCAAAAGTGGGTCATCCCAGGCTTCAGCTGGGTGGCAAACAAAGTGTACCAGACAGCGGGGCCTCACGTGTTCCCAAACAGTGAGGGTGCGTGTGGTCATAGCGCCGGTGCAGACAAGGATGCAGAGGCAAACAAGCGACTGGAGGAGGTCTGTTTTCCAAATCAGGTATCTCAGCCGGCTCATGTTGTTTATCTTCCCTGATTTATATGCAAAGAAAACGTTGAGAAGATGTCATCTTTATTATGTCTTTTGAATGATCCCAGAGGGAAATGATTTCACTTGATGCATTTAGCAGGTAAACCGTGAAAGCAATGCATCACTTTCTTATCACCAGGATGGTGAAGCCCAGCTATCAGAGAGCAAAAACCTCACGGCGTCAATTTTGCCAACAGAGAGGCGAAGCTGGCGAGGGCAGGACATTTCAACATCAGGCTGCACTTATTGCGGGGTCCGATGTCCACAGAGACCCCGTCCAGAACATAAAGATCTCCTCCATCACAGGGCATACCAAGTCTTTGACAACAGAGAGGCCATTTCCTCAGGAACCAGTCGTCTCCCAAGTGCCATTAAGAGTAAATGCACACTGCCTCTCTTTCACATGTCAGAATAGCTGTGTAGTCACACTGTGCTCTGCAGAATGCTGCACAGATAGTAGGAAACCACTAATCTAATATCAGATTGCTACTCAGCTCTTAATTGCATATAAAATCGAAGTTTTTATTTTATTTTATTTGTGATGAAACAATTTCCTCTTAGCTGCAGATTAGAGTGTCTGGCCAGAGGGGGAGTTTGGGAATCAGCATTGCTGGTGGGAAGGGCTCTCTGCCTTTCAAAAACCACAGTGAGGTGAGTGCTGGTGCAGAAGAGAGCCGCCAACACTGGTTACTCTTTGAGCACATTTTATTGCAACTTTCATTAAGACTGATGATTTTCTTTTCTTTCAGGGTGTTTTTATCTCCAGAGTCACTACAGGGGGTGCGTCAGAAAAGGCAGGGATCCATGTTGGTGATAGATTGCTGGAGGTAGGCAGGGATTATTTTATTTTTATCATGCTTGTTTATAATGTTTCAACTCACTGAGCATGTGAATAACACACATGGACTTCACTATAGTTGTAATATATATATTTAAACCTATGTCCATTGATTTGTTACTGCTGATGTTCCTCTTCTGACCATCGGAGGGCAGCATAAGCCCAGCAGAGCGGGGACTTTCTTCATTGATAAAACCGGTCCCAGACTAAGAAACAGAAGGCAAATCAGTAACCAATGTTCATAATAAATCTGAGATTAGTTGAGCAGTTTGTTCTATTTTGAGAGAACCTTTGCTGCTCTCACTGTGTCCAGGTCAACGGCCTCAAGATGCAGGGGGCGACCCACCAAGAGGCGGTCGGCGCCCTGAGAAAAGCTGGTAGCTGCATCAAGGTGAAAGTGATGAGAGAGCGGCTGTGCGACCCAGAAGGGCCTCGAGATCAGCACGACGTGGCAGAACGTCAGCCGTGCAGCCGGGATGGCAGAGGACAGGGAAGGAAGCAGCAGCCGCCGATGATGGAGCAGGCGGAGGACTGTTTGTCCAGGAAGATGGAGGCAGTCGTCTGCAATGGCAACGGCATTGTGGGTGGTTTACTCGTTCGCAGCACGAGCAGAAATCACAAATGTCACCATCATTCAAGCCTAAAATGGAATAAAAAAAAAAGTGCTGTCGGACATTCTTCCATATTCTTTTGTCCTTATCTTGCTTTTGTCTTTTTTTGCATTTCAGAAGTGTGAACTAGAGGCAGAAGACTTCAGAAACAATTGTTCACCCCAAGGGAGGAAACATACAATGGCTGTAAGCATGTTTCCTCATCTCCCAGCAATCTCCCCTTCTTTCTATCCTGGACTGGAACACCTCATTTCACCCTTTCTGAAAGAGAAACACTGATTTTAGTTTTATTTCATCACTTATAGCCACTACACCACCTGATTACTTTTCTTTTTCCTCCTCATTTCTCATCCATATCCTGCTCTGTCAATCATCTGACAGATCCCGCGGATTATCCTCACTCATCCCTCAACCTCAGATGAAGACATGGAGCTCTTGACACGAAGCCCCTGCGGAGAGCCCCCACATGACTTTGACATTCATGACAGACATGCCCGCTTCAACAGCTCCTCCTACCCACCATGACAACAGGGGTTGGGGTGCGCGCACCTACGCAGACCACTCGAACCCACAGCTTGTGTTTCTATGGAACGAAAGCATCTCATTGATATTACTGATTAAAATATACTAACTGTTGGAATGTGTTTTCATTGTGACTGTGAAGCCAAATTGACGTCGCTGCTAATAGTATTTTGTGATATTAAAGTCATTTAAAGAACGAAATGTTGAATTTATTTGCAAAACAACTGCCAAAAATAGATGCTGTCAAGCATGAATGGATCTGCTCACCCAAAATACATGTCCAACCTCTTCATACCACTGCACTGCAGATTATGCTGCGGTTGTGCCTGAGCTAATGTGAAAGCCCCGAACAGTTAATATCCTGGACTGAGATAAAAGGCCACATTACAGGAGGCGGAAAGGTCGCACCACGTAGTCCAGAGACAAAGAATGTTCAAGCACCTCCTGTATTAAGCTGAGCTAACACTCTTAATAGACTTATTCATGAGAAGACAAGGGAAGTCAAACTGGAAGATTTTAGTCGTGCATCCAAAGGTTAGAATTTAGAACCAATCTGTCAAATGTCCATACCTGTTCGGTGTTTTTTTCCTCTCAATAAAGTGGAAAGATGTTCCCACAGACTTGCCATTGTACTGAAGAGGAGCTAAACCCAGGCTTGTATTTAAACAGGCTATGAGGAAAACCATCCGCAGTGCATCTTGCATTTGAGTCAAAGAGCCATGAAAAAAAACGTTTTAATCAATTGTTGTTAACAGAAGTGCGAAGGGTCCTTCCCAAACAGACGTCATGAAGACTGTTATTTGTGACTATCACATTCACACCTGCCTGATCAGCGTTACTGCGAAACGTTTCCTGTCAGATGGGTGATAATACTTTGAGGATGCAACCTGATGGAAAGCACATTCAATCTGGAAGACTATGATGCATAACGGCGTTCAGGTAAAGTCAGTGAACGCACAGATACTGTATGAATAACTCAGTGACAAGAGTGTGCTTGTCGGAAGAATAAAAAGGATGAAGAATATGTCGCTCTGACTATTCCACAGAAAGTCATTACTTCAAAAATCATTATGAAATTATATTTTCTTTAATTCAAGAGTTATTTGGAATTAAAACTGTAAAATGTAAACATATTTGTATTTCTTGTCAGAGTCTTCCCTGCTGATAACCAAACCAGGAGAGCACGTTTCAGTGTAGGTTTTGTCTCATTGTGATTTGCATTGTGTTTGGCTGCTACAGCGAAACGGGGGGCGGGGGGCTTGGTGAAAAGAGACAAGAGCAGCTGTGACAGTAAAGAATGCAGTGCACTTACAGGATCTACTGTGACAGTCTCCTTTCACTCACTGACATGTGAACAGAGATGTCAGTGCAGCAGTAAACAAACAAGTCAATGAAGTGGCTTCAAGCTGCCTGATGGCAGAGGCAGCTCGAAGCCACTCTAAAAGAGTTGCTGTGTTATATTGTGCTCATTTGCTAACCCTTTTTGACACATTAAACACTGCACAGATAATGTAGTTCATATTTTACCTCATAAAAACCTCATTAGTTTTTGTAAATATTTACTTTTCCTTCATATTATATATTCTTAATTAAGAACTTGATATTTTACACAGCATCAAATTATTATTCTGTTTGTGTTTTTAGTTTTTCAAATAATTTGTTTTAGTTTTTTAGAAATGTTTGTATTCATATATTCAGAGTACTGTTAGTTATATTATGGTTAGTGATAATATACTGTATGAATAGAATATACTGCATGAATACACAGCTTTGCTTCTTCCACAGAGATGAAAGAGGAGATAACAAAAATTGGACCTGCTGCAACAGAGCTGTGTTGGCTGCAGTGCCATGTGAACATTGTTGCTGGTGCCCAGTAGGCTGAACGCTGTCTGCAAGCTATTTGTGGCTATTATGTGTCTATAAAAGGAAATCTGCAGGCTGATACACACTCACACACACACACACACGACTGTAATACTCTTTGAACTTCAATACACAAGCTGAAAAGTGTACATATCTGTACTGTTTCTGTACTGGGGGACGTATTTCCAAGGGGCAAGCCATGTTGAGCTGAAATGGACAGTTTGAATAAGACTTCAGGGAAGGTAAGACATTTTTATTGTTTTCTTTTGAAAAGTTAAAATACTTCTTTGGCATCAGGTCATTTTGCTGACCTGCCTTTACATTCCACCAACAATTTAAATCCTATTTTTAGATTGTATTTATTGTATATTTATACCTCAATGTTCAATCCTACTGCAAACATTTAACTGGTTAAAGATTTTCATGCAATTTATCAACACAATTACCCCCCCCCCCCCCCCCCACTCCCCCCCATGGTGCCCCAGACCACCTGGTTGCCACCCTCCAACCTTTCACACATAAACAGACACATTATACACACAGATACACAAAAAGCCAGCTTGTATTTTATAACATTTTATGTTTTTTTTTAACTCTTTCAGAATTTTTAATAGCTCATTGTAATGTCATATGGATAACCTTATGAAGAAATATTCATCTTCATAGTATGTGAATGATTACGAATCATTAAACGAGCACATAACACTGTAAAGAAAAGCAACCATGAGCTTTATTTAATCAAAAAGGGGCTTATGTTGATGATGAAGACGCAGACGTTCCTGTAACTACACAAAAGCATTTGTAATTTTTTTGTCCCTGTGTACATGGCTTTGATAAACGCTTGTTTATCATCTGGGACGATGACCCGGTGTACTCTCCACTCCAGCAGCTGTGAGTGGGCTATATTTGCACGCCCTATCTGCTTTAGAGGGAGGGCTGCGTTTTTGCCTGTAATTAAAGTCATTACTTTGCGAAACGCCCGAACGGTTGGTGCGTTTCCTGTTGAACAACAAGTACAGTTCATCTGTGCAGATTTGCAGCCGTGATCATCGGCACCAAACACAAACATGGGAGCGACTAATGTACAACTTCAGAGAGCAGCTTGATCTGCACGAGAAAGCAGTGCTGCAAAGCTCATGGACATATGACAACCTTTATGACAACGTCACTTGCATTCACTCAGGAGTATCCTTCCTTAAAGTATAGTCTTCACTTACTGGTGGGCTTGTGTTTAAGGGTTCCTTTAAAATGCTCCATTTAGAGTGGTCTTCTTCAGAACATGATTTCCGATATGTCACAAGGAATAATTGAGTGATAGCACGCAAACAGGGAGGCGACATGTTGCACAGCGAACACGACCTCGCAGCACTATGTGATCAAATATTCAAGGGGGGGGCTCTGACGGGCAAGAAGGACAAGCTCACATTAACCTTTCACAGTATAAACTTACTCTGCTGTGGCTACCGAGGACGGAGCAAACAAACAGGTAACATAAGATCATAAACACATTTATGAGACAAACGCCTGGTTATTTTTGTCACGTTATTCATTCTGCTTCTTTATTTGTGGCTGATTGCAGACCTGTTGGTGTCTGTAATATAAATATCTTGACCCTTCCAAGTGAAAATGGATTTTGTCAGACTTGGAAATGGGCAGGTTTAAGGAAAGTAGTAGATGTGATAACATGTGATGCTGAAGCTGTGATTCAGACAGAGCTGTTTGAGACAGAAAAGAGGGACGCTGTCCTTTAAGAGTTAAAAGGTAAAAGAAATTGCACATTGGACAGGATGTAAACAAGGACATGTACATGCGTTGTAAAGTTCTACTGCACATTGTAAATTACTGGTACATGTGAGAGTTCATGGTTTTGAATGCTCTCAGGAAACAACTGTTTTTCAGTCTGCTTGTCCTTGTTTTGATGCTTCTGCCAGAGGTCAACAGGTCAACACAAGATATATAAGTAGGCTCTCTATGGACGAGCAGCAGAAGGCCAGCAGCAGCTTCCTGTCCAGGTTGTTCTTCCTCCTGATGATGGCTGAAATGTTGTCTGTCCAGGAGAGGTCATCAGAGATCTAGACTCGCAGGCACCTGAATGTGTGCGTGTGTGTGTGTTGGGGGGGGGGGGGGGGACATTAATAGGCAGCGGAGGAGCTTGTTTGTTTGCATGAATTATGTTTGGGAATAGGAATTGTCCTCACGTAGCCACACAATCAGCACCACAGACTCACACCACTTGTTGTGTCTGAGCAGCTGAAGATATGCATGCAGTCGGGCTGTGTTGCCACACTTTACAGAGGAATTGCATTTTGCTAGTTCAGTCCATGTCAGTAACAGAGGTGCTTTCAAAGTTTGACCAGTGTCCAGACATTTGCATTTTCAGGCCCCCAAAAACTTCCAAACGTTTTTCATTTGAACTACCTTTTAATGGGACGACCCCTTCCCTTCCCATCCCACCCCACATCACACGCTGATCATCAATTTGTGGACAATTACATCCTGTATTCTCTCTATATTCTCTATTCTGTGCTTTGCAGGGTCTGATCCGAGCGCCGTCTCAGCCTGCCATTTTCACATTTTTGCCACGGATGCAGAGATTACCATTTGAAGCCATTGTTGCTGAAGGAGAGAGACCTGGAGCGCTAATGGGAAGTGCAGATAAGGTATAGCAGCAGCAGACGCACTATAGATGACATTATGTCCAGCTTGGTTCTATTGTGATCACTGCTTTCATTGCATGGTGTTCCCCCGTTAATTTAGCTAATGCATTTATCTGTGTCTCTGCAGTAGTAATCTTCCTCCACATGCAGTTTTTAGGCACTTTATTTGACTCACCAGCGATGAAAAAGTTGTCACTTGCTAAATTTTCCTGAAATTTCCAGTCCTGAGGCATCCTATTAAAATGTGTTAAAGATAAAAAAAAAAAGTGTCCATATTTGTCCTGTGGACAACGTACGATTGTGACTACGGTTACCTTATATTTAATATGACAGACAGGCTGTTCTTTGTCACTTTCCGTGTATCATTTAGAAATTTTGATTTTGGACCCTTGACTTTCAACGTATTTTTCAAACTGCGTCGTTGAATTGCTATTGTTATAACTCTATGCGTCTCCCTCTTCTTCCTCTTTCTGCGTGTCCCGTCAGGGGTCGCCACAGCAAGCCAACCCTCTAGTCGATTGCACGCTTAATTCTGGCAAAGTTTTATGCCGGACTCGATACTATACTATGAATATTATATTTCAGTATTTACTATTTAAATGTGCACCGAGACCAAGGGAACAATGTTTTGTTAAAATCATGCAAGTGGTCTGAATGACAATGAAGTGAGACGCATTCTGATAAAAGAGACCGTATTAAGATTTGATATTTTGTCTTCGATAGCATTTCTTGTCAAATACTCACTGACTGCTAACAGAACAGCTGATGCAGCACAATTGTGTTTCAGAGAGGTGTTGCAAGTGTCAAATTAAGAACAGGTGCACATTTATAAGTACCGGTAATAATAAAGTTTCGAACTTTCTTGAGAATTCTGGTTGGTTCGATTACTTAAATGCACAAAAAGTGCAAATGTGCATCTTGGGGGTAAATGTTGTGTTGAAAAAGTTGTTATTGGATGTCTCATCCAGCAACATCACATCAACACTACAGCTCCGGGTGCTTCGGATGACTGGGTAGGCTCGCTGGCGGCCGGCATGAGACTTCAAAGGTCCTCTCAGCAGGGGGGGTGGCACCATGAGCTTCTCAGATTATATAGGGTTAATAGGGGCAACATATGACTGCTCAGAAGGAAAACTTTGATTCAGCATACATAGAGATGATACAGGTACCACTGATATTGGATTGCATGTATTACAGTAAGTCCTAAATATATAAGGCTTTGTGCTGACACATTTATTTTGAGTTCCCATACTATCTTCATCTTTCACGCACCTGACTTTTTTTTTCATACTATATTGATAAAGCCAGGATTGGATTTGGTGGCATACTTAGCTATGATGAAAAGACATGTACATAAAGCAACACCGCAATTTAAAAAGAAAACTTTACTAATAAAACTCATATATATCCTCAGTGTATTTATATTGGTGATATTTTAACATGCAGTAACATTTTCCTATAAAAAATGGATCCACGTTCAACATTTTCAAGCAAACAACATACATAATATATATTTGTATATAATTATTTTTAAACAATATTATATGTGTTCTATTGTGGTAACTACAACTTGTAAAAAGGGATAAGGTTTGTCTGTAGTTCAGCTGCTGGTTAGCCTAGCTTAGCATAAAGCCAGCGAATGAGTTTCAGGTCAGCGTCTCAGTTCACAAATACATGAGAAGAGAAAAACAAACAAACGTCTTCACAGTGATTTAGAATGGACTTATCAGCTCATTGACACATTGACACATGAAAGATTAACGTTCTGTAGTGAGATATCGATATCAAGATGCCAGAGCACAGGCAGCAGAGGATTACCTGTGAGACAGAGCTCATTAACTCACCACGGCCAGCTATGACCCATAACAGGCAGCACAGTAGGATAGTCAGAGTCTAATTATCTTCTTGCTTCTAATTATAAGATTTATCTTCCATTTGAGCTCCAAAGAAGTGATAAAATTAATAAGAAATAACAAAGTCACGACAATACGGTGCAAATGATCACCTCTTGCATGACCTTAGGCCTTTACTGTGCACGTTGAATATCACTATAACATAATGACATCAGATATAACGTGGATTCTTCTAGAAAATTGATTCTAGTGCTTCGAGCCAGTGTAGCAGCGTTGCCCAACCTTTTATTTTTGCCCATAGTTTTATTGTCTCTGTGGGGAAAGCCTTTTCTAACTGACAGTGGGATCACATTGGATATTGCACAAGGACACTTGAACATGTAGACATGGCTTGAACCACCCAACTGTCCAATAAGGGAGCAAGGGCTCTGTCTCCTGTGCTGTAAACCAACACATCATGAACTAGAAAACGACAATCAGAGATTGCAGACCCTCGCCTCCCAAAGACTATTCGATCTTGTGAGACAGTAAACAGGGCTTCCGGATCAGAGGGGCCAAACCTGCTCTAGCTTGCTACAAGACTCCTTCTGGACTCTTTTTCCCATCATGCCATTCGTGTCCCTCCCTCTTAAAGTGGCAGTTTACAGCACAGGCACAATTCCAAATGTAAAAATAATTCTAGAATCTGGATCCAGATCCGGATCAATGCCATTCTCGGGGAGGACCGAGCCACAGACAGAACCTTGCTTGTGTAAAAATTTTAAGTCGATTGGGTTACTAGATTTTGAGTTATGCGCTCGGACAGACAAGCAAACAGACAAACAAACATACAAACGCACCCAATTGCATTACCCTCGCCTCCTCTTCGGCGAGGGTAATGATGGTAGCAGAATTACAATGAAGCTATTTACAACTCCTTTATTTTGCTTTATTTTGCGACCATCCCTAATCTCTGCCAGTTGCTGCTGTCCCACCAGTGGTAGGCCTTTCTCTAAATGCTTTGATCACTTTATCGTCACGATTGCATTGATTTGTCAAGCTACTTTAAATACCCTTCATGCATTCTGGCCAGCGACGGATGATTTGTGGTCAGGTGCTTTTTGAATCAGCCACGCAGTCGCCGTGACCGTCCTCCATTAAGGCTTTCCTCTGCGTTCCTGTTGGCCTCGACTGACTTGTTAAACGGCATGATGTGGAAGTCGATGACTCAGATTCAGAGTTGCCAGATTGTGGAGAACTCCTTTTCAAAAAACGCTTTGCTTGTTTGCCCGTGAGTCTCACTCAACACTCGTGACACATCGGAGTGGGTATTATTATGCGGGTGGGCTGGCTAACCATAGGGCGGTTGACTCCTTATGCTAATGTAGTAACAAGGGGGGAGATTTTTTTTTTGGTGGCACCTTTGATGAAGCCAAACAGCAAAGTCCTGGGTGAGAAACTCAGCATGATGTTATCATTAGTCCTCAGACTAATATGGGTCAATCATGACAATTTCAATTCAATTCAATTCAATTTTATTTCTATAGCGCCAGATCACAACAGAAAGTCATCTCAAGGCACTTTACAGGATTAGCAGGGAATGACCCACAAGAGCAAGTAGCAAGTAGCAAGTATACTGTAGCTCCAGTATTCATTATAATCTATATAGCATGTGTGACGCCGAGCTGGCAGACAAGTAAATACTGCAACTAAAACAGGCTAATTTTGTGTTCTAATTTTGAACTGAACTGAATTTAAGTAACTATTAGTTGTTTCGTGCAGAGATGTGCTTGTGAACTGTTACCTTACTTTGCCACACAAATGCTGATGATAAATCAAGCAGTTGATGCCAGTAGCTGCATTTTAAATACACAGACTTGAGAGAGCTTCTCAAACTCCCAGTGAAACAATTTCAACTAGTTTCTTTAGAGTTATTATGTGCTATTTACCTTAAGCATTAAGCCTTTGGTAACAAAATGTCAGTGAGAGTACAAGATAAGTGAATTTGTAAAAAAACAAAATAAAATTAAACTAGGTGCAAATAAATTAAAGTAGAGGCCTCCAAATTCAACATGACTTTAATGTGTGTATTGTCGCTAGGATACCTATTTGTACCAGAATTACCTGATTTTTAAAAATATATAAATCCCTGTTCCAAATGAGAATCAATAATTCTGCAAACATTGGACCAGTGTGAAATTGTGTGTTTGACACATTATACATGTCTTTGCATGTTATGTTTTACAACCGCCACCACCTTCACATTTTAACTGGTTTGGTATCACAAAAGTAGCCCAGCAGCCCCTTGTAGCCTCAGCTGGGAGATGTACATCAGTCTTCCATAAGTTCTACTTATATTTATTGCTACAATTCAGGCTTTATTTTTACAAGTTGCCCCTTTAAATAATCAGTGTGTACCCAAGCCCGTCAGCACATGAATCATGTCCTCCACAAATGTCAGCTGACCGCAGTTCACCTCGGGATTTTCTCGGGTTTCACTTGCTCAGTTCCTCCTAAACGTTTGCTTCACTTTCTCCTGCCAGAACGTTGCTGTGTCTCAGGAGGAGACAACCGGGGACATGATGTCAGACAGGGGGATCTTCAAAGCAGAGAAAGTCTTTATCAAGAAGGGAGGAGCAGGAAACACAATCCAGACGGGGACAAAACTTCCAGTAAGTACAACATGTGACTATTAGCTTCGGACATATTGAGATAAAAATACGCTTCTGTGTGTTCTCTCCAGAGTGTAGTATACCATGTGTATCCATGCAGGGTAAATATATACTCCTCAAATAGACATACACAAGTATGTGGTGAGTCTTTGACTTACCAAGAGATTAAAAATAAATACTTGATCGTCATTTATTTCCATTCAAGCCATGCTTGTTTCATTCACAGCTGACAGGTACAAGCAAAAAAAGATATTGTGAAGTGAAAGTCAATTAAAATGCAGCCACACTTCACATGCCCTTTGATTAAAACGTTGCTGTTTTTCAGCTAAACCCATCACTGGCTCACGATGGACGCACCGTCTCTCCTTCAGCTGGTGCTCGGGATGAAAAGAAGCTCGACCACGTAGCTATGGAAACAGCTGCTGATAAAGGCAGGGGCATTTCCCGATGGCAGCGTCATGACGCTGGCGGTCTTGACGAGGTTAGCTCAGGTTTCTTTGCAAATGAAGTGTGTGTGTCAGAGGACAGAATTTGGCCAACAAACTCTGCACACATGTTCCCCACGCCGGCCTCATCCAGAGAGTCCATCCTCTCCGAAGGCTCAGACAAAGAGCAGAGCTGGTCCGCGGCGCCCCTTTCCTCTGGAACCTCTCCTGCCTCTTTCAGCCGCACTGTCTCTCCCTGCTCCTCTGTTCTCTCTGGGATCTTCACTCCCACTGTTCTCCAGATCAAGAAGCACTTTCTAGCACCCGGCTCCAGTTTGATTCACACCCCTCAAACCTGTTTCTCATCCTGTGAGAGCCTGTTCTCCTCTGTGTGCCCCCAGTCCCCCCCACCCAGGCACCGGCACCGGCCTCCGCTCACCCGGCTCTCCCTCCTCACCGCCATCCTGAGAAAAGGGCGCCTCCCTGTTTTATCCCCTGCTCAGCAGAGGCCTTACACCCCCTGCTGGCCTGTCAATCCTGTGACCCTGTCATTCTGTAATGCCTGCTCAGCAGCCTCCAGCGTGGCCCCCATCCCCCTGGAGTTTGCCTCGCCGTTCTCCTCTTCAGTGTCCATAGACAGTCAGAGTCAGGTCCACCGAGCGCCAGATAGATGTGTTACTTCTCCTCCTCCTGTCCAGCGTAACGAACTCGACAGAGCACGGCCGCAAACCCAGACGAGAAGGCGCTCGGAGCAGGTTTGCATGGCCAGCCCGCCTCAGCGGAGGCAGGTCATTTCACCCCCGAGAATGAAGAGAAACGTGACGACCCGAGTGCCGCTGCCTGTTTTTTGCTCAAACTTTGAATCGGTTCCTCAGACAAAACATGAAGAAACAGACTGCGCATCTCCCCGAAAACTGCAGCATATGCACATTTCCATTCCCAAGACCCCTGAAGTCCATCTTAGCAACACTCATAGGTGCCTCGCTGCTGAAAATAACCTCAATAACTACAACTCCCCATCCTCTAAACTTATTTATGAGCCAGAGACCTCTGCTCCCCAGAAACAGATTCAAACGCCAAGCTCATCTCTCTCTCGGCTTCAATCACTGTCTCGACAGCTGAGATCTCCAGCCCTATGCCATCCACGGCTTCAGCCTTCGCGCCCACTCAGCGTCACACCTCCTCCTCCCACTCCACAGAACACAGGACGGCGTGTGACAGGGAGGAGCTGCCCTGTCCCTCTTTCCTCCCCATCAGAGAGTTTTTACAAGGTTCGCTGTCTGTCTCCTTCCCAATGCACATCCATCGTTTACCCTGGCTGGCCTTCACCCACCAGTTCCCCCACACCTACGGCCTCTCCTGCGCCACCAACCAGAGACCTCATCCTTTCCCCTTCTCTCTCGCCGCGCTCCACACCCTCCCCAAGGCCAGGGAGTGGAATATCAGACTGCAGTGACAGGGAGGGTAAAAAAAGAAAGGTAGTTGCTCTGCTTGCCACATGCATGACTTGTTTCACCCCAAGGCTCTTATCTAATATACTCCCAGTGACATGCTGTTCTCTCACGCGAAGCAGTTAAAAACAGATTTCGCCCTCTTGATAGTTAGATATCAGGTGGCGTACCCTTTGTGGAGCTGTTTTTAGATTTCTGTTTGTGTGTTTGTCTTTGCCGTATCATGGTTTGATGTAGTTCTAGATCTTTCCTGTTCTGACATGTCATACTCAACATCCATGGAGTTTAATAATAGACATTTCTGAAATGTCGAGGCAAGTAGGACCCCATCGGAATTCTTTTTTCTTTTAAACTCTGGGCCAGATATGTCTCAGTGTAGAGCAATGTCGCTCAAATTCTGAGAATATAAATCCATTTTCTATTCTGGTAAAAGAAGGGAAATGTGAGAGCGGTGGGACACACTCTTTTTCATCCCTGTCAGCGAGGACAAGTCAGAGCTGAAATTATTGGTGTTGCAATAAGTCAGAGAGATATCAGAGCAGCGATAAGGTGATGCGGTTCCAGCGCTGACGCGCTTCAGTGTTCTTCTTTCCTTGCGCAGCGACAGTGTGGTGGACGGCTTTGCATGATTTAGCCTGTAGCAGTGTGCGATAATGCGTGACTAAATAGAACAGAGGAATTACTATTGATAACATCAAACGTATATAAAATACAGAAGTTTCCTCTGTGAATTATTCATATTCATTGTCTGATTTTTTTCTCTCTATAAACTTTAGAATCACAAGATAAAGTTAAGCTACAAGTCACTAGCTGCAATTCCCACCAACAGCCTGCTGCTCGATCAACAAGTGAGTTCTCTCTAATTCCACTAAGACATCCTGTTGGACATTTGGCCAAATGAAGTCCTACGAGGGAGTTCGATGCAAACGCTCCTCCTGACTTATTGGTGGCATCTAAAATATGAAAAAAAGTGTGAATGCCAAAACACAAGTATTGCATCAAAAGAGGGGATAGTTTTTTCAATAGCAAAGTTGAAAAGGTGTACTTACTGCTGAATAATGAAACCCGAGTCTTGGCGGGGAGCTCACTCTGTATCTCTCTTTGACCTCTGCATCCACAGGCAATAGACGAGCAGGTGGAGCGAGGCGGGGGTCTCTACGTGGGTGGATGCGCTGCTGACACCCATGCTGAGGTACTGCTGCACACGCCGCTGCTGGGTTTCCCTGACCCTCACAAAACAGACGGCCAAAATCAATGATGCTGTACTTCCTGCAGATGTGCTCACCTGCTCAGCTCCGGCAAGAGTCGGAGGAACTTTATGCAGTTATTGACGAGCTATTGGCAAATTCTCTTCCAACAGTGAGTCCAACTAATTAAACCACATGAACGCAAACATGAGCAGATGCTGGTTTGCCCACATAAAAGTGATTTAATTGCATTGTGTTTGCAAACTTTGTGCCTCCCAGTCTCTGCAGTCGTCCAGGTCATCGACTCCCAACACCGGCCTGCAGGTAAAGTGTGCGACTTTAGCAAGTAACATCTATAACATGCTCATAAATAATTGATTATCCTTTTGATTATTATTATACAATCAGTATCACGCTGCAACAAAGCATGGGAGAAGCAAAATGTATTGTGGATGTAAATGTGGCATCTCCAGGGAGGTGAAAGAAGAGTGTAGGCCACGTGGTTCTTGGTCGATTGGGTTGCAGCCAACTTTACATATTCATGAAATGTTCCTTTTGTAAAACAGAAATAATTCGGATCTTGTAGCGTTGCTAATTTTCCGACCAAGATGTTCTAAGACTTTAACGGCATTGTGATCACATATTCTGATGTGAAAAGGCCGTTGTTAAAGACAAACATATTGCGTGGTCTGGACCCAGCATTAGACTCTCAGTACGTGTTCCGCCCAAGAATCCGAGCTCTGGTTTGATGGTTCTTTTTAGAAACTTTTGATGGTTTCATTTTTAAAATATGTGTGGATACATTTCAGTCATTTAATTTTTTGCATGGTGGAGTTTGGTTGAACTTGTTCCTCTGTGACACTTCTGACTTTGTCTCTTATTTCCGGCAGAACAACTCATTTCACAAATCCTTGGGGCGCGAAACCAAATATGTGAGTATCAGTCAGGTTGTGCTGTCAGCCGAGAAATGATAGAATTCCATCCCCTCAGGAGAAAAGTGAAGACTCTCTCTGGACTTTCATTTTTAAAGATCAGTTTGCTGAATGTTCTATTCCGCTGAATTCAGAATAGAAAGTATATGTATGTCAGAGAAGCCAATCGTGCATGACGCAATGACACTTTGCGAATTAGGTGATGATGGAAAATATTTTATTTATGTTTATCGTGACTTTCTTACTTTTCATTTCATTAATTTTAATCAAATAACATCTGCTTGAACTTCTAATTTTTACAAAGATATGGATCAATTATTTAGTATTATAGTCCTTTCCTTGACAAAAAAATGTCTCCTTCTATCAGCATTTCATTTCTCAGGTAAACTTAACCATAACCATGTTGATAATTTAATTATATATATTCAGGCATCATTATGCAGTTTGCACCCATCTACTGGCAGGGAAAGAAATCTCATGGAAGCTACAAAGGTACATATTTTCATTTTTTGATAAGGTTTAGTCTCCTGCAGTAAAGCACTGTTTAAATGAAAGAAATGCATTATTTTCTGTTTCTGTCAAATTGCAGAGAAAGCCTGGGGTCATTCGTCCAATGACTGCCATTCCAACACTGATGGTGGAGGATAAAGAAGAATGTCACCCAACTCCTGGCTGGCAATTTGAAGCCAAGGAAGCATTAACTGATAAGAAGAAGAAGGTATTCAGACGTTAGTTCATACTGCAGCAAGGGAGGCTGCTCATGCTTTAAGAGCCACAGACTGGACAGAGTAGTGCATCTTTATTTCAATAGATATTAGGAGATTCAGATGTTTTGTTTTACTCACGCACCTCATGGGGTTTAAATTGTGATTTTAATGGCATCACTGCTCCCTATTCTTACTAATACAATTACTACATCACTACTTTTCAGTAACTCAGCTTTTATAATTGACTAGTATCGACACACATCATATATATATCTTTTTTTTTACCTGTAATTCTGGAGTGCACAACTTAACAGAAACTCAAATTGAAAAGGAAATTTATGAAAGGGTTGGCATTCAGTGTAATATTTTAAAATCGATATCTCTGATCTTTATGTCTTCTCAAAGAACTCGTGTATTTTTTTCCCCAGCAAATACTATGTTTTACTTATCAGTGAAAATATCAACTTATATCTTACATTATATATACTAATTATAATAATAATAATTTTAGCCATACAAACCTAAAAACCCACATACCACTCTGAAAACCGATGTCACTATGACATCACTTTTTTAACTTGAACATCAAGAGTCCCATGAGCCTTTGTGCTCCTAACTCAGAACTGTCCACCAATCAGAGTGACCGGCACCAGCATTTCATATTTCTGTTGGCTTATGTGCGTGAGGTTTTTGTTTGTCTGTCAGGGTGGCGCTGTGCGTATTTAACATATCCCATATGTGTTAGAGTATATATCTGGTGCTATTTGGAGTAGAAATATAAAATTGGTATTATTGGAATTGTTGGGGTGAATATAAATTTTGTCCCCCCAAATTAAAACATTAGAAATGTAAGGATTTTCACTGGTTGCACTGTTCGCCTCAACACGTAGAAGCTTTAAGAACTCGTAACGCTATATAACAGCATAGTCAATTGTAGGTTTGATAATCTGCCAAACCAAATCGATGTTTTAATGCCATTGTTGAATTTACCACAGATATCGTTTAGCTTAATGAAATGATGATGGAGAGTGTTCATGTGAGCTAAATCAATTTGGATGTCCTTTTCATCCATCCAGTGTAGCGGTGTGGCTTTTTTTGTCATCACTGTGCATGTTTTGTGAAAAGGTTCCTTATTCTAATTCCTCACCACCTCATCTCCAGGAAAATTGATGGATGAATGGATTCATTCTCTTTCTGGTTAGCCAGCCTCATTCAAACAAATTATTTTGCTTGATCGGTTGCTAAGATTCTTTTAAATTAGAGCACTTCAGGAAGTTGTTTCTGCTCAGCTTGCCTCATGCATATGAATGAAGTTCTTGAAACTTTTGTTGAGCAACTTGATGAGTTTTTGTATAACATATTGATTAAAGTTTCTCTTTCAAGCCTTTGACAAATTATAGTGTCAATATTGCAATATATATTTGTGGAGTGGACTGTCACCATTGGTGGAGGTGCACTCTGTGTGCATTTAGCCGACATCTCTTTATACATTATTCGTACCTTCTGATTACTCATGTGTAAAATTCAGAATGAACAACATGTAAGAGATGTAATTGAACATTAAACATGTTCTGCCTCCAGTAGGTAAGAACTCTTAGCTTCGGCTCTGAACTGGATGTAGAGTAATGAAATGAAACAAGGAAAATTAATCTGTGGGGTGTTTGTGCTGTTTCTACAGAAAAGGCAAGATAGTAACATTCTGGACATTAGACATACTGTTCAATAAAAAATAAAATAAATTGTGTATCAGATTTGTGTTAATAAGACACCCCACAGGTTTTAAATGTGATGAAGTATCAGCTGAAGACACAAATATGGATATGGTAGTGTCTTAATTCAAATATTCAAATGTCTTTGGTTGCTCATGCAAAAGGGGCTCATCTGCACATTCATATAGGCAGGCGGCTAAAATCACCAATCCAAAAGATCATTGTCATTTATGATAAATAAAAACACAAACCACAAACGACCTCAGAGCGTAATAATCCAAAGCTCATTTGTTCTGAAAGTCTAGACGGAATAATGATGCAAATATTCCTAATGCACTTTAGTTATTTAGATTGTACATTTGATATAAGATGCATTTCACACAAAAAAGATATTCATGCCTAATTGATTATGACAGAAAACAATAATGCCACAACATCCACAGGCAGGGATTGAATGTGGTTCAAAGAATCTCTTGGTTCCAGCTGATAGTTTCTTTCAGATTCCTATAACAAGTGTGTTCCATTTATTCATTTATCTATTTGGCAAGAGACTGGCATCCATCCATAGCTGCAGTGTCATTCGGGTCAGCATCCATGCAACTATGGAGACATACATTTTGGTTTTTAATGATGTCACTAAACAGCAACATGAATAGTTTGAATAATATCGGAGATGTAAATCAATGTCCTACTGCTGGAAACTGCACAAGCCTAATTACTGCTGCCCTCCCAGTGTAAATTCAGGAATCTTTTCTGTTTCAGATGGAGACGGGAAAGGATTTTTCCACAAGTCCAACATGCTGACTGTTGAGAGAGGAGGAGAGGAAGCCTGGAGGAAGAAGTCTGTTCTCACGCTGTGACCTGCAGATCAGAGAGCCCGACGACCGCTTCGCTCATCCTATAAAAGCTGCCTCTGCATCTTTCAGACCAACCGAGGGGCAGACGGAACTTTTTCAGATTCAGATTTAAAACTTTACCCGTAACGGTTCAGTCGTGTTAACCCTATTTATTCATTGAAGAATATAATATGATGAGACAGTCAGGATTTCATGATGGAAAATGCATGCAGCTCACAATTCGCTTAAAGGCTTCGTCTGAACTAACAGCTGTCGCTAGCAGAACTAATCTATTGTAGCAAGATGGTTAACTTAGCGACTAAGCTCGGTGATTTGGTTTTCTCTGACTTTATGGCGTCTCATTTGTTTTGACTGAAACCAAAATTCCTGTAAACCGGGTGTTTGCATAAATAGGTAAAGGCTACCTACTGTACATTGTGCTAAGAGACTGAGGCCTTGGGTCCATCATGGACCAAAGCGTTTAAAGGGCACTAGTGAGGTGACAGAAGAAAGTTCACATGAGGACTTGCTTTACGTTTGTTGAAGATATTGCACCTCTCACCCAAGAGGCTTCATCAGAACTGAAGAATTGCTATTCCCGCAGAGCTGGACGCACAAATCTGTGCGCAGTTTGATGTATTGAAAGAGTTTCAATAATGTATAACAGAAAAGGCTAATCTCTCAGGAGAAACATCTGTGCAGCAGGAAATTGAGTTGAGTCACGGAACATGTCAAGAGGGGTTATCAAAGGCAGATCGTTTTATAGAGGGCGACGCGGGATTTCATAGACAGTAAAAAAGCGGGCATTCTGTACAGGAAAGAAACATGTAAAACGCTTATGAAATTGAATGTGTCTTTTAGGATCGTTAATCCACAAACAATTTACACTCAATGAATCTCTGCAGCATTGCATAAAAGTCAACCAAGTAATTTACTTCTAAAGGAAATAGTGTTTTTTTTTTAAATATATATTTTAGGAGAAACTGTAATATCTAATAAAGTATATCTACTTCCCTCATTGCCTAAGTTGTGTATCTTTCTGCTAAATTGCTACAACAATAATGAAATGTAAGCAGGATATAAGGTAATGCAAATGAATACACGAGTATATTTTCCTGCCAGGCGTGGGCGGTTTTCTTTTCACTGCTGCTGGCTGGCAATCATTCCCACCTGATTAGAAATCCTCACTAAAACCTACTCAGCCTCAAAAAGGCTCTTGGGCAAATAAGAGTTGAAGGGGCGCAGGAGAGCGATGCAGTCAGAACATCCAGTTCCTCCTGTGGACCTAACATGCACTCATAATCAAGGTCAAGAAATGTTGAAGCAGTTCTAAAGATATCTTGATATTGCGTTTACCCTGAGCTCATCAGCATGAAGTGCTGCCGTGTTGTTGCTGATTATGTCACGGACAAGGATGAGATTATTACTCTACAATCACAGTCAGCGTCAAGTAAAGTCATCTGTTGTCCAACAAAGCCACCCTGGTAATTTCACCCTGAAAATCATTTTTGTTTCAAAAACACCCTGACTTTAAGAATGCACATGATCATTTCACCCAGGGCAAAAGATACGGTTCAATGTTGAACACGGTGCACTTCATCATCATCAACATCATCATCATCACAGATGTAAAAACTCCATTCATACAGGCAGGAGGAAGGGAAACGGAGTGAGAGCTAGGGCCCACTGGAGAGAAGGGAAGGGGATCCCTCCAAATAAAAAAATGTAAACAATGAAATGCCAACTACCCGGATACGTAACACGTATACCCAGTTCTCTCAAAAAGGGGGACACCAACACCCAGATTACCAGTGCTGCTACTAGCCTCCAGCAACTGAAAGGGGATAAAACAAATTAGTGTGAGCTGTCGCACCTTTAAAAAGTGTCTTAGTCTCTTAGATAACCTTCCACAGCAGCAATAGGTTACACATTTAAGGAAACCAAAAGGTAAAGATTATTTTAAAATGACATTTCTTGCTTCTTGTTTCCTATTTGATATTTAATGTGGCAAAAAATCTGATTTTCTTTTTGTGAGTTTATGTCTATAAAATCAGAAAGTGCATTCAAAGATTTTCCACATGCCGTCTCACAATCAGGTTTGACCCACAAATATTCACGTCTCTCCAATTAGGCGTCTCATTCAGGCTCATTAGGAGGTAACGCTCTGATGATTCGTTGCTTATTGGCCATTAAATAAAGACTTTTAGTCAGTGAGTCATTAAATCCGACAGATCCACATGAAAAAAGTAGCTTGTCTTTCGTGTCTGATTAATGCTATTGTCTGCATCAACTACTGTGCTGATAAATTATATAATATGCTATTGTGACACACATTTAAAAAAAATTATAGCTTTGACACAGCAGATTTAATGCAGAAAACAGTTCTGGAATGCACTGATGTTGCAGGAGGAAACGCACCAGACTCCCGATCAGTGGGTGTGGAGACTTCGAGCTTCCTCCTCACACAGACTGTGATGTTTTGTGTGTCTGCGTGTGGTTGAACCTGTTTGGTGGAGGCGTAACCGCTCTGTCTTGTGCTTTTAAACATTACAATATAGTGGGTCAGCCATAACTTTTACTTTTGGTGGCGCAGCTGAGAAGAAGCGACATGTATTGTTACATTCTCAATAGCTACTATCTGATAGCTTGGTTATCCCCATGTGCACCGAGGTTAAGGAGCTGTCGTCCATCAATTTCAGACTCTTAGACGGCCAGCAATTTTCAAAATGTTAGTATCCATGGCAACGACTAGATGGCCAATTACATTGCACTCCCACTTTGTGGTCTTGAACTCCGTTGCCCTCAAAAACAGAGGTGTGACATGACGTGTGCATCAAAGCTGATCAAACATCAGGCTACAGTAATGCTGACAGCCTGCAGCGCTTCCTCTCACTTTAAAATGAACATCCATTTATAAGAACCATAAACCGCTGATCAGAAAATAATCCAAACATTTCATAGTTTAAACATCCATTTTTTTGTAGACAGATTGTAATTACTTCTGGATTTTAAACCGGGCTTTCCCCAGGATGTTTTATGGATGATCGATCCCACGTTCTCTCCTGCTGATGGACCCGCATGCAAACGTCTGATTTTCTCTTTCTCACACTCAACAAATTGGCAGCTTTTGTCAGTCAGTCAGTTTTCAGTTTGCCCCAAGGCAGTTCTGTCTACCCCAGGGCAGCTGTGGCTACAATAGTGCAATAATGCACAATGTAACGCATCTTTGAGTGTCCAGACAAGATTTATATAAAACCAATGTTGTATTATTATCCCTTCATCTATGTGTGCATGATGTCAGGCAGAGTAACTCTGTTCTGACTTGTGTCTCAGGTTCATCCTCTGTCTGTCTACCTGGTTTCCTGTGTCACTCATGTCACAAGGTCCGCCTCCGCAGGCAGACCTTGTGACTCAATCCTGTTACTCAACCCTTCTTCAAATAGCTGAACAATTAACAGCCTTCCTGAACTGTGGGAACATTCCTGTGTCTGCGAGTCTATCATATAACACAAACAAGACATAGAAATGTCTGTATATTATATACACCTACAGGCCAGGGATACTGCTCAGACTACAGAGAGGAAAAAGACGCTTGTTTGTGTTACCTTTGCTCTAAAACTACTACTAATAATAGAAGATCTAGTCAAATTTGTTGTGGACTGTAAAGGATTAACCGCATATGAGCATGCCGACATTTTAACAGTCATCCCACGTCCGCAGTTGTTGAAGCACTTAGATGCTCTTAAGTCTAAATAATAAGCCTCCAATTGAAAGGAATTCTCGGAAATGAAGCCAGAGAAGCAACTGAAGGTGACTGATGACGGAATCGTTCTATAAATACAACAACTGGTTGGTTGCCATGCTATTTTGTTTCATTTTGAAATTTCTAAGATAAAGTGTTTTTTAAAAATGGCAAAAGCTAGTTTGACAGAAAACTGTTTAACTGTGACTTAATACAAAAACCAACAGTCACACTTGGTGTTAAAGTGCTTTTTGTATTGACATTATTGTTACTTTCAGGGAAACTTCAGTGACTTCACTGATTTTTCCTTTGACACACTTGGTTCACTCTCTTTTTTATTGTTTTCACACAGTAATACTCAACCAGGTAGCATCAGAATAATGTGTTTAAAACCTCTCTGTTCATGTCATATTTCTGTTTGGCTTTATCAGCACCTGGACTAATTTTCCTCATAATAGAAACTAAATATCAAATCAAAACAATCCTATAATGTAAGGAGTATAAATGTATGCAGAATGCTACAAATTCTGGAGCGTCAAAACACCAGAATAACATGTTGATGTTCAGCTGTCACAGTCTTTATCTTTCCTGAACAGGTAAATGGCAGCTATCACGCTGCATGACTCCAAGCTAATCCAAATTTGCACAAAGAGGTGGAGCTCTCATTCTGGCCTTGAAGCTAAAAGCTGTACTCACACAGAAAGTGAACTCGGACTTGTGTTACGAGTGAGTTTGATTTGATTTGTATTTTTTCCCTGAGGTTATTCTGAGTTTTCTATTATTTTTCATCTCAAATTTTATTTTAAGTGTACAACAATAAAACAAACAATAATATTTATTAATGACCAGTGTTATCGAAGCTTAAAAAGACTGATTTCTTTTTTACATTTTTCTGAATGAATTATTTGTACAGCAACAGTTTTTTTTATTTCATTATTTTACAATAATATATATATATATATATCTATATTTACAAATATATATAATATGGACAATTTTACTGTAACCAACCTAAGTTGCATGTTTTTGGTGGTGGAAGGAAGCCAGATAACCCAGACAGAACCTACACATGCAGACATGGGGACAACATACACACTCTGCACAGAAAATAATTGAACCTGGAACCTTCTTGCTGTGAGGCAACAGTACTACCCACTGCGCCACCGTGCCACCCATGACAGAAATTAAGAAGAGAATTACCTCTGCGAGTGTTCTGTAAATTTGTCAGCATCGGCATGTGGTAGGTGTGACAATCCTCCTGACCGGTCCCCAGTCTGGTGAATGCTCACATTCCACAGCAGCAAACCTACACCATCATTGGGTTTCCAAAGGAACGCCACCCAGTCTCTTTCCAGTGCAGATTGCAGACATATCTGTCTGCTTTGTGCCAGAAGCAGGCCCAGAACAGCCACAGCAGCAAAGACTACTGGCACCCAAAATAGGCCTGCATTACGTTAAATAAAAAGACAACCCAGGACCCCAACAAGCCACATTGATTGTGCTGGGTTACTGTTTCTGGACCTACTCTCTACAGGCATGTCTGACTCAAGAGTGGGCTGCCATCCCACAGGATGACATCATCCAGAGGTTGTAAAACATGAGGCGGAGGATTGCTCCTGTAATCTGTGCAGATGGGATACAGTAATTACTGATTGTGGAAAAAAGTAGCATAAAAAACTGTCACCTGAGAAATGTATGGTGCTTGCTGTTTTTTTCTTCTTCTCCAAAATAATTTATTTCTTCTTCTCCAAAATGCGCGTTTTTCTTTTCATGAAACCCTAAGTACCGTACTCAAGACAACTATACCAAAACAACTATATATATTAAAAATCACATTTTCTGGTTATGAAGTTTTTAACTCTTTTAAAAATCCCCAAACATTTGTCTTTTACAGTCAGAAGACAAATTCATCAGCTGTGTTGTTAGCATTGCCATTATGCAGTGATCAGTGCCATGCAGATGACAATCAAAATCTCACTCTGTGTTTGCTGGAAGCGTGAAAACACAATGACATGACATGAGGAGCCACGAGCAGCCTGAGGATGCATAGAGCTGAGATGAGGTGTTACAAAAGGTGAGTCGCTCTCAGGACGCTCCAGGAGAAGAAACTCCCCGTAACTTAATCTACACACACCCAGATTCAAGAGACAATCTAACGATGGTGCAGAAATCTTCTTCTTCGTGCCTCCTGGCAAATCATTATGAAGCATCTTTTGAAATTTCCACTTAATAACCACACTCTATGATGCATATTAAAATATCGCAACAATGCTTATCATTAAATTATTCATTTGGAAGATAGTGACGCATGTTATCTACAGTACTTTGACAAATTAATTTTGTCTCGTAAAATATTTTACCTTATTTATCACATAATTATTGCTATACTTTAATTTCCTGATTTCCTCTTATAGTCACTCCCAGGGGGCACAGCTATTAATATATTACTGACATGTATTGAGTTAAAAACCCAAGGATAAATGATTAGAATTTTAAAAAAAAGACTGAAGAAATGACAATCTCAAAAATATGATTCCTAAAAAACACATTTACAAAGAAAGGACCCGCTAAATTAAAAATATGATTGTCTGTTCTTGGAATCATATTACGATCATCAGATACCAGTAATAAACGGATATCACACACAAGGATTAGTCTCTTTTCCAGCTCCTGCTTGTTGCGTAGAGTTTAGTTTTTATTTTCGGGGACCTTAGCCAGTCCAAGCCTTAATTCTTTTTAGTATAATGAGTTTGTGTTTTGTGATTTTCTGTATTTCCCTTTTGACTATATGAGTAAAGTGTTTTTGTTGAACTTTTATTCATGTCTCCGTCGCTGCATTCTGTGATCCAGTAGCTTGATCATTAAGTCCCCTGATACAAAGTTTGGTAAACACTTCTGAAAGAACAAATTGGTTCAATTTACCTTAAATTATATGTTGTTCATAACTCATGATATTCATCTCTGTCCAGAAACTGATTGTGTTAAAGTCATGTTGGTGACCCCTGGGTTGGAGCTTGAAGTTACTGAGCAGAGCAAAGAGTAGGAGGAGAAACAGATAGCCTTGCACTTTCAAAAGTTAAATAAAAATAAGCATTTCACTCTCCTCACACTCCTAAACGTTCACATTTCACAATATGCTGTAATAAACAGCAACATTTAGGGGTCAGCAATCATACGCATGTTACCCTGTGTGAAAAAGGGGTTGGACTTCCATGTTGGTGTTAATAATAATGTCTTAATCACATTCTTTATGTTCAAGGGCTTTTTTGAAAGGCTCCTCTTAGACAGGATATTTGACTGTACTGTACTTGTACTGTAATACATGCTACTGTTTGATGGTACTTGTACTCTAACATTCTATCTAATGTTATTCATCGTCATATTCATCATCATCACCGCTAAGTAGATTTTGAAGCTCCATTGACTTTAATGTTAATGAAAATTTCAAAGTAGTCCAGAATCCAGGATCTCTTCTGGATCATCACCGGAATGTAATCATCTGTTCTTGCTAACATTCCCGACATTTCCTGAAAATGTCATCAAGATTCATCTGTAACTTTTTCAGTTATGTTGCTAACAGACAGACACGAATGAATCCTAACCATAATCCTAAATTAACCCTATCATATGACATCTGTTGTATTAGATAGTATATTTATGTGTGTGGATCTGAAGTGAAATGAAAGTATTTAAATGTACGAGTTTTTGTGTATCATGTGTGTAAGGGAGTCTGCATGCGTGTGTAATGGCCTCTGATGTGGAAGCATAGATTGTTGCCATTCATCAAAGGCCTCTTTATGTCTTTTATGATCTTGATTTTCAACAGCATGAACTTTGGTCCCTGGAGACGGGAGGGGGGAGTGGCTAAATCTCTCAAACAGGTTTTTGACTTACCTGCTAGCAGGTTTCGAGCCAGACCCACTTTGCATGTCAAAACTGGAATCCACACCCTCTTTCTGCAGAATCCTTGTCTTTGTGTCCTGCAGCTGGTTTGTACAGTAGCTCAATACTCCGTAATACTGAGCAAAGCGCCTCACATGAGCACGCATAAATCTGAGAAGGCCATCCTGGGAGCAACGAAGAGGATTTTCACATCATTCGCAGCCTTCATGTAAGTTTCTGTTACGGAACATGTGACAATGTCCGTTGTTAATATCTTGTTGTGACGTTGATAGGCCTGAGAAGCCTTCAGCAAAGAGCTGGGGTGGTGCAGGCAGATTCAACTTGGCATAAAGACTTGGTATACGCTATTTGTTTTCTGTATTTTCCGTTCTTTTTTCAGATTCTATATAAATAAGGACAAAATATTCAGTAAACTGTATGAATATTAAATTCACCTTTAAAGGAAATGTCACAGAATAAACAATTTTATTTTTTTTAGACGTTAAGAAAATCTCCTAAATGAATGATTTCTGAGGCACGCTGTCTAAAATATCCTCCGTAGACACCTGCAGTGCAAGTTAGCTTTCATCCATTGAGGACTGAGGATTGATAATAAAAAATATGTGTTGCGTATGCAAGTGAAAACATTCGGATGGAAGTGTATGTGTAAGGAAAGGAAATATGAAAACTAGTTCATTAGGTGTCAGTCTTCAAAAAAGCTTTAGGTTGACAGCAGTGGTTTTACTGGCTGTGTGGATTTTGATCCTTCTATTGGTTATCACAGACTTTAGCCCATCATACGTTTACTGAAGACAACAAACGCAAACGTGTTTGTCCCCACTTAAACTTTCAGACGCACTTACAGGTGCTACAACCATTTGCTCTTTGGGTGTGAGCTGCCAGTCATCTTAAATACTGACGTTGAACAGGTTCAACATCAGACAACTATGACTCACTTTTCATGAAATGGCTTGTTTGAAGATAATCCCAACACCTGAAATTAAACAAGAAACGAAGAGGGAAGGAAAGATTACACAATATGAATATGCAATAGCGTGTTTGAAGCCTGCGTTTAAATAGAAGCTTCTGCTGCCTTCTTTGAAACAAGTATTGCATTTTGCAACATATATCAATCAATTCAGTCTATACAAATTGACTATAATAAAACTAGTAATATTGAAATTCAAATTCGCAGATCTGAAATTTTGAGATGTTCTCAATGATGTCAGAATCTTTATGGTTAATTTCTAGTGTTGATCCTCCTTCCCCATGATGTTGTTCTTCTCGTTGTAAAAACTGTCACACTTTGTGTCTTTTAGAATAACTGCTAAGAGCAGCAGTGCGATTACACTGTTCAAACAGTGGTGCAACTTTTTTTTATTGGCAGTTTGTAATTTTAAATTTAAGTTACGTCACATTGTGGTTAAAAAATTAAACCTTCCCATGTTATTGTTTTTTTGTTTGTTGGACGTTACAACCTTTCAATGTAAAGGAACCTCTCACAAGGTGTCATTAACTCTGATTATCTATGACAGGTCCAACTAAGCAATCTGGACTGATGGAGTCTCCAAGGTTTTCTCTGTTGTCGTCCTTGACGGGAGAGTTGACATCCGAGGATTTCATCCCACCACATTATAAAGAGTCCTATCGCCTGGCGGTCGATTTTCTAGTGAAGAGCGGCAAAGTATGCTACCAGGAGTTCCTAAAGGGGGAGCGTATTGGGAGTTTCCTGTCAGAAGAAGAGATCCTCTTCATCTCTGAAAATGTAGAACCGCTCCCACCTCAAGATGACGAAGAAGAAATCGCTCGTCCAATAGACAACCAGTCATCCTCGGGGACATACTGGCCCACGTGCTCGGACGTGGACGCACCAGATTTGGATTTAGGGTGGCCGGTGGTCATGCAGGACACATTGCAAACAAATATAGATTTGCTCTTTCATCCCCCAAGAGAAAACAGCCCCACCATCAAAGAGGTTGTGCGAAAGAATATTCAAGAAGCAAGACAGGTGATCGAAACTTTGCACTCAGACCGAGGAAAGCTTTTCCCAGAGCAGCAAATTGACTCAGTTATTCTCTTTATTGACTGGAATGAGTTGAAACTCTTTTGAAAAACACCCTTTCTTTCTCAAGGCAGTTTACAGCAAAAGGAGTGTCTTCTGAAGCTGCAGAAGACCAAATCTGGTTTTGCAACTTGAGAACCTTAAACACTATCAGCACCTTGAAAGTCACGTGCATCTCAAGATGCATCCGTTAGTCATCAAATTAGGGCATGACGTGTTCAGACTGTGGTTTAAAAATCCGTGAGATTTATCCTGCTGCCATGTTACAGCCTTGTTGTTGAACGAACAAACACACTCATTAACTCAGAGTTTATAGATACCAGTGGGTTTTTTCTATTAAGGGGCAGTATAAAGTAAATTATACAGAAATGTACCGGTAATGTCAATTCACCAATGCACTTTGGACAGTTGTCCAGTTTTAATTAATTACTTTAATTGTCACAGTACGAGATTAACCCATCTCCAAAAACATGTCCCATGTCCATAGGTGTGAATGTGAGCTTGTGTGTTGGTTTGTCTTTCATGTGGCCCTGTGATGAGCTGGAGTCTCATCCAGAGTGTACGGGCCTCTTGCCCGTAGTAAAGCGCCACTCTGTGGCATGCTGAACTTATCATTTGTTACCTTTGACCTTGCAGGTCGTTGCCATTGTGATGGACATGTTCACTGATGTTGACATATTCAAAGAAGTTGTCGATGCCTCCATACGAGGAGTCCCGGTCTACATTCTCTTGGACTGTTACCATTTGAAAGGTTTCCTCACAATGGCTGAAAATCAAGATGTGAAACTTCAACAAATGAGAGTAAGTTTCTCTTTTAAACCTTTCATTTAATGCTCTCTTCTTGTGATGTCACACTCAGACCTTTGTTTATCAAAGTGACAATAACAACTATGCTTGTAAAACTGAAACTCTCATAGTGTGGTTAAGGTTAGGATCAGACTGTGGTTTGGATTGGATGCTCGGCCATCACCAGTGAGATTCGGTGTAATGTCCCCAATGGAATGGCATGGCTATGCCCCCCCCCCCCCCCCCATTACCAATCTGTACACTCAGCCGAGTAAACCGGTGGCTTCATATTTAATGACTGATCTAACTCTCAAACACAACTCTCGTTATACATTTGCCTTTGACTCTAATTTACTGCATACAAACGCCTGACTGTTAATCAAGCATAATGAAGGGCACATTTCAAAAGCTAGATGGGGCCGTTTCTACATTTTTGTTGACAAATAATTGATCATCTGGCAGATGTCAAAGATGCACAAAAACATGCAAGGACATGCCGGGAAAGCTAACAATCAGGCCGGGGACAAATGCAACATTTCAAATTCCTACGATGATGATGATGATGATGATGATGAATATATTTATTAATATATTGATGTTTACATGCAGAGCATGATTTAAGATGCTTATACCAATTGCCTTCTGCTGCAAATCCTACCAGCAATAAATCCTGTCTCGCTGTGATTTTCCCGTCTTTGACCACAGAACATGAGGGTGCGCACGGTGAAAGGGCAGACTTACCTCTGCCGATCAGGAGCCAAATTCCATGGGGCGATGCAGCAAAAATTCCTTTTAATCGACTGCCACACAGCAATTTCTGGCTCATACAGGTAAATAAAACTGCTGCCTGAACAAATGGAGGTGTGGTTGAGACCACTGAGGCGTAAATTCTCAAAGCACCGAGTTACATTTACTGTCACTCGCTTCTGAATTGCTGTCATTATTCATCATCGATGCTGTTTGTGGCTCCTTGCCTCAGAGTAAGAAAAGCAGGTTTCTAGATGCTGAGGAGACAGCTCCTCAAAGGAGAACAATGTTTTCATGTTCAAAGTGTTTTATTTTTATGTATGGATCATTACCTCAGTAAGATCATGCTAGATGTGACCCCAATCATTTTATATTGCAGAGATCTCTTTGTTTACTCCCTGTTCCAGTGATAGTCATTTGAGTTTATGTTCACAGCTTCTCTTGGTCATTTGAGAAGATCCATCTGAGCATGGTGCAGGTCATCACAGGACAGCTGGTGAAATCCTACGACGAGGAGTTTCGAACACTCTTTGCCCGGTCAAGTGTGCCTGCTCAACTGCCCCCCCTGGAGGGTTTGTTTGAACGGAATGGCCCACGCGGGCCACAAATGGTGCCAAAAACTTATTCTGCCCTCAAAATTGACCGGAGGGACCAGCTGAGGCATACGCTGGACACAGTCTATAGGAAGACGTGTGAAAGGAAAGGCATGAGAGACCTTGATGACAGGCATCTTGAAGAGGACGCGAAGCCGCTGGGGCCCTTAATTGGGAATGGGCTCATTCGTCAGGACCACATTCTACAATATCAGTCCACAGAGGCAATGGACTTCTTGAAAAGGCACAGCTATGCTGGAGAGAGACGAGATGGATATTCATCACAGGACTACAGGCCACGAGCAAGCAACTGGAATATAGCAAGAGAAACAGGTCATGTCTCAAACAATTATTCTATGGACAATTATTTACAAGTTCCATCGAAAAACAGAGGTCAAAATATACACCAGACTTATGATGGCAACCACAAACAGGTTCTGTCTCTGCAGCAGAACATGCCCGCAATGGAGAACACATCCAGGTCATTCATGCGCAGATTAAGGCTGGAGTCCTACTTCCAACATGCTGACATCCCATTCGGAGACTCTTGTGACCATTTAGACCAGTTTGATCCACTGGATAAAGTTAGCTCCTTCATGCAGGGAAGAATGCGATCATCTCTTGTTTTGAGGTCCACAATACCAGAACAGATGGAGGTAAAGACTCGCATCAACAACGCCTCCTTTGGTGTTACACCCGCTGCAGCACCAAATGCTCCTTTGCACTACTCATCCATGCAGTGGAATCCAGCAGCAGCAAATGACAATAGAATGAACTATGAAGACTTTATGTCAAAAAGGAAAAATCTGCAGATTTTGGATGACTCTCAAAATAACAAAAGCTATGGTTCAGGAAGGAACTCATACCAGCCAGGCTATGCTAGCCTAGGCCGAGCTAAAGGAGGCCATATGACCAACAGGCCTGACATCTGGGCAGAAAGTTGGATGAAAAGGCAAAGCATGGCTGATGAAAATCCAAATCATGACTCCCCACATGAACTGTCAGGTCACGTGTACAAAGCTTTGGCAAGGACACCAATCAATAGAAGTGCAGCAGGTATCGGCGCACAGAATGGAGGATACGGGTCAAGTCTCAATGAAGATCAGCGCTCTGTCTCTCATTACGATGTCAAGGGTATCACTGAGACACAGGGCCGTCCCGCTCCTAATTGGCAGGTGCCTCCAACCAGAACTGTGTCTGCAGCCGCCATTCATGTAAACAACAAGGATTTAATGGGGAAATCCAGCAATGTGGGCTCTCACCATTTTCTGAAGAAGAGTTCAAAGAAATTAAAGTCTTTGTTGAACATACCAGAGAAAAAAGAGGATTCGATTGGAACTCTGGAGTCACTTGGCAGTGTGGGCAATGAAACGGCTGATGAGGAAGCAATATCATATGGACAAGAACGCCTTCATCAAAGAACAAATCACCCTATCAGGTCCACCTCTGACCGCCAGCGGAGCCGACTAGATGATGACCATTTAAACTACTCAAATCCAAGATTCAGAGTGGAGGAGCATCAAAATCCACCACAGACCGCTCTTCCCACGGTGACGGCGCAGAAGAGACTCGCTGCTCTCGACCAGAGCTCAAGGCCCGGCCTTGACATTGGAAGCTGGAGAAAGGATCAAAGGACCGAGAATCGCCTCTACAGCAGATATGAGCCCTTTTGTTCGATGGAAATGAAACACTCGACGGAGAGACGTGAACGCCTCCCCCGAGGCGAGGTGGGCGTTGAACACAACCTCACCCGAGCTGCACGCGGACAGCACGAAAATAAGCTGGAGAAATTTTTTCACAGAGTGGGGAATTTCATCCACAAGGGCAAATAGTGTTATCTGTGTTGTGCACGCGTTTTAGAACACAACACTTTTCAGTCGCACACATTTGAACAATTGTATTTCGTCTGCTTCAGAAAAGGTCGTTTGCTTGTTTACATTGTCATCTGAGTTTATTTGAATTTGAAAGAGGGCGTGCAATCTAAAGGGGGGGTATGTTTAACGCGAAGACAAACACAAGACCTGAATACAGCATAATAGAATATTAATACTCCACTCACTGCCTTGATGCTTGTCATCCACTGGCATCGGCCTAAAGCTGTTTATTCCAATGCTGTCGGAGCAATACTGTGGTATTTTCAAAATATCACAGGTGTATAGAATTTATTGCTGCGAAAGCATGTGTGTGTGAAATGCCACAATGTTGTTGTTTCTGAAATCAGAACATATCTGAATTTTGAAGCGGAGGTCTTTGAGACACTTGCCCATATGCAAACACTTGACAGAGAAACACACCATCTCCCATACCTTCATCTACAGAAAGTATTCCCTTCTGCTCCCGAAGTAACCTGAGATGTCTTTTCAGTCTTTTCTGCGTACGTTCTCACTCATCCAACACAAAGAATCGACTGGACTTGTTTCAGTTCGTTTGAAGACGTTTCGCCTCTCATCCGAGAGGCTTCTTCAGTTCTAACTGGCTGGCAGAGAGTCCAGATACTTGGACTCCTGCTGGAGCAGAAAACAAAGAAAGGATAGAAACCACCAGGACAAAAAGACTCCTCAGTAGTCATTAACGTTCATAAGGCCACCCTCAGGTGAGCTGTTTTGTTCACCTGCACCCAGGTGTGGCTGGGGGGTTGTAGATTTTGGGGACAGAGCTCAACACTGCACTGCATATTACTGATAGATGGCGTCTTAATCCTCCTCCTCTGCTCAGGGATGGTTTTTCCAGTTTGACAAAAATGGCTTCTTTAACTCCTCTTTCAATCCATCTGTCTTCCCTGGGTAAGACCAGAACATTACTGTACTCAAAGGAGTCTCCAGTGTGTTTAAGGTGCAGGTGGACTCCTGAGTTTCTCCTGTGTTGAGCCATACGCTTGTGGGGCGGTTGTTTGGTCTCCCCAATGTCCAAGTGGCCACACTCTTCACTGCACTGGACAGCAAACACTACGTTGCTGTGTTTGTGTCTGGGTGCTTTGTCTTCCGGGTGGACCAGCATCTGTCTCAGGGTGTTGCCAGGTTTGAAGTGCATGGGACTCTTGTGTTTACTGAAAATTCTCTTGAATTTTTCAGAAGCACCAGCGATGGGGACGACAGCGGGTTTCAGTATTTCAGCTTTTACTGCTGTAGCTTCTCTCTCACAGTGTGACACAATGCCTGCAGCCAGAGGGAGAAACTCCCCTTTCTGTTGAGCCAACCAAGCAGTACACATTCTCTGCATTCTCTACTTAGGATATTTATGGCTCTAGTAGTGTAACATAGAATGTGGGGGGAAAAAAAGCATTATTATTTATAGAATTAAAACAAAATACCTGGAGCTGACTTTTAAGCACAGTGCACAAAACAATACACGTTCAAAGCCTAACATCTTGAGGATTCATTTGTTGTAGACATAATTATCATAATGCAATGACTCTGAAATGATAGTAAGTAATATGACTTTTTCTGTACTTTACTTTTTTCTGTATGATAAACGACGTGAGGACACAGGAGTGGGTTACGCATGTCTGTTACATTTCATTTCCAGAGCATACTTCAAAAACAATATTTTTTTAAATATTTCTTCACATGCATCAAATATTACATGGTGCCTTAAAGTATTTCTGGACATTTGTGATTTTATTTCTTCCACTGTCATGGCAACATATGCTTATTGTGCTGTTTTTGTCCTCGTCAGAGCAAAATCTCAGATCTTATTGTGTTTTCCTGCTAAACGTTTTACATGCAACAACCATTTGCATGTAGGAACTTCAAAATGTCTCTTTTTTGTTTCCATGGCTACAAGTGAGTACGGATTTGTCTCAAGTGAACGTTTTTGCAGCTACTCTCAAAAACCTTTCAATACTTTTTGATGTACCAGATGGGTGTATTTTGATATTTTTAGAACTTAAAGTACATTATTTATTTTAGAAAATGTAATTTTCACAGTTATTGAACTTCATGAAATTAACAGGGACCACCCGACTTTTTTTTTGTCTTTGCTCATTTAAATGAACCCATCATTGACGAGTATTTTAAGCTACGTAAATAATGAGCTGAGGGAATGGATATTGGTCTGCTAATGTGAACCTATGAAATAAAGATTTTTATATAACATACGATCCATCACAAATCTGTGTTAGAGTCTAATCTTTTCTATCAGACTGTTAATATAGTGAACGGAGTCAAATGAAGGCAAATAAATTGATTCTGATTCTGATCCGGGACCAACTACCTTCCCCTGTTTCATCCTCTTCATCCTTTCTAACTTCACTCATGCTAATCTTTGTCACTTCCTGGTCCACAACAGGTGCTTCTACTATCCTTTGTTCTCTCATTTTTCTCGTTCATTAATTCCTCAAAATATTTCCTCCATCTTCCTGGCACACTACTGACCTTTGTCAACACCTTGCCATCTCTATCATTAATCACTCTAACATGCTCCTTCCCATCTCTGTCTCTCTGTCTGGCCAGCCTGTACAGATCCTTCTCTCCCTCTTTACTATCTAAAGTTAGGTGATACACTAATGAAATGAAATAAAAATAAAAGCACACATTCAATTTCTGCTCCAAAAACGTTAGACACAAATTATGTTAAGAAGTTTTGACCGAACAAGCCCAGACTAAAGACAGTTTTATTATTTCCACACTTTTTTTTCAGTCCAGTTCAGTGAGATCAAGCCTGTTAATGAGATGCACTCAAGTTCAACAGTTCTGCACTCAATTGAAAGGACAACACATTTTGTGAAAGCAACAATTTTCTCTCTCTATTCCTCTGTGCTGTTTTTCCATGACCCTCCTGTGTACGAGGCGCATAAAGCAAGAGGAGAATCCAGCGTCACCGTTGCGCGGTCAGCGACGCGTGCGCTCCGACGCCACAGTGCCGCGTCCGTCCTGGCACTCGGCTCAGCAACCGGCGGATGCGCAACGGCACGCGTACAGAGTCAGACAGCATCCACACAAACGCCTGTCAGGATGTCTGGGAACACTGGGAATTTGGATTGCGATGAGTGCTTGTTTTCCGCGCACGTGGCCAACCGCTCGGAGTCACGCCCGCACTCCACCGTGGACGACGACGAACTTCTGAGATACATCTGGAGCGACTACTTACACCCGAAGCAGTATGAATGGGTCCTGATCGCGGCTTACATTGTTGTGTTCTTCGTTTCCCTCGTTGGGAACTCGCTCGGTGAGTCGCAGCTCTCTGTGATAACGCGCTGCCCGTTTTCCCGCTCACGCGTAATAGTGGATTCCAATCTGGACAACTTTTTTTTTTTTCACATTTCTATGCGATAAAAAAAGAAAAGTAAAGTACTGCACTCGTTTTCAGTTTATATTTCTTGATACACACACAGATTCACAATACAGTGCATAAAAAAAAAATCCTCACAATTTTAAACTTCGTTTCCCACAATTATTGGTCAGTATTATTTCCATTTATAGTTTTCAGAATGCCAGTGTAACCGGTAGAAAGCGACTGACTCTCAGCCTACTCACAAAAAAAGAAGCTTTCAGCAGGGAGGCTGCAGTATCAGAACATGCTGCTGCTTCTCGTGATTTGTGTCTGCTCATCTTTCAAATGTATACAGTATCGCTTTGTTGAAAATATTTTATTTTGTATACATCAAGCAGTTCTGAGTCCACCAAGCATTGGCCAGCAAAAGCTTGAATATAACACATATACTGCAGCCACTTGCTCCTTTTTTCATTTGCAGTTGGATCCAATGCCCCCCCCCCCCCCCCCCAACTCTCCTTTTTGCGCACCGAGATGTTTTCCTTTCTCTCAATCCCTGAAGCTATTTCGTCTTTACAAAATGTGTGTCCATCAATAGTACGGATAACTGTCATATCAGAAAAACTGAGCAGACCAAAATTGCATGTGAGGAACAGGCGCCTGTATAGATTCTATAACAAAATGAAAAGCCATAATTAATAATTACCTGCTTGTGAAGACTGATACTGATGGGATAATAGGGAATCTAATAACCTGTAGTTTATGCATACCTGAAAATAATCTACTGAGAACCATGTTAAAAATCACACGTGTTCCGTTCCGTCCGATTCTGGTTGAACGTGCGTTGCAAATAAGAACTGTATTGTCATCAAAATCATCTCTCATCCACACAGTAAGGCTCTGCTGAGGTGCAGCTTTAAAGGGGGGCAGTGGTGATCCTGCATCCTGGGGGGGCTCTGATCAAAAGTGCTGTTGTGTGTTTGACAGTTCAGTCGTTGAGGTGTCCAGTATAATAATATGGAGCCATCATACGGTAGCTTAGGAGCCCCATTAAAAGAGGATGGGGTATTTTTAGATGTCATTGCAAAATGAAGCAGCCCATCTGATTGGCTACCGCTGTTAAACTCCCACCTCATTCTTAAAATGATGCTTCCGGATGTGAGGCATGTATTCGGCACTGTTTTATTTGTAGTACTGAACTGTGTTTATTTAATTGTGTGTATGTACATACAGTAACTGTGCAGAGCTGTGTGCGGCGCCTACAGGTGGCAGAACACCTGCACCATTCTTAAGTTGACAAAATATAATAATTTCCAAGGTATGATGGCGCCATTCCTCAGAGGAGATAATTTGTATTTGCTTACATGCATGAGCAACAATGTGAAACAGTTGGTTGTCTTGTCTACAAGAAAATGGATGGATGGATGGATTGATAAAAGATTAATCTACAATTCCACCTGAAGCATCAAGCGGCTCTTCAGCCTGATACTGCAGTAATTTCTGGGACATTGTGGCAAACCTTCGATCAAACTTGAATAAATCCCGTTGATTTTTCTTTTTTGCTCTTTGTGATTTAGCATGACCTGCATGACTGAGAACTGACACAGACTTGAAGGAAGTAAAGAGATGTCTGAACTACAATATTCACACACAGAAACACTCAGTTTAGCATTCTTTCAGAAAGGCCAACAATCCTGCATGTCATTAAAACTCGCTTGGCTCCATCACAGAGTTTCACTTAAGTAGCTTTTGTCTGATTTAAAAAAACAAAAGCCTGAAAATGGCATTTACTGCTAAAGAGAACGAGGGGGGGGGGGGGGGGCATTTCTGGGTCTGTTCTGTCGTTGATCCAGTTTCACAGCAATGCTATGGGTTCTTCCTGTATGCTATCCTTCCACCAAGCTTAATTTAAAGCTGTCCAAAAGATTTAAATAATCCTGTTGACATACTCATCAACCAACCAACCAATAGACAGATTGATATTCAGGGGGAAGCCTGCCCTCCTTGATGGAACTATTATGGGCAGCAGCATTGTCTTGTGCATTTTATTGTTGATTGGAAATAATCTGAACATTTGCCTAAAAGTAAAATTAAGTTAATGCAGTCTGTTTGTTTTCCTGTGGCGCTGCTCTGTAATGCTTTTTTTGTTTGAATATATAAATATATAAATAAGAAGACTTTCAGATTGTAATTTTCCTCAGTGGTTTAAAATGCTTTGAAATTGGATGCGGGGGTGGGGTGGGGTAATTTGAGACCGAACATTGAGAGGGACTTGATTAAACATCGGAAGGATAAAAACAATAATTTAGGATCAATCATCTTGTTGATCAATCACTATTATGTCAGAAATAGAAGAAAAACAGATGACACCTCAGCCCTGTGATGGACCTGCAGGTTCATATAGGAAAAACAAAATGTGTGACCCCATTGCAGATTGAAACCTTAAATTCTTGAATATTTTATAAGATAAAAACGTTTTGTGCATGTTTTTTTTCTGTAATCAGCATCAATGACGTGAGAATGTGAAGGCGTTGATAAATATGAATTCTCCCAGGACATTTCCCTGGCATACCGTAGGCCCAAATCAAATGGTGATGGTTTTTATTTTATATCAAATGGAAATGCAAAGATTAAGTAAAGAACTTCACGAATAAATCATAGAATGAATGAAAACATGCAGAAACACTGAATACGTTTTAAACCTGATTAAATTTGATTGTTATGAATGTAACAATTCTGAGTCTAGTTAAATGTTAAATGTTCAAACTCGTATTAATATATTTGTATATTAAAGCAGACCTATGAATTCCTGTACATTATAGTAGTACTGTCTTAACCATGGTTGGATTGGGCTTGATGCATATATAGCTTTTGGGTTGAGTAATGCGTTGACTATTTGTATTGTAAAATATTGCGGCACTTTTACAGCACTATTGTAATATTGATGTTGCAGTACTACTGCTACTACTGTACATGTGGCTTGTCCCGTGAGGGGTCGCCACAGCAAATCAACAATCTCCACTTCACCCTGTCCTTTGCATCGTCCTCCCTCATTACGTCCATGCATCTTCTCCTGGGTCGTCCTCTAGCCCGGTTCCCTGGTAGATCCATCCTCAGCATCCTTCCACCGATATCATCCCTCTCTCTCCTCTGGACATGTCCAAACCATCGAAGTCTGGCCTCTCTGACCTTGTCTCCAAAACGTCTAACCTTCACTGTCCATGGATGGAATGGAGTTATTTCTATGCACACCGTAATGTCAGCATCAGCTTTCAAATCTGGAAGTATGAACTCTGCATGACCGAAGAAACCAGCTTCTGAAAAGGCACAAATATATTTAGATTGTTCAAATGGTTTATGATGATTTATCAGCGTGCTTTACTCTTGTATGAACCTGGACTTTGCGTAATTAACATCATCAAGATATTAGAAACTTTATAATTGAAATTATACAGTAAAATTAAATGAAAAGTGCAGCAGAAAGGTCCATCTAAAATACAATTTTAAAACAAGCTTAGCTCCGTTGTCTCCTACAAGTTGATCTTTTATTGTTGGAAATGCCTACTGGTTTTTAGAGGCATACATATTTTTTTTCAAGTATGGAAAAGTATTCAAATTCATTGTCATTTTGCACATTTGCAATGCAGCACAAGTTACACCTTGTAAGGTGTTTGAATTATTCAAGGCTTTTGAAACTGCAGCTGTCTCCCTGCTGCACTCAAAAATACAACATTTTAGACCGAGCTCAATGACATATTGTGCATTACCGGTTTGTATATTTACGTAATATATATACTGTACGTCGTTGGGTTTTGATTGTCCGTTATTCTTTTCAGTTTGTTTTTCAGTATGGAAAAACCGTCACATGCACACAGTGACCAACTATTTCATCGTGAATCTGTCCTTTGCGGATGTGTTGGTCACCATCATCTGCCTACCTGCCAGTCTGGTAGTGGACATCACAGAGACATGGTTCTTTGGAAACACACTTTGTAAAGTTGTACCGTATTTACAGGTAAGGCATCAGCTGTGACATCTGCTCCTTGAACAGCATGTTAGAAATCACAGCCTGATCAAAAGTACATGGCTCATAGCGGTCTCATAAATACAATGAATAAAATATGAATGAATTTATTTACGGACAGATTGCTGTGGGAATCTTTCTGTGCTGGCTGCTCATTCTTTTTCACATTGATCACATTGCATTCCTCTTGCTTAGGGGTCTATTACATGTCCTGCAGGTTGCATTCACCCCACCTACTGTTATGTGCTTTGCAACTCCTGCTGCTACACTTTTTGATAATATCCATGTCATGCTGGTTTAACGAACCAAATGTATTCCAACTTTGGAATTACTTCAGTTCTCTCTGGATTTTAATGGGCTTTGTGTCAATTCTAAGTTTGAGAGCAAGAACCAAAAATAGGAAGAGAACGTGTACAGTTCATCTCCTTCTAACATTCAATACAGCAGTGGTATTTTACCTCATTACAGTAATAGATGAAACACTGTTAAAGGTAATAAACCCCATTAATTGAGAATTCTGTTGAGTCACGTTTGACCTCTTTCACAAAAGTAATTAGTCTGAAGAGGTAATCTGGTATACCGGCATCCTGAAGCCAAACACTACAAAATGATGGAGCTGAGTGTTTATGTCAAATTAAAAATTAACCTACTGGCTTATCCCTGCATTCATTTGTGCATTAATTTGGTAGCACTGACGTAAATGTAATGGATTTTCTTTGCTAGATGTATAAACATCTGCAACCCTCTGAAACAGAATGAGACCGACTAATATGCATTTTGCCAGGTATCAACACGCCACATCAATGTTGGCCCAATTTCACAGATTCATAATTAAAGTATGGCTGCATAAGACTGATCTCATCTTTCTGCTTGAGAGCGAGGCAGCTTTGTAATTCATGTAGACTCGTTCTGCACATCTGCCCCAGACTCCCAATCAAGTTTCTCTTAACATTGCTGGTTGATCATGGTTGTTACTTTTCAACATTGTCTTTTTGATCCATGGAACTTTCACAGAGGATCATCCCTATACTGTATTTGGTGAACTGTTGTTAGAAGCCTGTGTTCCGGTAAATGCAAATCATTGGTTCTAATTTCAATTTGGCGATAACCCCAAGCAATGTCCTCTGCTGTTGACAGAGTTAATTCATAAAAAAAAAAAATATTTAATTGAAATGTGCGGTGTGCTTAATTGTATTAATTATATTAATTATATTAAATTATATTAAATTAAGTGGTTCTAAAAAAGATATCCTACTTATATAAGGTGAATGTTTTCATTTCGTGGTGGAAATGGAAAATCTGGTCACCAGTTTATCAGATCACTGATGATAAACTGGCTGCTGACTTTTAAATTTATATTTAAATTTCCAATATCCGCTCAGTGTAAAGTCACAGTTTCAGCGTGTTTAAGGACTGCGGGAGAGAGACGAGGAAAATACGTTGTAAAACGTCTATTTCCAATCAAGTTGAATTAAAGGGCAAAAATCACCTCAGGAAATTATCCAGATACACGAAAATGTAATTAATGTTCACTCCTGCCTAATCTCCCCAAGCCACATCAATATCCCATCCTGGTGAATCGAGCCACAGTTACAAACAATGAATAAAGTAGAGCAAACCATGACATCTATTTCCAGGTTTCTGGTGTTGTGGTGAGGGAAGCAGCATTTCTTACCACTGCTCTTGCTGTTTTCTTCTCTAACTGTTTTTCCTGCCCTTCTTCTTCCAGACCATCTCTGTTTCTGTATCAGTGCTCACACTGAGCTGCATTGCACAAGATCGTTGGTATGCTATCTGCCACCCACTGACGTTCAAGAGCACAGCCAAGAGGGCTCGCAAGAGTATTGCTGTGATCTGGCTGGTGTCGTGCATTATCATGATTCCTCAAGCTATTGTGATGGAATGCAGCAGCCTGCTGCCCGAACTGACAAACAAGACCAGGCTGTTCACCGTGTGCGATGAGCATTGGGCAGGTTAGTGTATCCGGATAAGAGTGTTTGGCTTTACCGTCTGAAATGTAAAACAATTAAAACCAACAACAAATGACAATGCCATCCTGGGAGCTTCACCCATTCAAAACACTAAGAGTTACAGTTTTTCCTCAATCACTGTGGTACATTCTCATAACTATTAGTTCAACCATCACAACATTTAGTCATTTGTGCACATCATAGTACCAATTTCTCCTTCCTCTTAGCAAATTGCAAATGCTTTTGGACACGTTGTTGTCTGCTGTGTTATAAATTATAATTTGCTTATATCATGTCAGTCAAAATGAACTATGCTTATGGATGCTGAATAGTCGTTCCCAATAAAACTAATAGTCTTTATTTCATTGCTTGAGTCATTACATACAAAATTGTTGCACTAGTTTTCAAATGGCCCTGCTAGCAGCCATGGTTGCAGCATTATCGAAAATAATTAAGGACGAAGAGACCCGTATGACGGATCTATGATTTGGTGCATTTGAGTACAAACCCATGCAGTACACGCCGATTCTTCCCTGCCTCAGCAGCTGCTTGTTAATTTTTACATTGGATATTTGTATAGAATTACTGTCAAAGACTCAGTATGGGAAATTAATTTACCATGCCATTATTGTAAATATGCTTTGTGAGAGCGTTTGAATGAGTGATCACTACCCAAGCAGATTTCAGAGAAATTATATATTTGTCACTTTTTCAACAGCTGAGATCTACCCAAAGGTGTACCATACCTGTTTTTTCATTGTCACATACTTTGCACCGCTATGTCTCATGGTCCTGGCATATATCCAGATATGCCACAAGCTCTGGTTTCAACAGGTGCGTATTCCTGCTCTTCGCTGTATGTTCTTGTATCACCGCTTATGAAGCCATTTCTAGACAGCATGTTGATTTTTTTCTTTAGCTATTTTAAAAGCTGAGAATACTGCATATGCATATATATAATGAACAGATTCCTGGAAGCACATCAGTGTTGCAGAGGAAGTGGAGGACCATACAGTGCTCAGCTTCCTCTACCGGCCAGGGAGAACCTGTGAGGGTCAGAACCAGCACAGTTTGTGCTGAGATAAAGCAGGCCAGAGCCCGTCGCAAGACGGCTCGTATGCTGATGGTGGTGCTCTTTGTTTTTGCCCTGTGCTACCTGCCAATCAGCGTCCTCAATGTCATGAAAAGGTAAGTGGATCAAAGATCATAGAGAGAGCTAAACAGCAGATTTCCTTTTCATAATGAGCCAAACTCGTGAAATTTGTTTACGTTTGGTAATCCTGATTTTAAATTAATAAATGCGTATCTAACTGACGCCCTACTTCACTTGCAGAGTCTTTGGGGCTTTCAGGAACACGAATGACAGAGAGACAGTATATGCATGGTTCACTTTCTCACACTGGCTCATATATGCCAACAGTGCAGCAAATCCCATCATCTACAATTTCCTGAGTGGTAAGTTACTGTAATAACCTGCCTGGGATCATTACTGCCCTCTAGTGGACACATTAGGATCAACACAGCGGCTAGCTTTAAATCCCCATTCTGAATGTATATTCTGTCAGGTATTAGAGAAGTCAATGATTTTTAGGTTATTTTAACATTGGAGGAAAAATTCATGTGAAGACTAATGGTTTGAATATATTCTCTTCTTTTTTTTTTTTTTACAGGGAAATTTCGTGAGGAGTTCAAAGCAGCCTTTTATTTTCACTGTCACATCCGAGCACAGAACCAAACAACAAGGACAAGGACCAGAACAAGCATGGAGAGCCGGAAATCTGTCTCGACTCAAGTTATCAACATGGATAATGCGTCACGTGTGTCAGATCAGGTAGTGTAGTTATATAATCCATGTGGGAGGTTCTGTTGTCCAGTTCAAGCTTTCAAGAATGGACTTGTCGGTCATACCTAGTCAGGAAGAGGCTGAAATGTACTGAAATACTGGAGTTTCACGGTCCAGGAGATACAAAAACAAAACAGAATGAACAATGTATCAGTACGACACAAGCATTACTCTGGCACACAAAGGAGACTGCGATACAGCGCAAGAAAACACATGAAAAATACAAAAGACAAGAAAATAAGAAAACTTCCTCTTCAGTCTGACAACACGCGAAGCATCTATGAAACACTAATGAGTTGTAAACACACAAAACACAACACATTACTTAAAAGCCCTACAAATACAAATGTCCGTCGTTGTCGGTGACTCACGGTGTTATGGGAGGGGCTGCAGAGGCACAGAATGGAGCATTGTGTAAATGTCGGTCCCAGAGCCAACACACAACTTGGAATAGTGGTCTTATCAATGCAGTAATGAAGGTTCTGTTCTATATATTAATAATCATCATGTTTACCTCCTCTCCAGTGTAGGAATGGCTGCTCTATTATGTGAGATGTGACTTCCATCCGATATTAGTATTCAGCAAGCGCCTGTCTGAATTAGAATAAAACAACTCTCAGACAATTGCATGCTTTTTGCAGAAACCCTCCCTTACCCTACTCTCAAAAAACACGAGTTCAAACACAAAGATACAAACGGCAATGAAAAGCCTTGAAGAAGACAATGCAGAGGATAATTAGAAGTAACAAAGGCAAGAAGGAGCTAAACTTGTCAGATTTTATTTTAAATTGTTATGTCCATTCATTCTCATTAAGTTGTACAGTTTAGCAGAATTTCTTCTCTGTTATTAAAATGTGAGTTGCTGCTTTATTTTACATAAATTGATTTGGTTTTAAAAAAAAGCATTGTTATGCAGTGTAATATGTGTGTAATAACTGTCCAGCACTGATGTGCACCTTATTTGTCTTTCCATTTATTGTACTCGTGCAAACGTTTGGTCAGTATTTATTGATTGTAGCTCTGATTCTCACAAACATTAATTTGACTTTGGCATAAGAGTAAGAATGACCATATTTAACATCATATTAACATTGAAGTCATGAATCTTGATTTCATATTGATTTTAAAGATGGTTTTCAGTGTTTGACCGCTAAAAAATAAATAAAAAATAGAACGTGGTGAAGACTGAATAACACTGCTGAATCAGCCAGCAAAACACCATGCTAATGTCCAGCTAAATTGAAGTTAATGGATGATGTCACCTTATTAATTATTATTTTATTTATTTATTTATTTTTATAGTCAACCAGTCATTTGGAAACACAGTTTCTGTTGTATTGTTCTTTGAAACTCTGTAAATTCACTCTGAACATTTGTATCAATAAACCGTCGATATTGTTAATTGTCTGCTGTTTCATGTATCTGTGGGATCAGTCTCAACGTAAAAATGAGTCAGCATTAGCATGTCTTCTCCTGATCGTTTCGTTTCCATGGATACCTTCATGTCAAATCTATGCAAGAGTGGGCAGGCATTTTACGACAACATCTCGGAGCAAAAAATAAAAATAAAAAACAGCATACATAAATTTAGATTTTCTTCAACGGTGATAGGAGCATAGTGCTATTCTTTGTGGAGAAAAGTTTATATAGCTAAACAAATAAGAAAACAAACAAACAAACAAGCTATCAGCTGCCTTTAAGTATAGGCCGAAATCTGTGGTGAAATTGAATCCACCAGTTGAACAAAGGCTTCAATTGGCTGTGGAAATTCCTGTTTTTCTGCCTCCCTCTTGTGTTTGTGTTATTTAAGATGAAGGGTGCCAAATAAAAGGCTCCAAGGTCTGTAACATGACCATCCAGACAGCGCTGGTCCAGTTCCCCTCTCTGCAAGGATGTGTGTGCTCCTGGGGGGAGGCGCTTTGTGATTCCATACAAACGAAAGCCAGGTGCAGCATGCTCAGGCGTCTCTGAGATAAGCAATGGAAACGACGTTATTGTTTACCAAAGATGATCTGATGCACCGTGTGAATTAACACTTCTGTGCTACAACATGAGAGTCATGAACAACAGGCTGTAATTAATAAGCATTATTTATCTATTTATTTTACAGCAGCCCAGAAGAGGAGGAGAACAGTGATGGACTGGCATTCAAGCAGCTTCATTGCCTACGGCAATTATTTTATTATGAGTAAACTGGTGTATATTCTATCACAATTAAAATACTGTTGCTTGCACGCTCAAATTTATCTCACTGCATTTCTTTTTGCAGTGTACAGTGGTGGTGGAGCTTGGTTTGAGCGAATGGACGTTTGTGTCAGTGATGCAGTTTGCAGCAAAATACCGTGTGCATGTTCTTGAGGCAGGCTCAGACCTCAGACCCTAACCCAAGACCACTGCCAGCAAGTATCTCAGCAGTTCTATGTCTTCACGCGTGAGTGTGAGGCTTCAAATAAAACCTGTATGCAGATCAAAGCTGCACTTCATGGCCGCACATGTGGGCATCAGACCTGGCTCTGCCAGGAGACATTTAAAGCATGTGTTGAAGACGATACCTGCAGGAAATGTAGTTTTATATTTGTGTGACGGCATGTCTGACATGACAATATAGTGCCGTAGAGCAAACTGAATGTGAATGCTATCCTTCTGTATTAATATCAGAGAGCAACATGTTCATTTTCAGTTAATTCCTAAAAGATTTAGAGGGAAAACATTAGCATTCAGCAATTCAACAATTTTTATGGGCCTGCAGTCAACAGTGATCCATTTGGAGAATGCATCTGTTAGCGTAGTTGTTGCCCCTGCAGCTGCGCTCTGATGAACACCTGTGGTGTTTGCCACCGGTTCCAGTGATGAGCCCAGGTGACGCAGGAATTACTGGAAGAACTTCAGGTCAAACATGGAGATTTGGGGACATTGATCTCTGGCAATATTTGCATCTGGAACTTTATTCTTTTCTTATACCAGTTATGAAATGAATTATGATTTCAGTCTATGTGCGTAGTGATGCGTAGCTGTTATCCTCAAAGCCATCGGCATGATCTGTGGAGCTGCAGTGGGGATGAGAATCCCACTAACAGGAACACATGGTGCTTCTAGAAGGCTGGCTATTACAATTTGTTTCTGGGGGAGAAGCACAGACTGACTGCTGATCGAAAAGAGCGGAATCATCTGTAATTTACTGCAATTTGTCTCTGTCTGAAATATCCTCACGCATTTATTTTGTGATCAGATTTTGATTTATCAATAGAGAAATACAGAACAGTTTTTCATGAAACCAATAGTATTAATAAATGAACACAAATTCTAATTTAACCACACAAAGCATATACTTGGACTTCTCAGTGACAATTAACATGCAATAACATAGAACGTTCACTACTTTATTTGAGCATGTCAGATTGACACTACCGTATTTGATTGTAAGAACTGTTGGATGGGCTTGTGCTTAATTACGGTAGCACCTCGCTGTGTTGTTGGAGACATTAGCATTCTAAAATCCCTTCCACGAAATGTTCTGTGGCAGGATATTTTGAGTATGTTTTTGAACATGCTTTCCCTGATTCACCAGAGACAAGTTAAAAACTCTCCGAACCAAACGCTGGAGCCTTGAAGATGCGCAACGCGGTGACAGTGACCTCCTGAAAGATGAAAGCTTCACCCAAATGGATCCGGCTCTTATCATCGGTGCCAAGTCTGAATGCAAAAAGGCTCTCATGGCCACTCATTGCTTCACTATCCTTGTTCGTGCCAAGGAGTGCACAATGACGATCTAGTGACGTGCAACATTACTCATAACATATTTCATAATAGATCACATTTCTGTGAGTAAGAATTGGATGAACAAGAAGAACACACCTTTTCTAATGCATTGTGTTTATTGGAGAAAACCCCCAACAAAGCATTCTAATTTTGCGTTTCAGTGATGTCTTCTAAAAGCAGCAGTGGTCTCTCTAAACCTCCTGAAACCAGTGAACCTGAGCAAAGTCTCACACGGTAAATCAACGGGTGACTAAACAGGGAGCCTGATTGTGCAGGAACAGTGCTCTGTGTCAACAGCACGATCAACGTGTGCCCTGCTCATATAAGTCTCCTGCACAATGTTCTGAGAAGACAAGAGAGGGTTTTGCTAATTTTTGCTTTTGCTGCTTTGCTCCATGTTGGAGTTGTTGTATTAATGCCTCTGGTTGTTGTCAATAAAATATGGTAAGTAAACCAATGGAAAATATGTATTTCTTGGATTTTATGATAATACTATGTATACTCATTCTACTTTTGTTTTGCAGGATGCTGAGAAGAAGAGAGAGAAACAAAATTCCCCATCCACAGAAGAGTAGTTGTGTTGTTGTTCTCTGATCTTTAAAATTTTAGATGGCTCCCGGTTTGATAGAGAATAGTTTTTTTTTAGATAATATTGATTGGAATATTTAGCATTTTTTTGTAACGCTGTGAGAATTCTTTGCAGTTTTCTTGTAGTGTATTCAATGTTTTTTTGAAGAAAGTTTATTAAATTGGTAAGATATAACATACTGTAAATGCAGCATCGAAATATTGTGAGTATTGAATTTGTGTTAGAGAGTGTTCAGATGGGTAATTTTTCTCTTGAATGATACAAATGAATCCCGTCTCTCTGCAGTAGCTTCTGAATCAGTCAAGGTTGTTCTGTAATCTGTTCGACATTGACTCGAGCAATCAATCTTTGCTCTGCTCTGGCTGAGAGGTCGGCATTTATCTACTTGTGTGATGAATTATTGGTTTTCTAAAGCTCTGTTGTTCCAGAAAATTCATTTCACCTTGAACACCTTGAAGTGTCAGTTTCACACGTGGAATAATGGGAGCCATGCAAACCCAGCTAAGTCACACAAAACTGGGATAAAGATGTGTTTGGCGGAAAATAAAATGTATGAAAAAGACAGTTAAAGGTCAATGGGTAATGTGTAATAAAAAAAAAAGTATGGAAGTATTAGAAGGACCATGCAGCTGATGTGAGAACTCAGTTTCCATCACTCACAGTTCAATCTGAAGGTACTATTAATGCAGTGTATATATATATATATATATATATGGTACTTTCATGCAGTGCCACTAAATTAGCAAAGATTTCAACAAATGTGGTGCTGAAATTCACCTGCCACATTCCCATATGAACAGACTCATCAACATGATCAACACAACTTGAACATAATGGTTAAAGATGAACATGGTGACATTTCTGCTGCTGCTGATGATCCAGCTATTAAAATGACAGGCATCAGTCAAATTAAGCTTCTTCTTTTTTTTTACAGTGTAAATTGAAAAGCCTCCTTTTTAAAAAGCTTCATTAATCTCTTCCATTGAGTTGGTTTAGGATCCCATTTCTATCGCGTGATGAATTAATCACTGTGAGGAGTTTTGTGTCAAAGGTTAAAGTGTAATAACACGGTTGTAATTCTCAATTTTATTTTGCATACAGGTGGACCTGCAATGTCCATATTTTAATCTATTTATTAAGTCAATATTCAGTTCCAGCATGCACAGCCTGTCACATTTCACTCTACGCTGTAATTGAAGGTATACGCAGTTACAGCATAATGACCGTCACAGGAATTAACCAGCTAGATAGAAAACAAGGCAGATATATTCCCATTTTCTGATTTGTTCCATTTTTTTTTATTTGGATAATTTTAATCCCATCTTGCTTGACTAGAAATCCCATTAAAACTTTCAGACTCGTTTTTCTTTCATGTTCAATTTTATTGTATTTTTTATTAAAAAACCCGCACAATAGAACGTACTTAAACAGGCCAACATGACAAGAGGCATCAATGTTTGCCCAAACCCTCATCCACTGCCCTCCAGCAGAGCAACTTGTGTCCTGGTTACATGTTTAGATGTGAAAACACTTCCGAAGGTTGCATCTTGATGATTTCTGTTCAGCCAGAGGAAAGACACACTTTTTAAATATTCTGTGTGTCTTTTAGATGTCTCTTCTGTCTGAGTGCAAGTATTAAACAAGATCTGATTGCATAGAAAAAGTCTTTGGAGAATAGAGTGTATAAAGAGATATATTGGCCTTTTGTTATTATTAAATCAATGTAATCCGCCCTGCCTTATTTGTAATGAGCAACCACACAGAGCAATAAATAAATAAATAAATAAATAAATAAAAGTATTTTACACAAAAGTATGGCCCAGTCTGGGATAATGATCCCGTCAGTCTGAGAAGACTCCAGTAAAGAAAGGAATTAATGCTTGAAAGAACTGATTTTGGAAAGCAAAGCTCAGTGATGGATGTCCTGTGCTTTGCCAGTGTTATACCTCTGACAATTTCAAATAATGACCAACTTACCGGTATTGGAATACAACAGCATTATGAGCAACAATCCTGAAGGCAGCAGCGACGCGGTGAGTACTTGAAAGGGAACAGAGTCAAACATGCAGCAAACATATTCCTTTGCTTGGCAGGAACACATCATCGCATCAGCTGCTTCTTGCCTGGGCGACCTTAGACTTTGTCTTGCAGCCTAAAGCGTTGCAGATAAAATCCCCAGCCTCAAGAACTTTGTCCAGATTTACACCCTGGACAGACAGACAGACAGATATTGTTATTAAAATACAACATGTGCAGCTGTGCGCATTGTCTTTACAATAATGAGTGTGGGACAAAAGCAATGCTATCAATGAATACGAACGTGTGCAGCAGATAATGTGAAACTGAGCTGCAGTGACCGCCCTTGGCCAGCAGGGGTAGGAATTGTTCTTGGGAAAGAACATGCACCACTTAGGGCTTGTGTAAATTGTGTCAAACCACCATACACTGTAAAACAAACTATCACAGCGTGGTTTGACAGCAAATGTGATCTGTTTATGTGAATGAGCTGTGAAAGGTGGTGCGATCCAGGTTCATCTGCTGGGATTACACTGAGAAATAAATACACCAGGCCTGTCAAAGTGCTCCATGAAGTTACCGTTTCAATGGCCATGCCATGGAGCATGTACAGAACGTCCTCTGTGGAAACGTTGCCGGATGAACCCTGAGCGTACGGGCAACCTCCCAGGCCGGCTACCGCTGAATCCACCACGCAGACCCCCATCTGCAAGGTAACACAACAGAGTCATTCAGGACCTCAACACAGGCTTCAGCTCAGGTAAAAAATCAGGAACAAAGATCCTTGTTCTGTTGGATTGTTCTACCCACTGCAGCGCTCCCTGCCAGGGCTGTGGTGGACTTTCACAGCTGTTTAGGAGAACTGTGGGCTTATGTCTCAAAGATGAGTGGGCACAGAATGTCCCACAGTATGCCTTAGTCATCCTCTTAGTCAGTTCAAACCACAAGCATCACCTAATTATGACATTGTTTATATGCTGGGAACATTAGAAATGCTGAACAGAACATTTCATATGTTTCTGATTCTCCTGGTTACTCGCTTTTTTTTTCTTCAGCGCTGCTCCGTTCTTACCGTGGGGATTCACTTTTTCCTTTTTTTTACCACATTGAGAAGACGTTTTTCCTCAGTCAGATGGTGTCCTCTTACCGTACACTACGCCAACAATACAGGAATTGTGCTGCGGCCATACAAATCCTGATGAACGTCATAAATAATGTCACTACGGACACTCCTTGAAAATGTCGTCGTTCACTGAGGATCTTTGTGCACAAACGTGAAAACACTTTAAACTTAAAGTGGCTCACAATCAACATTATATATTGTGGAAAACATTTTACTGCCTGCAAAACAAAAGGCTGGCCTCCATATAAAAGTTAACGACGTGTTGATGCTTTTCTGAAGTGTGACACTGTAATGCCCGTAAAACTGGAACGCTCACTAAATATGCTTTCATTTATTTTATTTTGATCGTCGATCGTGCAAGAAAAATTTAAGTAAATATGTTTTACAATCGCTCTGTCTCTGTTGCTAAAGACACAACGCTGTTCTTGCCATGAGAATGACCTCTCGCTGACATAAGCTTTGTTTTCTCATCAAGAAATGATGATGCCAGACCTTCAGTTTTTCTGAGTAATTATGGACTAAGGTCTCAGGATGTTTTCCACATGTCCCTGCGATCGTCACGAGAATATTTCAGATGTTTTCCTGCCTCTGTGGCGGAGCCAGATGTCAGAGCGTCCCACAGTGACACAAAATTACCCAGCAGTGATCCTCTCAGTGGCATCAAGTCATAAAGGATATTGACTCTGTGGCGTAACACCATGTGGGGTAAATTATAAGAATCTCCTTGTTTTTTTTTTGTTTTTTTTTAAACAATGCTGGTAATACGTTGCTTTTCCACCAGACAACAGTTACTTCTTTCAGCGGTCGTTTAAACCAGTCATAATTGCTGTTTGTGTTGGCGAGTTAGGGGAGGAGATGGGGTGGCAGATCTACTCCAGCCTGCTCAGTGCACACGATATCCAGACCTTGGTTTAAGCCAGAGCAGGATATTGTGCTCGGCAGAATTTTTGTAGTATAAACACAGAGTTGTAATCTGCCATGCCAATCCTCTCACCTTCACCGTGTAAGGCCACGGGGCTTTAGCATGCAGTTTCCGAGAGGAACGAAACGGACCCTTCAACGGCAAGCCTTGTTCCTCCGGACACTGATCGTGCAGAAACTGACGGTCAGCAGCTTTAGCTTGCCAAAGCTCAGTTTGGTTCACACTGCCCAGAAACCAGATGTGCACTCGGTGTTAAAAAGCCGTATTCAGGGAGATGTGGCCATGTAATAACAATGCATTCCTGAGTAAAGACACAGCATTTTCAAATTCGCATAAAATGGGATAAACGTGTTGTCATTTTACACTCTGAGCGGACGAGGCTGAAAATGGACGCGCTCCCGCTGTGGTTTTAGAACTGTGTCACGGAGGGGGGGGGATGTAGAGTGTGTATTCACTGAAGGATAAGAAGCAGCGATGCTTCACCCACTGTTACATAAACTGGGGATGCTAAAAGAAACTGTCACAGATCCACTGCTGACAGCATCTATCGCCTCTTTCCAAGAACAAGTAAATGAGGTTGCCATTGGAGAGCAAAGCCACAATAACAGGGGTGGGCCGGGGCGCAGCTAAGAGACAGAGCAAACACACACAGTATAAAGAACAAGGAAACAGTTTCACCTCATGATTCTGTTTAACATAAAAAAAAGGTTTGCATTATATAATCAAGTCACCCAACTTCAACCTCAACCCTGCACAAAGATGAGCGAATTTCATTAACGCAGAACAACCGATAATCCTGAAAATCGCAGACTGTGTGGTCAGAATATATACAAAATACTATCCCGTCACGTTATACTTTATTTTAACCAGCAAAAGGAATTTTGTTTGATTTCTGCTGTCAAAATAGCATGCCAAATCAACTCGTAGTAATTGTTACAAATCAAGGCAGTGCTCTTTATAATGTTTGGTCTTGCATGTATTTGTCTGTTTTGTCATGATTTTACACATAATCTCTTAAATCCAAGCAAAGTTTGCTGTGTGACCTTCTTTGTCCTTTGATGCTTTTTTTGCCCAGAATCTTAAAATCATTCCTGAAACACAGTTATACAGTGATAATCTTATATATGATAAATGCATTGAAAAGCGATGAGATCATCTACCATGAAATGTAGAAAACAACCAAGACATAAACAATGTGCTGTGCATGCATGGATGCACGCCATAAATCTTTATTTTGATTTTTTATTTACATTGTGCTGTTTGTTTTATTTTTTATTTTTTTGCTTTATATCTTTGTCATGTGTTCATTTGCTACAGAAAATACATGTAATATATTTATACTCATAAATAATGTCATATGCATCAAACTGGCATTGCTGATGGTTATTTAAATAAAGGTGTACTGGGGTTACGGCATCCCGGTCAGACGCTCTTTGAACGTTATAAAATAACGTTGCCAACTTTGTAGAAGTCGTCATGGTTTCATATTTCTTCATAGATCGACACGTGAAAACATGAAGGATGCGTGTTATTGTTAGCAGAGAGGTCGCTGTGAGCACAAACCGACTGCGCTGTATTCCCCAGCCGCAACTGTACACAATAGAACAAAATTGCAGGTGAAAATAAATAATTTTCCTTGCCAAGCCTGTGAAACCTTAGTCCATACATTGTCATTCTGTGACCTGCCAGCAGTAGATTATAACAAAGCCCCACCAGACCTAAAAAAAAAGGTACAAAGACCGCGGAATGTCTTTATTAGGAACAAAAGAAGTGACTCAAGGCTGTCAGCAAAGGGAATTCATTTCTCTCCCAGTTGGTGGTGTGGACCTCTGGCACACAGTAATGAAAGGCTATGATAAAATCTTTCATTTCCATCTTGTTTATGGGTGTGGAAATGGTAGGCTAAATATTCCCGGCTGCTTTCATATTCTGTGGTCACGGAGCAGCTGTGATGTATCATCCTACATAAGATCCACAGAGGAATTTCACTGTCCCGCTGCACTTTTTCAATCTTCCATCTAAAGCTAAATTTTAAAGTTGTTTCTATTTTCGTTCTTTGCATTATTTAGCTTTCCTCCATTGGAGCATATTTTACTCTTTCATGAGAAAAGCTAAAATAAAACAAAAATCCAGTCTTTTCAAGAAGGGAAAATTTTGTCTTTACCATTGTCCAATATTGCACAGATACACCATCACTTAAGCTTTGTTTTGCAGACAGAAAACTAGGATGTATGCCTATTATTCTAAGGAACAATAATAGGCATACTTAAAAAAAATCAATCAGATATGAAGAAATGAAAGTAAAATGTATTTATTCTTGGCTTTTTCTGATGACCTTTTGAACCCCTTGCAGCAAGAATGGATACCCAAAGATGGCTGCATCCTAATTGCTAAAGAGGAGCAGAGTTCTTGGAAGGACCTGTTCTATTTTAATTTATTTTTTTGATATTGTTCCTTATTTTATCTCTCTTTTTTGTATTTTTCTTTCTTTCCAAAGAAATTGTTCTGTAAGTATTAGAATAATTAATGTTATAAGATTCAAGCTTTAATAAAATATATATGGCAAAAAATGCTAAATCCATGGTGACTTTTATTTCCCAAAGTTATATAAAAACAAATATTGGGTGAAATAAATGAATGCTAGCAGCTCATTAATTAAACATGTACTCAAACTGCGATATAAATCTCAAAGCCTACATCTTTCGTCCGACCAGATATTTAAGTTGTAATCAAATTTCCAGATTTGGGTGTGCAGCTGCAGCAGCATTCATCACGCGCTCTGTCGCGAGCGAATGAAAGGATCATTTTCCACCGGCCTTTAAGCGCAGCATTGTCAGAGAGTTCAACAGCCAAGCGACAGATGAGTTCAGTTCCCCCCGGGGCCCTTCTATCCACCTAGCTCTCAGTGGCTTTGTCCAACAGACACTGAATAGGTGAGCCTTTGTGCTGACCCCCTCACATCTGCTGACCCACCCAACCCCCAATGAGCGTCTCCTCAGGGATGACAATGTGCTCCAGAGAACTGATACAGCCGCAACCACCTTTGGCTCTTTTCTTATGTCTGGATTTATGTCGGGTTTCCACTTGCTACGGGTGGTGGTGGTGAAAAACATCCTCTTCCACGGGGGTGCACAGATCTATGAGCTGTGTAGAGACATGTTACTGTGTATTAATCTGTTTCCTGTTTTCCATACATTAGGATTGTGATGGAAGGGCCCGTTGGACATATTCTATGTTCAATAACACTCTGGAATTTTTTTTTTCTCAGTGGGCAGTTTCTGAATCATCTTACTTTGTGGAGAAGCTTAAATCACGTTTCTTAACGCCCTTCTTCCTTGTTGACTGATGGCTGCTGGTTTTCTCTTTGCACCACAGTAACCTATACGTTAGTTTGTGCATTGACAATACTCCCTTAAACAGAAGATTCATTCATAATTATGTAATAAATCAGGGTTCGTTCTGTAGTTCTGCAGAAGGCTACAGGTACTTCCAGCACACACACTTCCAGTATTTCTTCAGGGATGTAAAACATTTATAGATGAACATGTATTATGTGATGATTTTCTTGAATCATTAATTTAACATCATTTCTAATTGCAAAATAACAAAGTAAATCTCTTGAATGAAGGCTTTGATGAGAATTTCTTTCTGTCGTTTCAATCCAGATGAAATTAAATCCCACAGTTTTGCTCTTAAATAAAGAAAAGATGCTGTCTTTGAATGTACGGTAACATATGCTTTGAAGGTTCTCTAAAAAAAAAAAGATGGATTGGGAGCAGCTCAGTATGCGATTATCCCCAACAGGAATAATGGTTTAAAGGCTCAGAAAAGACTTCTGATCTCCACAATGTTTCTTTACTTAAGGAAGTTAAAAGATATCCTGGAACAAGAATCCCCACCAAGACTTTACTTTCACATCTGGTTGCTCCTCTTCATGTCATCATGAATAACAGCATTGATTTACGTAAAGATATGGCATTGATCCATGATCGGCCCGGGGTGCTGAACGAGAGTGATTCCATTACTCAAAAAGGCGAAGGCGAAGGCGAAGTGCGTGTGAAGAAAAAAAAGGTGCACAGAATCAAATCCTCAGAGAAAATAAAGCTCTCAAGAAATGTATCCGGAGAGGATGTGCAGATGCATCACTGTCTCCTGTTTGCAAACAGGACAGTCTGAACGTCCAACTGAGGTCAATTTCCCTCTACATGAGAGCTGCGTGGCTCGCACCTTCACAGCAATCGCAGCCCACGTCGTCTTCCTCTTCAGGGAGACCAGAGGATTGTTTCTTGCTACTCAGGTATCCCACATTACCTCACCAAAGATATCTGTTCTGCGTCTTGGAGATGAGAACATTTTCATGCTGCGTCCTCATCATTTTTCATGATCCACAAGTCCCTCCACCCAGCTTTTAGAGCTTTGAAGAAGAGCTTCCAGAAATATCTCCACTGCTCAAAGAACAAAATCTTCTCAAGAGTAAGCTGGAGCAGTTCTTGTAAGAGGGAGCAGCGTCTAAACCTTTTCCACAACTCCTTTTGCATTTATTCAGTTTTTTTTTCCTGTTGCATGTTCTTGTATGTAAGAAACACTTAAATCAAACAAATCAATACAACTCTTCATGTGTCTCGGATGTTTGTTATTGATTGAACATCTTTGGGTGGTGTAGATTTTCCGATCATTCCTTATTGAGTAAGTCTACTTAGAGTCACATCCATAACAGTGTTTGGTACATGGTTTCTCTGATGTCTCACTTCATAATAATAATGAATAACAAGTCAAGAAGATGAACCAACATGACCGGCAGCAGCGGTAGATTTTGACATTGCTCTTGGCGCTGTTGCTATGGTTACTTACCTGGAGTGCAGTCAGGATGTTGGGCAGTGCTTGTCCATATGTGTCATGGCAGTGAACCGCTATAGCGCTGGAGGGGACCTCCTTCATCACACTCTGCAGCATCGTTGTCATGGAGCCTGGTGTACCCACTCCGATGGTGTCGCCCAAGGAGATCTCATAACAGCCCATTTCATACAACCTTTTTGCCAGCTAAGAAAAAGAAAAAGGAAAGCAAATCATACACTTAGATATTATCCACAGTAAATCTCTCCTCAGCAATCTTTTTGAGTTCAGCATTGAATTGTGTGCATTTAGTGTAGACATTTATTTATTTAGCTCACCTCAGCCACTTTGGAGGGATCAGTGTGTCCCTCATGAGGACATCCAAGGGAACAAGAGATGTATCTGAAAGAGGACAGTGCATGTAGGAGGGTCCAAGTGTTCACATTACATTTAGTAGCATCTGATGTTTTGACAGACTGTGAAAAATAAAATAAAAGAGGCTGCAGAAGAAGGAGCAAAATTAATTTGTGGGTAAGATACTGTAATATACAGAAACGTATCCAAAAACGTTTACATTATATTGATTAACATAGAAGAGATACAGCATTGATAGATTAATTAAAAGGATACATACTTCTAAATGAAGATGATTCCAAACAAGCATGTAAACAACTACTGTGGCCTATTTTTACATAAATGAAAAAAGTAGATTTAAAAGTACTGTATAACTTGTAAAAGCAATCTTTAGTGATTTAGTGACAAATGGAAAACTGCTTCAGTGTCCAGCTGGACTTGTGGTTTACTAATGCATCAACACAACCTTCAAAGCATCAAGATAAGTATTGTAAAAATAACATTATGAAATATGTTTTCTCCTTCATATAAAAACTGCTGTATTTTCAGTTGTTTTATTCTAATTGGGATTGAAAATATAACGTTTTTTAGAACAAATTAGGGCAAAACTTGTGCTAATAATTATGAAACAGAAAGAAAATGCACATATGTATTGTTATTCATTGTAAGCAACAATTATTAACTGCTAAATATTAAATACTAACCCACGTACTGGAATCTTCCTCTCTTTGGCGGTGTTAATGACCTCCTCAAACCTCAGCAGGCTTTCATCGATAGAGCAGTTGATGTTTTTTTTACTGAAGGTTTCAGAAGCCGACCCAAACACCGCCACCTCAGTGGCACCAGCTGCAATCTGTAAAGAAAAGGAAACATGAACTTGTGGAACAATCCTGAAGGCTGTGTACGTGCCACTCTTACCTAAGTGCAGGAATTATGCAGCAAACAGGAATATAGCATCAGCAATTAAGGCAAATTGGCAAGCATGTGCCTTATAGAAGAAATCCCCAAGAATGAGAATGAATGCTCACAGCATCCTGGAAGCCTTGTATGTTCGGTGTCAATACAGGGTACTGAACATGGGGGGCTCTCTGGATCCCTCTGAGAACATCAGTGTGGTCTGCCATCTACAAGATGAGGGGAAAACATATGATGTAGAAAAGCAAACCTTTATTAATAATCATGCTGCACATGTTTCCATCTGCTTTCAGGGAGCTGGGATTCCATTGAGAGTGTATTTACTGTTTCACGTCACATTTCTTGTGACATGTTCATGTTTTCCCTTGTTCAGCGAGTAAATAGAGACATGCGGGTCGATGTTAAGAGGAGCCTCATTGCTAACGCAAATGTAGAAAAACAGTCCTTCATGCGTAGGCTGTGTGCTGAGGGGAGCGATTACCTGTGGAACCCACTTTGAAGACACAAAGCTGGTGGCTTCGATCACGGGCAGGCCTGCCTCCGACAGCATGTCTATCAGATGGATTTTCACCGCCGTCGGAACAATTTCCTGTAGACCAAAACAACAAAAAAGGGAGGTAGCTCAAGAGATGCAATGTGCAGAATTTGACTGGTTTACCCTGCTTATAAAGCACATCAATATCAATTTTCATGCTGCCTGTCACCGCCGATGAAGAGTTTGTTCAGTGGCAAACAAAATTATTTCTGCATCCAGTGGAATCAGTGAAACTACCGGCAATAATGGAAACAAGCAAACTAGCACATGCAGGAGGCCGTGTCAGCGTTCCCATTGAATTGTAAAGGAAATGTGCAACACATGTTCCTGACCATTATAGTACACAACCCATATGGATTGTTTCAGGTATGAAACACACAGAAACAGTTTGGAGTTTCCGGTGAGATCATATATATAGTGGATCACAAAGCAAGGCTGCGTATAAATATTAATGAGCTAGTTGACTGAAACGTGTGACTATATACCTTTTCATTCTGGAGTCCATCTCTCGGTCCAACTTCAACTATTTTAACAAACGCTGGATACTCGTGTCCCGTAACGGGCTGGAGGAAACGTTAAACAGAAAGAACAAGAACATTCACATTTTCTCAACGTAACAGTGAACACGAAAATTTTCTAAATCTAAAAACGGCCCAAGGAAGGTATGATGGATTTGTGCTCCGAAGAGGACACATCACATCTATGTCTTCTGCCACAAACAGTGAATTCAGAAGGACAATAATTTTGCCCTTCCTGCTTGAAAAAAATTCCACACATCCTTGAAGCAGTAAGCATGTAAAAGGAAAGGACCATTATGTAAGCAGCATGCGGCATCCGACTTGCCGTCGGTGGCTGCTGCAGCCTCTCTGTCATGAAGGAGTCATGTGGCAGAGCATGTGCATCGGATTAGAAACAAGAGAGACGACGCCCACCTTTTCCTCTAGCAGCCAGCGTCTCAGCCACGGGTAGTCCTGGATGAGCTGCTCATAGCTCAGGCAGTGCTTCACATTAGTTGATACGTTACCCATCCCAGCGGACGCTCTTCAGCCCGCTGCACCTCGTTGTCCTCTGAGACTAACCTGCACGCACCGGTGCAGATTAAAGCGTCAGATCAATATGCTAATAGAGGGCCTTACATCACGAGGAGTCGGAGTAGACGATGGCTGCACACGGAAGAGGATGATTCAGCAGTTGCTATGACAGCCACTTCCCCACGAAGGAGGGGTGGAAAGCAAAGAGGGATGGGGGGGGGGGTGTAAGAGTAGGAGGAAAGAGGAAATGGTGTGATGTAAAGTGGAGATGGGTAATTACCACTTCATGTAGACTGGGAATCCTTGTGAAAGCCTTGTGAAGTAAGATAAAAAACGAGAACATCAAACAACACAAATAAGGAAATAGGATTTCATGCAACCGCAAACCGAGTTCAAATGATATAAACAAATATAATCTCACGTGCTTTGATCTTCGTGGAAGAATTTTAATCTGCAATAAAAACTTCACATCCGAACAACTAAATTAGATTCATATCTGACTCCTGGCTCAAGTGAAAACCGAAGTTTTCAGGGTAAAAAATAATACTAAAATAAAATCTGCTTTGATTGATCTCCTGTGGCCTAAACAGTGCAGTGGTTTCCATTGCCAAATGTGACACGGCTGCCAATGTCGACTTCATGGGGTAACAAAATCCCTTGTTAAGCCAGGGCAACATTTACCAGAGAAAGAGCCGTTCTTCTGAACCCAGATGTTAACAATAGAGGGGGCTTAATGATGTCCTAGCATTCAACCAGCTCACTATGCTAAACTGCTCTCTGATGAGAGACCGCTACCTCTCTCTGGGGGGGGGGGGGGACTCTTATGATCAGCCCTGAAAAAGCCTTTTTTGAAGCAGACCTCAAGGTTGATGTCTATCAGTTGCCACCCACTAAAATCTGAAATGCTCCTTGGCGTCCCGCCTCTAAATGCTTAGTTGTGACCAATTTTGAAACATAAAAAAAAAAAAAGCATAGAGCGTTGTGCTTTTAAAGTTTAAATTCGGAAGTACCAATTTTCAAATCTAATTGTCAACTTGCAACACTTTTACTTTATTCTCTCTCTTTTTTTATACTAAAGAAAATCATTACCGGTCATTAGTTAAAAAAAATAAAATAATAATAATAAAGGGAACACTGTTGTGGTTTTCCATGCCTGAAAAATGAAATAATGTCAAGGTGTTAGTGGTTTACAGGGCTTTAAATTCTTTTCAGATGTTTGTAAAGCTTTTTAAAACCATCAGAGCACGGAAATAATGAAAGCCATTTTTTTCCCAGCATACTAAGTTTGTTCATATACTGTAATTTACAGAACATGTCGGCTACCATGCCTCACAGTTCTATGTACGAATACTCTCTGTTGGAATCTTTCAAATAAATGTGTTAGGAAACTACTCAGAATGTAATAAATCCTTGAAATAACATAAAAAGGGAGAAAGCTGTTATCAGTTTCATTATAAAGGCACATGCCAGTCTTAATTTGTATTTGCTGTCTATTGCTGGATTTTTCAATGACAACTGCACCAATAAATTAACCCCAGCTTTTTATTTCAAGGAATCTCATCAGCTTTGGTTCTTCTTGACAAATACCAGCTGGAGAGGGTCACTTTAAAAAGCACTGGCCTTCAGGGGCTTTTCTGCTTTCAAGGATCAATACAAAGCAGGTGAATGGAAATGTCAAAGTTTAAAATGTTTTTTTATTATTATTATTAATTCAGATTGACAGCTCTATACAATTATGACATTCCTTCATTTGAAATCTGACAGAATAAAAAAAGTAAATTTTTCACAGAGTAATATCAAAACATGGTTCTGGTTTTGACATGCCACCGATATGAAAGATCTGCAATAACTTATAGTGCATCTGTCGAACTGACATTATATAACACAAGAAATCAAATTCAGTGTTTAAGAATGTTACTGAATTCTCAGATTTGCTCAGCACTGGGGAGTCAAACAAAACTGTGCATCACGGCGGCAGCTGCAGAGTTCAGAAATCAGTGCCATCATTCATCTGCTCAGTGAAATCTTCCTATTTGGAGTCACACAACAGCTCTTTGCCATGGTGGATGCACATTGCGGTTCTGCAGACTTGGAGCTGAGCGCTTACCGTGACAACTGTGGTGAGTTCAGCCCGATGTGATGTGGCATCTCATCACACGCATATAGCCTCTGCACGCTACACTTGTGTAGATTGGGCAAACAGATATGTCTTGACAGGAAAAAGGATGTCTCTGCACTAGTTTGTAAGATGTCTCCCGAGAACAATATATTTTACACATGAGGATTTTGGAGACCAAGCAGAAGATGAATGCCTCAAAATATTAAATAAACTTCAAACAGTGCAACTGTCACAACATAACTGGAAAAAGGTTGAATACAAAGAAGGACTCTATTTTCTTTTCTCTTTCTCTTTTTTTTCTGCGCTAAGACAGAAACAGATGTGAAGCACAGCCCTTTATGGCTATATGGTTCAGAGTAGCATGAAAGAGGAGTCAGGGAAAAAAAAGTCAGGAACCAGATTAAATCAATTTTCATCCTTCATCCGTTTTCAATTTCTACATTGTGGATTTAATCCGAATCCAAATCATTGTCGATGAGGGTTCACAGACTAGGAATTTTCTTCCGATGCAATCGTGCAACATGTAACAGTAATGACAATAAATAAAATGCAAGCTAGAGCGCTATGCTTAAAAAACAACAACAAATAAATACAGAACACACCTCAAAAACATCAGCATCTGGAGTGGATCCACAGATGTGTACCAGCAGCAGTAATAACGAACACAATCACACAGTGAAGTGTAACAACAAGAGTCCTGGTGTTGAGCAACTAGGCCATTTACATTATTACAATGAAGGCAACATTTATTGTCTGTTCTCACATATAATTGAAGCTGAATCTTGGATGTGACATCCTGCACAAAAAGAGCAAAGAATAAATGCATAAATGCCGTGACAAATATTCCTGGCATTTTGTCAGAAAGACATCAGCACGCCGTCTTGTTTCCAGTCTATTATTATGGATGTAGGGGGGAAAAAAAACCCACATGGACCTTTCTTGAAATAAAATGTAACACCTTCATAAAAATAGCAGCCTAACTTACAGTTCCTTCAGGAAGGCATGCTGCTCTGAGCCAACTTTCCACAGCTGCCCTCAGAGACAGCATGTGTGTTAAAGATTATCCTCGCAGTAATCACACCACAGAGCGCCCTGCGGCTTTTAGGTTTGTGTCCGCGATGATCGTCTTACTGTTATAGAATGCTACTTCTGCGGCTGAGCACACGCAGCTTAAGGCGCCTGAGGCTCACCCACCTGTGTGAACAATAATCAATTGCTTGCATATCTCCATATCTATACAATCAATTGGCTTGTGTGTCACAATTGAGCTCCCCCCCCCCACATTTGTTCACAGTGCATTTTCACAGATTACATTTAACAAGAAAGCACAGGGATTTCAATGTATCTGAAAGGAAATGTCACCGCATAATCTACAACAGCTAGGAAACATGTGAATCGGGTTAAGTGGTTGCTGTTGACATCTCTTAGTTGTTTTCATGGTGGTGTGGGAGGATGACAGGACTGATAAACATCCAGTGGGTAAAGTCAATAGGATTTTGGTGTGTTGCTTTCATTGATGCTCGTGTCAACAAAAGTCTTTTCTTCCCTTTTTTTTAACGCATGCCGACACTTTATTATAGTGTGTATACGCAGTGATTCAAAACAGCAGCTGTACAAGAAGTCAACATCATAGACTATGTTGACTCAAATACTGTAGTGAAATTGTGAAAAAGCCATTTTAAGCTGCCAGAAAAGTATTGCGGTTGCTATAGTGACAGAAAATATGAGACTGATGCTATACTAATATACTCCCGGTAATACTGATGTGACCTCCTAAGTCATTTCCCTTGACATAATATGCACTGTAAGTCATATTATCTTAAAGCGTTGGTCTGTCTGTTAGCAACATAACTCAAGAAGTTACGGATGGATCTTGATGACATTTTCAAGAACAGTTTATAAAATTTTGATGAAGATCCATAAGATATCCTGGATTATGGATCACTTTAAAATGTTCGGCAACATTGCAGTCAATGGAGAAATTTGTTCCTCAATATCTCAGTTGATTATTGACAGATGTTTAAGGAATTTGACAAAGCCATGTACGGTGGAGACCTCTATCTCACCACCGAATTTATCTGGATCCAATTTGGATTGCGGATACTGTCGCGATAGTAATAAATCCGGATTTTCCCATTAACTTATAATAGAGGCTTTAAAAATAAATAAATCATATCTTGTAAAATGTGGATTCAATTCACTCACCAAAAATCACAGTCATAAAGGGGTCCCGATATGCACTATCATGGAAAATGTCTTCTGGATCAGATCCAGAATGAGATCAAGAAAAAATATTTAATTTTAACATTGAAAACCAAATTTATGCATTCAAAAATCTGTTAAAAATATACATCAAGTCAGGTTGACTTTTACGTTTCATGGTTGGTGTATAAAGACACCAAGAACAATTTAGAACCTTTTGGTAATGATCCAGATCACCATGTGGACGTTGTATAAGGGGAATGAGCTGCTTGGTGGAGGTCTGCGCTCTGTGAGGGCTTTTCTAGTTACTTGAGCCACTCAAAATTCACACTGATAAACAATCCACCCAATTTTAAACTAAAATAAGTATTGTCTCTCCTCTATCTTGGGTGCTATGGAGATGATGATTAACTCAAGTCTGTTGTAAAATCTGGACATAAATCAGCTTTTTCAGATCAATTTTATTTTGAGAAACATGTCAGAGGATTGTCATGACAGGAGTTTACCTTTTCAGAAGGAACTGTGCTGTATTCTGTCTTTCTTTTCTTAATTATGTCCAGATATTTTCAAATTATTGTTTATGTAATCAGTTTTCTCATTATATTTAAACAAAAGCTTTATGAAACCGTAAATCGGCATGATTAATACGAGACATTGACATGCTTGGCCAGAGAAACCGGTTAATATCCAGGGCATCTGCTTTGTTTTATATTTCTCCTTTAATGTATTTTATTTGATATGTTCTTTGTCATAAATTGCACAAACAACGGAGGGGAATACATAACTAACCTGCAGGAAGAAGAGAGCGGACGTTGTCAGCATATCATTAATAGTTTTTATTTTTCCTGAAACTAGCCCACAATTTTAATGGAAAATGTGCTTCATGGACTCTGCATGCAGTTAAACAACAACAACAACAAGGTTCAATCAGGACTGACTTTTACAGAGAAACTAGGAAACAAAGCTTTCTAATTTATGCCTATGGTTTATTTTTTAAATTGTCTTAGAGAAACATCATGAAACAATTTTCGATAATGACATTTTACTTGCCTATAATTTCAAATGCATATATTAAATCCAGATTAAAAGAAAATATCTGAAAACATATACTTGGTACCACCTCTAATTGTAATGGAGAGTGACGATTTAAGTTCAGAAACAGTCCTCGGTAATGATGAGGACACGTCTCTGTGTCCAGCTAATGTGCATGAATGTGAATAACAAGCAAACATCGTTGTGCTTCTGCGCTGTCCTCTATCGGGACACACGCCCCACCGTCCTGCTGCAGCCTTCTCATACCAAACAGCATGTTTCAATGTGACCACAAGGTCTCTCTCCTCAAGACGGACTGATTGAGCCGAATGGGACGCAAAGGCCACCCACAGAATACAAATAAGGAGAACCACATGTGGGGAGATGAATTAGGTAAACTGCACAACATTTTTATTAGATACAGTTTCACTTCTCTTGTGGATGGACTGCAAGGTGACACTTTGAAAATAAACGTTGAGCCGCAGAGAGAGAAGACCTCTGGTTAACAGAGGGCGAGCCGATCAAACCCCGAGTTACCGAATCCAGTGATGAATAACGATTATGTTGTCAAAATAAGCATTCTGTCACTTTAATGCTCCGCTTTTGTGCATGAGCAATTGAACACATCACTAATACTCAAAATCACAAGTATATGATTCAAATAGAAATTAAACTTTGGTCAATTAATGCTGTATAACTGTTTAACCTAGTGTTTACAATATGAATACACAAAATAATTAAAACATAATTTATATGTATCTATATATATATAAAATCTACAGGTGATTTACTATTAATTAAAGTGAGTGCTCTACAGCGTCAGAAGCCATGAAGCGGTTTGGCCCTTGATGTGTTTTATTATATTATAGGAAAGTATTTGTCCATATTTCTTAGTCATTTTGCGATTTGGTTTCACTATATTTACTTTGGGTGTTAGAAGGCAACAAACTATTTAATGTGGGCAACAGTGGCGTCACAGTTTTAATCTCTGGGGGCATGAACACCTCAGGAAAAACCAGTGCTCGCTACGTTAGCGTTTGGTTTGGGTTTCGGAGCATTTTGTCAACGTATTTCCTGCTTGTGATGGTTTAGATTACATAAAAATGAACCATCGTTGAGCATTTGGAAGTTTTGACGTACAGCCAGTCCGGGCCTGCTAAAAGCTTCAATATGATCGCCCCTCACTAAATATATCACTTTCACAGAAAAAAAGAGCATGCTCTTATAAGCTGCCTAAATGGACATGGCTGTTCTCTCTATCAGCTTAAGAGAATAAACATGTTTTTGGCAGAAAACAACTTCATATATAAGCACCTGGGAACAGATGCTTCCATTTTGTAACTGTGTTTATTTAAAACCAAGGTGAGGTGAGATGCATGAATAATTCACATCAAATCCTTCATGAAAAGTGAACTGTAATCAGCTGAATATCAGTCAGGCTGCTTGTGACTGCAGAGAAGCAGCCACTATAGAATCCAACTGGAGTGTGCTAATTGTTGCCCATTCTTTTCATGTGGTCTGGACTTTTCTGTCGAGACGGCAGCATAGTTCTGCAGAACTTAAATAGGACCTTATTCATAGCAACTCGTGCTTCACAGAAGAGGAAGAAGTGTTACTGGATTGGAACGACTCCATGATATTAAACAGTAGATGGGACTGTGAAGTGCTCGGCGTAATCATGCCAGGCAACAGGCCGCAGGAATGCAAATCGCCCCCCCTCCCAAGCCAAGAGTTAAGTTAGCAGGTGGCCTCTTCTATTCACCGAATGTCAACACTCCTTTTAGATGGAGCCCACATAACATCTGGGCAGGTCAGCCACTGCTTTTAATTAAGTGAAATACAGCCATTCAATGTTCTGCCATGTCAGAGGGGGGAAAAAAGTTATAAAAGTGGGAGGGTAGGGGGGAAAGTGCAACAGTACATATCCTGTGTTGGGTGAGGGTCAACACAGTTGTGTAAATAAATATTAATCCTTAACCTAATCCCTGGATTTCCACGACCATAGAAAATATCTGCATGGCCGGAGCACTTCTCTGGAAATCACACGTTCTCTTGTGTTTTTCTGTAAATTCTACTTGAATCCTGACAGAGGAGGAAATGTTCCACTCGCAAAGTTTAGTTTATGTTGTCACTTTGTTTTCTAGGGGCGAAACTTAGCATCCACAATTTTAGAATGCAGAATGTACACAGCGAGAGCTGCGCCATATGTGTGATATTAATCACATGATAGATGGTGTCTTTCCTGATAATCAAGAAGGGATTGCTTACAAAATGACACGGCTCTCTCCTGGAAGCCTCATGATAATCACCCTTTTGGGCTGCGCTCGGAGGTCGCACCGCTGCTCTTTACTGCTGGCACTGTATCACTAGCATTACCCGTCCCCCCAAGCATGTCAACAGTTCCATGGTTTATATCATAGCTGTCAAACATTTATAAATCTGAGACGGTAGTCCAGCAACAGCGTGTAAAATATCCGCGGAACTCCAAACAGGAATACAAAAAGACAACTCGAATTTGAAAAGGCTGGAGGAAGGGAAGGAGCTCAGAGATGAAACACATTGCTGCAGATGGTTTGGCCTGAATGGATGAACAAAAGCTGTGAGGTTGAATAAACGTGAAAGATTTTCTTTTCCAAGTGGTACGTTTATTAAAATAGAAAACACTCCACATGAAGATAGTCTCCCCCCCCTAAAGAAAATAAATTTGAAGGTATGACAAAATCACACATGACAGTGTTCAAAGTAGAGTTTCAACACAATCAAGAATCTAAATGCAGAAACGCTGGTATGCAAGAGTCCAATCAGTGTCAGAGCTCAGAAAGTTTTTAAGTTAAGAGAATCTTTGTTTTTTTCTGACAGTTCTTCATGATCATGACAATCTTCCTTCATTAATGTATTTATATTCATTTGTGATTTTCCCTGTAACCATCACGTATTGGTCCATTTAAAAAAAACAATTGCTCGGAAGAAAAGAATTTGCTGAAATTTCATAATTCGATATTTCATTTACAAAACTTGGGTTTTGTAAATGAAAATGAGAAGGGAGGGGGCGGGGGACAACCTTATGCACCATGATGGCTCCAGTGAATAGTTAGCCCATAAAAGTTATCATACAGTTGTAACTAAGAGAGTATATGCCAAGGGACGCGAAAGTTAAATGATGACAGGAGTAAAGTAAAATTAAAATTATCACAATATTCAGTGCTATTTAAAAAAAATGAAAATAAATAATTAGATAATACAACTTTATATACATAATACTGTACATTACAGCACACCTGCAGCAGATGAGTTTTCCAGCGAATCCCGAACCAGATACCATAAATTAAAGTTACACCGGCTACTAATGGCAACCGCAAGATCGAACTACCATATTTCTATATTTCTTGAGGATGACATTTGAGCTGTCGTCAAAGTAAAGTACTGATATTGCGTTGAGCTTGGTCGGGGCACAGCATGGCTTTGGCACATTGTCAGGAAACATTAGATGGACCTATAAATAAAAGCATAAGGCAGGGTTAACAGAGGTGAAGCAGCCGTCAGATTCAGATTGATTATGACGGCTGCAAAGCCTGTGGTAGCTAGAAATGTGGATTTATTGCAGCATGCATATAAAATGCAGTCGAGGATACTTACCAGGGTTTGCACAATCGCATGATTAGTTGCATTCATGTGGGCATTGAGGGGGAAAGAGCATTCGCCATCGCAGTAAAATGCGGCATAGCCCTCGGGTGCAATGATCCAGTCCTTCAAAAAATTTATCATTCTTTATTTATGACTCATTCATATCACTTCACTTAATATTTTTCACAAAATAATGTAGTGTTCGACGCGTCGACACCATATAAAGACTGCATGAAATCATTTAGCCTCACCTGCCAGCCCAAATCTCGAAAACTGACATAAAGTTCATGCTTTTTGCAGGCTTGCTTCTGTTCACTTGTGTTATAATCTGTAAAAAAAAAAAGAAAATACCAGAAGCTATTAATCATAAAAGGAATTAACTATTTAACCTCTACAGTACCTTCTGAGTTGCAGCTGCCCCCCTTCAATTCATGAACTACATATACTACCGTAATAATAAATAATTTCTAATTGAACGATTCTATTTAATTACGATTTTTGTGACTACACTTTTTTCAGCTTCCCATAATGCTCTGCTGTTTACAGCTACGTTTATATGTGCATTTCTGTAAACAACAGCATTTTCTTCAAGTGCGGTCTGGATTGCTCTGCAAGTTTTACAGAATGTCAGAGATAATTTGTGTCAAGGTTTTACAGTTAGGTATTAACTGGACATTTGTTTTGTCGCTGGCACCAAAGTAGTACAGGTATATATAAATATTCTTATGCTTCTATCTGCAACTAGTAGGCTAGCAATTGGATGAGATTTGATCAGATGGTAGCCTAAATTTCAATTTCTATCAATTATAACAACTATACTTTGCAGCAGCAATTACCTTTTTAATTCTACAAATTATTATTGCAATTAAACAAAGCAAAAGATTTGAACCTTTGCAATTTAAAATGTAAATATTTTGAATAACATTGCCACAGACAAATTCAATAGTATGGACAAGAAATCAACATGTTACCATAACCGTCAATGCTCTTACTGCAACTTTAATGATCTGATGACGTAAATATGTTGAAAATGGAGGCGAAGGGCCTTGTGCCTGAAATTAATAATTTATTTAAGAATTAATTATTAATTATCATAAACAATGAATCAGCGCTAAATACCCGATGATGAGATAAAGTAAATTAAAAAACAAAAGATGGTGGCATCCTAACTGCAACACAGATGTGAACATGCCTCCAGTTTTTGGCGCCTTGGATGACTCTGGCTGATTGGAGGATTTATTGCGATTGTTGTTCTTTTTCTTCCCACCAGCCGCTCTAACAGAGCGAAGCAACACCCCACTGGCCTTGAAGAACGCAACCAGGAATGGCTGCTTGGATTGAGGTCCGTTCCTCCCAACAATCCCAGCAGATTTTATGTTGATACTTCTCCCTGTAATGAAAGAGAAGCTGAATAAAAATAAAATCAAAGAACGTTTGGGTTTTGTGTCAATTTGTGCTTTTAAAGAATTTCAGCCAATGACGGCAAGATCAAGAGATTCATAATTTTTTGCCTTTAATTTTTGCTGGTTTTCTTTTTTTCTTTTTTGGGAATTTACAGTAAGGTCCTTTATTGGACATTAATGCATGACAAATGCATTAGTTAGTGGTTCAAAAATAGACATATTGCCTTGCTACTTAATAACTTCCTGACCTTTTACTTGATTAGTCTCAGTAAAATCTGTAAAAAAAAAAAAAAGTCAAACTCTTGGTAAACTTGCCATCAACAGTCTCCACACAGAGCTGCAGGCCCAGGTTCTGCTGTGGGTTCATCACCCAGAGGTTACTGGTGGCTGTGATGTCAAACACGAGCCAGCCGCCATTCGAAGCCTGGACCTTTTTAGAGTCGAGCAAGAATGTTTCTGCATCTCTAAAGGTACAAGAAAACAGAAGAACAAATAAAAACATCAACAGATATTTTATTATCTGTGGGAGCGTTGCTTTTTAACCTCTGCTGAGGCGGAGGTTATGTAATCACCGGCGTTGGTTGGTTTGTTTGTCTGACTGTTAGCAACATGCCTCAAAAGGTTAAGGACAGCTCTTGATGACATTTTCACGAAATGTTGGGAATGTTACCAGGAACTTAAATATAAATAAATATTATTATTATATTATACACATTGAAATTATCGCCAACATTGCATCAATTGTCAATGGAGCTTCAAAATGTGTTCGATATTCAATAATCTTGGTTGATTATTGATTGATGTTTATGGAATTTGACAGAGTCATGTAGGGTGTGGATCTGTATCTTATCACCAAATTTCATCTGGATCGGATCCAGAGTGAGGTCAGGAAAAGATATTACATTTTAACATTGAAAACTCCATTTACTGATTCAAAAATCAGTTAAAAATACATATAAACTCCAATTCACTTTTACTTTTCATGGTTGGTGTGTAAAGATACCAAGAACAATTTAGAACCTCTTGGCAATGATCCAGATCACCATGTGGACGGTGTAAAACCAGTTAGGAGGAAAAAGAGTTACTTTATTTCTGGATCATAGACAAGTTACCAATGGGCTGCAGTAAGTTTAGATAGATAGACAGACAGATAGATAGACAGATCATTTCAAATTAAGGTAGTAAATAGATAAATAAAAATAAAGTAAGAAAATAAAAACAGCAAAATTAGCAGTACAAATATTACAAATACAATAGCAGTATTCCATGTAGAAAAACAAACTGAAACATCCTGCACACCTTTATAGCGCTCAGATTTAATAGGACACAAAAAAGAACCCATGTGCTTCTTAGAGGGGCTTTAGACTGCATCCAAGAGCTCTTAACTCGCTCGACTGGAACAGATAAACAACGAATCACTGACTGGTCACAAATGGATGCTTTGGCTCAAATTTTGCTGCAGAAACTGCAGAGATTTTTTTTTCTTCTCTTCATTGTTTCATCCTCTTGAAACGAAACATTCTTTCTTAAAAGGATTTCGGTATTGACAGCATGTTATTTGGTGTGTTAAAGTCATTTTGTCATTTTTATTTGATGATAAAAAAAACAATGCTAAGCTGTCGTTGAAGAAGTTCTAACTTGTGACAAACTGAAGAGTTAGCATTAGAGTAAGAGCAAAATATGTGCCAGATTTTCGCCTTTGCAAAGACAAAATATCGTGGATTGTGTATGCGTTTGTATTTTTTTTTACCATGGGCATGACATAAGGTATCAATCAGCCCAAAGTAAAAAAATAAAAAATCACTGCATCACAATTTGCATTGGATTCCTTTCAAGTGGCGGAATGAATAAGGCAGCGTCTGTTCAGTTTTTGTGGTTACATGGTGCTGGTTGGAGGGAACAAAGATTTTCCATGTGGCCCCAATACTCCGGGAATTATTCATGTGTTTATTACAGACGTAGTAAAACTCAACCTCATGTGGAATTCCACATGAGCACTAATGTTTATGAGTGACACACTGCTGAACTTCCTCTTTGAAATGGACAGCATTAAGCTTACATCCTGTGATAATTTTGTTTGTGTAGGTAAGAATTCACTTTTCCTGCAGCCATAACCAAAGGGAAAATGTTTATCTCACCGCTCCATCTGTAACTACTGGATGTACTGGTCCACATCGAGTGTATAGACCTAACTCCTCTGTTCGGTCCAGTCGGTGTCCTGCAAATTCTGTTCATATGTGACACCCCCCCCCATTAGGAACCAGTAGCAAAGTTCAGCAGAAGTGCAGGATGTTTGCCATGTTTGGCTAATGGAGTGAAGGAGGTCAGGTTGGTGCATAGCTGTCTGACTTTATAGGGGTCCCCCCCCCACTAGTACTGTGAACATATGAAGTAATGTTTTGAAGAGGTCCCTGTTTGTTAGTATCTTTTTCTATCCATGTGCAAAAAGACGAATGTCTCCCCATTCGACAGTTAGAGGCCGTACAGAATGTTTTTGGCAGTACCAAATTCTTTTTGAAGGAAGCAACTGGCAAGCAAACATGTGTATAAATACTGCAGGTTTTAAATTATCCTGAAAATCTACACAAATCGTTTTATAAAACAGGAGAGGCATTCAATATATCGCGGTGTTATTGTGTGGTTTGATGTCATACAGTATAATTTAATGGACCTATCATTCTCAGCCTATTAGTAATAGTTTACTTTTTAACACCAACTTCAAAATTTTATTAACTCTCATAAAGTGATTTTTACAGGATTGAGAGGGTGTGACACAACATTCAGAAAACTTGGTATCCTCAGCATATAGTGTGTAAAAGAACTATTAATAAGTTGATTTAAAACGTATAATGTTTATGTAGGATAATAGAATTTCCTTATCTATCTATCATCTATTTATCTATCTAGAAACATTTTAATTCAACTAAATAATTCTAAAATAAAATTGACTAAGAATATAATAAAATAAACATTGCCCATAATTGTAATATTTGGTAAAAATAGTTGTAAAGAATTGCAAAATGATTCTTAAATGGGGAATAGTTGATATATCTCCTCCATTTTCTGGACCGATTATGTCAAAGCATACATTTTTGCAATACATTACAACACGTATCACAGCACAGTACGACATTTTGCAGTGGTACAAAAACCAACCGCAATGCCGAAGCATTATTGTCACTCTATCTTTAAGCATCTGAGATGTCCCAGCAATGTTTTATTCAGCTACTAAACCCACAACCTCATTTTAATCGATGCACAACAAATAACCAACTGGAAGCCATTAGCAGTGTGTTCCATTCCCTCTGATACATTGAAGGAAGTATTCATGAATGTGTACATCTTTACAAACAACTACCGGTAGTTGTGCTTTTGTTCTATTTTAAATTGAGAAGACATTTAGGCAAGATATTTTTATGTTGGAAAAGACTCATTCTTTTCTGTAAAGCTAAACTAAAACATGCGTAAAAAACGAAACTGAGCAGTCTTCCCCTTTAAGACGGCAGAATCCATTGACTTAGACCTTTTCAAAGCCCAGGAGGGCCATATCTCCCCTTCAATCACCCACACACATTTTTGGCAACCAAATGTGGGCCCACTTTTAAGTACACCCTTGTGTATTCAGCTATGTCATGGTTTAAACTTCCGGAATATTGTTAAGACAGGCAGGTGGTGGGCATAACAGTGACAAGGGAGCACCAGAGGGAGCCCCCCCCCCCCCCTCCACTGACCTGGCCCCTCATGATTTTGTCTGGGACACGTCCAGCTTGGCAGGGAACACAAGACGGGTGATAACTGATGGACCTTCCCAGTTTCGTAAGTGGCCGGCTCGCTAATGGACTTCTCTTTATCCAAGAACTATATTTGTGAGGCCGACATGGTGCGAATGAAGGAGAGCAGAGCCGGAGGTAGAAAGGCTTTCTGAGCCAGCGGAAAGTTTCAGCTACCGGACCTTTGAACTGTGTAATAATATGGCCGCAACATATTGGTTTAGCTTTTACATTTATTAAGTGGAGTAGAACCTATACTCTTCGTTTCTCTCCCTGTTTAGCATCTTCTTTGTGTTTTACAGCCATCCACGTGACGGAGCCTGCTTGTTGTCGGTCCTCAGGATACACTTTAGTTTGTTGATTGTATATAAATGCATATTTAAAATCCACTAATGATATGAGGTCTTTTAATTGACTTTGGGCAAAAGTAGAAATATTATCCTCACAAGCGGTAATATTTAGAAGCACACTTTGAGTTCAGAATGAGCAGTAATCATCAGAGATGATGACAAATATGAAAGTAGGATTTAAATTATACTTACTTGTTGTGATATTCCTTAATGACTTGGTATATGGAAACTTTCAAAGTGATGTTGTCGTAGCGGGAATGACTGCGATCCTTATAGATCCGAAACTCGGCGGCAGTCACCGCCTCTCCGTCCGGTATCTGAGTCAGATCGAAACGGAACTCCTTGTAGTGTCGTCGTTGGTGAGAAAAATCTTTGTCTTTCTCAACTGGGAAAGAAAGCATTGCATGATGAACTTTAGATTTAGATGCAAAGCAAAGGCTTATCAAAAGCTACTGTTTTAACTCCTGAACCGCCGCATGTCTCCCAACAGAGAAAGCACGGTGGCGCAAACTCACAGAAAAAGAGTCATTTATCACATCTTCTTTCACGTTCCAGTTCCAATCCAAACATTTTGACTACCAACAAAAGCACTTTCCAGTTCATTAAATCAGTCAACCGAATGCAGGTAGCAGTTCCCAGACAGGCCCTCTACTGTGCGCTGCACTGCATTCTCTGGTCATGATGAATGGGCTGTCAGTTAAGAAAAACAGGCTGATTTCAATTAAAGACACTTTCGTCTGCTCCTCAAGTGAGAGAAAAGACCAGACAGGATTCTTCATCTACGCTGACCTAATTTGTGACCTTGCGCTGACCTCCTGTAGGTTCCATACAATGCTCAACGAGCGCTTAGCAACCCTTAGCCTTTAGAATTTAATATTTCCAATCTAATGAGCAACATGGACATTTTTTTTATATATATTTGAGAACATTTAAAAGCATGCATGTTCTATATTTTCTTGTACGGAACTAAATTGCAGATACATCTCGATTTTTCAAGGTGCTGCGTCACGCCCCTGCCTGGCTGCCGCCGGGCAGACTCATGTGGTCAAAGTCGGTGGATTTCCTGAAGGTGATATCATGCAGAGCATTTCCATTATATTTTATCAAGAGAGAAGGCCTGCGGTCACTTAGCACAAACAGGTCAGAGGTCAGGTCTGACTTTTACCCGCTGCGTGTCTTCCATTATATTAGCCACAGGCAGTAATGCGAAGCAGCAGCACCGCTGAAACCTTCAAGAATTTAACTTTCAAATGGATAAAAAACTCAATAGCAATGACTTTGGTCCAAAGGTGAACCCTGTGCATGTTCTCAACCAGGACCATATTTGTTGAATAGATTCATAAAAGACTGATTCATCGTTTCACACTGTGTGTGGATTGTCAACAGCTGACATCTGAGTGCATATTAAACGGCATGAAATGCCACATTTGTAAAAACAGTTGAGGTCAAGGAGCCATATAGTGTACTGTAATAAAGACAGAGCCCCATTGAACACTTCACTGACAGTCCTCAGAATGAGAGCAGAGCTTTCAAGGCTGACAGTGTACATGCGCTGCTATGGTTGGTAAGTGGAACCAGATGGGCCCGGGCCAAGGTGAAGGATTGTACTTCCAGGCAACGCAAATTCACTTTAAGCTCCATGTTTAGCTGTAAATTTAAGACAACAGAATCCTCATCGACAATTGCAAGTAATGCATACTTGCAGGGATTGTAGCATGCTATTGCAATCTGCAATGTTTGCATTGTTTTATTTTGTAATACCTTTCCGTGTGTTATGTTTCATGTTCTAATTAGAATCGAAGAAGAAGAAATGATGCAAACAACTGAATATTAAGCATAAAGCTACTGCTTTCCCTTCAGGGAGAACCTTGAGCTGCACAGGCATCAGTCAATAGCACTCCCCTTTTTACAACAGGAAATAATTCAGACCAATTTTCTCAAGGTCAGACAGTCATCTGATAAGTTGCTCAGAACTGCTGGGTTAAGGGTCGAGGCTACTGAACAAACGCAGTCATTATACAGGTCGGCTGCTTTTTAATAGAAAGCAGCACTAATTGATAGGGTCAAAAAGTTGGGCCCAGTTCTGTTAAATCTAAAATATTTCACGCACAGCTTAAACTACTGAGCCCTTCAGTGGCCCGATGATGACTTATATGTAACCCACTCCCGTTTTCACATGCACTAATACCACTGACTGAGAGGAAGTCAACAAACTGTTCAGAACAAATTGGGCCTGTAGAGTTTTTTTTTCTATAATAACACAACATGGCTCAGTTTATTCAAAAACAACAACAACAACAACAGCAAAAATGCATGTGTCAGATTATTTTGACAAAACTAACTGCAGACTCTTATATCAACAGGGAAGCAAAAATAATCTAATTTATTTCAGCACAAAGGCTGAAGAACAAGGATTCCATGCTGGTTTGTAACGGCAGTATTTGCTAAAGGCTGATTTAATTTTTTTAATAATAATAATCTCACTTGATTTAAATAATTATGGGCAAAGATGAAATTATTTTCCATATATAAATTAAAAGTAAGCTTTGTCAATTTCAAAGTTGCACCCTTTTCCTTTATAAATAACATTTAAACCAAAAATTACTCTCATTCCAATTTCAATTCATCCACTGTCTGATATGGAATAAACACCTGATGGGAAATTAATTTCACTTACCTAAATTGACGAAACTCATGACCATGTCAGCATCACTGAGGACGCTGGCGTCGTGCGCTGAGGTGAGCGCGGGGCTGTGGCCTAAAAGCGGGGCCGCGCGGTAAGGCTGAGTCACGCGGGAATACCCGGCATGCTGTGGGCTGTAATAACCTCTCCTGGAGTGCCCTTGAGCCTTGGCACCACCGAAGCTCTTCCCCGCGTTGTGGCGCACTGCCGCCTCCTCCTCCTCCTCCTCCTCTTCCTCCTCCACGGCCATGGCGTTGTACAGGTCGAGCATGAACAGCGGCGCAGAGGACGCCTGCTTCCCCGGAGAGAAGGGCCGCGGGCGGTGAGGCAGCCCCAGGATGGAGAGGATCTCTCTCTGGATCTCTCTGCGCTCGTGATTGCGCAACCTCCTGTAAATAAAGCTCGAGTGCGCGTGGTTGTCGCTGAAGCCGCAGTGCGCGCAGGACAGCAGAGTCACGCAGCTCCACGCGAGTCCGAGCAGAGCGCTGCTCAAGGGCGGCGGCAGCGCTGTCATCTCCGCACGCAGTTCACTCTGGGGCGTGGAGGTGAACTACATCGCGCTCTGTGGGAGGAAAGTCATTCATTTATGGCTCGGGATTAGGAATCGCAGACTTTCCGTAAGAGTCCAAACTTTCTAGGTTGCAGCTTCTTTTTCTCTCTCTCTTTTTACCAGTCAGCTCTTGTGCGGAGAAGTCGCCGCTCCTCTCCAGCAGGGTCCATCCAAACTAAAGTCTCTGCCCACACCAGGTATTTATGGATGCATGACCCCGTCCCTCACCTTATGCTCCTCTGTGATGCAGAAACACGCAGGTCCGCCCAGCCCGGACTGCTCCTCAGTGGATCAATGGCTTTCAACAGTGTAAGGCTCTCCCGGCCCACGTTTGACTCTTGCCCCCCCCCCCCCCTCTCAGACTATGTCGGGGCTCGATGCCCCTCTGAGTCCATCCCACGCTCAACTTCTCGTCTTGCATCCACCTCTAGCGGCCGCAATAAAACTTCAGCTCTGTGCCATGATGAATGTGGCGACTCGGGCGCGTAAAATGAGACACTTGAAATTCGAGAAGCCAACTTAACATGTGAGAGAATAATGACAGAGGCTTTTAATCAAGTTATTCTATAGTCTGAGTGTTTATAGGAGAGGAGCGCGGTTATATTCTGCAGCAACAACACGCATCCTGCTTTTATTAAGGACTGAAACAGGATATGGAACGCTATTAAACACGACTTTATTTAATACTCCGCGGCCCACAAGTGGGCCAGATTATATGTTCTGCCATTAAAACTATACGATAGTGAACAATTCTCAAGTGCAGTGAAAGAAAACGGATTCTAACCATTTGTAAATATATGTTTTTATTTGGTTTATGTTTATTTTAATAGTGTGCAGTTAGCTCTTAAATCCTACGAGTCCTTTTTTAAATTACCATTAAATCCCTACCGTTGATTAAAGCAAATTAATTTCATTCAGTCAAAAGCAAATAGCAAAAGCAAACGCAGTAAAATGTAACATTTTCACCTATTTCCACTTTACTCTGGAAGGTTATTATTATTATTATTATTATTATTATTATTATTATTATTATTATTATTATATTTTATTTTTGTGTTAAAAGCTTGGCAGCAGGAAGGTTCTGGGTTCAAATCCCGACAGGGCCTTCCTGTGTGGAGTTGGCTCATTGTTTCTGTATCGGCTGCCTTGGTTTCCTCCCCACAGTCCATAAACATGCAATATACAAAAATCTCCAAATGTATCTAATGCTAATTAAATAGCTTAAATATTAAACCTTAAACCTGCAATAATACTTGCAGGTTTCTATGGGCAACAGTAACTCCCATCTTCATTATTAAAGCTGGCTTTGAATGGACAAGTTCATTAGAAGCCTTCTGACAGAAAGCTCCGTTCTCAGAGGAGTTTTAAGCAAACATGATGCCGAACTGGGATAATTAAAGACATAAATACTCCGAGGTTTTCATGTGGTGGATGGCTGCGGTCCAAGCTATTGAAAAAGAAGAGTTCTTCCTTCCTACAGACGCTCCACGACAGGCTGGGATGCGACCCCGTAGCGCCATCTAGCGTACAAAGTGTACTAAACACTTTCAGGTCAGGTCTCCTGCACACACTCAAACACACTCCAACACACACTGCCGACAGAAGCTCTGCGCTCATTCCAAGTTTCACAGCGTTGTGTGCTTTGAAGAAGACCCTGGTGGCAATCTGTTTTCCTTTCCATGACCATCATACACATTCTTTTTGATGCTCGCAGCACACACACCCCACTTCAAAACGTCAGACATTCTCCAGGCGAAAGATGAGATTGATGATCTGACGGAATCCTGACATCAACTCAAAAGCCCAAAGTGCAGAACAAAATAAGTTAACCAATGGTTTAGGTATTTTAATTCTGGTAAAAAAAAAGAGGAAAGATTCACTTTAAGTCACTTTAAAGAAAGTTGTTTATGACAAGTCATTCCTAAAATACACTGTTACGACCCTTTTCATAAATAACCATACAATAGTAATCAAAAGTAAGATTCAGGAACAAAATCACTTAATTTCAAGGTAAAAAAATCAATATCTCATTAGATGATGGAACATTTTACTTCCTCATTTGGAAGGAAAAAAAAGATTGAATTCGTATTGTAATAGGGGTAAAGTATTATATTAACCTGGAAGATACATATGATTGACCGGTTCAAAAGCATTTTATAAGTGCCTGACAGTCAAACTGAGGGTTTTAGGAACCCGCCTTTCATCAGCCACAGGAAATCCAACTCACTGTCTTGCTGAAATAGGTCACTTTCAAACCTCATGCCTGGTGAAATCATTCACTTAAAAAATAATTATAATTTCTATTTAAGTGAGTGTATAGCACTCAATTAAAATGCAGTCAAAATGTATAGAATGGCATGCAATGCAGCAACATCAGGGGGCAATATGGGGAAATGCATCATCCACACCGACCAGAGGTCAAGAAATGTGGGTTTGAATTGTTCAGACGAGAACAGCCAGTTATTAATTCTCTTTGATGGAATGTAGTTGTGCTGATCACATAATCTGTGTTTCCCGACAGAGAGAAGCTGTAAAGATGAGATCTTCCTGAGAATGCATGTTTGTTCCTCATCAGCTCCGGACTGGAGCCTGCCTATTGTGTCAATAGTTTGGCCCTTTACTGTACGGATCCTGCCTCATCATGCTACCGTAGCACAGGGATGGATCACACACTCCAGGCCGTCCAGGGATGCCAGGGTTACCACTTCTCCCCTCTGCTCCATCTAAACCAGGGGGCCCAGGCTTGCCTGGAGGGCCTGGTTCACTGTACCCCCGGGGACCCATTGGACCTGTGGCGATACAAATACTAAGCCATTTTCAGCTCAGTGTAACTATGTATAGAAGGAAATAATATGAGTTTGCACATGTTTTTGATAAGACGTGAATGATTTCACATTTTTACCTGGAGGCCCAGGTGGTCCTTGTTCTCCGATGGTGGTCGGACCCGGGAACCCCTTGTCACCATTGGAACCTGGTTCTCCTACAAACACAAGTGTGCTTTTTTAGGTGTCCTGAAAACATCTTTAATAATGTATTTTATAATCCGGAGTTGCTCTTACCTTTAGGCCCGTTAACTCCAAGACGACCAGGGCGACCGGGATGACCCGGCTGTCCCCTCGGGCCACTAATTCCAGGGCGACCCATGAGTCCCTGGGGCCCCATTGGGCCCGGAAGACCAGGAGATCCAGGCCGGTTTTGACATCTGGTACAGCTGCTCTGCTGGTTGCCAAGCAACAATAAAGGCAGCTCAGCTGGGGTGATTGAAAATGAAAGTATTTCAGATGTGAGATGAAAACTCGTAGAATCATATTGTCAGGCAGCCCATAATGATACTCACACTGAAGAATATCCCTGCAGATTTGCCGAATGTGATTGTCTGATACTTCACTCGCCTGGATGTGATGGACGATATTCAGTGACTGTGGACTCCAGTGTGTCAGACACAACGTCACAAATAAAATACTTGTAACAGTAAAGTAAAAAAAAAAGAAGCTTACAGATCTTCCTTCAGGTCCAGCTGGGCCAGGCAGGCCCGTGTCCCCAGTCAACCCGCGGGGGCCAGGTGGGCCGAACTGACCCGACTGTCCAGGACGTCCCGCTTGACCTTCTTGACCTCTCTGTCCCTGTTCCCCTGTTGACCCTGTCTGGCAAAAAGATCACCCCAGTATTAGCGGTACACACACTATTTCAGGCTGTCTGGAGGTGGAATGATTAATGCATTTAGCTGAACATACCTCTCCCTTTAGTCCCATTGAACCAGTGGAGCCCTGCCAGTGAAGGACAGGATAAGTCATTATACTGAAAAGTACTGAGACAACACCTCCAACAATCTGCACAACCTTTAAATGTGTGATTTTATGATAATAGAACAAATATTTTTGAGAACTATAATGCACCGTGATATGCTCAGAGAACAAAATAAATCTAGGACATATTAGGGTTTAATGTGGAAAAGTACTGAAGGCAGACTCATGACCACTGAGTGTGCATCAAGATGATGGAGCACCACCTGCTGGCCAAACAGCGTCACGTTTTACAGGATTACAGGTGGATATGTCATCATAGGTTAAACTAGAAAAGCACTCAGAGGGCACAGACCTCCGCCGAGCAGCTCATTCCCCTCCTAATTGGATTTACACCGTCCACATTGTGATCTGGATCATCACCAAAAGGTTCTAAATTGTTCTTGCTATCTTTATACACAAACCATGAAAAGTAAAACTGAATCAGAGTTGATGAAAAGGACTCGAACCCGGAACCTTCTTGCAGTGAGGCAACAGCGCTACCCACCATATCGCCCCAGCACGATCTTCATCATTATATGCTCGTCATGGAAACTCACAGCTTTGCCAGGTAGACCAAGCGCTCCTTTTTCACCTGCCATTCCCTGGTGAGAAAATAATTTGTTTCAAGTTATGGACTCATACTCTGCTTGTGGAACATCTAGTAATGAAATCAGGACTACAGGGTAAAACATCCATTCCAGACGTGGCGATTACGTCACATTAGAAGGAGTGTTCTTGTTTCGTAAAACATTTTAGTTGCATCACATTAACGGCCTTTTGATAATGTGATTGTATTTCATGATGTAGCATGAAAATGAGCATAAAACAGATTCATGTTAAATTATTGCAGAAATCAGTTGAATGTTAAGATGTCAAAAGACAAAGCGTAAATGACACATGAAATTCAAAATTTATATTTATACAAATGTAGAGCTCATAGACAGCAATTACCGGTAATGTGCCACACTGGCATATTGTCAAACAGAACTATGCTTTAGATAAAAATCTGTGTTAATTAGACACCTAAAATGGATAATTATTATTATTAGTAGTAGTAGTAGTAGTATTGAGTTTATTTCCTACTGATTATTTGCCTTTTACCTCTAAAATTAAGTTATTATTTGATTTTAGCATTACATGGATCAAAACAATCACTCAGAGATCAAGTTGTGTGATTAAGGACCAATGACATCATCTCAAATCTCACCTTCTCTCCTCTTTCACCTGGATGTCCACTTTGTCCCTTAAGAAATAAAAAATGGATTCTAAATATTTTTTACTCATGGGACAAACTCAATGTCAAAATACATTGCTATTATTTATTGATATATTTATTCTAAACCACTAAAGAACAACAACATATACTTATATAAGTGATACAATGATAAAGGTTTGGAGTTGGAGGAGGGGAGAGTCGTGGCGGTTTAACTACACGTGTAGATATACCTTGTTGCCCTTCAGGCCTGGCATGCCTGGGTGTCCTGGGTGACCTAGATGTCCAGGTTCCCCTGGTCTCCCCTTTAATAAAATGCAGTTTAACTTCAATAATTATCTATTAGAATGCTCTTTATTTAAATACTACTGGAATTAAAACCTCCAAAATGCTTTACATTTAAATATAGTACAGCGTAGAAACCCTTCTGTCTCGATTATTTAAATGGGAACGCACCTCAGAGCCCGGCGTTCCTTGTATACCTGGACTTCCAGCTTCTCCTCTATTCCCCTTGATAAAGAAATAAAACTTGAAACAACATCCTGACCACATCGTATCACTGGCTGGAACATTTTAAAGAGGATTGGGTGCATTAAAGCTGAGTGTTTTATTGTGCTTTCTTTACTAGTTAAGCAAGACTCTACAGATGCAGAAAAAAAAAATCAAAGCATCCTCCCTAATCTAGTTTTTAGCCATTCCCAGTACCAATACACACTGGCTTGTTGAAGGCAGATCTGGGAATGAAAAGTGATAGGAGATAGTGTCCAATCCAGGCTACTAACATCATTAATATTTCTCTGACCAAACAGTATTGCAAAATCCAGGCTTAATGTATCACCATCATTGTGGCTAAGAGATCATCATTTATACTAAATGCTAAAAAAAGGGATTGCCTAACAGGGACAAAATATTACCTTTGGTCCAATGTGTCCTTTTGAACCAGGTGTTCCAGGTAAGCCGAAGTCGCCCTACATGAGATGAAGGAATTGCTTTTGTGTCTCTTAAGGCTCAGTGTTACCACGAGGCAGCATGCACCAATATTCCAACAGCTGTGAACTCACTGGTGATCCAGTCGATCCTTTGACGCCCCTAAATCCTGGTAAACCAGCTTCACCCTTAATAAATGAGAAGAATGACGCACAGCAGCCGATCCCTTTAGTTTGCATTTACATCGGGAAGGTGTTGTCTGAGCTTCAGCTCACCTTGTGTCCAATTAGGCCAGTAATTCCTGGTAGTCCAGGCATTCCCTAAAAGGGAGGACATTGATTAGAAAATGAAGCAGATCAGTACATCTAATAATGCCAAACAGGATAAAAAAAAACGTGTACTTGTTAATCCAATCCTGAATATAAGAACTAGTATTCACTAGCATGGTATATAGGAGTTTTGCAATATTTAATAGAAGTGGCAATTTTAATAAAACCACATTTTCAAATGCAGTATTTGCAAAGTGATTGCAAAAACAGGTCCCAGTTAACTTCCTCTCACAGTGAACTAATTGCTTCATTGCGTCAGTAATAATGCTGCCCAATAACAGCACAAATTAAAAAGACATGATGCACCTATAAATGTTTAACAGCGTTGTTATTGCTGGAGTCATAAAATGAAAAAAAATGAAGGCATTCATTCATTCATTCCTTCCTTCATTCCTGTTCTGGTGGAAACATGGCTTACAATCCTTGTTGTGCGACTGACTCATTGCACCGCTAACTGCATGTTAATACACAGAAATCCAATGTATTATTAGTCTGATAGCATATTTGATATTTCATTCAAACTAAATGTACATGAAATCCTCAAATTCTGGGATTAAATGTAAAGATGTAAGAAAAGAGCAGCGGCTCAAACAGCCTACAAATAGCAATTATGTGCAGTGAGCCGTGACGGCTTTTATGACTCACAGGCTGGCCTTCCCTTCCATCGACACCTGGAACACCTCCGGCCCCAGCGTCTCCCTTAATATGTTGGAAAAACAAAAAACGCATTTACAGCTGTGTTGGTATTCACTCATTAATTATAGGCTGAAACACAGATGTTTTGAATGTAAAATAATCTGATGATTATTCTCAACATTAATCAGGTAGCTAATTCTTGCAAATTATTATTTTTAATGTTAATTCAAAATGTCCACAGCCCAAAACCCAAAAGGCTCTTCCATCCATTTATGAATAATTCTATTTATTACACCATTGAGTCACCCCAAAGACTCATTTACTATAATAGAATAATAAAAGAAAATAATATTACTTAGATTGAAGAGGCCTTAACAGCAATAAAAAAAAAAGTATTTTTTTCTGCTTGAAAATGTACTGAAACAATTATCAAAGGAAGAGCTCATTTTATCATCGAAATAGTTTATCTATTTTATCATGCTGGATTTAGAAGATAAACGATGCTATTAAAACTTTGATTTTCTAGATTGAAATGAGGTTTGGTGACTGTGGGACACCACCACATTTACTTGATTGCTTTTGGGAACCCTGATTTCCATTGATAACGTGCACGTTTAACCAACCTCAGTCCTCAGGCTATTATTCTCCTAATCCTGAATGAGTTTTGGATTACACTGCTCTGTGATGTCAAGAGAAACAGACCTTTAGACCTGGTCTCCCTGGTAATCCATCTTTTCCATCTCTGCTAGGAAGGCCCTGGAATTAGCGAAAAATGATGCCACACACTGTAAACATGCTCTCTTGACTGATTCTGAACTGTTTCATACATACAGATTCTCCTGGATAACCTGGTGGCCCAGCAGGTCCCATGCTTCCTTTGTGTCCCTGGAAAAATCACACCACTCCATGGAGGATGTTCCAGCTGCAACCAACTGAATGATTATGAAGTTGTGTGGAGCAGCAGTCTTACCACTTTACCAGTTGTTCCTGGTAAGCCCACAATTCCTGGGGATCCCGTTGAGCCCTGACAAAATGAAAAGTAAAAAAATATATATCTTTAGGACTTTAACACTTGAAGACGGCTTGGCTCATCTAAACTATTTGTTGTGGTGAAAATCCTACCCCAAGTTGAGGTTTCAGGATTTTTGTCCTCATGTGCTGCCACCTTGGCACTAAAGCTATATCCAATAAAGCTAACTCAAAATGGCAGTCATGACAAAATATGGGCGGCTGCTCGTATAGATGGTGTGTGTGAGCAATGTCTGGTGCGTTTGCTCATTTTAGGTGTTTTCACTGGGAAGATAAAGAGGTTTTCATTCAAAAAGGTGGGCTGTGGGTTTATCAATAAACTGCAGGGAGCTGTATAGACAAAAAACAGAATGCAGTTTAGAATAAGAATGTACCGGTAAGCCTATAATATAAAACATTGTTTTACAGTGTTCCAACATCTTGGTGTTGGAGATAATAGTAAAATAAAAATAAAAAATACTAAATTCTAAGCCGATTAATGATTTTGGTGAACGTGACTAAGTATCACAAATTGTGAAAACAGCTTTTGTGTCCTTGAATTAAGCACTTTTGACTTAAATTATCACACGTGCTTTCATTCTCTATGTCCAAGCCAGGAAAATGAGAATATACCCATTTCAATTTTATATTTGCGTTTATAACCAAAGAAAATCTTACTCTGAATGAGATGCAGATCCCAGCCATTACAATTTGAAATTGTCAGTTTGGATTAAGGAGGTGACGAATGCATCGGAGGTTACTGTTTTGTACATATTTTTTTAGCTGTGATCTTCTGACTTTTCCACTTTTACCACCCGCAGGGTGACATTTCGGTTTTCATATTTATTTAGCTCCAAATGAGTTGTAATATTCCTGGTGATCCTATCAGTTTGCTTCAGCAATGGTCAGGTCAATATTTACTTGCTCTTAAAATGCATAAAATCATATGCTTTGTACATTTATTGCTGTTTCTCATTTTGATTTTTGAACAGATGTGGTGGTTTAACATGGCTCAGTAGTAATAGTTTCATTTGAAAGGTGAGACTATATTTTATGCAGCATTGTAAATATTTTACCCCATTTTTAAAACCTGTTTGAGCAATGTTTTCATGAACTTTCTGTTTTATATGCAGGTTTTGGCCGTTATCTTTGATTACAAATGAAAAAGGATGTAAAATCGCTCTCATCTCAGTGTTCATGATTCCTCAGATGCCTCACTGATAAAAAATTATTATTAAAAATTATTATCAAGAATGAAAATGTAATGATGGGATAAATGGCCCAGGATGATTCACTTTGTGTGCATGCCTGTCTGCATATGGCTGAGACATCTATTTGTCATATTGGCCAGCTGGTGAGGATGCCCGGGGGCCGCACAAATTACAAGGTGAAATGATGCAACTGAGGTGATGCAACCTCGAAAGGATGCGTCACCTCACTATTCCTCAAAATGACACCAAATGCAAATGTTGGTCACATGTGTTAAAGTGACCTGAGCAAACATTTGGGTTAAACCCGTAGAGATGGGGGGGGGGGGGGTGCTCAGCTACACAGATCCAGGTTGGCGTGCACAATAAAAGACAATGATAATAAACTTTCAGTTCTCAAAGGATCATTTCTCTCTTTGTGGAAAAACTTCAGTTGAACTGCACTCACCGGAAACATATTTCATCTCGCACAGCCATGGCTGCTGGTTGCATTAAATTATTTAAATGTTCCTTGTAAATCCTTGAAAAACTTTTTTATGTTGACATCATCTTGCTTTCAAGGTCATGAATCCTATTTTCCAGAGGTTAGAGATTCTTGTTCTCATTCTTACGGTGCCATTGAATGCAGCATTAGCACATGTATGACTTTTAGCATGTGGGACCAAACTCACTCTGGTCAATGCATTTTCTGGAGATTTTGGGTCTTTATATTTGTGTTTGTGTTTATCTTAATTTTAAAGGAAACAAAGATGCAAGTCTGCCTCTTTTGTGAAGTGAACTTTTTCAGAAAAGGACAGAACAATAGAAAGAAAATATGAACATATCCAAGGAATCTTTGGTAGCCTTTATTCTCTGTACTCTGGTCCCTCACTACATACTATATACTTTCCTGGGGGATCTGGCTTTATGTTCATAACACATGGTTTCTACAGTGACTGATGCAGCGATGCCCAAACAGGTCCAGATGATGTGTTTAACAGGGATTTCCTGTTAATTCTACGTTTGTTCTCATAAAGATTTACCTTTACAATTCAATGTGTGCTTTTAACGCTTTCTTGTTTCTTCTACATAAATCCGCGTAGCTGTGGTCAAGCAGGGGGTCCAGTAATTTTGCCCACTATCCATGCTCAGATTATATTTTCAATAAATAATATTATATAACATCTGGATGCAATAATATGAAACAAAAATGCAGTTACCACGCTTGAATAAAAAAAGAAAAAAAAAACATCACCACCTTCTCTCCTGGTTGCCCAGGTAATCCCAGTAATCCAGTCATGCCCCTGTCACCCTGAGAGAAACAGACATATTACACAAGCAGTGATCAGAAATGAACATCAATGGATGTTACTACAGCTTCCTACCGGAACCCCAGGCCTTCCTTGCTCGCCTTTGTACCCAACAGGTCCACGAGGCCCCTGAAAGGATCACCCAAGGAAACCAGCTTTTCATTTTCTGCTGTTTGTCATTTCAATGCACAGGAAAACTAGGCGACATTTACCTCGACTCCAGGTGGTGCTGGGACCCCCGGATGTCCTCTAATGCCAGGGATACCCTGCAGATTTAAAAAGACAAGAACCATGCTCACAGTGAGCATGTCATTTGGGTGAATTTGGGCTGCAGGGATTTTTAAATGAGGGTTTTGACCAGCCTGCAGTACACACTTTTAGAGACACAAAATCAATGTTTCTTTAAGTCGAAGTTTTTTTGTAATTTATCCACTGGAAAAAAAGAGTGTGTTTACCACTGTTATCATTCTGAAGCAATCCTGAACACACCAAATTAACAAGCATTTTGGAGGCCATGTGACATTTATAATTGTATGTTATATTTGTCAGTGGCGGGCCTTGCATTTCACATCCAGACCTTCAGCCAATAACCTCATAAAATTGCAATATTATTTAGAACAATAGGGGGACAGGGGTCCCATGCGCTCGCTTAGATTTTTCTGCTGAAGGAAGTCAAGAAGATCAATGGGAAATGTTCCTGCAAAATCACCCATGGCATCCAGTACAGTCATTTATGTTCTTAGTGGATACAGATCAAAAAGTGTTCCGTGGCTCTGTGTTATGCTGGAGAAGGCTGCTTGTGGGTAATCTTTCGGGTATTCCCAAAATTTCTGGGGGTGTAGAGCTTTCTGACCAATTTTCCTAAAAATGATTGGACAAGTCTTGACAATGGTTTTGAAAACAAATGTGCATCCATTTCTTCTCCTTCTTTCAGCCATTGTGGGTTGACACAACAGCTATTAAATCAACACAACTATATTTTTTGCCCGTGCAGGTCGCTACAGATGCAGTTTGCTAGCTCTGGCTCACCACTGATATTTGTATATTAAACTATGTAGTACTCACAGGCTTACCATCAGCACCAACAGCTCCGGGCCAGCCAGCTTTGCCAGGGTTTCCTTGTTCTCCCTGAGAAAAGTGGAATTAAGTATTTTAAATAGGTTGTTTGTGCATTTTGGAAGTTGTGCTACTCCTTGTGAATTAATTAATTATAAATCTATTAACAATATATATTCTCATGTGTGGACTGGTTTACTTTATCTTCAGTTCATGCTGTGTTTGTTTACGTTTACGATAAGATGCTCTTGAGCACTTTGTGGGCCAATAATGATCATCTGCAAGCCAGTGATGGCCCCAGTATGATGGATCTGTTCTATAGTATAATCTTGACACTGTAAATTATAAAGACTGGGAGCTGGACAAGGTTGAGTTATAGCCAAACCAAAAGCAGATCTCAAAGCTTAGTGTGTGCTTGTCGGATAGTTTTCCATGTTTGCTGCTGGCCATGAAAAGGAATACACGCACACGAGACAGGGGACAAAGCAAAAATATTTTAAAGATTTTATTGTACATAACTGACCTTTACTCCTGGAAGTCCAGGAGGACAAACACAAGGTTCTGGAGTCACATCAGTGTAATCAGGACTGTTGGAGCACTGAAATGAACAAAAAATAACCTCAAAACGACTTGTCCAAAACGTGTATTTAATTTTTAATTCAAAACAAAGTTCCACACACAAATGTAGAGCCAGCAGATAATAAAAAAAAAACTATGGTAAAAGCAAAATGCTCTAAGCTGGTCATTGACTCAACTAATGATGGCGTAAATAGTGACTTAATTTTGAGCATATGAATATACAGCAGCACAGAGTGGAAGGGTTAACGCATGATCAAACTGTGCATGTGAGAACAGAAACAGATGGAGCCGGATAAGGTGAGAAGTAGGTGCGAAGAAGTTCTCTTTATGGCTTTTGGACAGAAAGAAAAATGCGCAGACTGGCATACTCACGACTCCTGGTATTTCACAAGCAGACTCTCGGTTGTTCTGCTCTGGGTCGCAGTAAATGCGAAGCTTCTGTATTTCAAACTGAAAATGTAAGAGAAAGCTTTGTTAAAAATGCATCAGCTAACTGTTGAAGATTCCAAACAAGCTATGAAAAGTACTAATTGTAAACACAGGGGTAATTGTGCAGCCGCAATTCCTCCAGTTTTATCAGTGCTCCCCCCCCAGTGGATCAAAATGGTTCGACTGTTCACGGAAACAGCATGCCCTCATTAAGCCTTGAGCAGGCTACCTGCTGCTTGACCTCCCCCAGGATGTGGGAGTACTCTGCAGCAAGGCTTAACTATTCTGCTATCATTTCAGGCTTCGCTGAGAGTGGCCCATAGATGGTTTCAATTCGACAGGGCCATAATAATTCACTACTGAGGTGCGTTTCATGCTAATGTCCACCGTTATGATGAAAGACGTTAAGTTCTTTCTTCTGCTTGAACGATTCTTTTTTTTAGGATACACATTTGTGTCATTGAGTAAATCACAGCGCCGTCAGCAATTCAGCAGAGCAAATTACAACAATAGTGTAATTAGGATTTATTACAAATGCATGCACCCATAGGCATATATGGCACAAAACATGCCAAATGAAACAAATAATTAATATTAATGAGGCTTTGTGGAGAAAGGGCTCACTTTTACTACGCAGTACTGGTGATACTATGTTTAAAATTATAGCACTTCCCTGTTTGCTGAAATAGTCCTTAAATACAAATGTAAATATAAATACAAATATAAATACAATACTAGTCAAACTGTCATCCGGCCAGACTCTCTCAGAAGCAACAACACGTACTTCATTAAAATACGGTTGTTGATGTTAATAAACTTACTGGCGCTGTTGTTTCCTTCCTGACATATTTCCCAACCTGGGTTTTTCCATTTATAAAAATTCCAACAGGCGGCTCCAAGGAATGGGATTCAATTTCCAGGTCATCAACAAAAAGAGTGGCATCCTCCTCGGTGACCAGCAGTCGTAGCTGGTGCCAGTTCTCATCAAACAGCTTATTGTTCCACACACAAAGGAGAGTAAACAGCCATTAATTCATGGGTTGTAACTGCTGGCACCATGCTGATGTAGACATTACAGATATGACTGTAATTCGTTTAAATACATTTTTATGTAAGAGTTGTACTTTTATAAATGATGAAAAGAGTTACAAAGGATGAAGTGGCTGTTTAAAAGAAAAATGCACTTCACATTGATTATCTATATTATGCTGTATGATTGCATTCTTTTAGACAAGTTAAATACTGACAAAGTCAGTACTCTTTAATGATGATGATGATGAATACATTTATTAGATAGAATGTTAGAGCAGTACAAGTACAGTCAAACAACAGTATGTATTACAGTACAATTACAGTCAAATGGATGTCTTAGCAGAACGACCTCTGGGAGTCTCCTGCTATAGTAAGTTTCCTGTATGAGGCTGTTTTAATGCTGCAGTATATGAAAATTATTCAAATCAGCTGCATTGATCTATTTAATCTGTTCACGTGTACTTTCTTTATCAGGTTAGTATTTTTCTTTACCCACAGTGCAGAATGATGCTCTGAAAGTCAACTGGCATTAGAAACAAGAGATAGTTTTATTTACCCGTGTTGTCTGTTGTTGAAATGAAACCGTTTGAGTTCCACCTGGTGCGTTGCTGGTTGTCGTGAACCTGACTGTGCGGTCCAGTCCGTTTAGAGTCACTGCCATCTGAGGTTCCCCATCACTTGTCTGTATCCTCCATATGTCCCATTCCTCAAGTCCGACTGATCCCTGATACCTCAGTGTGGCCACAAAAACGTACGCCGGAGGCAACCCGTCAGGGAAAAGGGTCCTAGGTCACCAAAATGAAAGGTCGGTAGACGTGTGAATACAGGTATGATGACCGCGGAGAGAAGACAAAAGCAGGATCGTTACCGTGTCGCTTCACTTAAGTCGACATGAGATGTCACTTCATAGGCTTTAATGCCACGGAATGTTCCCTTTGTCTTCTTGGCTTTTTTACCCAAATTTAGATGGAGCAGAATATCAAAACCCTTCTCATGGCGGGAATCTGTAGGGATTCTTGCTGGACAAACGATCTCTGCAGCCAACAAATACGAAGAAATGTAAAAACAGGCAAGCACAGGGACATGTCTTAACTAATTAGAATGTTTGACCTCATAATATTTGAGTAGAATGACACTTTGACCTGCAGCTACTCACCTTCACATAATTTCTGTCATATGACCTGTATGATCCTGGAAATGGCTTTGTAGTCCTCGACAGAGAAAACATAAGTTGAAAATGGCTTGTTAGCAATGTCCCTCAGCTCAGCCTCTTCTGTCCCTGGCCCAACTCCAATTGCAAACAGAATGACTCCTTTTTTCCTTGCTGCCTCTGCTGCTTTCAAAACCTCATCTTGAGACTTTCCATCTGTGAGGACAACAGCAATCCTGGAAATGCCTGCTGGGCCACGCTCAGAGAGGCCAAACAGTTTTTCTGTAGCAAACTTGATAGCTGCCCCTGTCCTTGTGTTTCCCCCCATGTACTCGATGGACTCCATCGCCTTGATGAGGTCTTTGTTGGAGGAGTACTTCCCCAGAGCTATTTCCAAAACGGGGTCATCGCTGTACTGCACGACTCCAACCTGGGTGAACTTCTGTCCGATGTTGAAGTTTGTTGCTATGTTGACAAGCCATTGCTTCACTATCTCAAAATTGACATCTTCAACACTCCAAGAGCCGTCTAGAATGAACACTAAATCGCACGGTGCAGTTCTACAACCTGAAGCAGACGGGAAACGAACAGTCAGCATAAGATAGTCCATTCCTACAGCATATGAAATCCATTTATGATACATGAAATCACTTTTGTTCAGCTGCATTTAACAGTTTTTAATGATTAGACAACAAAGATAAATAATAAAGGAGGAGAAAATGATTACTTCTCAAGTCTTCATCTTGAGCTGCAGTAAACAAGTGGAGAAAGAGGAGGCACATGCATCGTAGCACACAATGCATGGATGCTGCTTTGCTACCCATTACACAGTGGGGCCAGTTTCCAGTAGTGGGCCTGCAGGGAAAGGGAAAACATGCCTTGTATTGGAGGGAAACAGAAAAGATACAGATACATTTCACATACCTGATTGCTGGTATGGTGTACACATCAGACACATACCGAGTGTAACCAAACAATCAAGACAAAATAAAACCCACGATATATTGACCGGCAGAGAAGCAGCACTACTCTTGAACATGACACGGCCTGATGCTACTAGAGACGCTCGATGTAAGTAACACTGGGGAATGTTTGTATATTTTGAACTGTATTCAATTCCTAAATCTTTTCTGCCGATACAGATTTATGCTCAGACCTCCATCCTTCAAGCAGTGCACGCTCTCTCTCTAATTCTGCTTGACTGCAACTATTTTCCTTTCACGCCTCAGGTACAACATCCTCACACGGTGCTGTCAAGTCTACTAAATAAATAACTTACTGCACCACTGGGTCACAACTGCCCTCAAAGTGCTGCTCACTGTTTCCTGCGGGATTATCAAATGTTTCCCTTAATCTGCTGCTATTTGCCAATCCCCCGCCCCCCATACACACACACACACGCACACACACACACACACACACATAGACAATTCATGTGCCTGAAAAGCTTCACTTCTATGCTTTTCCTCCTCATGGCTATAATAGATCTTAATTCGCTCCTATCCATCCCCAGATGAAGTACTTTAAACTGGCTGCAGTCAGAAGCTGCTCAACCACTTACAGTTGTTATGTCACCTGGTGTGCTATTCTTGCAGAGTGATTATTTTACATTCTGGTGAGTTGGCAGTTTGAGCAGAAAAATTGAGAATTTTGAGAGGACTAAACGCAACATTTGTCGACACCCTCTTTAAACTTATTTCCGTCACACTTTTACACCTGGTCTATGTTTTTAGTTAGTTTCTATGCCAGCCCTGCAGACACGGGGCTGACATTTCCCCTGAAACTAATAACTGTGTTTTTAACTTCAAATGTTAGCATGCACAAATGATAACATTCTACCTTCATGCTACCCTGCTGGTGTTAGCATTTCATTAAAGCAAATGAACACTAACATTTTCTTTTGCATCGTAGTAGAGTAATATGGCAGTTATTCTTATGCTCACGGAATCACTGATGAAATAAGTTATTGTGAACATGGTGATACATCGAGAGGAACAATATTTGACAACTTTGAGTTTAAACATTTAATTTGAGTGGATTTCAGACATTTGTTAATCTGCACCCAAAATATTTCCTGAGGTTTCTCAGTGATCTTTTACAGTAGTTTCAAATATGTAACATAATCTGCCAGGGTTTCATCATGGTAATTAGCTGTGCATATATACTGAATAAAAGTCTAAATCAAACTTGTGTTTTGTGATAAATCATTTAAAACTATATTTCATATACTGTAAAGTTAAATATCGTAGCATCATAGTCATAGCAATCATTTGATGTACAGGAAGCTGCTGAACAAATTACTTCTCATCACACGGAATATTCTACCTGGTCTCATTTGTGTGCCACAATACATATTTCACTGCATATTTAATCTGCAGTGAAATCATATTTTAAGACAAATTTCTCCTTGAGTCACAAAGAATATATTCTTCATTTACCGGTACATGTGTTTCTTACATCTCTGTTAACGGCATGACTGCAATGCTGCAGCAAAGTGTGCAGTTAGCAGCACAGATTTGAGAAATCTGAAGAACAGTTTCCCTTCCTTTACGACATATCAGAATGGCCAGGATTTTTTTTTTCCAATGATTCCACGCATTTTTTGCATGTCATAAACAAGAGACTGATAGCTGAGCATAATGTCTTCAATGTGTACCTGGGGGCAGCACAGACTCAAGATCCCGTAGAATAAATACTGGGAAATTTTTAAACCGTATTAAACAATGAAAAATAGCAAATCCTGGCAGATGCCACAACAAAACATAAAACAAATATTCTAAAATCAGCCCAAGAAGTTCATTTTAAAGATTTAAAACAACCACAATAGAATACAATATAGCCAGTCATAACGGGAATATAACGAGTGATCAAGAATCTTCATGCATTAAAAAAAGAAATATATTTGTGGACGAATACATATATAAAAAGTCATTTTCATAAATACAATAAACTTGTAACAAAGTGAGCAAAATGTTACCAGTATTGGTCCAATGTGAATCCTGTTATTCCTGATCAATATTGTTCAAAGTTCTGGGTTAACAGAAACATTTCAGGAGAAGCGCACGTTTCTCTGCTCAATGAAAGCCTGCCCTTTCCAGCAGCACTGTCTCTGTTCTGTTTCTAGCCTTCTTCCTCTCCAACCCCCCCACCCCTAACTCCAAGCTTTTACTGGCCTGCAGCCACCTTCAATCATCACGGGTGGAAAGAGGAGCAGATAAGGAGAGCACGAAATGGTGAAGTATCCAGCCCATCGCTGACTGTCCAAACGAGAGAGAGAAAAAAAGAAAAACGTCAAGACACAGGCTCCAAAGAGCTGAGGTTTGGCTCAAGCGTGGGGGGGGCTGTTAAGGGTGGGGAACATGGTGTTTTCTGGATGGAGACACACCACCATCTCAGCCAACACGTTTTAGAATGAGTGCGTGTTCATGGTGGCTTCCGCAGGTCCGCACTAAGATGATATTGGAGCACACTCCTTTCTGAAGTCCTCTTCGTCATTCAAACAGACAGCAGGTCATGTTCTAGCAGGCAGCAGTGAACAAGGTGTGAGAAGCTACTGATGCGGGTTTGTTGTCGCTGCACAAACAGCTGGAAGTCATCGGGAATGGAAAATTGACTCTGCTATAAGTAAAGCATGCCGATCGTATGAAGTGTATTGTGTACTGTGCATGGATGTGTGAAATGTCCCTGAAGTCTGTCCTGCACTACGTTATTTAGCTCAAAATTAAAATATGGAGAATATGAAGACGATGTGCGAGCGGTGCGTTCTCTGTTTTGAATGGGATTAATGACAACATTAAGAGTTTAAAGTTACAAAAAAACAAAATTCTAATATTCCTTTATCTTCTCGAAGACGAGACGATCAGAAATCACCTTGCCTTCAGGCGCTTATTTGAGCAATCTGGGTTATGCTGGAGTCTCAAGGTGTGGTACACCCTGAAAGTCAATGACATGCCCATGTGCAATATAGAGTGGTCAGTTCACCTAAATTGCATGTTTTTGGAGGTGGGAGGGACCTGGAGAACCCAGAGAGAACCCACACAGACATGGGGAGAACATATACTCCACACAGAAAGGCCCCTGGAGGAATCAAACCCAGAACCTTCTTGCTGTGAGGCAACAGCGCCACCAATTGTACCACCATGCTGCCCCTATCTAATATTATCCAATACAATTATTTTGCTGCCACATGCTTGGATAAGAAATTCCAATCAATAAAATCGGCTTCTTTTAATATTCCACCACATTTTAGAGGGAAATATTGAAAATCTAACTCCAGTGCATGTATTTCAATACATGCCGTATGAGCATCTAATAAAAGCTTGCATTGTAAATCAAATACAGACTTTATGCTCCTCCTGACATGTCAATGCGTCTGCAATAATGATCCAATACTATAAAATACAGGGAGACATATCTTGCACTTGACACCGAGAACAGAGGCGTCCTGTTGACACTCATCACATCCGGGTGGATCAGGCAGGAAAATACTCAATTTGTGTTTGGCAACTGCCTCTAACCTACAGGACACTTTGTACTGATTGCCATAAATGAAACTAGAAATATGCAGCCATTCTGCATCCGTTTAACCAAACTGAATGAAATCTACAGTTGGGTCAATCTGCATAAGTGCTCTGCTCTCTTTCACTTCAACTAATCACAGTACCACATTTGGATTTTCACTCACATCAACGAGCATTTACAGCATCTGGCATTCACTCTTCAGCTTTTTAAATAAATGCCTGGGGCTCGCATAAACTTTGACTAAACAAATTCTTTGCCAACACTCTGAAGCTCAATTGTGCCGGGTCGTTTTAATCCACCACTGGTCACAATCTGATGATCGTTTACCATTGACATAAATAGTGAGCAAATGGTTGAGCCCACAGAGAAAATTCAGAGTATAATCATGCATTACTAATGGCTTCCAGAGATGACCACAGCATCCAGGGCAGCATGGCGTACAGTGGGAAGTGGAGGATGACATTCAGCAGTTTATGGCACAAACAACCATGAGCTAGGAAAGACACTGAGGTCAGACGCATGCAGAGGTGTGGAAGGGTTTCTCCATTACACATGAGCTGTGAAGAAATCATTGTTTCTCTACTCCCTCTGGGGGGGATTCTTCTGGGCTGCAGGATTGCTCTTTTCCATATATGCATCGATCAGGAAACAGGCAAATGCCCAAAAGGCCCTCCTCGAATAGCGATAGAGCTCATGTCTCATGCCCTCCAATTGACCCAGTTGGAAAGTGGCACCAGCCAGGAAGCGACTCAGCGCGGTGTTGCCGTGGAGCAACGTCATGACAGCGGCCTCCGCTGAGCCCTCGCTGCGGAAACATTGTGGTTCGTCTTACTGTTTGTTCCCATTGCTACAACAACAGCTGGATGAGAGCAAGTCCCGGTTGCAGGTCCTTTACTTCATTCAGTTTCCGTCGTCCATTGAGGTGCTTTTTCTTTTCTTTTCAGGAACTTATAGGTAGGATTTAAAAGCAGGTAATTCTAGCCGTGTCATAACCAGTTTCTGTTGTCGTGAATATTATATCCTTAAAGCTGAGGAAACATCAACAACTTTATAGATTGTGATGTTAAGTTCGGAGACAGTGACCGCTCTATCACCCCTGATGAAAGTTCATCCTCGAGTCCAGCCTTCAAAAATGTCTTTTTGAAACGATACTGTACAGTAAGCTCTATAGGCTTCTTAGAAGGTTACAGGTTCTTTGAGGCAAAATAGCTGCTGTTTACAGCCATTCTGGCTGTTCCGACTGCCTTTTGGATTAAATTTCCATTATATGAACTTGTAAGAAAGAATTTGAACACTATACGGTGTGACGGCCACCTGAGCAGGCCCCTCCCTGATTGGTGGAGGTCATCAGTGTGATTTGGCTCACCTGTTTATTTGTCTACAACCATATAAACATATAAACTCTCTGGCTTACACACTCTTTAGTGTGTGTGCACATGTGTGTCTGTTTGCAGGTTCCCATCTTTTGTCCAGTGTATGTATATTTTATTCATTTATTATTTTTCTACTGTGGGTGCCAAAGCAGTAAATGTTGACGCCCCATATATAAGGGCCTAAAGAAAAAAAAAATAATGAAAAAATATCTATCTTTTGTAATTGAAACACACTAAATAAATAAAAAAATATTTTTGTCAGAATTAAATTATTGTGAAATATAAACAAGCCAATGCACTATTATAGGTAATTTGCATTTACGTGTGTTATCAATTTTTTTCATCAATCATATTGAAAATTCTGAAATTCAATGACAGTCACTTGACCTGACCACGAGTCGTGATCAAGAGCCTAAATGACACTTTCATGTTAGAACCTCAACAAATATCAACATATTTTATTATCATTATAAAGAATAAGTGTTAGACAACCAACTTTGAAAATGACTTTAAATATTCAAATATAGTCTGTTAACCCTTTCCTTTAAATCGCACGGGTGATGGTGTCTCTGGTAACGTCTTCCAGTTTCTTAGTTGAGATTTATATTTACATGTCAATATATTTGAACAAACACAATCTATCACGTTTTCCATCCTTTAAACCCAATATTCTCTTGAAATTTTCATTTTCTTTTATTGGCGACTTTCTGTGGTCCTGACTGAGGAGTCCCACTGGTGGAGTTCAGCTGAGCACAGCCAGAGGTGCTGCAAACACCTGGAGGCCCTCTGAGACCCGCGTGGCCCCTGAGTCCAGGCCGACCAGCATGTCCCCTCTCACCCTGCTTCCCCGGCTGGCCATTGGAGGCTTTACCAGGACGTCCACGCTGACCTGAAAAGAGTTTCAATGAATAGGTCAACTCTTTCATGCGCCGCTAATTATAGTTTAGGAAATGATGCACATGCCCAGATGTGCGCATCAATTATTTTAGTCAATATAAAAGTTAAAAAACGAATTCACCCTTTGGCCCTTGGTCTCCAGTGTAGCCAGGTAGACCATGACCCATGGCACCGGTATCGCCTTGCTCGCCTCTGTCACCTGTGAGCCAGACACACACGTGCAACACACACGTACAACACACACACTTGTGTCTCAGAAGGAACGACAACGGAAAAGTCAAAACGCTATCCCCCCAGGAGTTACAAAACCAGAGCGCACACACACTGCTCTTGTTGATTAAAGACCATATGTGTGACTGAGATCACTGGTCAGTAAATGTTGAAAAGCACCTTGTAAATACTTTTGAATTTCATTGTCTTGGCAGGAGTGCATGGGTGTGACATCATTTTCAGGCCTCCAACCATAAAGTAGAACCAGTAATATATATATATGTATGTTATCTTCTACCAGTCTTATAACACTCTTTGATTCGGCAGTTCCATGTAACACTCCTTTAAACCCAAAGAGCAAAAACAAAAAATCAACTGGACTTGCTTCAGTTTGGTTGAAGACGTTTTGTCTCTCCGTCCTTTATTCCTCTGCTCCACAACATTTATAGGGACATATTGTGTCGCACTTTTGTCATCACTACATTTGCAGGCAAGACGTCACTCATAAAACACAAGTAGCTGCATATTAAATATGTCAGAGGTTAAACTAGGCCAGCATCGCCTGCCTGACATTAAATAGAAATATAAGATCCTCAAGTCTGTGTTGATAAAAGGCCACAAGTCATACATATCAGTACACATCATACTGTACATTTATGCCAGTGATGTGTTTACAACATGTTGTCCAAATGAATTGAATGAACATGCTGAATACTTTTTTCAACACTTCCGGTACGGACGGACAGACAGACAGACAGACAGACAGACAGACAGATCGATAGATAGAGCTTGTTTCTCACACCTGTTTCTCCTTTGCGGCCCAGTTCTCCGGCTTCTCCGTAGAATCCTGGTGGGCCCACCTCTCCATCATCACCATTGTTTCCGGGGTCACCCTGACCACATCATCAATAGGGAAATGCATTTATAATGGTTGATGTTTTCAGTGCAGGTCTAAATATTACACGTGATTCCTTGATAAACAAGGTTCCAGTCACTCCTGATCATCTGTCTGCACAAAAACTGAGAATAATTATCTGGCTTGTCATTCAACACTGTTGGGAAAACATTGTACGGTGCTGGAACTTTATGCTTCGCTTGCCATTGAACTCCACAACATGGGGCGTGCTGACCATATAGTGGAATATATTTACATAGTCATGGTTTAAAGAGTATTTATCAGCCTGAGACTCACTGTGATCAAAGAAGTAGTGGAACATGAATCGGGTCTATACTGCATAATAATGTGGAAAAGGTTTTCCAATCCAAGGATAGCCTTGATACTCTCCAAAAACCATTCAACACAGGCCAAATGGCTAGCCTGTGACTCCATATTTGTCCTCACGGAGATGTGGAAAATCTTGACGTTTTCACTCCAAGCTTTGCTGCTAAATTCTTCACCACTCCGTGTCCAGCCCAGACCCTTGCAATGTGTTTGCATTTTACGTGAGCAGAGAGGAATAAAAAGAACAACGTATGGAGCATCTGCAGCGTTTTAGTCACTCGTGTGTAATCTGCAGCAATTATTTCTAAATCCCTTAAATTTTCATGCAAGCAATGAAAAATCTTCACCGGCGGTCCGGGGGGTCCTTTCTGTCCGGGGGGGCCTGGGGCACCCATGGGCACATCCCCATAGAGAGGACAGACTTCAGCACAAGTCCTCTTCACTGAGTTGGCAAAGGTGGACATCTGCTCCAGGATCACTTTCTTACAAACCTCAATCACATGTTGAGGGGAGAGGGTAGGGCCCTGTGTGAGACATTATTACAATACACATCATTTGACTGTGTGAAATGGGACATAAGAGACAGGACAAGATGAAACAATGAACCAGTGACATCAGTGATATTCCTTGTGGATTAGAAATGAAGCACTTTCTATGAGTGACAATGCAATACAGCCTAATGTGAAACAGATTCAATGTGATCTTGACACCAAAGTAGTTGCCAAGCAGGTGCAGTACATTCAGTTTAACTGCAATTTATTATTGCTTCAACACCAGCATTCATAGATTACATAACGGTTATAGAAGACAATGAAAATGGTGATTTTCATCACCATTTAAGGGGCTATGTTTTACTTACTGGGGGCCCTGGGGGGCCTTGAAAACCATCAGGTCCTCCTTCACCTCGAACTCCTTCGACTCCAACAGGGCCTGAGCGTCCAGGTGGGCCTGCAGGACCGCGCAGCCCCCGTCCTCCCTGAAGACCCTGCTGACCCCTGTCTCCAAGCTGCAGGGCAGATTCGTAACATCGGATACAGATTACAATATTCTGCTTTTGGGGAAAGTAGTTGAAAACACCCAATCTCGAAATGTTAAAGTGACAAACAAGCCTAGATCTGGATTAATTAGTCTATTCTGTCCAAACCAAGTCTCATGGAAGTCTGTGCCAAGTCTGTTTGCATTTATGTGTGTTATCGCAAACCATCTAACGAAGACAGATGAAATTATACTTTTACTTAGTGGATGTGACGAAATGCACGCAACATAAATGTCAGTTAAAGATATGAAAGAAAAACCTCTATTTCATTTTTCTTCAGTCAAAGGAATTCTCAATTCACTTCACTCATAGACCCACAAGGCCTATAGATAAATATAGCATCACTGTTAATATCATTCAACAATATTTAGTCATGAAGTTCTAACAACAGAATGGCTCACCTTCCCTTTAGGGCCTTTAAGTCCTTTGGGCCCCTATAAAGAATGAAGTCACATTAAGAAGATAACATGAGGAAGATGTGATGATGAGCAGTGAACATGAGATATTCCAGGGCAGTACCTGTCCACCTTTAGCTCCCCGATCTCCCTGGATTGCTGTGTCACCCTGCACAAGGCAAATGTAAAATAGGTAGTACTTAGAGGCTAAACGCCTTATATGAGGAATTTTACATATGGGACTCATTCAGGTTATATATGACATTCAATTTTCTGATTCAAATTTCTAATCTATTGTTGCACATCTTTCTCCTTTATCATTTATTCTTTATTTTCTGCAGGTGAGTGTAGACTGTCTGCTTTCTAGTCTAGGGTTCAGACAGATCACTATGTACAAAAATATCTTAACTATGGTGTCATAGTTTATTATGGATTATGCATATTGTAAAATACACATTTCTCTTGTTTAATTGTGAGGATATTTCTTTACCTTCGGTCCAGGTTTACCAGGTATGCCAATGTGTCCCTGTAAAGAGTTGACATAATTTAATGAGTTGGAGAAAATTAAATGGTGCTTGAAGAGTTAAGTTAAAATCAACTGGGGGTCTTACAGTAGGTCCAGGTGGGCCAATAAATCCAGGTCTTCCTGGTTTCCCTGCAGAACCTTTGTACCCGCTTGGGCCCTCAGGAATGAAGCAATTATTAAACCAACCTAAGGTACTGCTTTATTTTTTAGAGTTCGCCTTAAAGATGACAAACATATTTTTATATGAACAGTATCGGAAAAGGTAGACTTACAGTCCTGCCTTGGGGGCCCATTTCCCCTGGTGGCCCAAGGGTGCCTTTCTCTCCCTGTAAGAAACACAAAGCACCATAAAATACTCAGCCAATTAAAAAAAACTTCACCTTTATTAACAAAGCCGTAAAAAAAACTATTACCTCCACCCCACTTTGTCCAACCTTCCCACGGAGACCTTGTGATCCTTGATAAGCCTGTGAGGAATAGATGACATAATAAAAATCATGTAAGAGTACTGCTTCTAAAGTTAATTATGAAACAATAACTTAAGGTATAAAGTATTACCTCGATTCCCAGATCACCATCCCTGCCTAGTAATCCTGGATCACCAATAATTCCCTGGGGGGGGACGCTAACATTAATATTAAACAGCCAGATTATTCTCACGGTGTAAGTGAAGGCTCAGGTGTGGGACGCTGGGCGTTTCAGCAGGGAGTCACCTTTCCTCCGACGGGGCCAGCTCTGCCCATCAATCCTGGGATCCCCTTGTGGTCACATGTTCAAAGGAAACATATTATTATTATTTTATATATATATATATATATATATATATGATTTTTTTTTTACTTCCCTCACTTTTAAAAATCAGTTCATAATGTTTTTGTCTTCCTTAATTTCTCATACATACAGGTTTCCCCTTCTCTCCAGCAGCTCCCCTCAAGCCAGGATCTCCCACAATTCCCTGGCGAATGATAATTTAAAGCAATAAGGGTTAGGAATCAACATTATATGTGACAGGCATCATTCAGTAATCAGCATGTGGTGGAGCCAAAATTCATCCTCCATGTGCAGTAAAGTAATAAATTAGACTTTCACTGTGGTGGCCTTTTCGATGAGTCACTAGGCAATGTGGATGTAGTTCAGGCCCTCCGATCTGAGCCACATTCCAGCCACAGGAACTAATGTTTATGGAGATGGCACATAAGCCAAAACATATTCCATAGTTTTGCCACATTAAAAATGATTTAATGTCTTTCCACACTTTGGAAGGCGATCCTTACGCAGTGTGGAACAGGGAATCCCACAGTAACCCACCTGCTTTCCTTTGTGCCCAGCACGGCCTTCAGCACCAGTGGACCCTTGTTCTCCCTATAAATGAAGGTGTGGGGGGTTTAGGCTGCAATATGTAGAATAAAAAGACAATAGATAAAGGGTGAAGTACGTTTACCTTAATTCCTTGATATCCTGGAATCCCTTGATATCCTCCTTCTCCTTTAGCACCCTTCAAGGAGAACAAAATCCCAGTAAGGCAGTAATTACCTAATGGGTTTACCACCGGGTATGAAAGGTCATCTTACATGTTCTCCTGGTTTCCCAGTCTCTCCAATGTCTCCCGGTGGCCCACCAACTCCCTACAATTACAGTCAAATTACCAGCAATAGCCCTACTGGATTATAAAGCTATGAAACTTGAACAAAAAAAATAATTGCACCTAAATCTGATGAAAAGTCTTCAATGGCTGGCTGCCCTTTATTAAAGAGATCCACCTAAAGCCAAAGCCCAGGTGAAGAGTTTACCTTGACGCCTGCAGCCCCCGTCAGTCCTTTGAGGCCCGCCGGACCTCTGTCTCCCTGTTTACACGACAGCTCCGATCAGGATTTAACAATTGGGTTAAAGAAAAGGATAAGCGAGTGTATGATAAATTACCAAATGTCCCCAGGGTCCTCTCATTCCTTTCTCGCCTTTGATTCCTTCTTCACCCTGAGGGTGTGTGTGTGTGTGTGTTAGGTGTCATTAATGTGTGTTTGCATTGGATCCCTGACAGGGCATAACAAGGCAGATCTTACCTTTGGGCCTGGTTCACCAGAGTTGCCATCGTCCCCTGTGTTTCCCCTTATCCCCTGCAAGGCAAGTTTGTCTTAATAACGCGCGAGACGTGTTGCGTTCAAGCTATTTGTTGGAGAAGGATTTTTTTTTAAATGGAGTCTAAAATGTGGGTGTTTTTACTTCCACCGACTGAAAGTTTCTAATGACGTCCGCGAGCCCAAACTTTGCATTGCATCAATACAGGCTTGGAAAAGTTAACTTAGCTTAGCACAACGAGACACGCTAGGACAACAGCAGCCAAACCCCAGTAATAAAACTAAATGGCACTAAATCACAGGGGTGACTGTGTTTCTATGTTTCAGCCTGCAAACCATTAAATGAGTTGCCCCCACCACCAATGTTATGTTGATGCTTATGCCAGTTTATAAATCCCTCCTTAAAACCCATTCTTGGAGAACATAACCTCCGTTTCATTCATGTTTTCTTGTTTACGGTCAAAGGAGTGCTGGAGCCTTTCCCAGCTGACATTGGACAGACTTTCCCACACCCTGGGAAAGTCGCCATCTTATCACAGGAAAACATGAAAGACAAACAACAAATGGCATTCATATTCGTGCCTATGGGCAATTTAGAATCACCAATTCACCCATATTGCATGTTTCTTGTGGTGGGAGGAAGCCGTAGAACCCGGAGGGAACCAACACAGGTGAGGAAATAACACGCAAAGTAGCCTACACACTGAAATGTCCGAGGAGAAGTTGAACCCAGGACCTTCTTGCTGTGAGGCCTAACCCTAATCCTAACCTAACCCATTGCACTGCTGTGCTAGAAGTCATTGTGTCTGGGCAGGAAGTAATCCAGAGGAATACGAACCGCTTCAGTCAAAATGTTTCCACTGATTTTTATAAGAAAGAGGCAAAACATCTTAATCTCTTTCTTAGGTCAACAAGAATGACATTACATTTTCTCCCACTTCACGTTGCTCGCATGAAGCAAGCTGATTTCACCTGCTCTCAGTCTAAGATGACCATCTCCTAGCAACAGCTTTACCACAGCATGAAGGAAAAGAATGAGACTGTCAAAATATACAAAACACAAAATACTGTCAACATAAACCGTAAAAATCATGTGATAAGGAGAGGCCATTTAAGTTGAACATGCTAAAAATGTCACATTATTCACATCAGCGGGAAATATATTCAGCAGGATTTGGGAAAAGTTAGTCACAAAGACGACGCCCACCCTTTGGTATTACAAGGATAGTGTTTTCCATTGGGCTGCATTTAATTGAGTCAACAAACAGATTAAACCAGGCCTGGATGCCTCGGAGCGCTCCATTTCTGTACCACTGTTGTTAAGCAGTCAACTGGCTGTAGGTTAACCTCAGAGATGGCCGACAGTATGGCGGGAAGCATGACCGTAAACTTTACAGCATGTTTAAGGCAGTATAGCACTGGAAAGGAGGAAAGGACCACCCACTACACAACATGGACAGTTCTGTGCCAGGAAATGCCCTCCTCAGATGCCAGCAGGAGAGGAGATCAACATGTTGGGGTTCTGTGATTCACAAGCTGGCAGGAGTTTAAAAAACTCTAATGATTTACACAAGACAGATGTTTACCCCAGAGGACCTACAGCTGCAACGCAGCACATCCATGTGTAGCGTGTAGGGCCTGCGAGCGTGCATGTGTTCAGGCAACAGTGGAGGTTTTCCCTTAAGTCCGGAGGGCACGTTAGATCTCAAGACATCACTTTGATATAAAAAAAATAAAATAATAATCCTGCTTTACACACACATGTTTTCCAGCTCTCAGATCCAACATAGCAAAGCAGAGATCAGCGGCTTCCAAAAGGATGCGCTTGTTCATTCACTGCTGCATCAGAATCTGGTTCCAAATTCCTTTTTTTAACTCGAATAGTGTGCTCAAATGGAGAATTATAATTAGCCGTAGCCACACAAATTAAATCATGCAACAAACAAAACATTGGAGATATTTTACACAACAGAGCAGCACATAAATGCAACTCACAGCACACCAGACAAGGGTATGGTTGTTGCTCAACTCAGGTTTTCCTATGTGTGGGATTCATTACATTTGGCTCTGCTGCTTCCAAAGGGAAAGACAAAAACCAGTATAAATCCTGTGATCTTTTTCCAACTTGATCTAAATCCTGGATTTTGCACCAACATGGATTGTGTTTTAAGTGATATTTCAGACTGACGGACAAATTTATTGTCACTTTCATATTAGATTGTGTTTATCTTGGCTTCCTCCTAAATCCATTGCAAAGAGGACATGAGTTTTAAATAAGAACTTCTGTTTCTAGATCTGTTTCCATCCTGTTGGGTCTCAGTTGTAGCATCAGTGCCATTTTCCACAGCTTTATTGCTGTCTTATGAATTAAAATTTACAAAGTGCATAACCTGCAAATGTGTTTAACTCTGTTTTTGTGTTTCGAAAGAAAGGCAATGCTGCAAACAGTGAGAATATATCTCGTAAACACCAGAACATTAAGGCTTCTAGAATAATGTTAAGTTCAATCTTTTTAATTCTGAGCGAGGCATTGAACATGTATTTACCAATTTCCCTTGTCTCCCTGGTTCTCCACCTCCTCCTGGAAGACCTCTGTGGCCCTGAAGCAAATTTAAGAAAAAGTTCAAACAGAGTGCAAGCTATATTGGCAATAGATTTCTTTTTTTCATTGTACAGCTACTTTAACCTTTGGTCCAAGAGGTCCCTGGATGCCAGGTTGTCCATGCATACATTTGCAAAATGCTCTTCCAGCGGTTAGACCGATCTCCGCATACCCTCCACACTGCCATTGACAGAGAGGTGAGATAAAACTCCACAGTTCTCCAGCAGAGGGAGGAAATCTTGGCTGAAAGGAAGTTGACTCACCACACCGGAGAGCTCGCAGCAGCCCTCTGTGTATGCCTTCTCTGGGTCACATGACATCTCCATCTGCTGGAGGTCCACCTGCAGAGAGATGAGGAATAATATGAGGGATTGAAGTTGCATATCAAATCAAAGTTTGATGCATGAAGATCCAAACCACTGACGTACAGACACAGAGCGATCCCCTGCAGCCCGCTTAACGATGGAGGTGTATCCTCGGCGCATGATCGGCCTCGGCTCATCAATGGGCTCCACGCTAACCTCCTCACAGTCTACCAGCAGTTTCACCCGGCTGCCTCTCACGCTCAGAGCCAATTTGTGCCACTCGCCATCAAACAACTTCTCCACACCATGAAAGGTCTTCAGCATGTGGCTCACGTGGGAGCCAGTGTAGAAGAAGTCTATGGAACGCGTGTCACCCTGGAAACGCAGGCCGACCTGCTCTCGTCCCTCGGGGTCGCTAACCTGCCACAGGTCCCATGACGTCTTGGCCGTGTCCTTCGTTAACTTAAAAGTTGCAACGATGGAGTAGTCAGAAGGAAGTCCATCTGGATACACGTCACTTTGTTATAGGAACAAAATGGTTGAACACAATTAATAGGCAGAGACAGAGATTTAAAAAATCCAAACAATTACCATGCATAAATTGAAGTGCAAAGCAATGCCTTTATTATAAGGGAATGAGACTGAAAAGAAAAACCACAGAAAGTCTACAGTCATGCTGACAGCTCCATGAGGAGTACCGCGTAAACATGCTACATGCTAAAATGCAATATAGTACTAATTTAGCATGTGAGCATGCTAATGTAATCCATCTAACAGTGGTGAGATGTCATTGTGCACAGAGCTTGCACTCACATTGTTAAAGTCCTTATTACTACGAAATAGGATCGTCATAATGAAAACTCTGGATAACCCCCCCAATAATATTTATTGCAGACCGCCACTGATTTAATTTCTTGTCTGACTTTAGGCATGAACTTCATTGTTGGGTGGGGCTGATGATGCTAAACTGCTTTTCAGTCTGCTTTTTAGTTGCCAGTGAGAATAATTTGAAAGTGGAAACGGCAAACTTTCCCTCCAAGTGTTTCGAGGTGATTTCATTGTTGCACCATCGCAGACGCTCCGATTGCTTTTCTTAGAGTAGCAACCATGAGCAACACTGAACAAACACTTGAGCACATGGACAGTTAACATTCATTTTAGCGGGAGACGATTGTTCCCAGTGACAGAAAGCAATGCATTGTGAAATTAAAGGTTTATACGGAATCCGACTGAATTCTGATGCTGTCGTTATTCTCTGGTGAAATCAACAGCAATAATATCTTATTCCAAAAAAAATGTGTTGGTAGTTGAATGTTTTCGGTCTGTTTCCACCCGTGCATCACTGGTTGATTCCTCTCACTCCATAACTACACCAACAGTGATGTCATATGTATCAAATTATATTTAAAAACAGAAATATGTCCCTGCAGCCAGGAGAGAATAAAACATATGGAAACCATCAAAAACAAGATTTTCAGGGCATTTTTTTTATTTTTTTTTATCATGTTCTATCCTCATGTTCTATGACGCGGGTTCTGAGGGTGCAGTGTGGTACCTCATGCTCCTCTGGAGAAGAATCGAGGGGTTGACACGGTAGGCCACCGCTTCAGGTTGAGAGCCGACCACTGTCCTCACGCCTCTCGACTCAGGTACGCGAAACTCCTCCAGCAGGTCAAAACCTCAGAAACACAGAACTTAGCCGGTTAGTTCACAACAAGTTCTTCATCCGGGGGGGCAAAATGACTTTAAAACCCTTTAAAGCCTGAACCATGAAGTAATCGGCAGAACACTCTAATTTTTTGAAAGGTAATGGAACCGTCTCGCAAAAACCAACAACATACATTTTATATAAATGCTCTAATTTATATACATTTTGCTAAATCAAGATTTTTTTTCCCTTGGAAAATGCAGATGCATGTGTTGGCTTGTATCTATCAGCTTTTTCGTGGGGGAGAAATATCAAACTTCTGAAGTAAAGGTCTCAAAATCCTGAAAGGCCAAGTGCATCAAATATGATACGTTTGGCTCTAAAGGGGTAAAACCTTATTCCAGCACTGATATTACTGACTAAGGTTTTGTATTACTCACTTTAATCAGTAATGCCAACCTTTAATGAGGTCATCTTTGAAATCCACTAACATCTACAGGCTGTTTATTGTCTCTCATCAGTGGAATTGGCTACTGGATTCTAAACACTGTAGGACTTGTGCTACAGTTTGAATGAGACCGCATTGACCGTGGTGTCTCTAAAGTCATTCATAGATGCTGCTGATTACAGAACTTATATTGCTACGCACAAACAGAACTCAATTCATTTTATCAAGCTTATGGACCGATTTGAATTTTGGCAAAAAAAAAAAAGATTAGAAGCATCTGTGGAATCGCCTGCTGTCTATTGAATCTGCCATCTAGTCTGAAGTCTCAGAGAGCTGGAGCGATGATCGACCGGTGCAAACAACAGTGCAAAAACAGATAATGAGGCACTAAATATGATATATGTTGCATTGTCTATCATGATTTATTAACAGCTCCTGGGATTTTTCCTCTACATTAAAGGAACATTAATTTTTATCAAACGTACTTGGCAGCGTTTCACACCGGATCAGTCCAAAGATGGCAAATGCTGCTGCAAACACCAGAATGTCTTTACCGGCTGGCATGTTTACGTTTTTGGAGTCAGGTGCTACACATGCCTGTAATAGAGCAATACAACACATCAACATAGTTGTGTACAGTAGGCTGCTTCATAGTAAAACGTAACTTTTTTAGAGATGCACAAATGACAGAAACATAAAACTACATTTCCTGGCTGTAGATAAACACAATACTGATTAAAATGTCATTTTATGTTATTTTAGATGCCAGCTTTCTAAATCTATCTGATGTGAGCCAACTGCTAGCTTTTGCTAAACATATTAGATTATTAAATTACCCTCATATAAATCTGTACCCACGGTCCACTTTGCATAAAAGAGGACGTAATCACACAAATCAGAGCGCATTTGATAAACATAATTATATATATATATATTTCTCACTGCCCTCATAAATAGTCTCTTAGTTTTTTTTTTTTTTTAAAAAGAACAAATATAGACAATAACTCACATATTATTTCAAAACTGAGTTCCAGGGCTCCTGCAGATGGATCTTTTCCAGTTCCTGGTGTGAGGATATATCCCTCCCCCCTCCTCTAAAGTGCTGTCCCAGGGCTCGAGCTGAACGGGACTATTCAGACTGGAAGCTCAGAGGAGCCTGGCCCTTGATCTCCACGCCACCGTTGGCTCCCCAGGGGATCGGCCTCTTCTCATGGGACAGTTACACCTACATAACAAGTCCAGTCGGCCAAATCATCACATGAAGAAAATGTAGTTGAAACACACCAGGGCCTGTATGATGCTGAAAGCGTTTAAAATGACAGCATCACTGTGTTGATTAATGATCACCTGTCTCAGGCGCTGCTCTGTAAGCGTTTCTTATTGAGCTGGTTACAACAAAAATCCCTTGCGGACTTTTTCTTTTGTAAATTTAAGTTAAGTTTAAGTTTTTTAAAAAGGCAGTCATACAAGTTTTATTGTATCTTCCTTCAAAGACAGTGTTTTATCATTTGCTGAGTCTCTGAGGGGAACATGTGGTATGTCACAGCCCAGCTCAAGATGCTCTGCAAACATTCCACTCAGAGCTGATCCCACCTTCGCTGACTGGATCCACTGGGCTGCAAGGAGACCGTGGGAAAAGACCAAGGTAAGACACACGCGTGCAGTAGATGGCTGGTTCAATGTATGGATTCACACATAAGATTAGAAAGTAGCTTCAATGTCAACTGTTCTATGAAAGGTAAATTACCTCTTTGAATGGGTCCGTATGGAAAATATTTTTTCCATCCACGTGAAGCCCATGAGTTCAAAGGTTAGGTGTCCAAGGTCAGGAAGTGAAGCGATGCCATCATGGAAACATTAACACGCTATGTGTGCTACGATTGAAATGAAGCCATGTCTTCTGTCAGGTGCCTGAATGCTGATGGAAGTAGCTAAAATGAACCTGGAAGAAAGGACTATTCAATATTGTGTCTGGGTTTCAGTGCCGGTGGCGTGCTCATGTGACTCTGAGCATGTGTAACAAATACATCCCAGGAACACAGCCAATAGAGACCGACTCTGCCATTCAGCCATCATGACAATCCAGCCTTCACACCCTTCTCTGGTCGTTTTCTGCAAGCAGATTTATTACAAAGTAATGTTACAGTAACAATTTCAGCTCCACCGAAATGAACCAAACGTTGACATAGATGCACAAAAAAAAAAAAAAGACGACGACACGAGTGGCACCTCCTGAAGGTCAGTGGGTGCGCTGCTGTGAAGTGGTCCAACAGAGCATATGGACTGTAGCTGCTCACAATCAAACGGGACTCCAAAGCATCATGGTTACAAGGTTTCCGCTACTATCCTTAAAAGGTTGCTGCAGTGCTTACTGGGGTTCATTGTAGTATATTGCATTGCCCTTTAAATGCATGTTGGCAGTATATCATAGCACTTAAATATTATCGGTGTGCCTAACAAGGTACCATAATGCAACACCAAACTCAAAACATCAGCAAAACATACGGTAAAGTTCATTTAGCGATTTTGAGAGCGCCATCCTGCACGATGCCCTTCATTAGTGTGTTTAGAAAGGTTCGCTAGACCCAGGATCTCTAGCGTTCCTCAAACAGGTTCTCAATTCATAAAATAATAATAAAAACAATCTGACATTTTTCACAAAAAAATAAATACATTGAAACAAACACACAAGGCCACTAACATTCAATTCTTACATCATTTTAAACCATATTGCCTCTCAACAGAATATTTTACATCTTCGCAAGGGTTTAAATAGCACAACACATTTGCAGTCTTAAGTTAGAGGTCTCCAGTGTCCGTCACGCTAAGGGTTCAACTAGATCCCGGGTTCTATGCTCCAAGGCAGACAGTTGACTATCGCTTGGATCCCTTTGCCAGTTTGCTAGTGGGAGTGGTTCTTCTCTGAGGAGTGGGGATCTTTGTGGGTTTGCCTCCATGTTGCCGGGACGCAGAACGCGCCGTCGCTCGGGCCGAGTCGCCGACCGTCTCAGATGCGTCCGAGCACACAGACTGGATGTCAGAGATGTCGAAGTCGGAGGCGTCGCTTCCTCTGCGACTGCTCCCTCTGCTTCCTGCTTTGCTTCCAGGTCTGCTGGAATTTTTTCTTGACTCTGGAGAAGATCAAATCAAATCAAGGATCAAGGATAATAATATAAAATAATAAAACAGTAATTATTCAACCTTTAGGACTGAGCACGACAGATGGTGTGTTTTTTGTCACTGTTGGATTAAATTGCTGGAAGCAAACATAGAATTCATAGTAACTTGCATTTATTACATCCAAATAAATACTGAAAAATAAGTAGTATTAACAAATTGATCCACTCTAAAAACACGGATTATAAATTAATAGTTAAATAAAATAGTTTGAATCATATGCTAATCATCAAATAGTAATTTCACGTGATTCTGGCTTAGGATGTAAGAATTTATTTGATAAACGATATTCTGGAAAGACAAGTTTTATATTTTATGTTTTAATTAAGCTAATTAGTTCTATTTTAATATTTGTGTTAATACATTTGCCCGACATCTTCTGCATACATGTAATCCTATGACCCCTTTTGTTAGCATGTTCTTTTATTCAAGGGTGTGAAAGGAAAGTTTATTCTTCAATAGTGACTAAATTCAGAAACCGAAGGATTTTGCTTGGGAGAAAAGCCGCTTTCAAAATAAAAGAAGGATGTTTCTGAATTGAATCTCGACTGACCGCCTATCATCTGTGTCCGTGCTTTCAGTACGGCAGCGCTGATCAATGTTCCCTCTTCACCAGACTGAAATCCTTTTCCTGACAAGTACCCAGGGAGACGTAACTTGCTGCCTTGAACCGGTGTTCCCTGCAAAAGACAGAACATAGCTTTCATTTGTAATCAGTGGTATTTAGCTGCACAATAAATGTTAAATAATTAAACATTTTAGCATAGAAAGCTTAGTTTCATAAAAATTCTGGAATTTATTTTAGAAGCAGTTAGTATTTAAAGCATGTCAACCTTTAATTGCTCACACATACACACGATCATACATGCATAGGTAACATTTAATGTTGCATTGCATGCATTGACAGCATTATATGTTGTATTGTCAGAAAAGAACAACATTTTCAACCCATTAAATCAGAGAAGTTTAAACCCAACTGAATTCTCACACATCTAATAAATTTGTATTGCTTTTTTCAGTGCAGAATATAAAATGAAGTATATAATATGTAGATAAATGGACTTTACATATTATATTAACATATAAATATAAAGGCATACAATGTACAGTAGCTTTCAGTTGGGTCATAAATGTTCCACATCAGATCATGTGCTGTACCTCTGAGGATGAACCCGGGCTCCCGAAGGAGTCCGATGATTTAAGAGGAGGGCAGGGTTTGATGTTTGTAAGCCAGGGCTTATCATAATTGCGGGTAATGTGTAGGGGAGTCTGGGGAATAATGGTAAATCAATAAAACAGAGATATGGATTCACAAATCAAAAACTAAAAGAATCACTAGATGTAAGAGAGAGAGCGAAAAGGCAAAACAAGAATGTGATCAAATGATGTAAAATAAATGAACTGAGCAGGACAAACGGGAGGGAAATCACGGAGGGGAATGACGGACAGCTGGAAGGAAAACGGACTCTCCCAGCAGAGTGGCGCTCCTCACCTTGACTGTACTGGTTGCTACTGGTATTGGTGGAACAGGACAGCTCTGACTGGAGACGGATCTGTTTGGAGACGCTCCTCTGGATGATGGCCGAGACCTTCGGCCTCTGTAGCGGAAGCTCGCCATTACCTGAGTGGTTCCCTCTGGGAGGATGAACTTCTCTCGCAGCTCAATGTTGGTCCTGCCTTTAGCTGAGAAATGACACTCCAAATGAACCAGACTGCATAAAAGCTACTGAGTATTTTTAACAGTACTTTTATGGTGATGAAGATGTGAGCCAAGTTTTCATTTTCACATGAAATCCATAATAATTTCCAAAAAATAACTGTGACTTGGTACTAATCAGAGGTGGGATGGAACAACTCAAAGGTTGAGTTGTGTTCTTTTCCTGTGGAGAAAATTTTATTTTAGCTACTAAAATTCTTTAGATTACAATAAATAAATCGAATCGAATATTTCCTCTGTTTCACCATTAATTAGTACCAATTAGTAGTTATTTAAGAAATTATTATGGGGAAATTATGAGGGGAAACAGACCTATGAAATAAAGTCTAACAGTCTTATATATACATTAAAAAAACGAATATCTTAAATTAATACAATTTCAAGTTGGGATTCAAATCGCAAATAAACAATGAAATCATAAAAATCATGCAGTTTACGTGTAATGACCTCAACAGTTTCACAATCGGTTTGCTTGGACTGCCAAACAAAGGATCCAATGAACCAAAAGGTGCCTAAACACTCCCACAGCAACACGGCGCAAATCAGAAAAACCCTTCACAATTTGTGTTAATCACAAAGACAGGCTAGTAAACACGCTAAAGACAAAATAGATCCTGTATCCTGCCATGAGTGTTTCACGCCTCAATGGCGATGTCAGACAGTTTTATATCAGAATCCTGTTATCCGTCCAAATGCGTCTCTTGTGGTATTTAAGCTGCGTTCAGAGCTGCGCTTACATGCTGCGAGAGAAGAAAATATAGAACTCAAAGCAGATAATGATAACAACTTGCACAAACTGCATGCATGAAAACCAGCTGCAGGTGAGAGGCAGTTGATTGTGAGCGGAGCTGGTCGGTGAGGATGCCATTCACAATGAGCACTCACACACACACACACCGCTACAGTAGTACACACCCGGGGGTCAGCACAAAGCAGCACACACTCGGATGTGCAGACACACATACCACTGAAGGGTTCATGGAGCGAGGTGAAAAAGTGAGATATTTGCCAACCTATAGGAGACTGAGTAATTGAAGAGTTTGATTCCGAGCGCAACATTTTGCTCCCGTGGTGATGAACTAGAAGAAATGATATCATGTTCAGCAGGGAAAACAGGAAATCCATCATCCAGACAACAGCAGAAACATCAGCTCCTAAAGGCTCTGACACTCTGTGGGCACAGGATGGTGTCGCATGGTGGCGGCTTGCTGGTCACAAATTGTATTTACTAGGATAGTTCCTCAACTTATTCATTCCCACATAACACATAACATATATTGTTTATTGTTTTCCACAGTTTGGTTAAACCAGATAAATGAATTATATCAGGAATAAAGTAAACCGTAAAAAGAACAACTCTTAATAGAATACATCACTACTATTATCACACATAAAGGAGAAGAGACAGAGTGGTGACTTCCCCATTTATGGATCTGGAATTAAGAACATACTACCATCTCCTTTGATTCAGGATCTGCTAATATATCATAAAAAAAAAATCATAAATAATTTAATTAGTCAATCAAATCAATCTGAACTCGAGAGATCTCTAAGTAATTTCCTGGTTATAAAACAGTCCAACCTCTGATAAAGTAATGATCGTGCTCAGGTGTCAGTAACAATCGACCCTGCGCTGTGTCTTCTTGTGGGGACTCACCTCTGCAGGGGTCATTCTTTACCAGAAACTCATCCAGAGCCATCCAGCCTCCGCCCACTCGCACCATCACAGTGCTGCGCAGAATGCGGACTAGACGGAGCTGCTGTGAGTCTCCAAACTGAGCCGGAGGAGTGAAAATAGACAGAGGATGTGTGAATGCACCGACCTGAGACTAGGCAGTCGCCCGCTAAGGGCTACAACCTGTGCAACACTGGAAATCAGGCTGGTTTGGAGCTTCAAATTCAATACAGTGAATTTCTAAAATTTCTGTTGCATTGGATCTTTCATGTAGATAATATAGAAGCCATCAAAGATGCGTTGTTTCCATTTCAGGACTGATTCCTTTCAATGTTGCACAGACTGACACAGAAAGGACTAAAAATACACTTTTTCAGGTTTCCCTTCTAAAGACACAAACTACCCGAAGGTCATTCCAACTGGTTTTCTTCTATCAGTGTCGGCTGGTGAGAACGAATGATTTTGTTATTGATAAGTGACTGCATTTGTTCACACGAGACCTGCAGGCACATTATCAGACCACTAGGGGGCAGAAATGGATAATAATTTGCCTTACTTTCAAAGACCACAAATAAAAATTGTCCATCATGGTGTGATGGAGGCAAATGATTGAAGGTCAATGGGGTGACTGAAGACGGCCGCAGCCAGTTGGATGTGACCAAGAGTATTAACACAGAGACAAAAATTAACACAGGACAATCACAGCCGCATGCTTTCTGTCAAAAAAACAATTTCACATGATGATCAAGCGGATGGACAGCAGTCTCCTGCAAGCCAGCACGTTGTTGCACTTTCTACAACTACTCAGGATGCACTGACACTGATGCAGATCCAATGCAGCTGGCTCCAGTGACACATGAGGGATGGGTCAGACCACTGCTGTCTAATCCAACATGGCGACACGCAGACACGACCAAACACTGATGGCCCTCAGATTAAGTGTCTGTTATCTTATGGTATCCATTCAGCTGCTTTTTTTTACACTGTATGATTATCAATGATTAATGCCACTGGTGATTCTAATTGACCGGATACATTAAAGGTGACGATGATCACAAGACACATTTGAAGAATAGCCATTTACCAGAATACAGCTTTCCAAAACTGCAACGTGTAGGTGAGGGGTAAGATTTAGATTTTCCCTGTTTGCTATTGTCTCATCGCCGATTAAGGACTCATGTAAGCAGTGAACCAGACCAAACTGTCAAGAGAATGATTTCAATTCATTGGTTGTGTCAATACATCAATGCAAACTAGTTCATAGCTTAACACTAATGTGCCTTTGCGCTTGTTAATACAGCAAGCTGCAGAAAGCATGTGTGACAAATGAACCGAGAATAGCAATGTGTTTTAAACTACAACATGCAATTGTTCAATACAAAAATAACTGAGAATGTCAAATCAAATCTTGATCCCAAGATGGTCCAACTCTAAAAGCGAATTAACGAAGAGGGTCAGTTGCACCGATAAGTCATTCCCGTGATACTGAAGCGTGAAACGCAAGCACACAGAAAGCATTATATTCCGAACTGCCAGCCGATGAGAATCTATGCCCGCGTGGACCAATCAAAACATGAGCTGAAATGGTGCCGGCACTTTAATATTGTATTTTCTGAAACTCAAAAGCAAATGTGTTTAACATTTAATACGAGTTTTATCTTTCAAAAGAAAAAACAACAACAAACAAATCTAAAAATCCTATGAAATTGAAAGACATCTCATTAGTAAATCGGTTTTGTGTTCCGACCATTTGCAGATATTGTGAAATTGCTGGGCTAAAACACATTTCAGGCCTGTGTTCCTCATGGATTAAATCAGGAGGCCTAGTTCTACTTCTGAGTTTCAGTCTGAATCCTGGCAGAGCGTGTTAACTGGACAACAAATGACAGTAAACGAAAAGGACTTGCTAAGCACAGGACAGAAGGATCAAAAACGAGGGGACGACTTTCATATGTACCTGGTTTCCAAGGTAGAACTGGTGACACAAAGAAGAATAAAAATATAGAAAGTTAGAGTGTTTAGAAAACATTAACTTCTGTTGATATTCTTTACATTCATTTCTTACCTTTTACAGGATTGTGCCATGAAAAAAAACATTTTCTAATTCAAGCAATGCTGTTATTTGCTGGAATATACTTGAACTCGCCTTACCCGGTATTTGTTGGCACCGATCTGCTCCACTTGGAATCGTTTTGTACATTTGCATTTCGCTACTTGTCGTGTAACCTTCAAAAAAATGTTTACTTCATTATTATATGACAACTCCTGAAACACAGATGTTGTCATTCTTGTTGAGACGTCACCTCATCCTCAATTTTGTCAGCATCTGTTAACGGTTTGTAGGCCTCCTTATTGGGATGAAGGGCTGCCACGAACTCATAGTAGTCAATGTAGCCGTCACCATCTCGATCAAATATGTCTGCCACGGCGCTCATTTCCAGACGACTCGTAGGGAATTCTATTGGAGAGTCAGCGTCAGAAAAGCGTTTCTCCAGGCGGTACACATTTGTTTGTGCGTTTATGTGTCGAATTCTTACTGGAGGAGAGAATGCCTTCTATAAACTCCTGCCGGGTCACCTTCCCGTCTTGATCTTTATCAATGCGGCGGAAGAAGTCCATCACACGAGACTTCTTATGGTTCATCCAGCGCATGTAGCGCTTGCGCCACACATCAAAATCAAAGTTGGCAAATTCTTTCAACTTAAAAAAAAAAGGATCAGATGAAAACCCATTCATTCATCACGGGGACGTACATCGCGCAACTTTTCAGACTTAGGATCACATTTACAAGTAATTTAGAGTCTCCAGTTCACCATTATTGCATGTAATATGCAATAATCGTGAATTATCGACATCACAGGAAGGCCCAGTGTCCTGATTCTAATCAACAAACAACAAGAAAAGCACACATTTGTAAAATAAATAAATAAATACAAAGGATTGTGTTTTGTTACCTCTTCCAGTCTGTCCATGGCATCATTGAGTTTCCGCCTTCTGTCCAAAGCCAGCAGCCACACATGCTGCCACTTTGTGACCAGCAGATTAACGCGGGGATTCTTGGTTTCAATGGCAGCTTGCGTCGCCGACGTGTACAAGGTTTGAGTGGGGGAACGCTTTCCTGTGAGTGGAAGACAAAAACCTTCGCTGTCTAAATCAGGAAGAACAGAACAATGACATCATTCCAGGTGCTGAAATGGTCGCTTCACCCTGCTGTGAGTCAACACCGGCCAGATGGCGCAGGGTCATGTTTGCGGGATACATACTTCCAGTTCTTCCTTTGCCGAGCACTGGGATGTGCGACTGGTTCAGCGGCTCCACGGCCGCCTTCCTTTTGTGTGTCTTGGTGATTTTGTCAACATCTGGTTGCTTCCTGGTCATTTCCTCCATGAAAGCCTGCAAGGGAAAAACAATAAGTACACACACAATCAAGTACTGAACACACTGCCGGCGCTATTCTAAACAATTAATGAAACTGTGACAGCAACAATCTAAAGAAAAAGCCCCAGTTCCGCTTCACCTGGTGTTCTGCTATGAGACCTTTGACCTCCTCGACCTCCTGCGGCAATGACTCCTTGTCCTTGTCGTCGAGGTTGCTCTCAGCCCACTGCAGCCACGTCAGCAGGTTCTCCAGCAGCTCCTGAGTGGCTAACAGCTCACTGAGGGCCGTAGCCAGCCTCTGCTGGTGCTGCCTGGCCCAGGCTTGCACCTATAACAGCAATATCACACCCGTCGCTCATATTATTGAGCGACATGCTGAGGTGCACGGAAGGGTAACCTCATGTTTGTAGCTAGAAGCATCCAAACTGTCGTTTCGTGGTAAATGTGGCTCCGACAGAGCTGAAGGATGTGAAAGAAAAGCTGCTGCTGTGAACTGACCTCCTCAAACCGGGCCTTAATGATGGTGTTCCAGTGTTTGATGGTTGTGATGGAGTCGGGATGGCAGATGGTCAGAATAGCCTCCCCCATGCCAGTTGCCTTACTCAGAGCCACTCGCTTGTCCTCTTGCTTCTTCATGAACTCCTTAAGAACAGCAGATGGTAAAGAGTTTAGATGTAAAAGGGAGCTGTGAAAAATTTAATCATTGCTCATGAGATTTGTCTCAATATTGGAGCGAGACAAAAGCCACAGCAAGAAGATGAAATCTAGTGAAGGAAGCCAGTTGCAGGAATGTTGCAGAATAAGCTTTCATTTGTGAAATCAGCCAAGAAGCTGTCCAAATATAAAATGCAACGGTAAATTTGAGTTGAGTTGTGCTCAAGAGAACGAAACATGAATATCTGCGCTGCTCACCTTGTGTTGGCCGATAAGCTCCTGCAGAGCCGCCTCATCATCAGGGAGGTTGCCGTGAAAGCGCAGACTTTGCTCGGCCTCAGCCAACCATTCCAACAGGATGTGAACGCTGGAGTGGAACTCCTCAGCCTGAGCCGGACGACACAGATCAGTCAGACGCACAAAGCGGCTTTAGCACCTGTCTAGCGGCAGCAGAGCCTCCGCAGTATACCTGACACAGAGCTTGTTCCAGACGGGCCTGTTTGGACACCGACAGGTTGCACACTGTCTCCCAGCGAGTTCCCAGCTCCTGCATCTGGACCTTGACCCAGTAGGAGTCATCGTGGCTGCTATCGATGAGCTCCCTGGCGGAACGTTTCAGAGCTTGGACGCTCACTGTCCTCTTTCCCAGCTCCTTCTGGAAAACCTGCGGGGACCATGTTATCGAAAATGACAAGCAAGACCGGCTGATATGTGCAAAGTGTTTCAAATGTAAAACTAGCAAACGACAATCAGAGATTGCAGACCCTCGCCTCCAATAGACTATTGGATCTTGTGAGACAGTAAACAGGGCTTCCAGATCAGAGGGGCCAAACCTGCTCTAGCTTGCTCCTCCGGAACGTATTACAAGACTCCTTCTGGACTCTTTTTCCCATCATGCCATTCGTGTCCCTCCCTCTTAAAGTGGCAGTTTACAGCAGAGGCACAATTCCAGATGTAAAAATAATTCTAGAATCTGGACCCAGATCCGGATCAACGCCATTCTCGGGGAGGACCGAGCCACGGACAGAACCTTGCTTGTGTAATAAAAATTTCAAGTCGGTTGGGTTACTAGTTTTTGAGTTATGCGCTCGGACAGACAAACAGACAGACAAACAGACAAACAAACAAACAATTGCAATACCCTCGCCTCCTCTTCGGCGAGGGTAAAGAAAATTGAGTTTGGTGTTAAAATTAAACACCACTTATAACTTCAGTGGAAAAAGTGCAGAGCGGAATTTTATCTTTGTGGATCACAAACGCATTCTGTGCAGCCGGCTCACATTACGCTGTTGCCGACACACTGCAGTTATTATTAATGATGACAATGGGAATACGCAAACATGAGAGCATCGGTTTTCCAGACATCCTTACTTGACACAAAACTCTGCAGTCCTTTTGTTGATTGAATAAATAGTCCAAATAAGGTGTGGCTCAAGTGCGGTTTGTTTTCCATTGTGACATGAACCAATGAATAAAGGAAGGAGAGTTCGTGTTGATGCAGCAGTGAGATCCTTTATACTTACTGTTAAAGCCGGGTATCCATTACGACACTTCAGACAGTTTTAAAGACCAAAGTCAACAAAGTGGGACAATCCGGCGTTCAGAGTCGTTTTATACCTTGTGGTTGTCTATCAGGTTGAGAACCAGGTCGATGTCGCCGTGCACAGGCTGGTCCTCGGCCAGCTGAGGCTCCACTCTGTACAGCCAGTCAATGAGAGCCTGGAGAGCGTCCGTAAACTGGCCCGAGAACAGCAGGGCTTCCTCCAGTTTGTTTTGTCTGCAGAGGAGCCCAGATCATCCGCAGTGAAAGAAAATGTCTCAAGAAGGCTGGTGAAAACGCTGACTAGTGTTTCATAAGGGGAAAATAGAGTAACAAATCGGGGGGGGGGGTTTCTTTACCTTTCAACTGACTTGCCACAAACAGTGTCCCATCTGTCCCTCAGTTCGCTCAGCATGTCATTCAGCTTCTGATTATCGTCCTGGAGGGAGGTCTTTTCTTTCAGCGCCCGCCCGGTCCGAGTGGTGGTGTCATACACAGAGTGCTTGCTGCCCAGAGCCTTTTGGAACTCCTGCGAAAGAGAAACATTGACAACCTTTTAAATCTTCTTCTTCGTACTGCTGCCATGTCAGATCTTATCCTAATCTGTGTGTACGCGTGTTTCGTAATAAATAGCACAGTCAAGGGAGAACAAAAAAATTGGGGGTTAAAGCTCAAGAGCCGCTGCTGCTCAGAGATTAAACGTATTCAAGCAATGTCACCCCTAATACATTTGGTCCATTCTGGGATTATGATAGGATTAGTACAACATCCCCACATAACACTGCAGAAACAACAAGAGAGGGCTGGTAGTATAAAGCAAGCAATACTGTAATTCCTGTGAATATCTTTCACTGCTGGATTGCTTCCACTTTGCATACATTGTACCTTAAAAATGAAGCAGTAACCGCTGCCTAGATGCTGTTTCAGTTAAATGAATGCACCTCTACCGATGGGATTTGATCATTATTCTGGGGAATGATAAATCAATGCTCGGTAACCTTATGCTGTGCCAGCTGCATCTTGATTTTGTCTGGCTCATTAGCAATTTCCACTTCCGAGTCCAGAGTCTTGTCAGAGTCGTCCAACCACTCCATCAGTTTAGTCCACGTTTCATGAAACTGATGATACACAAGGATAGAAACACACACACACACACACACACACAAAATGTAAAGCATTGTGACAAACGGTGTAATTGTTCTTGATTCATTGCAGGGTTTTGTTAAATGCTATAAGGTTTGGTATTTAAATACTAAACTGCAGAATGAACGTGGATCAGGTTTCATTTTCTATTTCCAGAGTTTTTCCACCACTAATGAAAAGTTCAAACAGCAGTGAAATAGTGCGTCTTTCAAACCTGATGCAAACTAGAAACCAGAACGGCACCTGTTTCGCCCTCTTCCTGGCGTCGTCCAGCAGACGACCTCGCTCAACTGACCGCTGCACCAGCTTCTCCCAGCGGCCCTGCACGCTGAGCAGCAGGTTCTTGATCAGGACCACGTCCTGTTTCTGGCTGAAGTATTTCAAATGGGTTCCCGTTTTGTCCAGTTCAATAATGTGGTCCCTGTGGGAGTTCACCTCCGTCACAAACATCTGTCCAACACCAGCACGGCAGAGAGAGAGAGAGAGGAACCAGGTTTAGGCGAGTTGTTGTGACTTCGAAAGGGAGGACAGGCCTTTTACTCGGCACCAGAGGCAATGCATCTGGTGCTTTATTTCTAATCAGCATTTCAGTTCTCTTCAGAAGTTGCTAACCCTCAGTGACGTCACCTTATGCTCGTCGATCTGAAACACGATGGTGTCCATGATGAGGGATGCGGGGGAAACCATGTTTAGCGTCTGCTCTGCTTGGGTTAGCCAGTTGATGAAGTCCTGCAGAGAGTTGTGGAAATCTGTGGCAAGGGTCAAGGCTTCCTCCAGTTTGACCTGCAGAAACAACAGAATTAGGAACAATCCTGTTGGATTTTCACCATGTGTGCTACAATACACAATTCTGAAAGGAAAAAGGTTTGGTTGCGTGTGCAGAAGACAGGGAAGGGAGGGGAAACAATTCGTCTTCAGTCGTGCCAAAACAGAACTTCTATTTATAAAGAGGAAGATATACGATCTCTGGAGAAGCCGCTGCTGCTGCTGACGAGGTTTTAATTGAATGAATGAAACAACCGCAGCTGAGAACATCCATTCTGCTGCAGGCACAGGCTCATCATATGACCGTAAACGCTAACGACATTACAAGGGAGAGCAGCGTCACGTTGCTGTGGAGTGTTTTGGCCAGCAGCTACGGTTTTGTGCGGCTATAACATTTCGCAGACTTCTGGGAACGGGACCAACGTGAACGAAAAAAAAAGCAACAAAAAAAAAGCTATTGCAACGAGCCGCCAGAATGAGGAGCGCCCTGTCCGGAGTGAGCAGTCATGTTTACTTATAATGGCCACAACAGTGATTCAAAGCTCGTCCCAAAGAGCCCCCACAGAACAGCAGAGTGACGGATGAGGCTTTGCTTTGGCTCCTATGTGAGTTGCAGCTCGTGAGACAAGAGCGCCGTTGTTCCACGCCACCGGCGCGCTGTGATCTGCAGTGTAACCACATCCTGTGTTTCCCTGCCAGCACTCTGCCTTGACACCATTCATTATCAGCGCTGGGATTAAGGGCTTATAACCCCATAGCTCAAGTGTAGATCGCCCGCTCAGTGGGAACCCCGAAGCTGCGAACTGTCAAGCTGAAAGACGAGTCGGTCCTCCGTTCGCAGCCTTTAACCCAACATACCTTTTTCTCTGTCAGCTTCCCGTGGACGGCGTCCCACTTGTCCTTCAGATTGGCGAGATCCTGCTCCGTGTTGCTATCTGGACCCTCGGGTGTCACGGCGAGCAGTTGGTGACCCTTGTTCATCAGCTCCTCGTACAGTTCCTCCTTCGCCTCAAAGGCAGAGCACAACTCCTGCGAGGCACAAATGGCATGCGGGAGAAATTACGCTTTCATCGAGCAGGATGAATTACGGCGCGAAAGCAAGATCCCGCGGCACCTCAAGCAAAGGGACACTATCTCTAAATGAATTTGTCCAACCCAAAATCAATGAGAGAGTATAATTGAGCATGCTCAAAGCATTCTGTCATTTTTCTGATTAATGAAGCGGATACTTGCCGCTAAGTAAGACAAAGTAAGACAACATTCTGGGACTCATGATAATCTGACACGGTCGAATCCGTCTGAAGAACCTTTTGCTCACTGCCTGTTGTGTATTTTGCCATGTCATTGAATTTTCACACTTCAGATAAAACACAAGAGAAGAGCCAGTCTGTCACTCCCAAGCCTGCCATCTGCATCCAGCCTTTCATATTGTTAAACACATACCAGATGGGCGCTAAGCTGCTCGCGGGCCGTGTCTGGTAAGCCTCCCACAGCCTTTGATGCCAACAGCTGACGCTCCGTGTCTTTCAGCCATTGCTGCATGTCTTCTATGTCACCATGGAAACCTTGGGCCTGCAACACACAACAAGCAGAGTCAGGACAAAAGGTGTCAGACGGATCCATTGTTGGCAACCGACGACTCACACAAGAGGATGTCTGCGTTATTCAGTCCTTGGATTCCTTTAATGACCAAAGCCCATCTATCCGTGGGATCAATTAAAGAAGCCGGAATGGTCATACATAAAGCCTTTGATTACTAAAGTTAGGTGTTGTTATTTCAAATGACAAACAAGCTTAGATTTGAAAACACTCTCAAACGGGGACATTTTAACCTTCCACATCATTAAATATCTGTTATTGATAGAGGCTCTTTGGGATTTGGGTCATTTCTGATTTTTGCCCCAACATTGTTTTCTCCCCCAGGAATAAGAATCAATCACAGTTTACTTAAAAATAAAAAAATAACCTGAGCCTGAACATTTTCTACTACCTGAAGCAGAGCGCTTTCTAACTGTTGCTTCCTCTGCGCCGTCTTCTCCAGGATCGCTTTCCACCGATGGTTCAGGTTGCCCAGTTTGCCCTGCAGACTGGAAGCTTCTTCTCCAGCGCTGGATTCCACCAGATCCTTCCCAGCCGTGTTGACTGTCTCGACGGTAGTCTTGTGAGCCAGCACGTCGTTTTGGAGCACCTGAAGACATAAAGCGGCGGGGAAAGGTGGCGAGATGTTGGATGGACGGCTCTGGATCACCGTATATTTAGATATTTAAAATAAAGGACAATAAATCTAAGAAGTAGTGTCTCTGCTTGAGTGAAATGTAAACTTTTATCGTACGTGGTGCTTGGCGAGCTCTATCTCCACGGCTTTGGGGTCTCCGCCAGCCTTCCTCTGCTCACCGAGCAGCTCCTCGGTGTGGTTCATCCAGGCCAGCAGCTCATCCAGTGCATGCTGGAACTGGCCCAGTGCCAGAAGACCTCTTTCCAGTTTGTGCTGGATTAGTGAGACATTAGCCCATTAGATATCGTGTCAAGTGAAAACCACTTGAGCTGCATACAACACAACTGCTCCGTTGTTGTGCCAGTCGTCTAACCAATCAGGCGCTGTACAGATACATGAATACGTTATAAATAGAGGGAATGTTTCCCTTCTTACACATAATCCAGACATCTGTGTTTATAATCATTACATTTCAGCCATTTCTTCGTGTCTCCTTGGTCTGACCTGTCGCCCGATGATCTTCTCATCAAGGCTGCCCCAGAGCATCTTGAGTTCAGACAACGGCTCTTGGATGGCGAGACGATCGGCCTCCTCCGTCACCTTCTTTAGAAGCAGGCCTGCCTGGTGGTTCAGGCGCTCCATCTCGATCTGCAGCTGATAAGCCTCTCCCTTAAACTCCTGAAAGGCACAAGTGAGCAGCACAGGGTTACACCCAGTCAGCCAGCACAGGCACAAGTCTGTACAGACAACGACTAGATTTGTCTTTGTGTGGCTACTTTATGAAGCTGACTACTTCAGAGCCTTTGTAGCTGAATGAAACAGGAAAGAATGACCAGGATATGAATCAACCACTTAATAAAAAGACAGGTGGTAGATGAAAGAGCTTGAAAATACTGCAATAAAAGCAACAAAGTACATTTAGAAAATTAGAAAAAAAAACGTTCCAGAATAGAAGAGAATCCATTTGTTTTTAACCATGCTAGAATATTCTGCTGATATATATATATATAATATTTAAAGGCAAATACAACACTGTACCTTGAGCTCTCCAATCTGCTGCTTGACAGTTTCCAGGTCTGTACCCACAGGGGACATTAAATCCAGTTTGCTCTCTAGAATATCCACCCAGTCGAACATACCCTGAGTACAAGGTGGGACGCCATTGTTACAGAGAGAAATCAAAGCTTGGTTCACAGGGAGTCCAGTTTCACATAGAGTGTTGTGTTTAGGTGGAAAATAGGAAAGCCAACATGGTAAAAAAAAATAAAAAGCAAGCCCTAAAAATAAATACTGAAACCTAATACTCGCAAGTCAAATTAAAGCAGCCACGAACTGCTATTCCTTTTTTAAGAAGACGATACTGATTCAAAGTGTGAGCCAAATAACGCATAGCACTGTGGTTGGAGTTTATTCCTTCAAACCAAACAGGTCTCCCATAAAAAGCTGCATCACTTCAGTCAAGTGCAATAACTATCCGCTGTAATCTGTGGCTTCATCTGAAGGCCTTGTAAACTCTCTGGAACACTGTCTGACTTTCAAAAGCACATATCTGCCTCAAAGAACAAATTTAATCTGCCGTGCTGTAATATAATAAAGACAAATTAAATCGCCAATGAAAGTCACAGGAACTTCTCAATCTCAAGATTTGAGAAAAAAACAACTTCTGTGCAGCAGTTGAAAAGCATTGAATTATAATAAAGAAATAAAATATTTAATTATGCGTTAATTATTTCAGATTGTTGATTAGATCTTTGATCAGATTACAATTAAATACCTGAAGGCCATCCTGAAACTGCACAGCAGCCTGCATGGCTTCTTCCAGTCTCTCGACTCGCTCCCTCCACGTCTTATTGAGATATTCCCACGCCGAGTTCACCTGGAAAAAGGACACAATTACGTCTCTGCAAGCCGTTCGCCGGCAAAGAAAACAACGCAAACACGCAAGAGGATTAGCAAGGGGAGGAAAAAGAGCTCTGAAAAGGTGAATTGGATTTCTATCGGTTACCTCGTCGATACTTTTCTTTATCACCGGTTTATCAGGTTCTCCACAGGCAGTCATGAGTTCTGCACCCTGGTTCTGAACTACATCCAGCTCTTCCTGCAGCCCATCAATCTCCTCCTTAAATCCCTGTAAAAAAATAAAAAAGAGCAACTTATAAAACAAATAGGAACCATCGCTTTTAATTGTCCACTGGCTTATTCAATAACTTCTTCCTGACCTCCACAAACTCCTGCTGCTGTTTGACGACTGAAGGATCGACTCCCGGCTCCTCCAGGTCTCTCAGCAGGTCCTGGCTGTCCTTGATAGTGGCGAGAAGAGCGCAGTGGTCGCACCAGAACTTGTCGGCTAGGTCCATCACATCCAGCAGCTTCGCCTCCCGCTCCTCCAGTAAGGCCTGGATGTCGCTCCAGAGGAACACCATCTGGTCCAGTTTGTCCTGTACAGCTTGTAAGGGGGGGGGGGGCAAGTAACAATGATTATGAAAATACAAAGAAACATAACAGCATGTGTTCCTCTCCCTCATTGCAGGTTTAATGAGAAACTGCTTAGTCTCTGTCTGCAGATCGGATGTTCCCTTTCACCTCACAAAAGAAAAAATTCCCATTAAAACCACACCTGGACAAAAGCGTTGCCAAAACTCAAACCAAGATCTTCAACCAAGGATTTTAAAATGCTCTGAAAGGGGAAGTGTTCAAGGGCATCAAGGAGGATTGTTTTCCATTTGTTGCTTTGTTACTTTGCTCGGCCGTTAGCAGAATTACAGAAATCCTTCCGGACCAATTGTCATGGATCTTGATGTAAGGGTGTAAACATGGCCCGGCCGATAGAATCTGGACCAAATACACATCACCAGGCTGAACAGCTACTGTTTTGTCATGTTCTCAGAATGAGGTGGATTCGGTTGCATGTTGAGCCCACCCCCCCACACCCCTCCCCCCACTGAGAACAGCAGTGGGTGAGCGAGTCAGTCAATAGAGTGAGGGAGCAGTCTGAACAACAATAAAACACTGAATCAGAAAAATGGAACTGCCAGGGAACAGGGCTAGAGGTCAACCCAGGAGAAGATACATGGACGTAGTGAGGGAGGACATGAGAGTGGCTGGTGTTGGGGATGGACGATGCAAAGGACAGGGTGAAGTGGAGAAGGTTGATTTGCTGTGGCGACCCCTCACAGGTCAAGCCCAAAGCACAGTAGTAGTCGTAGCAGAAAATAAGTCTTTATTCCTGATTAGAGGTTTGAGCTCTCTAAGTGCACTTCTAGCTGGCTCCTTGATTTTCCCAAGAGTCTTTAGTAGAATTAATATCTAACTGTACTCATTTTTAACATAGGAAATAAAGGATACAGGATTTAACTTAGACATCATACCTTTGGCAGATACGTCCTTATCCGCTCCTTCGGACCGTGCGATCATCTCCTCACCACGCTGCATCAGTGTCTCATAAGACGGCTGCAGCTTCTCTAAATCCATAGACACAGCCTTGTTTTCTGTAATCTGCTCCTTGATCTTGTCCACCTCCACCGAGATGGACGGAGGCTGGCGGAGACGTTCGGCGATCCGATCCAGGGATTCAAGCATCGGGTCAATTTTATCGTGGAACTGATGGAGAATGTGGAAAGTTGGAATCACTTTGTGGCACTTTATATGTGCCAAAAATATCTAAAGCAAAACGAGAAACAATCCTGTGCCCACAGACCAACACTGCCAGGGGGAAGAAGTTACCGTGCTTTATTACGATACAGGAAATCTAACGTTTCCTAAAAGGCAAGGTGAGCTGCTCCTCACCTGGGTGGATTTGGAGATGGCCTCATCCAGAGTCGCAGCCCTCTGCTTGACATCGGTCTTGAGCTTGGAGTAAAGCCGGTCTGAAGCCGTGTACTTCTCTCTCATGGGAACACCCTCCACTGGGCTGAGCTCCACTAACTGAGGGCCGGTCTTATTCATCTTGTCAATGTGGGGCTTGTGCTCAGCAATCAGCTCTCGCATTTGCTGGAGAGGATGAGACGCGCTCAGTTTTCACCGCTTAAACGGGAAGTGTTAAGCAGAACAAGTGTCTTACCCTGAGCTCCTCTTGCTGCTGCCTCAGAGCGTCGTACTCGATGGAAGGTGGAGGCAGCTGGCTGAACGTGCTCAAGGTTTCCTGGAGCCAGGGCCACATCTCCTCATACGTCTCCCAGAACTGACTGGCCAGGGACTGGGCTCGCTCCAGCTGCAGACAGCGCTCTGAGTTCAGCTGGCTGACGCTGCCGTACTTCTCCGAGAGAGTCCGAGTCCTGGCCTGATTGAAGACCAAGAAGCTCATTTAGCTTTGTGAGCGCATTTGTATTAATCGCCTGTTTTAAATTGCAATGAGATATTTTGCTACCTTGAGGATTTCTTTCTCCTCTGGGTTCTTGCTCTTCGTGAGGACTTTCCCTCTTTTGATGATGTCATCCACAGCATCTTTGTGTCTCATGATGTCCATGGAGAAAATCTGGAGAACCGGTAGAGTGAGTTTGGACTTGACAAAACAAACCATGATGTTTAAATGGCGTTCTGTGTCTGTCAACAAACACACAAACACACACACACACACACACACAGCAAGACAGGCCAACCTTCTGTGCTTGGAGCTGGGCTGCGGTTTGATCCTGTTCCAGCCTGATCGCGCCCATCGACAGCAACTTCCTCTCAGCTTCGGTCAACCAAGCGAGTTCATTATCTGCTGCCTGTTCAAACTGCAAACAAGCCGACATTTTTGTGAATACCTGGAAATGAATGACCTGCAGACAGACAGACGGAGGGACGGACGGACCTGCTGTGACTTGAGCATATCGGCGTTGATCTGTTCGACATGCCGGGTGACGGCGGCGCAGACGGCTCTGTATCGTTCATTATCCTCAGTCACCATCTTGTCGAGACCCTCGCGAGTGTGCCAGGGGATGAGATCTAGCAGAGAGCTGCTCAACTCATTCAGCTTGTCCACCATAGGCCTTTGGTCTTTGGTCTCCTTCAGCAAAGCCTGGCAAGAGTTCACAACATACAAAAATCGATTTAAGGATGAACAGTCGGCTCACTGGTGGACACGGTGAGAGGTATTTCACGTCAGAAACACAATTTTGTATTTCCTGAGGGATGATTTACCTTCTGCCTGCTTTGTGCATGAAGGAGCTGCTCTCCCCGAGGCTCCTGATGGGCAAACGCAGCAGCCTCAGACGCGACGCCGTCCAGCCAGGAGCTCAGCTCCTCGTGGCTGTGCTGCAGCTTCGTAGAAAGACTCCAGACTCGCTCCAGTTTCTTTAAAACGTTGTCACTCATGGTGTTGATTTCAGCGTACCTCGTTTTTATTCCATCCAGCTTGCCTTGGATAACAATGACCTCATCACCTGAATAGAAAGCATTTCATCATTAATTAGTGCTGGTCTGCTGTTAGCTCACGAGTTTCATGTCAGCAGCATTCTGCAGAAAATTCACCAGTGATCTCAGAATTATATATTTTTTGGCCGCTTCCACTTCTGGGGTGTACCCCGCCTCTCGCAGGGTACACCCCAGAAGTGTCGCCAGCGTATCGCGGGAGCAGGACATACAACCACTCACGCGCGCACCACACGTACAGACAATTTAATGTAAGTTGCATATTTTTGGAGGTTGGAGGAAACCCGGAGAAAACCCACGGAGACACGGAGCGAACACACAGGTAGGACTCGAACCCGGGACCTTCTTGCTGTGAGGCGACAGCACTACCCACTAAACCACCATGCAACCATTTCTTTGTCTTTTTTTTGATAAATTGTCATAATGTTAAAACAGTTTTCAGATTTAAATACTTTTAAACTTTTTGATATTTTGGGAATGCATTTATAAATATTTACTTTATTGCAGTCTGGAGCTTAGTTAACATAAAAACTGCAAACAGTATGTCATTTATCCAACCGTAAAAATATCTGCCTACGCGCAACTCTGAAAGTCCACAATTTACATGAGATATTTTCTCTGTAAATCCATAGAAAGCAAAGTGGGACAAATTACATTTTAAAGGTCTTATGCGCCATTTCCTCCCCAAGCAATGCATCTTTCGGGAAGTTGTATTTTTGTCCTCATGGTAACAAAACAGGAAGTGGCAATTGTGTGATCCAATTATGCAAATAAGTTAATTTGATGACACCAAACTGTTTCTATAAATAAAAGACGGCATACGGGAAAATGCAACAGAACTGATCACAGAGGTTGGGGGGTGACATTTGTGAAGTCAGACATGCCTGTCGTTTGTTTCAGAAGCTCCAACCCATTAGAGAGCGCTTGGTCAACATCCTTCCTCCTCAACTCCACATCGATTTGTACGGCCTGCAAGGAAAACAACCAAAGAAATTCAATATCCACAGAAAACAAAGACACACAAATGACAAAACAATTGACTGAATGACTGAATGACTGGTGCAACTTAAAAAAAAGCACGACAACAAAGCTCGGCCTGATGAGCAGTACCCGTTGTTCTGCCAGCTGCTTTTCAAGAACGTCTATTTTGTAGCCCTCTACAGACAATCCCTTTAATCTTGTGTGCGCCTCGCTCAGCCAGTTCATAAGGGCCACTTCGTCCTCGCCGAACAGTTGGGCATTCGCCAGAGCCTGCTGCAGCATCTCGGCTTTCCTCCTGCATCGCTCTTGGAGCTCTATATAACTGGCCTGGGTGGCGTCCAGCCTGGCCTGAACAAACTCCTTGTCCTCCACAGAGCTCACAGCTCTGAGAATCTGGCCCAGACTAACAGCCTGAAACAGGTCTTTACTTCGATTCATTATCTCCTCCTCTAAGGCCTGGTCACAGAGAATGGGACAAAACACACAAACAAACAAAAACAAAGAGACACACATAAAAGAAAAATATGAAACAGAAAGGAATTTCAACACATGGATGGGAAATAATAATAATGATGATGAGGAGGAGCACTTGAGTAAAAGTAACAAGCAAAAAGAAAATAATGGAATCCAGTTGAGCAGTAACTGGTTTAACGGATTCGAGGTTACCTTATGCTGAGAGATCTGATCTTTAAGCTTCGAGGTCTCGGTGCCGACGGCTTCAGAGTTGGCCAGGTGTTTTTCTGTGGCTCCGAGCCACTCGCCCAGGGGCTCCAGTGATTCGTGGAACTGCTGAGTGACCACTAAGATGCTCTCGAGTTGTTTGTGCCTGATAAATATATGTTCAAATAATAACAGCAGTGAATTAGGAACAAAGTGCATGGACAGGGTGCCGGACAAGTTCATTCCAACCAGACCGATTAAAAATATGTGTTTATTGGCTACATATAGTACAAATAATGCTTCACGGGCCCATTTGTACTTTAGGCCAGAGGACGATTTTTGGAGTTTTACATTATGAACTACTTTGGCATGATTGATAAATAGTTATATATTTTTTGCTCGGGCTTTGTTGGCATAATCAATGAAGTGCAACTGCCCTATCCCGTCAGGTGTCATCTTGATCTTGTCATCTTGACCACGTGGCTTGTTAAATTGATGATGTGGAAAAGTTCCTTTATTTGAATCCATTTCAATAATTTGTTGATCCATTATTTTTCCAGGAAGCTTAAATTGAAATACAAGATCTCTTCTTCTTATGGAGTCCTTTCAAAAGGACTCTCATCCTAATCTTCTACCGAGCTTGATAAAAATCTGTCCAGTGTGTGATCATCCAAACAGGCAAACAAAATTAGATAGAAGTACCGGTAGGTGAAAACATAACCTCTATTGGAGTGGTAAAAAACTAGAACAAAGTAATCACAGAGTTTTGTTGTAGTATTCACAATATTGAATACTAAAGATTGCTGATTCTGCGGGATGGCGAACGCCGCTGGAGTTTAAACAGACCTGCTTTCCGCCTTCCTGAGCAGAGCGTCCCACCTCTGCCCCAGGCCTTCTATTTCTTTGGCAACCTTCTCGTTATCCACAGACTCGGCCAGTTCTGCAACCTTCCCTCCCTCCTTTTTAATCAGCTCGACTGTTGGTTTTCGATCATCCAGCAGTCTCTGTAAGAGCTGTCAAAGGCATACAAAAGACACGAGTTATTGGGTGGCCTTAATGGGCTCAAACCGAGAGCCAAGCTCGGCGGTCAAAAACAGTCAATCTTACAAGCACAAATTAAGTGTCCGGTAAACTGGCAGCTACACTAGTGCTGAACAAAGCATGCCAGTAAAATAAGGAGAAGGGTTAAAGTTGTTTGGGCTTTCTCCCGCTGAAGTGGTAAACTTAAAATAGAACTATTGTGTACTTGTACACTATATATTTTTGTGTTTGTATGGAGGTACCAGCTTACTTTCTGCTCTTGTATCTGCGCCTTGACCACTTTGAACTCTGCAGACGGAGGTTTCTGATTGGCCACAAGCTCCTCTGTGTCAGTCAACCAGCTTAGCAGTGACTCCAGAGCATCCTGGAACCTCCCACAATGCAACAGTGCTTCGTGCAGCTGGGCTGAGCGGTCAGCAATCTGCAGAGCACATGGTAAATATAGCTGTCACCTGTTTTAGGGTCACATTCACCAATGCCCAGTTGTGCTAGAACAACTAGCAAAAAATGAATGAGTCGAATCAGATCGGCGCTTCAAACATTTTACCTTTTTATTGAGGGTATTCCACTTTGTATTTATTCCTTCCAGGTCCTCCTCGGGCTTTTGGGTGCTGGTGCCTTTGGCAGCAGTTTGGATCAGGCTCTGGCCGAGGGAGTTGATGTCTCGAAGCGCCGTCTGCAACGGATCAATGTCTTGTTTCTGGAAAGCCTAAAAACATGTTGAACAAATCAGAATACATATTTTGTTAGTGCTCAGATGACATCATGGCCTGTCTCATTTTGGGGTTCATGAAACCTACGGGGTTCTAATTGAATTGTAAAGAGCAGACTGATTCATTATGCGGTTGGCGAATGAGAATGTTTGGGAAAGAGTTCACATTTTGTAGTTGATTCAAACAATTAGAAGTTTACAGTGTGTTTAATTATGGAACTGCTCCCATTCTTGCACTGAAGCACAGTACAATAGTATATATATACACAAACACTATGAAAGAAGAGCCGTAGCAACCAAATACTGACTCCAAAGACATCACCTCTGGTTTAATGTTAATAATCCAGTTGACCTAACAACTATCCAATCAGACACCATCTTCACACAGCCCTCCAGGTTGAAGCAGGCACACTCATGTAATCAGATACGTAAGAAAAATAGCAGCGGTGAGAAATTACTCTCAAAAGATATATTGTAGGGAAATATGAAGGAGCACTAATGAGCGAAACGCAGAAAAGACAGGAGGCACCTGTGGGGAGAAATAACTCATGGGGTCCATTTCAGGATATGCAGCGATGGCATTGAGTAAAGTCTCGATCTCCTGCTCGCCCATGTGCTGAAGTGTCTGTAAACTTTGTGGTAGACGTGCCTCCACTGCCTGCAGGAACTCTTCCAGCTCCTCTGTGTTGTATCTCGATGCTGTACACGCTTGTGTTCTCGGGTGCCTCTCTCTGGGTGGAGATGCGGCATGTCCACTTGTCTCAGGCTGTGTCACCACCACACTGACCAACTCGCAGTTGTCTTGAGGAGACACGTCCTCCAGCAGTTCGGCGGTGGATAGCTCATCATAGTCTGCTAAAGTCCGAGAACGCCAGCCAGAGCTGTCGTTTCGAGCCCTTGGCCCTGACCCGGAGGAAAACCTCCCTGTGGAGAATCCATTGTTGAAGGGATCCTTTTCATTTAGACGGACGACGCCGGGTTCTGTTTGTCGGGGCTCTTTGACCAAGCTTCTACTATGGTAAAGAGACAGGCTGTCCCTCGCAGGTGAGAGAAGGAACTCCTCCTGTCCCGAGCTGAGTGATCGTCTGGTCCTCAGGTCCCCGGACATGTGCATCGCCTCCGAAGATGAAAGGCTCCTCGTCCCGGGACCGGTTCTTTTGTGCAATCTAGGACCGTTGCGATCCCTCTCCACAGTCGGGCTGTACAGACCCGAGTCCTCTTCAGACGTTAAAGAGCTGGTGACACTCTGCCCTCTTCTGCCATTGATCAACCTTGGCCTCTCAGCACTGCCTGAACACAAGGTTCCGCTGCGGCTCGCGTACTCCTCCAGATTAGTGGGGACGAAAGTCCTCCACGAGCGCCTATGATCCTTCTTCTCTCCTCCATGGAGACGTGACTTGGGCAGAACCGTATCAGTCACCCTGATTATGTGTCCGTTGAATTTAAGTCCGTCAAAGACCGCACGCTCATCCAGCATTGCCGGTTTGCGGTTCCGCAGCTCGAAGGAACTGGAAGCAGAGAGAGCTCCGTTTCCACACAAGCTGCTGAAGTCTAAGGTCCGGTGAGTGTAAGGCAGGGTGCCCGTGAAGTGCCTGGACGAGAGGCTGCCTTTGGAGCCTGAGTCGATCTGCTCATTGAGCCGGACAGTATCGTAAATGGATCTCTGGGGCACATAGCAGTCATCAATGTTCAGGTCCTCCTCCTCCCCTTTCCCCACACAGGAAGGGTTTTGTCTGAGGCAGTCTGGCCTGCTCAGTGGTTTTCCCATGCTAAAACAAATGTTGTTACTCACAACAAAGAAAAGATTAAGGCTGCAGTGCCGTCCTTTGAGGTAAATGTTGCATCGGTGCAAACTGGGTCATTTAAAAAGGAACCAAGAAGTAATTGTGTGCAAATCAATGTTTTTTTTCTCTTCTATTAAAAAGGCGTTAACAAATAAATACTCATGGTTTCCATTTTTCTTTTAAATATAAACTCTATAATTGCTCATGAAGAATGCCCTTTGGAAATTAGGGGCGTAATAGATCAGAGTAATAAAAAAAAAAAGCTTTAAAAATACAAATATTTCAAACAACATGAAACATCCGAACAAATGCTCGGAACGTACAGCAGCCTCAAACTGTGAATTACAAATGAAAATTCAATATTTCAGGACAAGAACCCATCTCAAAAATATTATTCTAATCTCTTTGTTCCGTTTTCCATAAAACTTATTCACTATTACTCCGGTCCAAAGTGCTTCTTCGCCCCCTTAATCCTCGCAGCAGCCGCTCGCGCTAAAGGAAAATCCTCAGTGCAAAGTGAATATATATCCAGACAGGAATCCAAAGGAGCTCCACAAAAAGCTGCGGGTCGTTCTGAGGAGGAGAGCCGGTACTCCTGGATAAACAAAAAAGCCTGCCCTTTCTCTCTCCTCGCTCCCTCGCAATGACAGACACCCTCCTGGCAGAGGGCTGGCCCCGCCCCCGCTCATTATGCAGACAACATCTGCCACAACTCCATTTGTGTTCAGAGCCACTCCTGCACATGTAGATTGGTGGACACATGACCCGTTTCTTTCTCGCTTTCTACTTCCTCCTCATGTCAGCGTGGCCCCGTGTGACTTCACCTCTGAGCCATCCTCTGCACCGTGACACGTTCACTTACTTTTTTGACTCTACTCTTTCTGACTGAGGGAATGGGGAGAGGGGAAGAGATACACGGCATCTTTTCGACCTCTGTAGGCAGGACAATTTTGATGACATCACACTATCCCGAAATAGATGCACATTTTCACTTTTTTTTTCACTCTTTTGACTTATTCTGGACGGTTGCCGTGGACCCTGCAGATCTTCTTAATTACAGCGGAATGCTGAGGGAGGCGCAGATCCCAGGTAATCTAACACCGAGGACACTGCCAAGTGCATCAAGCCACTTTCTATGTTCAGCGACCGAGGAGGCGAAGAGGGGATGAAGAGGAGATAATATGAGGAATGTATTTTTGTCTACGCCACAGTGGCTTGGAGAAGCTGTTATAACCCCAATTCCTTTGTCCACTCCTGCACGCATGGAAGACATTGTAAGGCAGACGGTGGCAGAGATAAATTATCAGCTGAGATATTGTGGAATTTTAACACGCACAAGATCAACCGCTGAAACTGAGATACTTCTTAAATATTTTACTAATATGCATGAATATTAAATAGAGCTCTCATAACTATTGAGGCAGCTGTAACTTTAATTCTTTATTAACTTAAACTGTGAAAGCTACTTGCTCTTTGAGTGGAGCAGCCCTCCCCTGAATGCACCACTCATCCGCCGCGCCGCGCCGTGCCCAACAATGAGTGTCTCTATAACAGCACAATCAAGTGAAGACGAATGGGGAGAAATATGTGCTCTCTACAGGAAAGATAAGTAAAAAAGAATTTATTTTGACATTATTGCATTTAGCTATAACTTTTAATTATCTTTTTTTTAAAAAAGGGGAAAAAAGGATGACAAATATTTCTCACAGCCCAAAACTAAGATGTTCCATTTATTGTTACAGAAGACAAAGAAATCCAGGGAACAACAAACATTCGAGAGAGGTCGTTTTTTTAGGTTCTTTAGAGGATTATTATTATGTCAAATGTAGGTATAATACAGAATCAGAGACTTGAAACCTTGAGAGAGAGAAAAAAAGGCAACATGATGACCTCACAGCTAAACCATGGTAAAACAAAAACAGTCATCATCCTGAAGGAAGTGGATTAACTCCACCGTGATTCAGTCGGTGAAATTCCTCTATGAATCGTAAAAGTCACTGATGTAATGTCTCAACAGTGAGAAAAGACGCCCCCACCAACCCCCCCAGTAGGGGTGAGTCACTGAAGCTGCCCTTTAGGCCACTTGTGAAGACACACATACACGAGGACGGCCTCAGTCCATTCCCACTGCCTCAGTCAAGCTGTTACAAATCTCATGTGGAAAAAACAAGCGTCAACACATGAAGTCAGACACACTTTCAGAAATGTGACCTAAAATGGTAACAGCACATGTAAGAGCGGATTCCAAGTGCTGCCTTGCTCTGTTTCTTTCTTTTGCACCGGCTGGCCTTAAAGCCCTCTCACCTCCAGTAACGAGAGCCGTATCCACTAAACATAACACAGAATACGACACAATCATCTCGTGTTTTCACACTCCAAATAAATAAAGAGTCTGCACAAGTTCCAGCGCTGCATTGCTGCGGAGAATGAGCACAAAGGGGATTTTCCAGGAACAGCTGGTGCCGTGTCCATGCCCCCCTCAACCCAGATTGGTGGTGGGACAAAGAGAGGGTGACAGCATGCACCATGACAACGCTGCTCAGCAACACTTTGACTCAATCAATCAATCACTACTTCAGTATGTAGATAGTTAGATTGGTTTGATCCTGGTCCAGCTTCAGTCAACCAAGAGAGTTCATTATCTGCTGCCTGGACAGACAGACAGACAGATCTGGATGCAGCAACACAAAAAAATCTCCTGACCTATATCTTCAGAGAGCTCTGTGTCACTTGTCTACGCATGTCAGTTTAGATAGTAGTACCGGTACTAATACTGCACAAGAAGCAGCGATACATCTAAATATAGGTTAATCTCCTTTTGGAAACCTCCAAAGGAATTTAGAGGGTTTAAAATATTTGACATCTGTCTGCTGTCTTGCTGTTTATTGTCTGCGCAATGACACAAACACATGTATGAAGCTCGAGAGTCATTCAGAGTAGAATATTAGAACAATTGGGAAGCTAATATATATATATATATATAAAAAGAAAAAAACAGTATCTGTGAAACCAATGGGGAATTTGAATGTTAGAATAAACATAGCATTTATTAGTAAGTGCCAAAGGCAGAATTTGTCCCACTGGCCACATGCTTTTCCACAGAAATCGTTTTTACAAGACTGTTAAAAAAAAACGAACTGCTGGACTTATCTAACTTAATGATAAAGTTTCTCAAATGACTTCGTTTTATTCATTATTAACAAACAATTAGAGAACAAGCAATTTGTTCATCCTTACATTGTCAGACATTGTGACATTTATTTGTAAATTTATCCAACAATTGTTCTTATTAAAAATAAAAGTGTTCAAAGTATTTTAAATCTCGAATAATAATATATATATTTTATTTATAAAATTAGAGATTCTAAAGATTTTGAAGAACAATGAATTTGGGTATTGCTCTTTTTCATTTTATAATGTAAAATTATGACTCCTTTATACACACCAAATGGTGTATATTATTATAGAAGCAAGATTTGTGACGTTTCAGGTTTTGTTGTGCACTTGATGGCTCATTATTCATTTTAAACATTAGCATAGAATATCATAGAATTTCAATGAATCAATTTTAGATTTAGGATACTGTACCTTAAATGCCTCCAGCTGTTGCTTGATGACATCTGTCTCCATGCCAACGACCTCCTGGGATGCCTCCTTGGCCACAACTCTGCAAAGTTCCTCTTCAGCCTGCTGAAGCTGACCGTACAAGTCCTCCAGCTGGGTGAGAGTCCTCTGCACCTGCACCTCTCTGCCTTTAGCCCTGTCCAACAGTTTACCACACTGTTTACTCAGAGCGTCCAGATCTCTCCTCAGGCCTAACAGGTCAGGCGAGGTTTCAGCCTGCAACATCTTTTTACAACTGTCTCCGGCATTGGCTGTGTTGGCCATCAGCTCTTTCAGCTTGGCCACGAAGCTCTGAATGCTGTCTTGTTGAACTTTGAGCATGACCAAGTCAAGATCCACGGGAGCCATGCTGTCCAGTTCATCATCCAGTTCCGTGAAACTGGTAAACATCTCACGGATGCTGTTTTGGAACTGCCCAATACCCTGCAGTTTACCCTCCAACCCTTGGCATGTCTCCTCTAGTTTCTTGTTAAGGGTGCTGTAATCTTTTTCTACACTGTCAGCCTGCAGTAAGAGGTCTGTCACCCCATCAGCATTTGGAACTTCTACTACGAGGTCCTTAGCCATGTCCTTCAGATGCTCTACTTGGTTCTGAACTCCCTCTAAGCTCTTTTGCTGGGCTTTCATGTTTGTCAGGTTCTTGGTGCTGTGGGCCTGAACTCCTTGTGATTCATAGGCATCCACCTGCTTCTTTGCCCCCTCAAGCTGACTCTTAGCCTCCTTGTAGGCATCATTAAATTCCTTAACTGTGTGCGAGATCTTCTCCAGGGACTCCCGTTTGCACAGCAGTTTTTCCACTACACTATCCACTCTTTTGCCAATGCTAGCCTGCTCCTGGATGACAGATTCAGCGTCTACGGTGGCCACCTCAAGAAGGCTATCGGCAGCTGCGTTCAGCTGTTCCACCATCCCTCTGTGCTTGTCAACATCCTTTTGGAGAGCTTTTACCTGAGAAATTGAGCTCTCCACAGCAACTGGATCCACTGTGAGTTTGACTCGGCCCTCGCCGGCTTCACTCTCTTGAATCCAAGAGCTGAGTTTTTCTGCTAGCTCTTGATATTTCTTAGATCTTTGCAGAGCAGTCTTGAGTTTCTCAGCCTGTTCCATAGAGCTCCTCTTCACATCCTCCCAGTTGGAAGACAGTGAAGTGAGCTGACCCTGCAGTGCCAGCTTTTCCGCACCATCAGTACTCTGCAAAAGCCTATCCCCTTCCCCGATGATTGTGTGATACGATTCCTCCTGCTCCTTTAGAGCCTTCTGGGATTTACTTTGCTCCTCCAGGGCTTGCTGCAGGGTGTCCACTTTAGCAGAGATGGGCTGAGGCCTAGTTTGGTCCCGGAGCCTCTCACCCAGCCATGACTGGAAGTCTTTGGAGGTCTGATGGAACTGTTGAGAGCTGGCAAAGGTGGAGTTGAGCTGCTCGATCCGCTTTGCTATAACAGAAAAATAAAGCAATGTGTGGTAAATTGAAAAAAATGGAGTCAAAAGGTAACTGGAAATATGACTACAGATGTCATTTCATTCAGCATAATTTGAATACTTCACAAGAGTGACTGTGATCAGCTCACTTTAGGCTGCTTGGGGAGTTCCCACAGAACAGATACATTTCACTCAGTCAACACAAATAGAACGGCCATTTCTCGCCAAACATTACCGCATTCATATATTGGGTTAAGTTAAAAGGCCAACCTGCTTTCTCTTCCAGCTGTTGGAAAGGCTTGCTGATGCTCTCCAGCTGTCTGGCTAGGTCTGCTTTGAGATAGTCCTCCGTCACCAACGCTGTGAGCTCGGCGTTGATGGCTTCAGCCTCCTTCAGCTTCTTCTTCTCCTCTCTCAGCAGACCTGAGATGTTATGGGCATCCTCCAGCTGCTTCTTGACAGCATCGGGCCGGGTGCTGTGGCTATAATGGTTGGTGAGCTGATTCTCCAGCTGAGTGGCAGTCTGACTGAGACCCCTGAGTAACTCCTGAAACGTCCCCGTCTTAACCATGGCTTGGTCAATGAGGCTGTCTCGCTGGTCGAGCTGCCCTATGAGGCTTTGCCACATCTGGGTGACAGTGGACATCTGTTCTCTCACCACCTCCCCGCCGGACGGTTCCTGCTTCAGGATGGCAGAGGCAGCGTCCTCCAGTTGGTCATACTGAGGTTTACGGCTTTTAAATTCGTTTTGGAGGATCTGAAGGGCAAAAAAATCATTTAAGCTGAATATCCTGTAAGAAACTGATTGGAAATCAGATTTTTAAGAGAGTTAATGACTCAAAACAACCTGCAGCATTCTTACCTGAACCTGCTGCTTCTGCATTTTAAGCATGTTCGGGTCTATCGAGAGGGGTCCAAGGACACTCATCATCAGTTCCTTCTCTAGAAGCCACTGGCCCAGTTGCTGTTCGGTTGTTTGGAAGATGTCCAGATTCTTGCTGGACTCTTCCAGACGTTGCTTCCTCTCCTCCACAGCACCGCTAATATCGGCCCAAGCAGAGTCTGAGCGGGAAAGACAATCAGACACATTAGTCTGCACTAAAGCACCTTTCTGCCCGCTGTCCTACTGCTTCTCTTCTCAACTGTCCCCAGGGAAAGACTTGGCACTACAAATGTGTCGCTGTAACCGGTGAGGGGGGGGGGGGGGGCAAGTAGACAGACAGGATCACCTTCTAATAACATGAACTGTATGCCGATAACTAGATGAACACACAGTGAAGTAGGACTAACATACTGAATGAGTCAGGGCCATCTCTACACCTTGTGCATACCCATTTCCGTCAGTATCTGCTTCCGCTTTACTGCCTCGGGAGAGTTTGGATTAGTCTTAATCAGGATGAGGAGTTTCTCTTTGACCTTCTGGACCTGCTCCTGTTTTTGCTTCAGGTCGTCCTCAAAAACCTGAGCGAGAAAAAAAAAAAAAAAAAACTAATCGCAGAATCACAAGTGTCCCAAGATTGCATGCAGAGCATGATCAAATGAAGCCATTCCTCCGGTGAGGGACGACAACGCTTCAGTACCTTCTGCTGTTCAAGCTGAGTTTTCACTGACTCTTTCTCTGTGGCTGTGCTGCTCCAGGAAGCTGCAGTCTTTTTCATGTCGTTCAGCCACTCCATCACGTCGTCTGTCTCCTTTTTGACCTCTTTGACCTCCTGCACCGAACCGCTCAGCTCTGCCGCTCGACACTTCAGCATCTCCCCGAGGCTTTCGTATCCCTCATTAATGAACGACATGTTCTGCTGAATTACCATCAGGTCTGCGGGCATCAAAGGGTTATAGTCAGGGCTGTATTATGAGGCGAAGATATTAGCCACCATTAGCACGGTGGTCTCGTGATGCGGCGTGTTCAGAACATGACCAAGAAGAGTATTAGGGAAAGTTGCAAATTCATTTCAAGCATTTGTGTAAATGTTCAAAATGACTGCAACCTTTACAGAAAAGGGATCACTGGTTAGTGATAATGAAAATAATGAAAAAGGTTAACAACAGCGCGTGTGAACACGTTCTGTTCCCCCCAAATGGGGAAAAACTGTTGCTTGCCTGATGGACTCAAATGTTTTTTTTTATTACGTGACAAGTCTGGCAGAACATCTTTTACGTTTCACAAGGGCTCTCACACGTCAGCAGTCATTAAGCATGTCGCCATCCAGTTGTGACACTTTGACACCAATTAAAGCCAAATGTGTTGACAGCACTTTTATACCATGTTGAAGGCAGAGAGGTTTAGCTCAGTGTGCCAAATATGGAGAGCAATGAGAAACGCTCTTATTCTTTAATGGAGTTCTGTTGAGGCTTATTTACTCAACTGCGACTCTAGAAACCAAACTCCATGCGTCTCGGGTCCTGCATCGCTGTCATTGATCATCTGAACACGCCGCTGCAGTGAGCGTCAGAAGCTGCTATTTGAGTCACAGCAACGCATTGAAAACCAGTGGCGAGTCCTCAACAGCATGTCCAAAACAATTGAAGTTCAAACAGCAGCATATTGTCTTATTACCTTTATTTGTTAGGTAGGAAAGACTCCCAGGACCACCACCATTAGTAAGAGCTGATGCAAAGACATAAGACAAAGTTGTGAATGACAGCCAATCTATTTAGAAGATTATGTCAATGATAGGGATCATACTTTGTTTAGAGTGCCACATAGACATCATGCTTCCCATTCAATGGATTGATCCAGACATACATAAAGTGTGCTGATGACTACCTGACTTGTTATGGGTCTTTGTCTTGGCAGGGGACGTGAGAAAGGTGATGAGGTTGCATAGTGTCGATCCTTTACTGTTGAGGTCCTGGACAGGGGCGTCTTTGGATGTCCATTCATCTAATAATCCCTGAAGACAGATTAACCAGCAAAGCAAATATCATGTAGGTTGTAGGAGCATGGTAGCCATGGTACAAAAAGGTAAAAGGTGTGTCAGGATTGTCTCTCTACTGGACAACAGTGTGACTGACTCCTCGTTCTGTCTCTATGGGACACATAGAGTATCATCCACCTGTCATTAGTTGGCAGAGAAGACGGGGTGGGACAGCAGAGGCCCGAGTTATCCTCAGTTATTATCAGTAATCTACTGCATGGCTGTCCCGGACTGCAAGTGTAGTTGTCTCTCGACTCACAGTAACTATCTGCAGCTCTTTCTCCAGACTCTTCTCCTTGCTGCTTGGCTGAACTGCAGGGACTTTCCCATTGGTCTGCTCGAGCCACATGGTGAGGGCGCTTGCAGCAGATCTGAAGTCTCTCAGCTGGTCCTGACAGGACAGCACCTCCTCTTCCCTGCAGCAGAGGAGAATCAGTCACGTGGTGAATTCATCGGTAAATGACCAGCAGCATGCGGAGATTAAGGAAGAATGTAAGGTCGTGTAAAAAAGACTCCTTTCTCCTCACTTGTTACAACTTACTTTTCTTTGACAGTGTCTTTGAAGGTGTTGAAAATATTTGTGAGGTTGTCCATCTTGCTCTGGATCAGGGTTTTGTTTCCATCATTGCTCATTTCAGACAGTTCCCTGGACAGAGTCTGCAGCTTGTCCAAATCACAGGCGTGCTGGGTCATCTCAGCTTTAGTATCCTACAATGTAGATATACCACTAAGCCTTTTGTAGTTTCAAATATATTTAGAGTAAAATTGTCACTTATGTTCACTTAATTGATCAATTTACTGTCATATTTACCTGCATTAGCAGAGAGAGTTCCTTAAAGGTTTTCCCTGGCCCGTCTGTCTCATGCAGATCTTGTGAACGCTTTTCAACAAACTGCTGCACCCGATCCGTGACCTCCTCAAATTGTTCCACCTTTTCCTTCAGCTTTTCCAGACTGCAAACTTTTTGCTTATGCTTGTCACAGGCATCGGAGAAGCGCTGTGAGAGCGTGTCCATCTTAGACTGAAGGAGGGCAGCAGCGGAGGGATCCGCCGTCTCCGCAAACTTCTTCAGCTTGGCTTTCATGGCTGAGATGCTGCTCTGGCGACTTGCTATGTCCTGCTCTAATACCTTTAAAAACACAAAGAGGATTAAAAAAACAAAAAACAAAGTACCGGTAGAGAGAATAGGAACAAAATAAACCTGACAACATGAAATCATAGACTGTAACGGTGAGCTGCTGCACCGATTACAAGAGTTCTGTACATACTGCTTCTTTGCTGAGTATATCTCTGATGGATGAGGAGTCCAGGGATATTTGTCCTTTCTCTTTCACATCAGCCTCGACTCCCTCCATCCATCCCATCATTTCATCCAAACCATCCTGGACACTCATGGAGCGCGTCAGGGTGATTTGCAGCTTCTCGTTTCGGTCACTTACAGACTTGGATAGGTTGTCGTAGCGCTCAGCTATGTCATCTAAGGAAACAAACCAGACTGAGTTTAACGCGGAACGGTTTCGGTGGGAGACATTGTGAGATAAATGTAAAAAAAAACAAAGCTGAGACTTATTAAGTATTTATGAGTTTGCTATGGTTATTATAATAAAATCTTTGAAATAATTTAATGTCTAAATCATGAGACCATTTAAAGAGACACTAAAAAAATCAATGTTTTCACATTGATATCTGTAGAAGATTTAGAACAGGAAATGACAGCCTGATTACCTTCTTACAAGTGAGAAGCTGCAAGGCTAAAATACTGACTATTATCCCGTTATTAGGCAATAATTCAGTCAGTGGCGGCGTACAACGTCACAGGCGCCAGCTTTGATTTGTTTTCCTCACCTACTGTTTCCTGGATCTCATCCGAGTTGCTCAATAGGTCTCCCTCAGCTGTTATCAAAGACTCAGCTGTTTTTCTGAGTGTGTCAACAGCGGTCTGATGCACTGTCATCTGACTCTGTAGGGCCTGTGGATTAACGATGAAGAAGAACACATCAAAGAAAATACAACGCCATCCACAATAATACATTTCCTGTTAAAACTGCGCCCTACTTCCTGGAATCCTACCCGTGTGGTGGATTGAAGATAAAAAAAACAAAAAACACAACGGATTGATGTTAGTCTGGATAAGATTTATAGAAATAATGAGTCATTTCGCTGATATAGTAAGATGTTTGCACCTACTGCATGGGCTTTACGGGAAAATTTAGGATTATGTGGTGTGATTTGCAACCAAAGCCGGTCCACAGGCGCCTCTTATCTGGGCGTATCGCCGCTGAAAGTCACTACCTTCCTACAAAGAAATGCTCAGACTAACTGCAGCCAAACGCTGCGACAGAGACAGCCCAGTTTCTTATCCTCCTGGAGGAGTGTGTGTGCCACAAATAGCCAGAGTTAAACTATGCACATGTGAGTCTGAATTTGAACACTGTGCTAAAAATAACTATGTTATACTTAAGTCAGTGGAAACGCTGTATATGGTAACACAGGTCTATTGTGCTGCGACATGTTCTACTTTTGTTACATCTAGCTAAAGCTATTCTGTTTTTTAACTTAAGATCTATCTCAGTTAAAGGATCATTCATTCAGACGGTTTGAAATGAAACTGTCATAAGGCCTCTAGATTAAAAAAAACTCACAAAAATGTGAAAAATGTACAATGAGATACAAAAAAAACCCAAAGAGCACAGTCTAAGATTAATTCATAATGTTTGATGTAAATATGGAAATGTCAGACTCATTACTGCGACTACGTAGTAATGACTCTTGCCTTGGTCTCCTCCAGCTGTTTCTGCAGTGCTTGAGGCTCAGCTGATTGATTGATGGCCTCTGATTGCAGCTTTCTCGCCTCCCCCTCTGAGCTGTTGAGCCACCTCAAAAGATCAGTGCTTGAATCATCATATTTCTTGAATTTGTCAACCACATCTTTCAGGTTGTTGCCGAGCTGAGAACACTGAAACACAGGAAATTAGATTAAGATAAGACGTCCGGAAACCAGATAATTAAGACTGATTATATGACTAGAAAGGCACTCGGAGAGCACATAGTGCCAAGAGTCTGCCGTTCCATGATATACCACGCTGTCCCAAGACATATATTGTAATCATGTGAAAATAAGGTTGTCTGTATATCATCACTGAGCACCAAAATAGTCATTGGTGGAAGCAAAGATATTGATGACCATTTTCAATGTGAATACAAATGGTAGTGGCTGCTTAATGAGGTAAAGTACACATATTTCACGAAAGAGAAATGCTCCCACCCAGAGGTAAGAACAAAACATTTCAATCTCTCATCCGTCAGATCAGCTGCAGGCTGATTGAATACCTGTGAATGCAGCCTTCTGTATCTCGTGGCTGCTGAATCCAGCTTCTCCTTGACCGCAGAGCAGCTTCCTGAAGTATCCACGTGCAGCTGAGCATCCTTAACTGCAGGATCATCCAAGCCACATGCCTGAGCCACGTCCAACACTTTCTGGCCTGAGATGGTGATAAAGCGAAGGTCCCCTTTGTGGGAAATCACATCCTCTGAAAAGCTTTTTTGTCGCTGGAGTTTGTCACTGAGGATATTGAGAGAGCCAGCAGGAGCCCCCAACTCCTGCAGCGCCCCCTCCGCCTGGTCCAGCCAGCCCTCAAACTCCTCACAGTCGTCCCGGAAGGTCTTCAGCTCCTCCTGGACACACTGCACCTGCTTCATCTGCTGTTCGGCTCTCGTCAGCGAAGCCTCGTAGCGTCCCTTCAGCTCCTGGATGTTGTCCTGCAGTTTCTCCTTCTCCTTTGGAGACAGCATGTTGGCTTGTTTGTCAAGCAATGCCTGAGCGGACTGGGTGGCCATGATCAGATCCTGCTGCTGTGACAGGATCTCCTGATGATGGGCCTGTGGGAACAATAAAGTCATGAGGACAAAACACGGGCGCATTTAGGGGTTATAATCACTAAAATATTTTCATGTTTGCAGAATCGGTCTTAAGATGCCATTGCTATTCCTGCTTTTCATTCATTCATTCATTTTCCAAACTGCTTTGTCCGTTATCGGGTTGCGGGTCTTATCTGAAATATTCAGTCTGCTGTTAGTGATACATTCTTCTATATGATGATGATGATTATTAATATTATTCGTATTATAATCAACTTCATTATTTTTTAATACAGCTACTAATTAATTATTAACTAAAGGTACATTTCACAACATAATATGTCCCTTATTCTGCATCTCTTTTCAAATGTCATATATTAATTAAATGCCTTTTTGTGACAAGATGTACTTTATAATAATTTCCCAACTTCATATAAATAAATAAAAAGAGTCCTCTGGCAAAAGGGTTTCTACAATTTTTGGGATTTAACTAATTAATTAGACATTTAAAAATGTATTTGACAGACATTGCATAAGTTAAATTAGCGCTTAAATTGTTTTATAATTTACACATTTCTACATTAGATTGCTTCTTGTGCCATTTTACTTTAGATTCAAATATGATGATCGCTTTCAACAAATGAAATGGGAATTTTTACTTGGACACTGTTTTGAAATAAAATCAGCACCTTAAAAACAATCTGCTACATGAGTATGGCCTGTTGAGACGACGGCAGTTCAGCCGTACCTTGACTCTGTCATACTGCATATCCAGACCCAGGGCCACGTTGCTCCCCCCGCTGCGATCTGTTTCCGTGGTCTGCATAGCATTTCCATTTGCATCGTCGTCCTCTCTCATCAGTCTCTCCGATGAAGGTTCTTCTGACGGGTTTCCATTCTCTTTACTTGCTGCTTTTTTACTGCTCTCATTTTCGTTCCCGATGTGAGAAATCCAATCCAGGAGATCTTCAATTTTGTTTTTACTTTCTTCAAGCCGCTCAACAGCTGCTGCCTAAAAATATATATAATTTGTTAGCATCAAATATCACAATATGCCAATTATAATCCAGCTAATAATAATAACTGTATTTTGCACACATCTCTGACGTCTGACCTTTTCACTCTCCTGTTTTATGGCCGTGGTCACAACCTTCTCTAAATCTTTCCTGGACTCCTCGGCCCGCCGGTTGATGAGTTTGGCCTTACTTTTGGTTTCTTCCAACTTTTTCTCAAGCATGGCGATTTGGTCCGGCATCAGTTTGCTCCGGTTTTCCTCTAGAAACTTTTCAGTGCTTGCGACCACCTCACTCAAGGCACTGGCATTGGTCAATACATCTTTTTGCAGAGCCTTGAGGTTTAGACAGACAAATGGCAGAAAGTAGAGAAGGACCATTAAATAAAACTTTAAAGGAGACATATTATTAAAAACTCACTTTTCCCATGTTTCGACATGACTATTATGGTGGGTTTGAGTCATTACCAACCCAGAAACAGTTAAATAAACCATCAAGTCAATCCTGCATATTTCTGTAATCACCTACTGAAACGCGTCTGACAGAAATCTCTCCCCCTGTGATGTCACAGAGAGCGAACGTGCACATGCATGTACATTCATTGCGTGCACGTGCGCAGCTGCGTGCACGCAATGAACTTAGTTTCGGTTTGGCTTTCAGAGGTTTTTCTGACAGAGCTGTTTGAGACAGAAAAGAGGGGACGCTGTCCTGCAGCATCTGTTTGCTATTTTGGAAAGACTGTCACAGATATTTCATATAAGGGTTTTGGAACTGCATTAACTTGTGGAGAAAAAAGTATAATATGTGATCTTTAAGCTTTGGACTCACACTTTGAAAAAAAAACAACAATTCAAACCTGATGCTCCTGTTGGTATTGCTGTAGGTCTCTGACACACTCTGCATTTTCAGCCTGTTGTTGATGACCGATCAGGTGGTTTTCTGTCAGAGTGAGATTATCACACACTTCCTCCAACTTCTCTGTGAACTCCTTCTGTTTTGCCTGTAAAGACTGTACGACACATAGAAAAATAAACAACAAATAAATATAAGGCCATGAAGTCCATTCGAACCCACAGCCAATAAATCAGCCTGAAATGAATGGCCTTATTAATACCTGGGAACGCAAGTAACATAGCAAGGGAGTAGCTACTACAGAAGCACATAAAGGTAACATGCAATATTTTCCTTTCATCAAAATATTGTAGAAGTTTAGTATGCTGTAAACATGCTTTTTGCAACTTTGATCATGAGCACAAGAGGACACGATGTCCCGTGTGTTAATGGACCCGAAGGCGTTCCAACAGAAAAGGTGCATTTAGTCCACGGTGTCTCGAAGACCTGAAGAATACAACGACACAAAAGTTAGTCTGCAGGAGTGGTCAAGCATTTGAACATGCAAAAGCTGACGTTTAGCCATTCACAGCAGAATGTCCCACATAGGAATCCTATGAAATCATCAGGATCCCCCATATTGGGAGCATTTTGAAGACAGACGGTTAGAAAGAAGTCACAGAGCTGTCCCTGTTGACTGGGAGTATTTTTAAATGCACATCTGAAAAATAAAATCACTTTTGAACATTAAAATAAAATGTTAGAATTGTTCCAACTTTTAAAAAGGCATGTCTTCATGGGAGACATGACATAATCTGATGTGAGATGAATATGCGTTTGCGTACCAATGCTAAGAAATCATACATACATTTACATTTATAAAATTAAAGTGATCACAAAGTCATCTCTGCATGCAGTTCTACTATTATGAATGCTTGAATCTGACCAGTAACGTGACTTACAGTCTTCTCTACATGCACTACAATCATCATCACCTTTAACTTTCAGTTTGCAAACCAAATGTCCACACAGCTGTTACTTCATGGGATGTTTTACAATAATATCTGCAGGTCAGACCTTATCCTGGTTTTCCCTTTCCCGGTTGTCCAAAAGGAGATCCAAGGCGCTCCTCTGACTCACAAGCCTTTCTGTTTGGTCTCTAAATGCTCTCTGAGTGTTGCTGAGGAGTCTGAGGAGGTAGCTACTCTGAGCTGGACTCAGAAACTCAGCGTGCTCAGAAATAAAGCAGTGGATATCAAACGTGACATCCTCTAACTTGAGCCGAGCATCTTTAAGGAGGTTGCTCTCGGTGTCCTGGAATCAAAGGACGGAAATATGCCAGCATGATTATGTAGTCACTGTTAATATTGATTGTTTTTAATCAGCATATTAATCAGCATATAAAGGCACCTTGTTCTGCTGAATCAAACGTTTCAGTGTGTTTTCATCACATGTGCAAAAATCCATGTCATTCGTGTCAGAGTCGTTTTTGATGAGACCCGCTAGATCATCAAGCTTGCTGCGATGTCTTTGGTATGTTGATTCCAAATGTGCCTAAAATCACATTTTAAGGAGTAAATAACCGATGCAACTGTTACATTACTGTATTTTATAAAGCCGATGTGCACCGACCTTTCCTCTTTCCATTGCTCGAGTCAGGGATTGACTCCTTTCTGCACACATTTTGGAAACAGCAGTAAAATGTGTCCCTAACTCCAGATATGTCGAGGACAAATCTTGACAGATTTGTACGGGAATGCCCTCGTGCACACAATTTAAGAGCTGCTTGGATTTTTCCATATCAGGTGTCATAACACCACCCAGTGCAGAAAGCTGGCACTCCAGGGTCTGGTTAATAAAGGAGATTTGGTTACAAATGCATGAATACACATAAAGGAAAAACTGATGGGGTTGATTGGTTTCAAACCTGAAATTCCTCTACTTGGCTCTGTAAATCCTTCATGCTGTCGCTCGTGGCTGTCTGGTCTAGAAGGTCTTTTCTTACATCATCTAAAACATCGACATGGTCCTGTAGTCTTCCAACACACTCCAAATAGTCCTGGGTGGAGAACGGCTGTGGGAAAAGAAGCACATATATTTAAGAATTCCTAGAACCAGATCCAGATAGTGATCCGGATCATCATCAAAAGGTTATAAATGGTTATTGTTTATCTTTATACGCCAACCAAGAAAAGTGAATCAGAGTTGATGTGTATTTTTAACTGATTTTTGAATCCATAAATGGAGCTTTCAATGTTAAAATACAATATTTTTTCCTGACCTCACTCTGGAGCCGAGCCAGAAGACATTTTGCATGATAGTGCACATCGGACCCCTTTTGATGAGTTAATTGAATGCATATTTTACAAGATGTGATTTTTGAAAAAAAACCTTCATTATAGGTAAATTGGAAAATCACCGAATTTTTTAAAATCTTTTGGTATACAGGTATCCGGATCGCTCTCAAAATCTAAGTTTTTTTTTTTACAAGACCCATATGTATATTTAAAAAAAAAAAACCCATCAAGATTCATCAAGCAGTTTTTCTGTAATCCTGCTAACAAACAAACCTCCTTAATAATAATCGTACATTTGTTCCAACCTGCTCAACTTTGCAGCGATGTGAGCTGGCAGACTGAGGAGGAGGGTGGCGTCCGTCTGCAGCAGAGGTGCCGTTATCGTCCTCTCCCTCTGAGCTCTCCTCCCTGATGCTCTCCAGTGCACGCTGCCTCTGCCGAGGATCAGCCTCCAGAGCAGTGTTCAGTGTCTCCATCACATCCTGGTGTGCTGAAAGGTCTTGGCTTGAGGAAACACTCTTAATAATCTGCAACAGTTGAAGCTGGACATTCGGACCATCAGACCGTTCTGTAAGTTCACCGACTGTCTGGCCCTTCACTTCTTTGTCCTTGTCCTTTAAATTGAGGGTGTTGCGCTTCAACAAATCCATGAGAAGGTCCGGCTGATTGCTCTCCCCGAGTCTGTGAGGTGAGGCGTTTCCGCAAAAAACGTCACTTACTAAGTGCTGTGAAGAACTCAGACCTGCAGCAATACTGCTAACATCTTGAGTTTGCAAATCGCTGACATTAATCACCTCTGTCATTTCCCCTTGGCTGCCTAAACACACTTTCGGAGCATCGGTCAACACTGATGGAACTGGAGATGGATTCTGGCAAAGCTCAGCATCACACCCTTCTAATACGTTTCCCCCTGGAGGACTTTCAGATCCCAATCCTACTTCCATTGCAGCTTCAGAGTTCCAGGATGGAGAGACCTTCCCACCGATTTCGGCACTTCGCTCATCGCTTGTCTCTGCTGTCTGTAACTCAGAGATCTCTTCCATATCAGTGTCACCATTTCGCCTCTCTGGTGGAAGAGCATTGGTGCACGAGGCATCATCTGCAGCACGGTGCCATGAAACTGATGAATGTTGATCGACCGATGCAGATTCAGGAGCAGCTGTGCTGGATGTATGAGCGCACTGCTCTGAATCTAGATTGAAACACTTGAGAGTGTTTGTCTCAGTGGCTTTGTCTGGCAAGCTTTCGCCAATGAGGTCAACACTAAAAGCACTTTGCGAAGGATGCGCTGCTCTTTTGGGCAACACGGCTCTGCTGCCGTCGTCGGTAATGCTGTTGTCATAGCGACCCTTACGCCGGGAACTGGAGACGATGGCACTTGACACCACATCAGTCAGCGTTGCGTAATCTCTGCCTGCTGCTGACTCGGCACACAAAGATGACTGGATTTCATTTGTGTCATACTCCATTCTACTTTCCCCGCGTAACCCACGGCAACGCGATGAGGATGAGTCCGGTTCACGCTCGCTAACGACCCGATTTCCTCCTACAGATCTCGCGACGAAGGCTTCATCACCAAAGCGGCCAGATTCAATGTGACTGAAAGGAATGGCGCACACGTCAGCCTCGCCGGTCACCTGATCACTGACTGCACTTTGTGAGCCGCTGCCTTCAGCCGGTGAAGAGGATTTGTCAGTGCGATGAACACAGTCTGCAGAAAGCTGACTCCATTCGGACGGGGAGCTCATCAGGGACTCTTGACCACGAGCTGATGGAGGCGAATGATGTAGATAATCACGCTCTATGTTTCCAGTCGTCCCACAATCCACCTCTGCATCACCACCGCTGCCCACTCCATCGCTGCCGTCAGCCTCCTCGTCCTGCAGATCAAGCACCCCGACAGAAACCGCCCTCTCAGTCGGCTGGTGTGGGTTTTCAGCTGCATTCACATTAATCAGAGCCGCATTAGGATCGCTAGAGATGAGTTGGGTGTGGTATTCTGGGAAAATGCTAGCTTTGGGGTCAGAATGAAAGATTCTGTCCTCGATCTCATCCTCAACAGAACCAGACTGCAATGACTGGCTGACGGTAATGCTGCACCTAGAGCCCAACCGGCCGTGCTGGTCCTTTGCAGAAAGGGCACCACCTGAGGGAATAGGTCCAATAGGCTCTTCCTGTTTTAAACGAGATGTTGGAGGCACCTCACCTGAAACACTTCTATTATTAATCACCTGCAGGTCAGCATGTTTCAGTCCTGTCGTCTCATCGACTGGGACCTTACTGGGAGCAGCCTCTGGGTCGTAATGTCTCCCATAGGTAACATCTAAAATGCTCCCTTCCTCCGTCTGCGCTTTTGGACGATAAGGTACACAGTCCCTGTCACTGCCACGCGCCACAATGTCCTCAAAGTCTAAACAATCAGATAGCGTAACATCTTTACCTTCTGATTCAGAACAAAGGAACTCGGCATCACGGCATGGGCGAGTCGGATCCGATTTTAGCGAAACATCGGAATCGAGCCACGCTGGTGGCGCGCTATTCACAGAGCATGAAGTGGGAAATACTGGCACAACCGGAAGCGCTTGAACATCGAGACCATTGCTATGAATCCCTCCAGCATCGATCGACAAATAAGACCCACAAATATTTTCTTCACATTCGTCTGAGTATTGACAAACGGATCTCTCTGTCACACCAGACTCTGTGAGATTCATGTCAAAGCCATCATGTACAAACAGATTTGCACCAAGAGTCATGTCGCTTTTATGTGCTTCCTCATCAAAGGAATTCCTTCCGTCGTCCAAGGTAACAAAATGAGGATCTCGTGTGCTGCTGCTGAACTCCTCTGTTTCCTCCTGTATTTGCAGCGGGAGCTCTAATTCTGCCTGTTCTGAAGGGTCGCCGATGCTTAATGTCAGAGAAGTCACACTTCTCTCTGGCCTTTCAGATAATTCTGAATCTTCAAGAAAAACTTGAATCATTTTACTCAGTTCTTTATCAAATATGAGGACCCTGTGTCCCGACATAGGATCTATATAACTGTTTATCATAAGGTAGGAGAGGAACAACTGCATTGTCTCTGCGTGAGTCGGTACCCTACCAACTTTCAAACACTCTACAGCCTGATGGCATCCGCGGATTTTGAGCTTTTTACACATAAGCCAAGAGGAAAACTTTTCACTGAGGTGATCAATATCAGGAAAAGCATCTGGAATTTCTACAGATTTGAGAACATCTGCTGTGTAACTATCAATCAGACCATTTTGAATAGCGGCGCTGATGTCTACCACTTCGGACTTCTCTGGAACGTAAAGAGCTAGAACCTTTTCCCGTTTACTGAACAGCTTGCTGGTAAAGTCGCTGGTGGAGATGTGCTGGTCGGACTGGAACAAGGTGGACTGACTTTCGGGATTCCGACAGGGAGGCAACACAAGTCCAATAAGCTGCTGCTGATTTCCAAGCACAATGAGCGTACTGCTGGAGCTCATCAAATCACACTGAACGGCGGCGTCCACCGTTAGCCCATCGGCACTTTCCACATTGCAAGCGTTGCTTCCAGCATCTTCTGATGCCTCAGACATTATGTTGTGGCCTTCATTGGGGTCACCGACACCCAGGAGTCTCATCGTGGCCTCCCGATCATTAAAACCATCAGGAAAAGACCTCAGCGGTTCAACATCTCTCCCCGATGCCAGCGATTTATTTCTGCTGAGGCGCTTTAATATCAATCCATTGACTTCAGACGGCTCCACCTCCTGCAGAGGCTCTAAGAGCGCCACATCTCCAGCACCATCCTGACGGCTCTCTTGCCTCTGGAGAATCTTTATATAGACTGAGGCAGGAATCAAGCCACTCTGGAACGTCCTCTTCAGGGTCAGTGTGTCCCCCGTGTAGGACACCTTCAATCCACCACCGGTTTGTTCTACTTCGATCATCTTGAAGATCAGCTCCTCAGATGCGGCCCGAACTGCCGCTATTTCGGAGAGTGACACAGAAGAGACATGCCCACTCTCTACGCATTTGCTTGATTCCCCCGACTCCGGTAAGGGGTTGACTTTGGATTTGCGAATACAATCTTGTTTGAAAGGTTTATCCCAGTCCAGGCAGAGACGCGGCTCAGACTGAGTGACGTCGGGTTCCACAGGTTGAGCTTCTCTTTGAGTAACAGCAGTTATCTGCTCAGTTAGGCCATTGGTGCATCCAGTCCCAAGCGCTCCGTCGCTGGATTTAAAATCCTAACGAAAAATAAATATTGAAAAATCAATGCACTGGTTTCAGCCTTAAAATCTGTATTATCTGCTGCCGGAAATGGATCTTTGGTTTATTGAGAACAGGACAAAAGGTATACTCACCACCAGATAAATATTGGCATGTTATAAAGGCATGATGCACATTTGTACAAGTGAAGCCTGCATCAGGGGTGCAACAGGAGAGTGGCGGACAACACAGTGAAAGCTGTCATGCACCTGGGAATGCAGCGTCCAGTGTCTTACAGAAAGAGGGTAGTTAGTCACATCCCATACTGTCGGCAACCGGTTTCGTGTCAAAACCCGTCAAACTGCACATTCAGAAAAACGCTGAATGCAACAAAGCATGTTCACAGCATACTCACAATAATATTATTTCCTGTCGCTAAAGATTCGGGGGGAAGCAATACCAGCTTTTGTTGTTGTCGGAAAAAAGGTTAGTCATGCGGATGAACGCTAGGTGGCGCTGTTTTCTCACACACTTATAAGACACAATGGCAAACCGCTGGAGAGAAGAAACAGCCAAGTGTCAAACCTCTTCTGCAGAGGGCATCTGATCGGAGCAGCGCCGGGAGAGTTCACTGTAGGCCAGGTCAAGCGCCTCGAGCTGCGCCTGAGCGGTTTCTCTGTCCTCGTCTGTCATTCTGTAATGACAGAAGTACAAAGAGTGAAGCTGAGACTTGAAACAGTGGACGACTCAATTGAGCGTCGGTCGCCTGACTCACTTGTCACCGTGTTTGTTCAGCATCATTTGTGTGGCCCTCAGCGCTTCCGCAATTTGCTCCTTCTTAGTGACCATTTCCTCGACTGACACCTAGAACGTCAAATAATGTCATATTAGTACTTTTTATCATTACATTTAGTAATGTAGCATTTACAGGCTTTTTAAATTCATTTGCAGGAAGTGGGAGGCCGGTTAGCTCAGTTGGTTAGAGTGTGGTGCTAATAACGCGAAGGTCGTGGGTTCGATCCCCGTACGGGCCGAACTATGTCGACTCACAGCGAGACCTGGGTTCAAATCCTCTGTGTGAGTTATTTTTTTGTCCAAATTGTGTGTACATAAGCCTGTTTTATGTATGGCCTCACGATGCACTGGCGACGCGTCCGAGGTGTACCCTGCCTGTCACACATAGCATGCTGGGACAGGTTCCAGTCGCTCCCGTGACCCGCAAAGCTAAAAAAAAATGCAGCTGTACATGAGACGATTGTCTCATCTACAAGAAGACGTATGGATGAGTCAAAGCGCAGTTGATTCATCTTTGTGGTAATTTATAAAGCCATTATATCTGATATTGAACTACATTTTTCTTTCATTGTGAGAAAGTATTATAAAACAAAAGTATAATACTGACATTAACTGTTATTGATCGCAGAGACACAGAAAACACTATAAAAAATAGCTATTTATTTACCTGGGAAGTGTCTGTGTTGGCATTGCTATCTTTAGGAGCACTCCCATAATTGTTTGGGTTCTGTCTCACACTGGACATCCAGTGCAATAGTTTACTAACTTTATCGCCATGCTCCCTCTTTTCCTCATCAACGGATCTCTAAAGTCAGAACAGATGAGTTATTGAAAAGAGCATTAGTTTGGGTAGAAAACAACAACAAAGGAGGATCTTAAAAAGCTTATTAAAAATATTTTAATGTCACTTGTTACTGATTTGATAATAGCATTCTAACGTTCTAACCGCCGTCAGTTTTCAAAAAAGCCATGTAAAAATACTCACAAAATATTACAAAGCTTGCAATGATAAGTAGTTATATATAAATCTAGTATAGTTAGCTATACTAGTACTCCACAGAGCCCCATTAGTAAAACTAAGTGTAACCCGCTGCTCTCTCACCTCCTCATCTTCAGTTCTCTTCAGTGTTTCACTGGCAAACTTCACATATTGTGTGATGAGCGTCACAAGAGCAGTGTAGCGGGTTCGGAGAGCCATGAACTGTGTTACATCAAACGGGGAAAGCAAGCGTGTCATTGGGGACGATGGTCTGGTTTGTACCGAGCACGCGTTTCCTGACCTTCTAAAGTCGAATTATGGTTTTACCTCCTGCTGAACGGCGTCGGACGAGCTCTGCATCCTCCGTTTCTTCAGTGGGGATTTGTGCTGGGAGTCAACCATCGCTCTGAAGGTCATCAGCTGAAGCTCATAATCCTAAAAAAGGGATTTATAGTTCACAGCATTGTGTCTTTTCTGATTAAAGCAGGACTGGAAATGGCACATGTAGCAGAAAACACTTGCGAATAAAAAAAAAAGGAACATTTTATAAAACTAGAATACTAGTTCATATAAATTGGCTTACCTTAACAGCAGATGAATACTGCTCAGAGTATTTCTGACATTCATCAATTCTGCCCCGTTTTTGTTCAATCTCAGCAACAATGACCTGAAAAGCACATTCCAAGTATTTATTTATGCATCCACATGATACAGCTTTTTTTTTTTTTTTTTTTTTTGAAAATGTGAAATTGTGTTGCACCTTTTGCTTGTTTACCAGCTCAGCGAGTGCCTTGCTGTCTTCAGGTTTGTCTTCTTGGGCCTTCAGCTGAGCTTCCTCCATGCGTCTCACCCATTCATCCAGACCGCTGTAGGAGTCTCTGTAGTCTGTCAGGGATTTGCTGATACCATCAAGGTCCCGAAGCCTTTCAATAAAAAGTAAATCAATAAGTTGTGAGCAAAAACTTAGACTGACAAAAAAAAAGCTTAAAAAAAACAAAACACCTGGCAGAACTAACCTGCTGTCAATCTGCGACTGAATGTTCCGCCATCGTTCACTCAGCTGATCAGCTTTCTCCTTGTGCCAATCGAGGTCAAAGTCGCGTTCGTTGTGCACCTTGAGCATGTGGTCGCTGATGACCTGCGCTTTCTGCAGCTCATCCTCCATGGCGTGAAACACCTCCTGCTGCTCATTTATCTCCGTCTGCCATTGCTGTAATGAGAAGGGAATGAAGAAGAACGAAAACCACTGCCAACGTTGCTGAACTGTAGAATCCTGTGCTGCTGGACCTTCAGCGCTGACGTGACTGCTTCAATGGTTCTGACGTCCGACTTCATGGCGTCTTCTTCTTCGTAGAGTTTGGATTCGTAGGTCTTAGCGAGTGCCTCGCCCCTCTGGCTGTGTTTCACCACTGAGCTCACCGTTTTCAGCCTGCAAACCGACGTAAATGTCTTCGCCTCAGATACTCGTGATGCAAATACATATATATGAATTTTCACTAATTATTTTAGCTAATAAAGGGTTTGTCTTACTTGTCCATATAAATAGAGGACATGGAGTAAACTTGGCTCATGCTCTCGAGGAGGACGGTGAGTTCCGAGGAAAGCGTTGGCGCAGAAGGAGAACCGGCAGCCTGTCTGAGGAACAACTCGCACTTCTCCTTCATGCCATCAAGGCTCTCCTTCAATTCATTCAGCTCGCCTGTTTCCTTCTGTGGAGCGGCATGCGGAAATGATGTAAATAGCAAATACCAGCGTTTTCCTGCACACGTCTGTTGGTTAATTGGCGTGTCCCACCTCGTGCTCTGCGATGCGCTGCAGACTCTGCTCCAGGTCATCCCTCTCCAGAGGCGTGCGGAGTTTCCGGATCAGGTGCTCTTCGTGGGCTTCCAGATGCATTCGGAAATTGCGTATTTCGGCGATGTGATGGTTGGAAATTGACTCCTCCTGTTCCTCTGTTTACAAACAAGACACGATTATTAAAAACAATCACATAAGGGCATTAAATCTCATTTACACTACCCCTTACCCATAACTGCTTATGAAATCTTAAAACCTCAATGTAACGTTCCAAAAGGCATTAACTTGAGTTTATAAATCCATGTGTTTCCCTCATGGTGTTGCGTTCAAGGTACGCCGGCACCTCCTTGTTGGGAGGGGCCGGAGGGGGAAACGGAGCCTTACCTCTTTCTGCAGATCGGAGCAGTTCATGATAGTACTCCCTGCAGGCCTCGACGTCTCTCTTGAGCTGGGCACAGTCTGCCACACTGAACACTTCAGATTCTTCACTGCCCGCCAGGAACTCGTCAAAGTGGGACTGCAGGTTGCTCAAGATCCGCTGATGCTCGCCTGGCAACATGGTCTTTATCTGCAGTAGTTAGGAGAATAACGCTGGACATGAACTTTACATTTGTAAAGTCATCATCAAAACTGAGCCAATCATCATAAAGATGGTGTTAAAAAAACTGCAACTGAAAGAAACCCTTATATTTAAAACACACCGAAGCCACATTCCAGTTGTGGATTGCTCTTATGTCGGCCATTAGATAATGCCAAGATGCCACACTCTTCATGTTGATGTGGGAGTGGTGCCACAGTGCCAGGACTTCCTGGTATAGCTGCTCAGTTCTGCAGGACGAGCAGAAGAAAAACGTAATAGCTCATCCCAACAAAGCACCGCCGCCCATTCCAGACAAAGTGGATCCAAACATCTCACCTTGTCGCCATGTCAACAGCCTCTTTGTTGGGTGGAGGCACAGTAAAACACACAGAGGGCACCATGGCCTCGTTCCCTGCCGGGTTGATGACTTTCCACTTGGCCCGGTGAGAGTTATTGGCCAGTACGCACTCGTCATCTTTATAAATTGTAATCTGAAAGAATAGTCACAAAATGCACCACAGATCTACTTGGGAAGCTTTGGGAAACACGTTGCCATTAAACGTGCCTCCGTGTACCTCGATCTGACGATAATCACAGATGGCTTTGACGGGGATGGAGGATCTCACGGGGCTTTCAGGGTTCCTGGGGCTGAGCTGCACGATACTCTTGGCTCTGCCCACTAACCCGGCCACAGTGCTGCGGTACTGTAGGAGCTGCTCTTTCTCATCCTGGACACACACACACACACACTGTTCCACTCATGCTATTCGCTTGCAAGATGCAAACACGACAACGTGGCAGATCCTTCTGCCAGTTTACCATGGACTCCTGAATGAGGTCCTCCAGTCTGTGTGGGCTGCTTGTCTGCTCACAGCTGTATTTTCTTTGTATGCCATCTTGCAGGCTCTTGAGATAGTCCATGGACTGTTTGGCATCAGCAAAGAACTGCCCCGGAGAAAAGAGTGAAAAACATTAGACGAGACAAACACGCGCACTGTTTACTGAGAGGCGAGCGTCGCCTCACCTCAAAATGCTCAGCGTTCTCCTTGAGATGCGTTTCTACACACGAGCACAGCTGCGACACCCAGCTCCACTGCGTCTGCATGGCAGCCCTGTATGCCTGAAAGAGAAGCAACATCCAGGAACGACAACTGGAAAAGGGGCAAGTTCAAAATACTCCATGACCTTGCAAAGGTGAAACCACAGCTGCTTGCACTCTAATTGCCATAGAGACTGTGGAGCGTGAATAAAGCAGGAAGAGGCTTACCTCGATAGTCAGCCTGGCGGGATGGTGGCTGAACAGGAGGTGATCGGCCTTGTCCTGCACAGACTTGATCGCATCCTCCTTTTCATCCAACTCTCTCATCAGGTCCTATGTGGAGGACATTAAGATGAGTTTCTGACATCCAGCTACAGTAAAGAACCAGCAACGCCCTCCTCTCACAAAAGCAATTAGCATGCCACACAGTACTGAGCATGAAGTGTATCATCCAGTGGAAAACACACCGATCCCCTTTATGAAAAGCCTCAACAGTATCATTCTGCTGTCTGCATGGACGAATTGGGTTCAAATCTTACAGTGTGATAGTCCCTTTTCTTGGAGATGCTGCTGTTGCGATCACTCCAGTCGAAGGCGACCTCCTCTTCCTCCTTCTCATTGAGCCAGATGAGCTCCTGAGTCGCCTGCGACACAAAGTCAAGCAGGCTTTCCAGGCGGCTTTGCCGCTCCCTTGAACAGTTCTGAAAGGAACACACAGACTTTCGTAAGGCTGTGAAACGTAATAAATTCATGCATAGCAGCACAGAATAAGATTAAAGACGGATCGCTTACCAATAGTCTCTCGTACTGCTGACTGAGTTTGCCTAGTTTGTCAGAATAAGTTAGTTTCAGGGGCAAGTTCATCTGAATCTGAGGGGGAAAATATATTTTTGCTTTACTGACATCGGTAACAAGACAGTCCCATTTCAGAATGATCTTTAAATTCTAGATTATATAGGATTATAAGAAACAGAGAGGGTCTATAAAACACTCACCTCACTCAGCCTGGCTTCTTTAAGACTTATTTGAAATTCTTCAATGGCTCTATGTAGAACTTTGTGGTTCTCTAAATGCATTCCCACACTTGGCAAATCCGATCCCCACTCTGAACGATCCAGCTGCAACTTTAAATATAAAAAACAAACAAACACATAAACCTATTGTAAAAACATATTCAATGCTACACATTACATTATAAACAATCTAATGATGGCAACTCACCTGTGTCTCTTCTACCCAGTTTAGGAGGTCCTGGACAAATGTCATGTTGTTCTCCTCCTCCGTCGCGTTGGGGTCTGCTAGCGAGGACTTCCGCAAAGGCTTGCGGATCTGTTTCAAATGCCTGAGGCTGCCTGCGTCCATGCCTCCACCGCTTCCCATGTAGCTCTGGACTGAAGGGGGCTGCAGACCAGGGGTGAGGCCAGAGGTGAATGTGGACCCAGGGGTGTCTAACCCTCCTGGGGTGAGGGCTGGTGTCGGGCTTGTGTTGACGCTCTGTGAGAAACCAGAGTTCAGGCTTCGCGTGATGCCGGAGATCATCCTTTTGGTTTGTTCTGCTGTCAGAGTGTGACCTTTGCTGTACACGGAAGGACACTCAGCTCTCAGAGACACGAGGTCGTCCCGGAGTTTTGATACCCTGGTATTTAAAAAAGGAGCAAAATAATCAGCTGTTGAAGCATTCTGTGGGTTATTGTTGCTGCCACGCAATGTGCTTAAGACCTTTGAACAAGTTGATCCGTAAAGGGGAATTTGCCATCCAGAAGAATCTGGATGTCCACCACTTGTTGTCTGAGGATATTCTCACACTCCAAAAGGTAACCAGAAACCTCAGCTTCATTTAGGAACTGAATACCAGACTCGAGACGTTTTGCATCCTTCACAAAGGAAAATAAGGGATTAAAACTCAAAGATCAAGAACGACAATCTCTTTTGTCATTGCTTTCATCAAAGCAAACAGAGACTTCACAGAACTTACAGACTGCAGAGCAGTTCTCGCCAACGCTAGCTTGTCCTCGCCATTAATGCAGTCCCGCTGAACCCTGTTGGCAATCTGTTGCAGCATCTCAAGCCTTCAGAAGAAAAGTGAGGGAAATGTCAGCCTACAAATGACAATTTTGGAGGTGAGAGGAAACCGGAGAACCCGGAGAGAACCCACGTGGATACTGGGAGAACATATAAACTCTGCACAGATAGGATCCGAACCCGGTGCCTTCTCGCTGCGAGGGGACATCGCTAACCACTACGCCACCCAGTGAGGCAAATATGCTGCTAAAAACGCCATGAAAGTAGGAATGGTGACATAAGTTAGCCTTATCTAATCAATGACAGAACATCAACAACCAGCAGGTGTCATGTGAGGCTGTTGGGAAAGTAGAGCTGCTCCTAAAGAGCCTGGTGGAGCATGCCATAACTCAGCAGTCACCCTTTGATCAAACAGACCATATCTTCCCTGAAGCTTCACGTGACATTAAATGGGCCTATTTTTCTTTTTTTATTTACATCTGGAATCGTTGACCTTTTCAATCATCACATAACAGAACTATATTATGACAATGCAAAAAGCACTGCGGTTGAATTTATCTGTTAAAGTGGAACTAAACATTACACGCTGGCAGCAGCTCATAAATCATCAACTGCTTCTGTGAGACAAAAGTAGCTCCGTCTGGCTCTGAACCTCAGTGCAGAGCAGGGGCTGCACCAAACTCAAGCCAAACCACTGAAGCGAATTATTCAACCTGACTATGCTGAGTCAGGTGAGGACGCGCATCAAATAACACACTAGTTGCACGTACCTTTCTACCTCAGGCCTCAGGCTCTTCTCTCTCTCCAACATGGCGATAATTAATTTGCCCCACTCCTTCTCCACATCATTAGGGTGATGACCCGGGGGTAACTGAATGCGTCCAAACTCGATCCACGGCTGTCAGATGCAGGGCAAACAGACGTTTTAATCATCACAGGCTGTGAGATGACAAGCAGTAAACGCCGCTATTCTGTTTTTGTTTACCTCGAGCATTTTGTACAGATTGCTGATCTTTGTCTTCTCGCTCTCCTTCAGCGGGATGTCGTGCTCTTTAAACTGTAGATACTGTGTATAAAGTGCCTGCAAAAGGAAAGAGATTGCAAAAAAAATAACAAATTCTACATTTGTACCACAACGCATCAGAGCAAATATGAACTGGGACAAGTGTCGCTGAGGATACAGTATTTCCATACTCATCTTTAAAATTTAGATTTAGACTGTACTTGTACTCTAACATTCTATCTAATAAATATATTCATTCATTCATTCAGCTCTGTAAATTGATGCAAGTGAAGCTCAACAAAATGAAGCTAAAACGTTTCAATACCTTGATTTCTGCAGGGTTGTTGGGGAACGATCGATCAGACATTATGGCCACATTGTGTTTGATCCACTGGCTGAGATATTTGATCATGTTCTGGTACTCCACCCATTTGATATCAACATCCTGTGCAGAGGAAAAGGATCATCAACAACACAGATCAAATACGAGATTGGCCAGAGTTGATGTTGTACTCTTAACTTACATTGGGGCTGATTCCATCGACACCATCAGGTACTTTGGGGAAGGCATCGTAAAGTGACGAAACGTATGTGATGACGGATTTTTCATCTGGAGACTGAACATCTACATCTGACGGGGGGGAAAAAGGCAAAATAAAAATACTCACGGAGGCAACAAAGCCTTGTCTTTCAAGCCAAAATCCAAGTTTCACCAATGATTCACGCTACAAAAGAGTCTTTCACCAACTCAAACCGCGATGAGACCGTCCGATCTCACCTTCTGGGTCCAGGAGTCGGGCCACCCCCAGCTGCTCGGCTGCACAAAAGGCCCGCTCCAAATTTGATCGGTTGGCCTGTGACGACACACGACTCATGTCGACCATGTCCGGTCTGCAGCAGAGACAAACAGAGACCAGTGACACAATGCTGGAAAGTCCTGCTAAACTAAAAGAGAGTGCACAATAAACCCCTGAATTTATAATATGGCAGCGGTGTTTCAAAAAGGTGCACAGTTCTGCAAAGGTCCCTGCAGTAGCTGGGGTGCTGTGCTGTATAGTACCTGTATTTATGAATGATGGCATTGAATAGCCTCCCATCCCTCCAGGATGTGGTGAAGTTGTCACATCGTACACCTACATAGCCATCCGTTATCTGCTTGGACCAGAGCAGAAGCCTCTCCTTGGCTGTCATGTCCTCGGACTCTCCTGTCACATGGATCTCTGAGATCTGTCACAAAGACAAATACCAGATGTTGAACGCAGGAGGCTCTGCCTCTAAATGTATTAAATATCTAACTCTCACATTAAGTACTTGTGGAATAGGAAGGTAGTCGATGTTAGAGTTGTTTTATTTTTTGACCGATTCGGGATTTCCTTTCCACTGTTTTGACTGCTTTTATAACTTCACTTGATGCGTTACCATAAAGCTGGACAGGAGTTGTGGCACGCACCAAATAGAACCCCTGATCTAATTTAAAACCCTATGAATAATAACCCTGAGCCCTGAAACACAATGCAATCAAAAGTAACAACAACCAAAAGTACCTTTTAGACCAGCTAGAACCTAAAGACTGAGCTACTGTAAATGTTAAAGATGTTTCTAAGGACAGGTGCCGATGTAGAAGCTCCTTCAGAGGCAGACCGCCTTTGGCTAAGGCAGCTTTGGAAGCCGCATTCACACAGTGAAGTTTTCCAACCTACAGTGGTCTGCTTTCTGCCGTCTTCTGTCTTCGTTGTGGAAAACCTTTCCAACCCGTGAGGTAATGTCTCGCCTAGAAGCCAATTATCCGGATCGCTCACGATCAAAACTGGTTCCTCTCCAACAGAGACGCCAGTGAGGACGCGTCCTCGCCTGGATAGATGTCGGTCCATCGCTGCTGGTTTATGTTGGGACTCCTCTGCTTTGGCATCTGGGCCATGTTGAAGCGCTCCGCTACCGCAGGTGGCCTCACTTGAAACAGCCCGACTTCCAGGACTCTTCAGGGACCCAACAGGCTGAAAATCTTCCGCTTTCCTCTTCTTCCTCTGAAAATAGCGACGACCCTTGAGCTCTCTCGACGCAGGTTTCAGTGGAGCTTTCATAGGGTCAACGTAGCTTTCCTCCTTCGGGCCTCGAACACAGGCCGCGGTGTTTCCCATGGCTGACAGTCATACAGTCTCTTACCCATTGACTGCAACGGGGTCCCAACAGTTTCAGCTTCCAGTCAGCTGTGCTCAATCTGAACAAACACGACTCCGGTGACAAAAAGTCATCCTAACAAAGTGCCTTCCACGATCAGTGGTGACAGGCGACCCGGCAACCAGCGGTAAAAGTCCACTCAGAGTCAACATTTGCTTCCATCGACTCTTAGGAGACTCACTCAAATGAGTCTCTCTCTCTCTCTCTCTCTCTCTCTAACAGGATCTCTGACACTTAAATCTTTTCTGACCTTTGAAACATTTCTCTTGCTTTGCTCGTCTGGCACAAACACAATAAATGCACAAACGTGGCTAACGTACTTTCAGCTCTCAGATAAGCAAGACTCTTGTGGACAGACCTGTTTCAGGCTTTGTCTGCACAGCTGGCACTCTGACGTTACAGCCACCGCTGACAGTGGCTTTTCTTTTATTTATGTCTGCAGTGACGTGTGACGCATGGACGTGGTGGCGGGGGGGGGGGGTGCTGCACCAAATACGCTGGGTTTGACTGCACAAACCAGAGCAGAGTCCCAGTGAATCAGAACGGCTGGAATATCCACATCGGAGCGGGACAGCAAAGTGGTTTCACTTTGTTAATGAAGCCGCATGAGGGCGGAGCCAGAGGTGGGGCTAAAGTCCAGTGGTTTACACAAGACAATTATTACCTCATCAGATCAACACCATGACAGTTCACAGGAGTCCAAATGTTCTTACAGGGAAGTCACACATTACATAGAACTAGCGCACCATCTCCAGCTGTGGAGGAAACTGTAAAGACTTTTATTTTGAAGAACGATGAATAAGTGTCGCCTGAATGAGTAAATACAACGATACTCTAAAGCACAACCAGTGAAGTTTCCCTGAAGGTCAAAGTCACCTGACAGCCCGCACAGGTCAAACTGCAGAGCACTAACTGGTGCTGGTCAAGTCCACTGATGCTATACTTCCATATTCCATTTCACTTATAAAAGACAACTTCTTTCACCGTTTCGAGCAGTACTATGAAGGAGGTAGTATTTCTTTGTAAACGACAGAAAGCCATGGTGCTGGTCCGTGCTCTAACATGGTGACAAAGAACGGCAACTTCAGGTTATGAAATCACTCCATTATCTGTGCTGATTTAACAATGGAGAGAATCTAACATACAAATAACAAAGCATTGGAAAATCACATCAGGGTGTAGAGTTGAAGTCAAGACTACTGTTCTCAATATTTAATAAAAAATATATATATAATCAGCAGCAACAAGAAAAGCTCACACTGCGTGTGTTCGTCGACGACCCCTGCTTTCTAAACAGGAAGTGATTCCAGAATCTCAGGCAAAACCAGTTCTTCCAAAATGCATCATATAAAATAATGCCCTATTCATAGACGCCGATCTGCAGACGGCCATGCTTATATAATCAGGCCTGTTGCTAAAGCGCAATGAATCCTTCCAAGTGAAGGAGAAACAGGCCCTAAAGTAACTAACAGCATCATCCCACACTTCCTGTCTGCATGGTTGAGACCAGGCCAACACCTTCACCCTCATTATCTCAATTGGACATGAGTCACACAGACACATAGATCCTAAACACACAACACAAAGCTGCAAGCAAAGCTGCAACTACTTTCAAACCACTATCACGTAATTCTGGTGAATATACTAAGACATGTCTACCAGACTGAAGAGGAGTCAACACTAACGGGGCGTGTTCACAGCCATCACGTTCTAATAAGATGACACAACGTTGACATCTTGTGGTCAAAACCTCAAACAGTTCAATCCTGATCAAAGTCACAGCCCATGATTTAAGGTCAAGCCAACCGCCAAGTCGTTCAACCAGAGCTGGATCTGCACAAAATATCCAAAATTTCTCTGGAAATACTAAAGCTGTCAGAGATTCAACAAAGCTGTTGGAACCCGGCCTGAGCTTTATTTAAATAAAAACAAATTGCATAAACCCACGGATACAAATTCCCAAAATCAGCCAATTTTATCATTAAGGGCCTCATATATCCACCCCTTTATCTCTTGACCTGTATGAAAATATTATGGGGTCATTCATCTCACCTGAGACCCATCCTCCAACCACGTTTTGTGGAAATACGTTCAGTGATTGTTTTGTGTAATCTTACAGTAACAGTCATTTTAGGACACAGGCGAAAACACAAGATGCAAAGTAATCCTCCTGTCTCTTGCCTTACGGTAATTCTTCATCTTATGTACCGTACCTCATTGGTAAAATAATTCGTACCATGAGGCGCCAACACTTACCTGAAAGTGCAGAATTATGGTCCAGATCAATCCCAGAGTCAGTTTCGGGTTACCATCTGTGATGTCATCATTCCTGATATTTACAAGTTTGACCTGATGATGGAAAACACGTGATGAATATATAGCATAATAAATTGCTAAAACTCTTTGCCTGAGCTTCAAAATTATGACTTTGTATCAAATTAGGACCTGCTCTGTCCATTTTAAACGTCGGCTGAGAAGCGCCACAAGGTGGCACAACAGCCACATGATGTCAGAGCGCTTGCTAGGATTCATTGTTTCACGCCCCCCCCCCCCCATGAATTTGCCATCAATCCCAGTCCAAAGTGATGCGTGACTTACTTCCTTAAACAGTGGGATCTTTTTACATTTAATGACAGTAAAGGACGCATGGATGGGCCCTCCTGCTAAATCAACCAAACACCTCATGTGTGACTGTCTATGGATCCTTTGTCTCGTGCATGATGTCACATCTGGCTTCGACCCAGTAAGGCTGCGCTCTTCATCTCGCCCTGACAGTGGTGGGGGAAGGGAGGCCAGTCACAACACTCCAGAGACAGGATTCAAAGTCATCCATCCATCCATCCATCCATCCGGGCATTTTCTTCTGCTTCTCCGCTGTGTGGGTTCACGGGTCTGCTGGAGCCTGTCCCAGCTTGCTATGGGCGAGAGGCGGGCTACACCTCGGACGCGTCGCCAGCGCATCACAGGGCCACACAGAGACAGACAACAATTTGCGCACACACTCCTACACTACGGACAATTTAGAGTAATCAGTTCACCCAAATGTCATGTTTTTGGAGGTGTGAGGAACCCGGAGAAAACCCACGCGGGCACAGGGAGAATATTCTTGGTGTGAGGCGACAGCGCTAACCACTACGCCAGCTAGGTGATTCTGAAATGAGCGGGGCTGTTAAGAAGCAATTTACTGTGACCATTATGTTTAACTATGTGTTGTGGCATGTATTTATATATTAAATATATACAAGTATATGTAAAAGAAAGTACCGGTACATATATATGAATAAATATCAATGTATTCCAGTCCTCCATCTAAGGTGTGACAGAACAAGAGTTTAAGAAGTTGTGTGGATGTGAATTGATCCATACCTGCCGCCTCTTTAAATAATCCAGTGCTATTTGAACGTTCTGGAGTCTGTGGAAGCGCATCCTCCCCCTCTCTCGAGGCTGCAGAAATAGGAAAGAGGGCCCATGAATGGCAATCAGGGTTCTTCGCAGCATCAGAGGATTTTAAATAGTTTACTAGTACCCGAGACAATTCTGGACATGCGCCCGTGTTCTTACCCGCTGATCTGGTGAAGTTGAGACTTAAAAGAACAAATAAACGCTGCCCACAAGGAGTGAGGCCATTTGTCCAAACTCAAACAAAGACTGCACATACAGAGCATTTTCCAAAATGTATATTTTACTCTTACCGCGTAATGAACTAAATGTACATTAACAGAACTCATCTGAAAGTTGCAAAGGAATGCACGAGGTCAGTCAGGAGCCACAGCATGAGGTCACGAAATGGAAAATGATTTGAAGGGCGGGTGCAACGACAGCTAAAGACCTGTGCTGCGTTCAGCCGCTTGAGAGTGAAGCACAGCGAGGAAACAACTTTTATTACTCCTCCCACAGCTTTACCTCAGTGAATCTCATTCACATCTTCAAAATAGCAGAACACCTAAAAGCAGTAGAGGAATAGCATCCTGGCGCTCACCATGCAATGACGGGCACGGCGTGTGAGCTGGGCATAAAGACACAAGCGTCATGGGCAATTTTCATTCCAATTTATTATTGCATATTTCAAAGACTTTTCATGGTCAATTGTGGCAAATCTGTTGACTTGTGTCTTTTCCCTCTTAAATATACATTTAAAAGGAAGATTTGAGCCAGAAGCTAACTGATTTTTCTGATCACATGCACGTTTATCATCATCATCATCATCATCTCACAATTTGAGCAACATTGTAATTCATAATTTTGAGCTGAAATTACAGAATTAGTAGGATTGGGAAAAGGAAAAATAATACTAAGCCTTAGAAAATCTAGATAATTTACCAAAGCGATAATGTAGCCCTCTGAAAGGATGCAGCAGGATTATTTCTACACTCCTGTTAACACACACACACACACCTAGACACCCACACACACACACTAAAAGGACCACAAATGTCAAGGAAAACAATAAAATATTTAATTAATTAATAGCTAATTATTTGATTTATTTTAAAAAGCAAAGAATTAATTTACCAGTCAGATAAATAATCTATAAACAAAGACATTAAATAAAAACGTTGTTAATTATTTTATGTTTAATTAGAACTGTATTGTAAATAATAAAATTGTTTAAGTAATCATATAAATTACATTAGAAACAATAATAGCCTAAACTAAAATTCAAACAGTTTCAAATATAGAAATCTGTTATTCACAACATAATATTATTAAAAATGAATGAATATATCAATATTGGAATGAAACATTTGTACAATGAAGAAAGAATAAATTAAATTGCAGAGATAAATATTTCCTCTCCAGCTCCACTTTACAGCTTTGCCTTTTCTTTTTTTGACTAGCTTTGTCTTTCAGCCTCTCTGTGACACGTTGGCTGTTCAACGAGGTGAAACAGTAGAAATTAGCCACATGATAAAACTCTCAGACTGATTAGAGAGCATCCATGTAGCCCCGTTTCATACCTGGTGCAGACGCAGATAACAGGCAGATCATTGAACACTTTAATTGTTAGGTATGATATTTATGAATTATCTTTATAAATAACATCAATTACTAGAACACATTATTTATATTTCTATGACACAGATGGTATTAGTTTGTAAAAAAAAAACAAGCGGTGGGGTGAGGAGGGGGGGAAGCCACACGTACCCCCTTATCATCATCATCATCCACCGTGTCTCCATGCTGCTCAACTGCACATGCTTCTGTCCCACTCACCAACCGCAATGTCTTCAGAAAATCACGCTCCCTTGGCTTATCACCGATAAGGCAACACATGGGGAAGAAAGGAAGACATGGCGGCCAAATCAAAGGACATTAGACAATGGATAGGAACCAATTGAAGAATGGACAACAGAAGAGTGGGTAAGGAGAGGGAGACAGGATGTAACGTGGAAAAAATAAAAGGCCACTTAGAGGATGAGAGTTAGTCACGCTGGAGTAGCCAATGAATGACGCACCTCACACAGGAATACATGCAGTTTTAATACGGTAAGGGCCATCAGAGCATGATGCCATTATGGATTATCTTACTTCGGACACGTTAACCAAGAATAACACAGGAAACAAGCAGCAGTCCGGTGGTCTCTGCAGCCGCATACTCTGAGCAGCTGCCTGCCCTGACGTGTATAAGTGAGGGTCAGCACACATGACCTGTCCTACAGACAGCGTGGGCCCCCGCACCTTCTCCAGGATCAAGCAAGAAAGGCTTTACATATACTGTAGTATTTATATGGTCCTGTTACAAAGCCACATTTGTGTTTAAATTCATACAGACAATCTATTAGTTAGTAACAATGACACTGCTAATTCTGTTTAAACCTCAGTTTTGAATTACATTTGGCACAAAAAACAGACACGTGGCTTCAGTACAACAAAAAAATTACTTTCAAGTTAGTTTTTCTACATTTATAAACATAATAATACCATGTGATAAAAATAATAGATGTAAAGCGTGATAAATGCAGTGCATTGCCACGCTGATATTTGCAAAAGGATTTAGCCACCTAGCTTCTCAGGAGAATTCCCACACATGGAACCAAACAGCCTCAAATGAATTGAGTCACCAATCAAGTTTGAACAGAGTTAATTAGCGGTTTCATGAAATCATTCCCGTTACAGTGATCTCTCTGTGTTTTAATGACTGTCACAGCACAGATTCCTGTTCTGCTCATGGCTATAATGATTTTAAATCGCCACGACAACCATATAAATATGATGCAGGGTCTATTAATGTTGATTATTTGTCCAAGTCTGGTCAAATTGATTGGAATTGACATTTAAATTGATTTCCACTATCAGTTGCAAAAGTGAAAAGGAGGAAAATAAACTCCGAGTGGAGACAGATGGCTCGACAAGAGGGGGGGGGGGGGCAGATTCCTCACTTGTGTCTTATGACAATCCGAGTGTTTTATGATTTCATGACCAATCTCAATGAAAACTGTTCTAGCAACTTAGCACCATCACAAAAACACCAGAGTACCAAACATCCGTCAACGTTGCATAACTTTGTTTAACTGTCTCTTAAGGGAATCTAAGCACTAAAGCTTCAGCGAGTGAAACAAGTTTAACTCACCAAAGTGTCTCCAGACAAGACCTCCAGCAGCGATATCAGGTTATGTCCATCTCGCAGGTCTTCATAAAGGTCGCTGATATGCTTGCGTACCTAGATGAGAAGCAGACAGCAAAGGGTGAGCCAACATGCTACGATGGTGACACAACCTTTCATTGAATGCTGCTCGTTATATCAGTAGTAATTGGTTTGTAATCTAAACTGGAGGAAAGTGCAGCTCTTTGAGGATCACACTGGGAACCATGAGCGTCTCCCATACTCTCACGCCTGACATACAGGAACTGCAAAGTTTCATCTTCTGTTTGATCCCAGATTTAGAAAAAAAAAACCTGTGTTAGTCATTTTGCATCAAGCGTGGTATTGCTGTTGTTCCCTCATAGTTCACTGAGTTATCGTCTCATTGTAACACCCTCTCACAGAACTCAACCGTGTGTCCGTTCTCCTCCTCGCCTTCCTGTCCTAAATACCAGGCCTCTGAAAGCCCCTGGCCTCCTGCTGACCTGCTTTCACACAGGGTTTTCATCGCTCTAATCCCAGATAGCAGCCACAGCTGTGGAGCCAAAATAGAACTGCGCCCTTATGTTATTGGGACAGCAAAGCATACCCCCCGCCATAACTATTACTCAGCACCAATTTCTCATTGACCATGTGGTAGACCTCCAGAAATCAAGCTCAAATTGTGGGGGAAAAAATGAAAATATTTAAATGAAAACTTAATATTTATTAATATGAAAAAGGTTTAATAAAAATAATGTTATCTGTAAAGTAGTTTTTACTTGATAATGGCATTAATGCAATAAGAGACTGAGCATTCACCGCTTAACACACTGCTAAACACTGCTAAACTGGTGGGAATGCTATTAGTTCTGCAGGCGTCTGCTCATAAATTAAACTGCAGTATGCTTTTTGAGTTTGGACCTGATGCCAGCAGTGACATGTCAGGAAATAATCAGTGTTGACTCTTGAAAGAAAAAAGTATCATACAAAGAAAAACACGAAACGGGGGGGGGGGGTGATTTCCCGTTTAATTGTCCTGTGCTTCTCATTGGTCAATATGGATTACAGACCAAACAAACAAATATTAATATTTATCATCACTTTGTTGCTCATTAAGACACTGATTTTATATATCTGAGTCTTTTGTTTTTTATCTGTTTCCTGGGAGGATGCCCAGTTCACAGGGTTCCATAGCCATGACTCACATAGGCTACATCTGATGCATGAAACCAATCAATTACAAGGCTGCACGGTAATCTCAGCTAGTGATTTCCTCATTTTAATCTCACAGCAAATGAGACATGCCAACACTTGTCAGTCTGCTAAAGGTCCCATTAAATTCCACAGACAGATGCAGTGCCAAAGTAACCAAATTCATTTGCCAACAGAAGACACCCTGTCTCTGCAGCGGCACACCAGCACGGCTGAATGGCTTTTAATGAGCGTCGATAATATCTCGGAGGAATGTTAACAGGTTACGACCAAACAAGTGTTTAGAGATGTCACTGCCAATTATTCTCTAAAGGATTGTTTCTAATAGAGGGACGTGGCCGCTGACTGCTGCAGAGGTTTCATTTTCACGTGCAAATGAATACCTGCTTCCATATGAATGCATGTGATGAATGTGAGTTCAGGTCAGTTGTCAAATACAGAAATGTGACATGATGACAGGGACAAAAGTAGGAAGCAACCATTGCGTGTCACTTCTTACCTTCATCAGATGCTGATTTATCCACTTTGTGAACGTTTTCTTTTGCACTCTGTCTCTTTCATCTGGAGATAAGACAGAAAAGACATCCAGTGAATAATCTTAGAACTTTAAAAGCTATTTTATTTTTAAAAAGACATAAGTAGACAAATCTATTTCTGGTTTGTATGCAGCTGTTTTATTTATAGCCTGTTAGGAAATATTACGCCTGGTAGCATGCGTTACAGTCATTTGCTTTGGCACAGTTCATGTGCAGTGTTCCTTATAAATAAATAGTTTAGGTGTAGATTGACATCTTGAAAAAAGAAAGAAAGTTAGAGACATGTGAAGACCACAAGAACCAAGTGGCTAAAAAGATGGTTGTTTACCACAGGCTGAAATGGCATCCCTCGCTCCTCCATGCTCTTGACCCAGTGTGTGTTTTTTTCTACCCGTCACCACAGCAAACTAAAGCCCTTTCAGTTTCAATTTGAGTTTAAAGTAAAGGAAAAACACATACCTCGTTTTTCTATTCAAAATGATCAGCAACTGTTCTATTCTACGTCAGCCCAAAGCCTGATTCAGGGCATTTACCAGAGCCGTGACTCATTTCGTAGCTTCTACGAGTCCTCTCAATGAACAAAAGATGCCGCAGGCACATTAGAAACTTTACCAATGAGCTGCTGGCTAAATCACATTTTCTCCAAGGCTACTTTTTTTTTTTTTGCCTACAGGACTAACAGTACATCACATTATGCCTTCAATCAATGATAATGAACAAGCACAGACAAAACGAAACGTTCAAGGAGCAGTGAGATTGACACCAACCCATGCAGCACATTAGAGTCACCAGGTAAGCCCTGCACTCCCTCTCCGTCTCTAACAGGCTCTTCATCCTCGGCACTGGCTCCCGAGGGCTTTCACCAGGGTTGTGGTTCAGGAAGACGGATGCCATGTGGACGAGTGACTGAGGAAACAGCGTCAGTCTCCTCCGTTTCTTAGTTTTCCTGCCTCTAGTGCAGCCGCGACTCTGTTTCTCCTGAAGTATCCAGAACGAGTCCCGTCAGGTTTTCCGTGGCTGCTCACCATTTTTACTTTCCGTATCAGTTTGGTGTTTATCTCACAGCAGTACTCGAAACCACCAGAAATAAATCAAGTGTTCTCTTTCAGGATGCAGCCAGTTCATTTAAGACGGAATATATGAAGCACTTTTGCATTATTACGCAACATCTCTACAAGCGTAACTTGAGCAGTAGAGGTTATTACGCGTGGATGTGTTTTCCAATAATCATATCCCAGTTGCGCAACTGATGAGGCGACTAGGAGAAAACAAACCTTCATGATTCAACTGGGAAAAAAAAAAAAGCAGTTATGGTTCTATGGAAATTGTTCCGCTGAGTGTTTTTATATTTATTGCATGTTCATTATACTGATCACTTCCATCAAAGTAGGATAGATATGCAGCGTTTCTGTCCTGAGATATGGGATTGTAAATCTCTAGGCTACAGTCATGTCATCTTGTAAGCGTCTGACGTCAGGATGCAAGATTAAAATAAAGGGTAGTCAAGAAGTTTCAGTTCCTAATGGCATTAAAATACACATGATAGTGACATATACTGTATGCTCACATTGTCCTTTTTATTATTGTGGGCCGTTTAATCCTCTTACAGCAAAGGTGCATGCATTTCAAGGATAAGTTGGAGCTCTGCATTATTATTATTATTCTCTGCAGAGTTTTACATTCAGTTCCTCTAAAAAATAGTGAGTGACAAAGCTGCAGAGAATTAGAGGGTGGGTTGATCCGTCTCCAATTTTGCTTGATGTTCTACACGTGGCTCAAAGTCTGACAAGAAGCCATAGATCAATGAGAATCTGTAATAGTGGTTATATTTATCAGCAGTGCTGCTGTGTCATTGGATCTGCCTCCGCAAGACACAGCAGAGAAATAAAGCTCTTCCACCAATGAGAAAGACACTCATTAACTTTCAGCAGGTCTTTGCTGCAAAATATCTAAACCTCAAGTGAGCGATGCATTAAAATAGAACGGATGAGCGGCCAGTCGTCAAGGAAACTGTCCAGCATCACAGGACAGAGCTGAATGAAACAGAGGCCAGCTATAGACGACTGCACTTCACATATTACACCCAGGCCAACCCCACAGACACAACATCAGCCGCTGGACAGATGGTGTAAAAAGAAAAAAAAACGTCGCAGAGCGTTGACAGCAGCATTACAAACAGAAGCAGACACAGGAAGCAGCTGTGGATGTGCTGAGACTGAGCCTTTGATAGAATGCTGCCCTCTAGAGGACTTCATGATAATAAACATGAGGCATGAACTCTGGCTCGGGGTCAATCCAGACCGGAACGCTCAGCGGGCATAACATGAAAGCATAATTAAAGACTAAACTAAAAAACAACACACATTCTCTATTTTGGGATTTAGACATGTTTTCTACCTATTTAAAAAAAAAAAAAGAAATTGTGAATATACTCTCAATTGTGGCAACTGATTCAAAGCTGGAGCTGCATACAGCACTTATTTTACTGAAAACACTTATTTAGACTGTTTTGAATGGTGAAGAATATTGACATCATTTTCATTTTTGCTGATTCTACGTTCTCCCTTCAGTGTCAGGTATTTGGCAGGTCTGGGTGCTTTGGCATGTGTTAAGCAGACACCTGTTACCTACAATGGTTCAATTTGAGGGATTGTGAAAGCTTGTCTGACTTGCCTGCATCTCATATGTCATTTCAACTCAAACATTCAAAGCCTCAGGCTCTGTCTGGATAAAAGAGCTGTTATTAAAGCCTCCTTTAAAAGTTCACATTTACACCATAAAGTGAATAGAAACTGGTAGTAATGAAGCAGAAACTAGACTTAACTAAACCATCTTCAGTAATTATTCGCAGAGACTATAATGTTCAGCAAGTGCTCTATTTTTTTTATTATTATTATTTTTAAACAATGATGTCAAGCAACATCATCAATCTTACTGATGATACTACACAGTTATTGTGGCTTCTGTGTGAGCCCACGACCAAGAGTCAACCACATGCAGCAGACCAGCAAACATACGTAGAGCTGCTGACACTTATTTGTAGCCCCCCGCAGAGTGCCTGAGTATAAATAGAAACAACCCTAAACCTCCCTGCCCCTGCAACGTCAGGCCAAATCATCTGCCCCACTTAGTGACGGCCTTCATTGCAAAGGTTACCTCAATCCTGTGTTCGTCTGCAGTGTTAGTCTTTGATATTCTCTTAAAATATCCTCACATTCTGAGCAGAGTCAAAAAAGAAAGTCCTAGCAATCAAAACCTCGCCTATGTAATCCTCTTGACCTCGCACGGAGGGAAATTAAAGCAGCAATAAAGACTCGACTGAAAAGCCCTCAAGCTTCCAGGCGGAGACGAGAACTCGCTGAACATTCTAGTTCAACGCTCGCTGAACAAGCAGCTCACTTAGCAAAGGCACGTGTTACCTCTGATTTGTTTTGTGGAGGCTGTGTGTTGCGCGGCAGTGGAAGGCATTTCAAAATGCACGCCGAGGTTACTGTCTGTACTGTTTGGCTCAGCTCTTATCAGTTTGGTAGAATAACGAAGATAATTAAAGCAATGAACGACAGAACCAAGTGTAAACTAATGACACATTAGGTCAGAATTAATTAAAAGGAGGTCTTATAATAACACAATAGCAATAACATAGCAATAATAATAACAGTATCACTATTAGTAGCTATGTAAGGTTGGTACGTGTTGCTCACAGAAGTGATGACTCAGCACAAACCTTCTTCCAGTGCATTGAAAAAGCCATGTAGTCATCGTGTCACCGGGATAGGAAGTAAACAATAATACAAGAGCAGGTGCATTTTTATCATTCTTTACTACAGGCATCCGTCGCAAACAGGCAGGGCAGCACCTGAAATATGTGGCTGGAACAGCTCAGTAAACGACACAGGCTGCCCAGCCTTTACAGCCATCCTCCCAGGCATTGTTCTTTGTTCACAGGTAAAGAAAAGGCACCATTGTGGATATTATTGTTATCTTTTATATGACATTTCCAGAGAAAGTGAATAACAGACACACTGAAGAGGAAAAGCATGAGCCGTTTTTTTTTTCTCTCTCCGTCATCATTGTTTCCCCTGAAACTACGAATGAATAAAACTATAAAACTGCAGCAGAGAGAAAATACTGTCTAATATTGGAATTATTTTTACTGTGTGTCTCCTATAGTAATATTACTGAAAATAGTAATATTGTGTTTCAGGTTGTAAATGACGTTAAAATATTGAAGTAAAGCAATTGGAGGATGGCGGTGACGGCAGACCTATACCAGCTAATGCTACCAAAAAAAAAGCACTCAGCACACTTAAGGGGTGGGGGGGGGGAGCATTAATGACCTAATGGGACATACACTTCCAAATAGGAACACACACACACACACACAGAGAGAGAGAGAGAGAGAGAGAGAGAGAGAGCTGCTAACACTCCAGTCGAAGCTCCCACGTCTACAACAGCTGCAACTGTCACATGTGAATAAATAAGTATTTGTCCAAAGGAGGAAATCCGCCTTTGTCCGCAGACTCAAATTCAGATTATGAAGAATTTTCTATTTAAATGTTATCCTGTGAACGTGTTTTTCTACATTTACACATATTAAAACAGAATAAAATGCAGCTAAATGTTTATGACTCCAGTTACACTATTATTGCAGAGCGGATCCGCCCGAAGCTCAGAACTGCGATCGGAGGCCATGTTGGGAATTCATTCATTTTCAGACAAAGCCTTTCTTGACTGGACATTTCTGTTAAGTGGAACCATAATAAGTTTTATTGTCCTTTTCCCCCACTAAACATCAATTACAATCACATCATCATTCTGAAGTAGTTTTGAGAGTAATAGGGCATGTTTTCTGTGACGTGCGATAGCATTTTGAACAAATGCTATCGAATCATTTTCATACAATTTATAGAGAACAAAACTCCAAAATGAAATGATTAGGCCAGTTCTGGGCCTCCTCTGCCTTTCTCACATTGCATCAACCACAATGCTCCTGGATTTACGGAGGTATTCTTAATAAATGTATATTTTAGAGTTTTTCCACCTCGCTTGTATTTGGTTTTGTACTTTAATTCTCTTAGCCATCCATATATTTACATGATTCCTCACTGACTTCTGATTCTTCTGAAGTTACAGCTGATATCAGACTTGATATATGAATATAGCCGCCGTTCTCACATAACTTTAAACTCAACACAATCACAATGGATGGAACAGACGGAACGCCTTGCTTTCGTGGCCTCCTATGAAATGGTGGCGAAAGGAAAGCTGCACTAGTGCAGATACGGGATCACTTCCCAGCATTTGCTGCATTCAGGAGAGAAGGGTGGTGCTGCTGGAGAGATAGACAGGAAAGGCTACAGAGTATGAGTCAGGGGTGGGACAAACGTGTGCAAGATGATCTCATGCCAGATGAGCGAAGCGAAGCTGCGGAATGAGTTTCAGTCATGCCGGCCTTCCCGTCACTATGACAGCAAATAAATACAACATTTATATCCACAACCGCAAGCCGTTTAGCAGACGCAGTTAAACTACATTAACTGCAAACAAGTCAATCAAATGTATTCCAGATGGACATAGAATGCATACTTCACAATGTGCAAAATCTAAGAGGATTAAAAAACACACAGTAAATAAAACACAGGCGTGTTTCTGCAGCTGCGGACTGATGGAGCTGTAAAAGGCTTTCTGAGCGCTCCACTGGTTCGGATAAAGATGATTCTCGTTTTCAAAGAAGGGCTTGGACCGGTGTTGACCGTTATCCAGTATTGTCCAGTATTTACTATGTAAGGATTTGATTTTTAACATTTTGATGTTTGCATAAAACTTTGTAAATCAGGTAGACATTTATGATCAAATAAAGGCATTGTTCTCATTTATCCATAAAAATCAACTGATATGCTAATCAGAGAAAACATCAAGGTGAAATCTGTTAAAAGCACTAAAAATTTAACTCTCTGTGTTTTCATTTAACAGGTCTTAACAATTATGTAGAATCTAGACATGTGAAGCGTGGTCAGTGAACCATAAGGCAACAATGGCTAACAGTGTGTGCGAATGTTAATCTGTGAGCCGAGTCAGGTTTGGACTGATTTCCTAATGTGTGGCTGCAAAAAGTTCAAATCTCAGTAAAAAAAAAGAAATCAGAAAACGAGTGTAACTATCGTCAAGTCAACACATGTCCAGGTCCTGTTGGCACTGCTGCCGGACAACAAAGTGTCTTTTGTAGAGTCGCAGATTCCACAGACCAAGCCTGTGTGTGCGAGTGTGTGCGTGCGTGTGTGTGTGTGTGTGTGGGCCGCCGGGCCATCTGAATGTGATGAGTGGGCTGTCGACATAGAAGGGTTGGGCAGGAGGATGGACAAAGGCAATGACTGTGCAAAAAAACACACGCAAAGCTCTCTCGTCGACAGGTTCGGTGATGAAAGCAACACTTGAACGTTGTCTAATCTTGATTATCATCCACTTTCTTAATCTGTCCACAGTAATTCATATTATAAAATCAGATTAAATTGTAATGCAGACAGACCACACCCTTCTATTGCAGAGACTGTCCCATGCTGGACATGGATAACACTTGATTCTCCTGACACGAAACAAACCTCCAACAACGACAACGCGTCGTGCTTAAGAGCCACAAATACTGATCTTATATCAGAGATCGTTTCCACTTGTCATATTAAATTGAGGACAAATGTATTTTTGGGCGACTCGCTCATGGGCAGGAGTGCAGTGTCACAGATTTAGCTTTAGCGAGGATCCTTCGGTTTCTATTCATTCCTATCTCTGCAGTGTTCCTGAACACAGCTGTGTCAAAAATGTGTTTGGCCATTAAAAACAATTATAATGTGTCTTTAGCTTGAATTCAATCCTCTCAATAAAACAATCTCATGTGTGTCCAGCTGTACATTACATCTTGTGAAAACTTATGCCATGTTACATCTTAAGGAGCCGCCCAAAAGCACCAAACATCTAATCCGCTGAATAGCCTTCCTGTGAGGGGGCGATTAGCGGCGTGGCTCAGAGGGAACAGTGTGAACCCTCACATCCACTGCTGTGTCATTAGCCGTTCCGTGCGTCTAAGAAACCAGGTATTTATCTCTCGACTCAGATTTACACTCTTTTGTACCGCATGCATTGACATTCATCCTGCCTCAGAAGAATTCCACAATGGGTATATTATTAGTGCTAACGCCTCATTAAAGTGGCATTTTCACAGTCTGAGCAGTGAGATCTGCACGAATGTTCACGTGGTACGCTGAGTCGCAAAAAAATAAAAATTACAATAATATAACACGTCTTCTCAACGCAGTGGCGTGCCTCCTCCTCTGTACATTGAGGCCTGTGCAGCTTCTCCTGCAGTTTTTTTATTCGATCTCTTGACCTGACAGCCACACCCACTCAGAGGGTGTTTGATGACAGTGGGATGAAGCCAGACAACAAGAAAAACACCCTCCTGAGTCATTTATATTAGCTCACACAAACACTCCATCCATCCGTTCCTGGCCCGGCCACTCTGTCAAATTTTGGAACCCATTGTGGTCCGTGAGTCAAAAGGTCCCCCCCCCCAATCCAAACCCATGTCTTGTTGCCCCAGTGTCTGTTGTGTTTACTGGTGTGTTGGTATTTGTTCGGTTACAATTGAGAACTCTGTTATGAAAATCTCTCCTGAAGGGAAGGGCTCCGGGCGATCCCATCCACTGCAAATAAAACTTCAGCGACAATAACAACTGAGACTTGACAGCGTTCAGCTTCAGAAAAATGTTTCGTGTTTGGAGACGCAAACGAAACACTTTTATAGAAACATTATGTCTTTACAGTTTGACGCCAGTTTAAGTCAGAAAGACAAGTTTGTTTCAGGGGAGGTAAGAGCTAAAGATTTGCTCTGCTTACTCTGGTGTTGTGAAGAACTACCTCCGCATACATTATCTTATAAAAAAACTAACTTACAACAGGTTTCCTCAAAAGGAAAATGTGCAAAAGAACTATGAATCGATCATGTTCATATATAGCTTGCTGCCTCTCTCCTTAACTGGCTTCTAAATAAATGCTAAGAAATTAAGAAACTGTTTCTGCCATGAAGAGAGCGCCGTAAAATGAGCAAGATGAGAAGAGGGCTGAAGCTGAGTTTGCAAAAAAGTAATGATTAGCACATCCAGCTGATCTTTGCTTTGTGTCAGAACCACTCAATAAGCACACATATAGTAAGTAGGCAGTTTAACGTACAAGTAACAGGACGAGAGAAAAGAGTTACCTGTAGAACACAAAAAAATGAGTAGCATTACTGTGAGGCTCCGTCAGCGCTTTTAGAAAGCCTTACCGTTCCTTGAGAGGTTCATTGTTCTTGCAGCTAGAGGGAAGTTGAACACCTCCTCCAAAAAAAAATACATCTCTATATCTTTAAACTAAACAGAGTCTGCTAATAAGTAGAAGAAGAAAACATGGGAGATAAGCTGGATGTGTGAGACGGCTCCTCCGCCAGCAGGCAGCTACAGATTCCTAATGATGATGCGTCATGTGATTCCAGTCAGGGCGTTTAAACCCTCCACCACAGCTGACTGGCCCTCCTGGCTTGCAGCTCTCAAACAGCTGATAGAACACCCCTCATGACCATTTCCTCAGTACAATTGAGAACACTGTGTGTTGTGGTTTTACTTTCTGGGGGGGGAAGAAACACAAAAGGGTTAAAAGTACTGCTCCGTCAATTTGAATTCTGCTCCGCCATTGCTCCAAGGCCCAACTGCAGATAGCAAGCGGTCAAAGAGACGCTGAGTAGCTCAGACTCCTGTGTGTGATGGATTTTCAACAATTAGGAGATGAACCCCAAAAGGATGAACTACATGGAGCGGCGTGAAGCCCCATCTTGCTCTGCCGTGGTCCTTCCTGACATGAGACATCCCATAGTTCACACAGGCAGCGCTCAGTCATGATAATAGGGTGATCAACCATTGCAATGCTGCTGTGGCTGATCAGCCTACAACTAAAAGTAAATAATTTACATGTTTAGCTCAACTAAAAGTAAATAAATTGCATGTTTAGCTCAACTAAAAGTAAATAATTTACATGTTTAACTCAATTAAGAGGCCTGATTTCTCTGTTTACACAATTTGACAATATATATATATTTTTGCAATCAGCAAATCTTCAAATGTTCCCATTTACCAACAAAACATTACAAATGATTCCCTCACTATCCAATAATAAACCCTTTGTCTTGGTTTGCTGAAGTTCATGATGTCATGCAGGAAATATTCCCACTTTTCCCACCGATGGGATAAAGACACTCAGAGAGAGAGAGAGAGAGAGAGAGAGAGAGAGAGAGAGAGAGTGGGCAGGCTGTCATTTGTTGAACTGTCAAGCAGCAATTTCTTCACCAACATCCAGTCATCACTGATCCTACCTTTATATTTTTCCAAAACATCCTCATAAGCTTGGAGGTATTCCTGCTCGTCCGAGAGCGCCACGCTCGCCTGCGCTCCGTACTGAGCCATAACCCGGACTCCAGCAACTGGACATTCACCGGCCTGCGCCCTGCGTGTGCACGCGTGTGTTTGTGTGCATGTGAGCGTGAATGTGCCGAGGACTCAAGAGTGACCGGCGCTGTTGTTGCACTAAAAGGAAACGCCCTACATCCCGCCCTTTGCCTGCGGCCCGTCCAATAGGCGACATTTCCTCTCCGGAGATCAGAAGAATGATAGGAAGGGTTGCCGGACGCGTTACGCTGCAAAAAAAAAGAAAGTCTGACTGAACCAGACAAGCTGATCCAAGCCTGAGGCTTAAATGTGGTAAAAATAAAATAAAAAATAAAATTACTGTAACATAGAGATGTATTAAAACAAAGCGTAAAGTCTTCATCAGGGATCACCTCATTTTTACGCATTCGAGTCAAGAAGTAAAATAAGATGTCCAAATGAAGGCTGAATGAATTGTTCATTTTTTACAGCGTGGAATAACACGCGTCTCTGAACCGGCTCGTTACGCGCTCCGCTTTTATTACATTGTTAAACACATGCCAAAGACTTTCAGACTCTGAGTGAGATCAGCAAGACGAGCCTGTTTGGAATAACGTCGGCCCGTCAGTTGTCACTGATGTGACGTCACATACTCCACTTGTAACGTCAAACAGTGATAATAATAATAATAATAAAAAAGCAAACTTAAAAAAAAATTAGCACGAAGACCAGATTTCAGTGAGAATGATATAAATCAAATCTCATTGTGGGAAAACAAGACTAGCCTTCGTGCTTCCATCTCAATCGAAGAAAAAATAATTGTATAAAAATTGCTATAAAATCCAGATGAAAGGTAATAATTTTTTCAACGCAAGGTTAATGTGCTACAAATCCAATAATGAAGCTGATTAAAGGGTCATTTTAAGTCCTCATTCATAAAAAAAGACCAAAATCCCATCACAAATCTACAAATATAGTCCCCAACAAGTCGCTTTGAGTTCATCTGGCCCCTAAACGCGCTGTTTAGGGAAGCATCCCTCACCTGCGATCCTGAGCACGGCTCTCTCCGCCGGATCCAGAACCGATCCTCCGTGGATTGTTCTCTTGGACCGCTCATGTCTGGGCAGGTTCCAGGGCAAAGTGTCCCCGGGTGCAGGTGACGCAGACCCAGATTTAACGCTGTAATCGTCCTCATCTGAGAAATCCGCCGAGGAAGACATGGAACCATGAAGGGAAGGGTTCCCCGAACTGGAGCTCTGCGAGACAAAAGAAAACGGGGATGATGATGATGAAGAAGAAGAAGAGAAATCACAACGGCTGTGTTGTTTTCATACCGCGCAGGAATAGCGCGCACAAATCCCACTTCTTTCTCACCATCGCGGGTCAAAGTGCGTAATGTGAGCGGAAAGGTGTGAGGATGGAACAAGAGCCACCGGGTCGCAAAGATCCATAACAATGAACGACTGAGCCCAATGAAGCCAATGTGAAATCAATAGCATCTGGCTCCCCCGCCAGGTCGTCGGTAAGACTTACCACTGCGTACATGGAGAGCTGTCAGTTGGAAGGAAAACAAGAATCCTATTTTGCGCGTTATTTGCTTCCACCCTTCAGTCCCGTGTCTCGTGCGCCACAGGGGAAAGGTACCACGCCCTTGGAGGGATGCGAGCTCGTCCCTTATCCGAGCAATAAGGATGTGGGTGATGTCAGATCTCCAGAGGGCTGTATGGATGGCACGATGTGTGTGTGTGTGCGTGCGTGTGCGTGTGCTGCCGAGGCAGAGCTGGAACGTGATGGGAGAGCAGACTGCATGTCTCAGCGCGTCACACCCGGTAGACAACAGCAGCAGGATCCACCAGTGACGCGGCGCTAGAGCGCCATCCACGCACTGGGGTTCGGCTTTGTGGCATCCGAAGCACGGAGCGAATAAGGGCTGCCACAGAGTAGATTAGAGAGAGTAGCCGGCCGATGGGACTGGACATGATTCCATATCTGCTTACATGCATGCATGGGGTATTATTGACATTGGGTGCAATTACACTAATTACCTGAGAGGATGAGCGCGCACACTAGGGATTGTACCTGAATTAAATATGCTTAATCCGATTTACAGTTAAATCCAAGAAAATCTCTCAGGTAAATATAATAAAAGAAAAAACTGGACCAATAAATTCATTTTGTGGAGGGATTGTCTAAATATGTAATTCTTTCTTGAATATTTTCCAGACTTTCATGTTTCTAAATTCCAGTAACACTTTGCTCACAGAGAAAATGACCAATGAATGACTTTGTTGCCATTTCCTGCTGCACCTTGACACACCTGACATTGAGCAACAGAGCTAATCTAGGTAAACACAGCCTGATGGGAGAGGAGCGGGTGGAGCATTGAGTGGAAACAACTCATTTGCTTGATGGTGAAACTGTAAAGGGAGAACAACCTGCTGAAGATGTCAGCGCTCTGCGTTTTAAAGACTTCAAGATTGTCATGGCAAAGTTAACCTGGAGCAGCAGCATGAAATATAAATGTCCGGAATATCAGGGCGACAGAATACTGTGTGTATCTGTGACGATCCGTTCTCAGTGCTGCTTTGGTGCTTGATGCAAGTTGCTATTAAAACAGCAGCTTTTTCAGCATTGCATCACTTTTCATTAGGATACAACTTGTAGCTGAAAAGGGAGCTTATTGTTTTGGCTTTCTATTTATTCATAATCCCAACCACTGAATGGGGAATATTTCCAGATTCTATTCAAAAGGATACTCACTATTATGAAAGCTGTTATTATTTGTTGAATCCAAATGGTCACCTGCATCCATCATTGCTTTATTTTGTATTATCTAATGTCCTTTCCACTGTAGCTGTTACTGTTAACCGTGACATGACTGGACTGTCAGCTATTGTTTGTTACTTTCATAATAACAATAATTTTGATCAAGCAAAATACTCTAAATTGACCTTTTTGGTAAATGATGATTTCCTGTTCAATGCAAGTAAAAGTGGTGCAAATAAAATATTCAGTTCATGAGCAGATGCGTTAATTTCACAAATGCAAGGCCAATCTGGAGACTTATATGTTGTCAGTGCTGCCCACATTGTTCTAGTGCATAAAATAATATAAAATGAATACACAATTCTCATCTTGGACCTCTTGGGACTCAACACATCTCCAAGCTTCCACTCTTGTGGTTGAAGGGACACATGAAACTCCGCTGCCTTTTGTATTATCAGAAAATCAATGCAGGACTGCAGACGCTCAAATCTGACCTGCTTGGGCACGTATCGACACATTTTTAAACATTGTGTGGATTTTTACAAGAAAGTATTTCAAATATCAGGCAGTATCTCCGACAACTGTAACACACAGACTCTTCTCCACGATTAGGTCAGATTAATTTGTGTTTGCTGACATTTCAAACTAAAAGCACAAAGAATTTGTGACTGATATCTAGAGTATTGCAGCACAACAGGGAATTGCAGCATCATCACACAGATCAATGGGTTCCTTTGAGCAATCAGTTCAAAATTGCCGTGTCAAATTTCATACAGGAGTAAGAACTACAAATGTTGTAGGCAGAGAAGTCGTGATGGACATGTCATATTCTGGAGACTATAAATGACACACCCACCAGTAGAACACCAGAACTCTCAAAGGAACCCGAGTCTTCTTGGTGCAGTGTGAAAGCACCCTTAGTGATTTAATAAAAGCTGGATGTGATTATTACTATTTCCGCTGGTCAGAGCAACATGGCTTAAAGAAAGACCGAAACAAGCATCCAGGCGGGTTTCAATCGCGTTTAGCCGAGGTCCTGCTTCTTCAGCTCTGAGTTCCTGTGGTCATATTTCCTTCCAGGAAGAAGAGGATCAATATATGGGTCCAGCATATTTTCGGCCTCACCTTACATTTTAACAGCACTATCCGAACTGATAAAGGTTGTTAGGATGGAGCGCATAATGCAGTTTGGAAGCAGTGCAGCCAATTCACAGAGAGACATGGCGAAAATGTGAAGGCCCAAAAACTGTATTGAATTAACAAAGAGCCAAGCTATTCATATCCAGAGCCACAAGAGCAGCCGTGTTCCACACCAACGCGAGAACCTGCTCATGGGATTTGAACAGAGTGAGGACGAATTCCAGTATAAAAGTTAAGATGGCTGCAGACAAAGGCACAGTGAGCAGAAGTCACTGAATCTGTTAAAGGGAAGGATTGGATGGGCATCAGTAAAAACACGTTTGTTAAGTGTTACCATAACTTATTTGTATGTGCCCTGATAAAGACTAACTGATTGAATAATTGATTGATTTTAAAGAGTCAAATTGTTTATGATCTATCGGTTAAATTCCAAGATTAGCATGAAGAAATGGCATGCTGATACAAAAATACTGGAGCAAGTATAAAAGTTTATAATAACTTCAAGTAAATATTGTAAAATAAATACTTCCTTTATTATTTAAAACTTTTTTAGAATATCTAAAGGAGAGAGTGTTAAAGCTCAGTTTGGATGTGTCCACTGTACATTTGAAATGAGTCTTAAAATAATCTTGAGATTCTTCTTATTTGTGTTAAACCTTCCAGTTTCATATATTTGAAGATAATCTGGGAAAATGCTTTTTGTAATATATACTTATTATAATTAATCAACACATACACACACACACAAAAAGTCAAGAAGATACAACAACAACAACAACAAATGTAATTTCATTGTAATGATAATATTATCCTTGAAGAGCTGGATTACGACCTGGAAGCAAGTACCGGTACTTTTCTGTGCCCTTACAGAATCCTTACCAGGATCAAAAGCACACTGATGCCCCCGAGGAGGGGCATTAATCAGGATCACAGCTAAATGGGTACCTACATGTTTGCGTGTGGGGGTGACTTGTACAGACTGGTAAAATTCTGGCAGGACTCTCTTCTTCATTTTGCGTTTTCTTAGACCAGATGAGGATTCTGGGTCGCTCTCAGGAATTTCCACCAGTTTGGGCTTTTCCTCAGACATTCGAACATACATGCTCCTTCTCGCCTGACGTGGACTGTGCCTGAAGCCCTGAAACATGGACAGCCATCAAGCTTGCAACAAATAGGATTTCAGCCAACAATAGACATTGAAAGTGTTTATTAAGACATGATCATCGTGTGACTCGGGTTTCTTAAATGAGGAAAGTAGCCATTGTGATTCTCCAGGAGTTTCAGGAAAATATGATATATCAAAAAATCAAATAGAGAAGAAAAACAGATTTTTCAATGCAACCTGATGATGTATTGTTTTCTTCCTTAGATCATCTCTGTTATGTTTCTTAAGTCCATCAATAAAAGCAATTTATTGTTAATGTTAGTTCCAGTTGACTGTTCTCCACCAATAAGGACCAACAACTAGCGCGCTATTTTGTCCTTGAACAGGATACTGAATCCAGGTACACTAAGCCGCTAGGGATTCAGTGTCCTGTGGACACTGAACATGCAAAACAAATAGCTTTATTTTTTGGCAATGGTGTATTAAATCAAGTATAATCTATAGTACTATATCTAAGGAGCCTCTAAGACATTTTTAATAAGTAAATAATTCATGTTTATAAGTGTTCCTTGCATTGCTACAATTACCTATAGGTTTATTGTGCAGCAATCCAACACTGGAATTAAGTCTCTTGCTGTTCTACAGAATAAGCTAGAATTCGATTTTTGTCTTTCCATGCATTTTGATACATAACTGAAAATGACGGAGTTTTATTTTGAAAGCAAAGTGCGTAAAACGGAAACGCTTGGGCGTCTTCATAATAAAGCATCGTATAGCATCAAACATGATGATAAATAGAAGCATCATGAGGCAGGGTGGGTTTTTCCATTGCTCACTAAACACCTCTGATAATACACTGTGAAGAGTTTCAATCTTCCATAAAGAGTGAGTCTGCAAAATAAGACCATTATTTATTGATAACACATGCATGCGCATTGCGCACTTCACAATCCCTGAATAGATACGCAGTTCAGGGAAAGTTCAAAGAAACCGGCTTTTGGTGATTATATATAATATTATCACATTCATTTAAAAAAAAAATGTTGTAGAACGTGAACAATCTCACACGTTTGACTTTCTTTGTCTTTATGACATTACAGAGGATCCACGCAAACCCTTAATGAAGAAGTTAATCCTACCTCTGAGCGAAAATGATGTGATCGCAGGCCAACTATCCGGGACAAATAACAGGCGTTAGAATCACATGTTAATGGACTCATCCAGGAGATATAAACGTTTATATTCAAATCAGAGCAACTCAAGACATTTAGCAACAAACTATGACAGTCCAGTCATTGTTAGTGCGATGCTAAACGCCGAGGTTCGCGTCTTACACCGCGTATTTATGGGCAGGCTACACTATAATAATAATAACAACAATAATCTGACATACTGAATACATCTAGAACATGACGCGCACACACGCACGAGCTGTCGGCTGGCCTGCGCGACACTCACCGCGGCTCTTGGTGCGTCCGGAAAGCGCCGATTTCATTGGATGCTTTCCATTGCGAAGCCTCCGATGCCAGCAGCAGAAAAACAAAATTGTCGATACAGTCCCGAGCAATAACAGCAATAAAATCAACGCGCACTGAAGGCTGTACGGCCTCAGCAGGACCAGAAAGACCGCAGCAATCATCACGAGGCGGTGCGCAGGACGGATCCCGCAGCAGCCGCAAACAGCAGCTGACTCCTCTCCTGCCGGTCTGTCGCTGGAAGCTGGACACGAGAAAAAGATGCTGATGACATTCGTGAAGCATCGCAGAGCAAATCGCGCCTTGGATCAAAGTATACACAAGACAGGCAATTGTGAGGCACAATGCATGACTCAGCAGAGACGCAAGTTTTATTTCTTTATTTATTTTCCAACAGCAGCAGGGAGTCAGCAGATTAACCTCTGCTGCAGTCAGATGCCCGTAAGGATAATGTGACACTAACAATAGACTTACATGATGTGCTGCCAGGGTGAATATTATACTAAATGTACCTTTATCCTTTTATCCTGTTGCTGGACTACATTATCATCATTGTTAATCTCACATTTTTGCCTGATAGAATGAAGTTTGACATCAACGTAGAATGTAGACTACCCCGTTTAAATGAAATAAGATAGCAGCTATGCACACATTCAGGATGCGGGAGAGGACAGAAGATGACTCACATCATGACCCCTTTGGAATTATTTTATATTTGGATGACACAGCATTTCTTTTCATTCGATGCGATGGAAGAACTCAAAGTGTGTTTTATTTGCAATCAAAAAAGGTTTTTCCCATTCCAAAATGTAAGTATCCATGCCGTATCTCATGTGATTATTATGTTATTAATAAACATGTAAATGTGTTTATATAATATGCAACAAGCATGTGAAGAAAACCAATACAACATGAGTCTAAATCACGTCTGGTAAAAACCTTCATATTACGTGTTCGCTTACAGCACATGGCCTATTTGTGTGATGTCATATGTCCAGACAGGTTAATAATGAAATTGCATCAACATTGTTTTTTACAGAGCCCATAATGACAAATGTGCCTCAAGGGCCAATTCTTAGTTATTAGGAGGATGAGTGGTGATGAGTTAAAAAAATATGTTTTTATTTGCAACAAATGAACACGTCTTCCCACTGATGTGATAGCAGTCAGGTCAAAGGTCGTGTGGCTTTTCTTACAATGAGCAAGTCATACAAATGTTTTGTCTGCATTGAACAGTGTCGTCAGAAATGGAGGGTCAACAGGAGGATTCAAATGCAGTAAATAAATGGAAACTGATCAAGTCAAATCCCAAATGTGTGTTCATGTGCTCTTGTTACAGTTTAAATGTCCCACGTAATCACAATGCAGTTATGTCAGTGCCGTTGCTCCATCTCTGCGTTCACCTCCAGCGTAGGTGTTCTCCTGCCTGGCCATCGCTCTGGGAGGTGATGGATCCGCGTCTGGCCTCAAACCGACACAAAGTAGTTCCAAGATTAGACGTTGATTTGCCTCAGCGACATTTAAAAAAATATGCTTCATTTCTGTTTAAAGCTACCGGTACTACTGAAGTATATTCTTTAACCTTAAAACCGCATTTGACAGAAAAAATATTGTCAGAAAATAATTAAATACTCAGTGACAAGGTATGTGTGGTTAAAGTTGCAGAAAGTAACGCGGAGTAGTAGTAACGCTCGATGTAACTACTACATTCTTCCTGGATTTTAAGAGTAGTGTCCTCCAGCATTCTGGTGCACGCTACTGCCCCTGGTGGCCAAAGGTTGTGTTACAACAACAGCGTTTGAAGACAGAGGAGACCAGCAGTTTGCCTCCCACCCGCAGACGGCGCTAAAGAGCAGAACTTTACTGGCGACGAGAGGCGAAGAAGAATTGTTGCTTCGCTGAGTTTGTTGATAAATCTGCGTTACATCGTGGTAAATCGTAATTTATTTTTCTCTTCACGCAAATCGCATATGGTTTAATAAACCTAATTTCAGTTAAGACGCGTAAACTATATTTTACAACTACCGGGCAACGTTTAGCTGACATTGGCTAACGGTTAACCTAAATGCTAGCTAGCCATCTGACACGAGGCGATGTATTTTGGTCAAGTCCCATTCAAATTAAATCTTTTTGTAACATTTAAGATTTGTTGTTCGTGGTTGTTTAATCTGAGCCGCGTTAAGAGGCACATATGCACGGATTAACGGTAACTTGAGGCGCTGTCGCTTCTCTGACACCGCATGCTCAAAGTTAGCACCGCGGCTTCTGAACTTAGCAATAGTTTTTCCTTCCTCAGGTAAATGTCTTCACCGGTTCAGTCGGACGAAGATGAGGCGGAAGACGTGGAGTTCGTGTCGGTAAGTAATGGGTCCGCTGTATCTGCTGGAAAATCGATTCAGTCTGGAATAACACAAGTTAGCATGATCTGAACTTCATAACAACATTTAATTCACTGAACAACACACACGCACCTGGAAGCAAAACAATATTCAGCTATTATCAAACAAGGGGAGATTGAAAAGCTCAGTTAAACAGATCTAAAGTGGGGTTTTTTTTAAATCCTGATTTTGAACACAAAATTCTACTTTTACTGGCTACTGTGGTCTTAAAAATATTCCCACCCCTAAATAGCGTCTCTCTTAGGAACATATCTTTACAAATCAAATTCTGTTCAAAGCCTGTCATAATGTGAGTCGAGGACTTTTGCCGTATTCTTTTACTTTAGCAGTAATTGATCTAAAGATCTTCAGTCCTGCATCATCACTGTGACAAATCCCATAGACATTCCATAGTTGGATTTGAATAGAGCAGATGTAGCACATCGACCCATGAACCATTTTTGAAACTGCATTATTCACTAAAAAATAGGACTGCGCCTTAGATCTGGGAAGCATCTCACGTACCTTTTTGTATTGAGTTTTTATAATTGTTCTTGTTCAATCTGGTTACTGCACAGAAACTAATAAATCTAATATTTGTTTCTGGTCAACAATAATATACAAGAAGGGTAGAACAACTCTGCTTCCAGCTGTTGGTGCTGTTTCCTCATATTATGACTGCAGCTGAGGATTGTGACACTTGACACCGATGGGGCATACCATTATGACCACTGACGGGTGAAGCAAATAACGTCTCTTTATCGTGGCACCCTGATAGTGGGTGGGACGCATTCGGCAGCACATGAACATTTTGTGCTCAAAGTTGCTGAGTTAGAAGCAGTATTAGCTCATCTTGCTGAAGAAGTTCCTGCTGGCTCTGGTAGGAATGTGCACAGGAACACAAAGAGTTTAACTTGGACTACAAAGTCCCAGTTGTAGTCCAATCGAGCGTCTGTAGGAGGTGCTGGAAAAAACGGGTCCATTCCATGGAGGCCTCCATCTCACAACGGAGAGGACTTAGTGGATCTGCTGCTAATGCTTGGTGCTCCATACAGCAGCACACCTTGATGTGTCAGGGGGGGGGATCAATAATGTTATAGCTGATCGGTGTATCGCCTCATCTTTTGTAGGGCATTTCGGAATTATTAGCCACAAAATATAGATGTGTTAAATGTCATTAAATGGTCTTGTGCTTGTTTCAGGAGGGCCCTGCCAAACCAGTATTGGAATATATTGATCTTACGAGCAGTAGTGAGGATGAGGGATGCTCATCGAGCACCGTGAGTGGCTGAATTTTATTATTATTAAATGATGTCAATACTTGTGTTGGTTTTTCCTGACGTCGCGTTTTATTCTCTTTTAGCTGGAAGATCAATTCACCTGCGATAAAGCCAGAGTCAGCTCCACCCTGGACAGACTCGCACAGCAAGTGGCTCACGAGAAAAGACAAAGAGCAAATAAATGCCGAGCGTTCAAGGTGGAGATTCTTACTCGTGTTTCCATCCAAACATTTCTATGTATTCTGTTTGACGGCTACACTGGCGAAGGGAACTTGTACCGTCTCTGCTGGCTCTACTTTGAAAAATCATGCTATAGCAAGAAATATATAACAAAAACTTGGTGTGATATTGATGCAATATATTTGACTGCGGTTCAGTACTCTGAACATGGAAACGCTGAGTCTGTGTTGTAGCTTCAGGGTTGTTAAAACTTCATTAACAACCCTTTGTACTTTAGCTGCTCCGTAAAAGAACTTGACTTTTCATGCTGTTTGTGTGGGGAGTCTTGTCGGTCCAGTTGGAGCAGCAGCAGCGCCACCCTGTGGGCTTAATGGAAAATTAAAAGTTTATCACCAAAATTACAATTATAGTTTGTTTGTTTCATCTGAAATTTGTTTATCTATCAAATAATTTATAAAGATGGTGGGACATTTAATTTTATGTGTCTTTTTTTTTTTGTTTAGGAGAAGCAGATCCTTCAAAAAGCTCACCGGCAGCAGGAGCTGGCGTTGAGTTCAGCTACTGGCTCCAATCAAGAAGCAAAGCGCTGCGTCGACATGTGGTTAAAGATGCCAGGTGCCTCCTCCTCCTCATTCAGAATCCTCTTCCATAGTAGCCTGTGTTTTTACATGTTTACCTGCCCTATGTTTATGCCGCTGCACGTATTCTTTACGCTGCTCTTTTGTGGTATATCGAGGCGTTAAACCTGGAGTGCTCAGTTCTGCTTCTAGAAGACACAGACCTGTTTTTCGTCCGGGGAATTCTTCAACCCACACGTGTCCAGTTATAAGTTGTGGTCGAGCTTTTGACAATGTGTCGCTCCTGGAAGGGCACCTTAAAAGGTACTCCTATATCCTCAGAATATTTGGAACAACTTTCCTGAGAGCAGATGTTATTCTAAAATGCCGTCTGCTTAGGTTTGACCACTCTCCGTGTGACCCGACCGTCAGCCTGAAAGGATGTCCGTCCGAGCTGTTTGGCTGTGCTGCCTGTGGTCAACACTTTCTGACCAAAAAGGAATGGCAGACGCATCTCGAGTCTAAGGTCGCGGCGCTTTCCTGACCGGTGTCGTGTGGTCCTTGCTCCAGAGAGGAAACCTGTGGCGACTCATTCTGGGTTTTTTTTGTTACCAGGTGTCCTCGTCCACCCCAGACAGCCACAGCTTCACCCTGACCTATCAGCGCATCGTGTGCTTCGCCTGTCCGGCCTGCTACCTTTTCTTCAACCTTCGCGACGAGTGTCTTCAGCACATGTCGGACAAAAACCACTTTGCAGAATCGCTCGCCATGACTGGTGAGGTTTACTGGCATCGTGTACGTCTTTTATTAAAACTTGACACGTCCAAATGTCAAGAGCTGAGGTTAGAAAGGAATTTGAAGATGGTGATGTTGAGCAATTTTCTATTTAATCTCTGGGACTGTAGAAACCTCCCACCTGATTTAATTTGTGCTTTTTCCGTAGGATGCTGAATAGATGTAATAATTATATGAGCGATGTATTTGTGTCTTTATTTTTCTCTTCGTCAAGAACCCAGAGGACGCGCGCTGCCTGTTCCCATCCCACAATATGTGAAGAACCACCTCATCGGTTTGTGCAAGGCTGTGATGTTCCGGGTCCAATGCTCGCTGTGCTACAAAGTGCTGACCTCGCATCCTGCAGCTCAAGCTCACTTTAAGTATGTTTTAGAACTTCGTCTTCTTTGTTCAAATAGAAGACGTTAAATTATTTTTTTGTTTTGCAGCACTGATTGTTCCTCCTCCCCCCCCCCCCCCCCCTCTTTTTTTTCTTTCTTTTTGGACAGTGTGAAATGCAGACAAGGTTGTGCTGTGGCTAAAGCTGACAAGACGGTAACGCAGGTGATGGAGGAGCTCCGGGTGCGAGGACAGTGCTCCCTCTGCTGTCAGCTCTTCTTTCAAGAAGCTGACATTGAGATGCACGAAAGGTCGACCCTGCACCACGTGGAGATCAACCAAACAATGGAGAAAGCAGTCCTCCAGCACTGCAGGTTTAGCGAAGCTCAACGGACGCCGGACGCTGCTGAGGCACGGGGGGGAACGCAGCCTCCTTCTTCTCCGAGGAGACACAGGAAGAGGAGCAGCTGTTTAGGATTTCCAGCCAAACGGCAGAGACTCGGCGCCGATGTGGACGTCGTCAGCAGCGGCAGGATTCCCACAGAGTGGCGCTGCGAGTGCGGCCTGCGATTCTCTGAAAAGGCTGCGGCCAGGAAGCACCTCCTGTCCGTGAACCAGATTTTCCATCAGTGCGGCGTGTGCGGCAAACACACGGGCGAGTCCTCAATCGCCCGTCTGCACATGAGCCGCTTTCACGGCGGGGCTCATCTTTCCAACTTCCTCTTCTACTGCTGCCAGTGCAGAGTTGAGTTGCCTCTATACGAAGACGCCTCGGCGCACGTGTTGCAAAAGCACAGCGGACACACCTACTTCGGCGAGCTGGAAGTCGCTGGGGAGGCCTCCGCCGCCGCCTCCGAGGCCAGGCCGTCCACCAGCAAGCGGCATCCGTCGCCCGCTCGGTGCACGGTCCCGCAGCAAACGGCGGCGCAGGCTCTCGTGAAGACGGAGCAGGCCTGGATGTGCAGGATGTGCGAGGACGTGTTTGACTCGGAGGACGACGTCCGCAAGCACTGCAGTGACGTCGGCAGCCACAGCTATCAGAGGTACATGTGTGGCCACTGCCCTCAGAAGTTCTTCAAGGAGTCCACCATACGCAGGCACTGCGCCAACGAGCACGGCGGGCACGTCCGGAGCCGCCACTACTGCGGCCTCTGCGACAGCATGCAGTTCCAGTCCGAGGGCGAGTTTCTGGGGCATTACGAAAGTGTCCACAGCAACGACTACTACCGCGTAGACGAGGGCGGGGGCGTTCAGCCTGCGGTGACCGGAGGCGCCGGCCGGCCTGCGTGCCCGTGCCCGTGCATGAGCTCAGAGAAGAGCCCAGCGGAGATGAAAGCTGCCTACACGCAGTGCATGAGGGATCTGGCACAGGAAGGACGGTGTCGATACACGTGCGCTCCGTGCGATTTCACTGTGCCCTCCTACGCTCAGATGAAGACCCACGTTCACGTGAAGCACCCGGCTCTGAAACTGGATAAGAGCTTCGACATAGAATGCAGACGTTGCCGGGAGAGTTTTAGGGATGTACAGAGCTTCCATAAACACCATCACTTCCTGCACTGTTCCCTGGAACCCTGTGTGAGCGCCAGGAGTGTGAGCGGAGACGCCGCAGCAGAACCTCCCTCTGTAAAAACAATAAATGCCACGGAGATCAATCCAGACGCCAAAGGTAGAAGTTTTTTTTTACTTTTTGTCAGCCGCCTCTCTAAATTCAACATTTAATTCTGTTTTGATATTGTAATTTCAGAAATCGATGATGAGACGCTGGTGAAGTTTTTGAACATGGAGCAGACCATCAGAGCGACTGAAAAACTTGACGGTAGGCAACAAAACCCGGAGGCACGGAGGGAAAAGCAGCCTTCGTGCTCTGAGCTATTCCTTTCCAAACACGGCGGGACGGACGTTTCGCTGCAGCTCTTCTGGTTCCCCCGCCGGCCTTTGCTTTGAGCTTTGATACGCAGTTAAGATCCTCTGATGGCGACCGAAACAATCCAACCTTGTACTTGTTCGCTAGAGTAAAACTTTTAAATATATTTCTATGTTACATATATGTGCTGACTTTGCGACGGAAAGAAGGAGGCTAAAATGCATTTAATGGAATAATCCAAAATTGTAGAGCCACTGAAGCCCCAGAGATTAAGTTTACTTCATTTAAATGTTGCCTTTCTTCATCCCGTCGGCCCAAACTGCAGACTATCCACTGTGTCCACGGATGTATTTGAGCTCTGAGCTTCATCTTGTTCATTGTGTTCTGTCACAGATGATGAAGACGAGATGAATGGGATGTCTGAAGAGGAGAGAGAGTCAGTAGGTGAGTGTCTTGGGCTTTAAGATGACTGATTTAAAAAAAAATACCTAATTTATTTCAGTATGGGGTTAGCAGGAGCTAACGTAGCATTGCCAGTTTCTCCATTGACCCGGTCCCAAGCCCGCATAAATGCAGAGAGTTGCGTCAGGAATGGCATCCGGCGTAAAAATGTGCCAAATAAAACCCAAACTAATGCAAATCAGCATAAAGCCATTCCGGATCGGTCGAGGGCCGGGTTAACGACAGTCAGCAGCGTTGTTAATCCACGGGACGCTGCTGGACATTGGATTAATGTGGGTGTAAGACGGAAAGAAGAAGAGACTGGTGGAAAGGACGGGGTGAAGTGGAGGAGTGTGGCGACCCCTCGGGACGAGCTGGAAGACGGTTTATTTTATGCATCAATGTCCTGTTAGAGCACCGTGTTTTATATGAGCCGGTGGTAGTGCATGCGTAATGTCGCACGAGGTTAAAGTGCTTTTTTTACAGCAGTCTCTGTGGTGGTGTGTTTTAGACTCGCTGTAACCTGACTCTCGTTCTCTGCTCTTCTTCTAGAGTTACAGGAAGCTCTTAAGAGAAGTCTGCTGGAGTTTTAAGGACCGGATGAGATTCATGTTTCTGTTGCACAAACGTGTGTTCAGAATACATTCAATAAATGCTAGTTGTTGCTATGTCTATTTTGTCTATTTATTTGTTTCATACCATGAAATCAGCGGCTGATCTCACGCAGCCTGTGTTGTGAAGGCATTTTGCTGTGTTGACACATTTTCTATAGATGGCTCAGATGACACTGCTACACACACACACACACACACACACACACACACACACACCACAGCTAATCTTTGGACCTCAGTGCTGCAGCCTCGGCGTCTACTCTAGTGCATTGAACGCACCATAGTGCAGAAAGTTGTCGTCCAGCTCTTTGCGCGTTTCTTCGTGCTGACATCGAACTCATTCGTGCACGACTGATGGACGCCAGCAACAACCGAGCACTGAAGCACCTTCTGCTATTTAACAACTTTCATAATGTAACTATTAAAGGCATAGAATGGTAAATGGACTGCAGGGCTTTTGCACCTTCACAGTGTCAGCGTTTCACATTCGGTCTCCCACTCCCACTCCCACTCCAGTGGGCGAGTGCTTCCATGCAGGGCGCTGCCAGGCCCACGATCGGGTGACTGTGAGTGGGTTTTGTCTCAGATGAGTGTTTCCAGGGCAGAAATGAGGAAGATAATGCCTTTCTGTTCCTCTGCATAAAGTTCTAATGTGTCATTTTTTCATTGTGAAATTTCTTTATTTTTTTCATAATAAATTTTTTTTTACTTGGAGCCAGATTTCCACCCTATAATGATTATTATAGCAGCTGCAAATATTCCCGTGGACCCGCTGCACGCTGTCCTCGGGGGGGGGGGGGAGTCGCAGCCCATGTTAGGTCATGTTTCTCCCTGAGCCGCTGAGGAGCCACAGCAGGACAACTCACAGCGCCGGGCGCACGGGGAGGGGTCGGGGAAGGTCTCCACGAACACCGGATCAATAATCCATACTAGTAATCGGTCACCGTCATGGCTCAAGCTAAAATACAAGCGAGAATGGGCGAGTCTTCCACCGCCAAGTTCAACAGGACGCTGTCCATGGCCGCTCGTTCCGGGCGACTTGTGGAAAGTTTGGATCAGCTGGAAGTGAGGTAAGGCTTGGGCCGCGGCGCGCACGGGACGCACGACGTGCACGATGACACGTTTAGGATAGAACAACCAAATCATCGGGCCATGTTTATTATAATATTTAATGAAGGTACATGCATCCGGCGTGTGAACTTAGTTTTTCTCCAGAGATTGGAAGCCGTCCTTCCTGCAGTGAGGATGGAGCTGCAGTCATTGCGTTGTTTTCTCTGCTAGGGTGGAGGCTTTACGCGACGCGGCGGCAGCCATGGAGCAGGAGAGGGAGTGCATCCTGGAAACCATCCAGTCCATCCAGACGGGACAAGAAATGCGGAACATCTGTGCGGGTGAGACTCAAGTTCAATAAAAAAATAATATTCTAGAGTTTGATCCTCGCTTCGATCTGAGTCGCATTTTGATCCGATGAGGATGCGCTTTGGATGATGCGCTTTGGATGATGCGCTTTGGATGCTGCGCCGGACCTGGGTTGGATTAAATAAGGAATGAAGCAACTTGATATTAGTTGCTCCCCCGCCCATACGCAATGAGCAAACACAATGTACCGTTAGAACACTGGAGGGATGGTTGCTGGAAATGGGCCTCAATGCACCTGGAGATAAAAAGCAGACATTTAACTTTAAATTAAAATTAACATTCAGTTTAAAACAAAAATCTATAATTGTCCCTACCACTGTTAAAAAAAACCCATCTGGATCATCTCCAAAAAGATTAACCTTTTAGTAATCCAGCAAACAGCAACCAATGATCATCACCAGGTTCAGCAGACATGGATGGATGAATTCACCTGATTTATTGAATCGACTTTATCTTCCAGGAGAGAGGGAGGAGTTGGAGCAGAGCCGGCTCTAAGCATAGGCGAGCTAGGCGATCGCCTAGGGCGCCACCTGCTGGAGGGGGCGCCACTCCAAGCCTCGAAAATATAAATAAATAAATAAATAAATAAATAAAGGAAAATAATAAACTAATAAACGTATGTTAGAAAGCCCATATTATTAGTTTGGCGTTGCACGGCTCATAGACGCGTTTTCAGCCGATAATTGTTCGTTCTGACGTGAGCTGTCACATGTCCCATGTTTGTGAACACACCATGGTTCTCCGACGCCTTTGAATGCGTCATCTCCGTGTGTAGCGTCGAAGCTGGAATAGTTTCCCTCTCCATACGACGGTAGAACGCCATTATACCGTGGCTTATCTGTCTTTACAGATATTCTCTGCTTCTTTCTGTTCAGTGATGTGCGTACATGCCAGAAGAACACAGCATAATAAATCGAGCTTTATTTGTGTCATGCAGTGCACACACAGTAAATCTGGTGGTAGCTGATCCATGGGCAGAAAGCTCTGCAGATGCCAGTGGTTACTTTGGCTACCTGCAGAAGCTTTTCACACTATTTTCTGCCTCCACTCAGAGATGGTCCATCTTAAAAACACATGTCCACACAACACTGAAATCCTGGTCAGATACTAGGTGGGAAAGTCGGATCAACAGTGTACAGGCTGTGAGATACCAGGCTGCAAAAGTCAGAGATGCACTTTAGGAAGTGAGAGACCACACCACAGATCTGGTGATAAAAATTGAGCATAAATCATGAGCTTTCAAGACAGGTATCATTTGATGATACCATCGATGCCTTTGCCGCAAGGAAATTCAGACGTGTAAAATCTTAAATGTAAGCTATCATGGCAAAATTATTTGCTATGTATCTGTTTTGCATTGTTTGTGTGGAAGCTGTCAGGACTTTTAATTTCCTCTTAATCTGAACAGTAACCCTGTTTTATTTCTGTTTATTTATTTTATTTTATTTTTATTTTATTTTTATTTTATTTTTATTTTATTTTTATTTTTATTTTATTTTTATTTGTATTGTATAGCGTGTGCTAGTTGTTTTGAAGAATAATTAAACTTTTAAGGTCCGTCATATGGCTGTTGTTATTAAGGTTTTATATATATTATGTTTGCCGTTATGGGGGGGCAAAATCATAATCTCGCCTAGGGCACTAAAATGGCTAGGGCCGGCTCTGAGTTGGAGTTAACTGCGAGCCGTCTCATGGGCCGCACGCTCTCCGTGGAGATCTCGGTCGGCACCATCAGAAGCTCCCAGCAGGACGAGGCGCTCCGCAGGGCCACGTCCATAATCGATGAACTGCTGAAAGGATTACTGGACGACGTGGACAGCGGCCGCAAGCGGCTGATGGCCCTGCACGCAGCCTGCGTGGCCGAGGCCTCGACCGTCCCCGTTGACCAGAAGTTTCAGGCTTTGGTGATTGGCTGCGCTCTGGAGGACCAGAAGAAGATCAAGCGGAGGCTGGAGACTTTGCTGAGGAACGTTGACAATGCTGAGAAGAGCATCAAAATGGTGGATCACCAAAAACTAGAGGAACCAAAATCCAATGGCTGCCAATAACATCAAATAAACATTGTCTTAATGCTACACCGACCATGCCGTTGTATCTCACAGCCATTGTAATCTGTCAGACCGTACGTGTAGCAAGTCCTTATGGGGCCAACAATACAGTAAAGAAACAAACGACCTCTTTGTGTGAAGGAATCATGAAGCTGTGGATTTTAGGTCATTTTTGCCCAAAGCTGCTTTATGTCTGCATTTCTGTCACAATAAAGACAACATTCTTTAAATGTGTTCTTTCATCCACTGTCAATCAATCGCACTCTTCAGAAGAAGCCTCCCCTGCTTAGCATGAATGGCGTGGTTGACCTTGGATTAAGATTATTTTGAAGGGTGAAAAATCTCTCCCTTCAGTGGCAAGAACTCCTTATTTAACTGTTACAGGCTTTACCATCTTTCACCGACACCACGAACAGCTGTGAAATTATTTCCTATGATGACATGCAATCAGAAATTGTCCATACTGTTGTACTGTTGTGTTGCATTGTGATTGTAGTGGCAGAAGAGTTGTCATTGAAATTACAAACAAGCACATTCAAGAAACAAAAGTTGCTTTATTAATGTCAGATTACCATGAACCCATTCCCAACAAACACAAATCCCAAATTCTGACAGCAAAACCCAATCTGGATTCTTTGTCTGACTGACTTCCTAAATGTTTTGAATAGTTTAATGAAGTCATGTGTGGAAAAAAGTAACATAATAAAACACAAAGATTATTACCGGTACAACACCTGAGTGGCAGCACACGAGCATGGTAAGTTTTAACTTAAGGTTCCTTAAGATTACATTGTCATTTTAGATAAGGTGCACTAAAGGCCATCAGTAAAAATGCAAAATAAACACAAAGTTACAAATGAGAGACAGCCTGAGGAACATGTACAGATTTAGTGGACCGACCATCGGACAAAGAGGAAGAGGAGCAGAGATTAAAACACCTAGTGGTGGAGCATGTGGACATTAAAAGGCAATGCGGCGTTACAAACACGCTTGGACATTCAATGATGTGGAGAAAAGGCTTGCATGCAGTTATTCAGCACGTTTGACATGTAGAGGAGTCTAAAAACATGGATACAGAAACGTTCTCAAGGCTGGTTGATAGTCAAGACTCAAAACTGAACCAAAGCTAAAGAAAAGCTCAGCTACGTGTGAAACATGTCAACGAATGCAACCAAAAACACGATGAGGTGACCGAGTGAAGTCCAGGGCTTTTAGAAAGTCTTACAATTTGATTGTGTGAAGAAGTAGTGTTCACAGACTATTCTGTATCTGGTTTGAATTATTCTTTATTTGGTTGTACTATTTTCATGTTACATCCATACTGCTATATTTCACCACAGCTCAGAAGAGAGTACATTTTGGCACTATGTCAACACTTCAGTTACAATATCACTCGGCACGGTTTGATTCATACAAAAATACTTTGCAGAGAATAAACTCTGCATTCCATAAAGTTCTTTCCAGGATAAACAGCATAGTTTGAACCATATTCTGGGGACACTTGGAAAAATATGGTACAAAATCATTTGAGCATCTTCTACAATACATGCAGATATATTGCACAGTTGAAACGTCAAAAATAGAATAAGTTACCGTCATGTCAGGTTTATTTAGGGCATCATTAAATTCAGGAAACAAACATGCACTGTGGTTGCAGTTGTTGTTGTGACTCAAGAGTGTACGAATGTTGGTTTTGTGCTCAGATCATTGATTAATAACCAAAGCTGAATCAAAGGAAATGCAACCGTCAGCGGGTGGAAACAACTTAAGGTTCAGAGTAAGCATTGGGTTATTACAGCATTATAACACAATTCCCCAGTCAGTGCGGTCTTTGGTGTCCAAATGTGTCAACCTCCACAGAATATGCACACTGACCAACCTACCGGTGCTCACGGAAACGAGTCGAGTCTACCTAGAGAAGGCTGCAGCTTCCGAAAGGGTTTTTACTCTTCTTGGTCCTTTGCTTGTTCGGTCGCAAAGCGATGATTTCTCTGCCGTTGCCGGAGCTCTGGTTGCAGATATTACTACTTGTGGTATTAAAAACACCTTTAGGAAAACACACATCATGATTCATGTCACCCTACTGATGGAAGACAAAGTGCAACATAAAAAGTGATGAACAGACTTCGGCTTTTACCTATTTTATTGCTCGTTGAATGGACAACGTCTGTCTCCTCTGCTGTTTGTTGTTTGAGTCGCTGAAGATACTTGTCAGCCAAGTACCTGAAGACTAAAGGTAAGACCAGCAGAAGTGTTACGGTGGTGATATTCAGACAGACTCCCGGACACACTTTCAATCGCTCACCCTCGGTGACGTTAAGGTCCTCTTTAACTGAAGCGCGATAAAATCTCAGCTTCAGCCTTTTGGCTAAAGCTTCTGCCTCCTCACTGCGAGTAGTAAAGTCAGAGTAAAGAAAAGACAAAGACGTTGTCGTAATAACCGTTTAGCCACGGCGCTGTGCGCCATCGCTTTGCTGCTCCAGAGCGACTTTTATTACTCACTTCTTTATCACGGTCTTTTCCAGCAGGTCGATCTTGTTCTGCACTAGGACTGTGGGAACGTCTCCGACCTCTGCCTCCACCTTCTCCCTCCAGCTGTCAATCGCTTGAAATGAATCCCCGTCTGTGGTAGAGAAGACGAGCACGCATGCTTGGGCACCTGGAATGCAAGGCAAGACACCGACTTGTCATTTTATAAAGCTTTAGAACACGTGTTCTATAGTGCTGCCATATAAACAATGGATCTCCTTTGAACATTGCGACCAGAAAGCCAGTCCATGTGAATGTCACACGGCCAGTCAACCATGAAATCTGTGACAGACGAAAACCTCAGCCGTCGGGCGGGTCAGTGCCACGGAGCAGCCGCTGTGGGATCTTACCGCGGTAGTAGGCCTTGGTAATAGCGTCAAACTCCTCCTGCCCAGCCGTGTCCCACAGCATCAGGCGCACCTCTTCATCATTTACCCTACAACCACGCAGAGAGGTTTCAGAGTCATTTGTCAACAGCATCCATCCCGAAATATCATCTGCATTCATCTATTTGTTTGTTTGTTAGCGACATAACTCGAAATGTTATACAAAAGAAAAGAAGATACACAGAAAGTTATGCCTGGTCAACACTGACTAAAGCGTCACTATTCCGTACGATAGCGCTGCAGTAGCGCGTAGCTTACAGTAGCGCGTAGCTTACAGTAGAACGTAGCTTACAGTAGCACGTAGCCTACAGTAGCACGTAGCTTACAGTAGCACGTAGCTTACAGTATCTGCCTCTCCAGAAAGTCCACTCCGATGGTCTTTTTGTAGTCCTTCGTGAAGACGCCCTTGCAGTAACGCTGGATCATGCTAGACTTGCCGACGGCGCCGTTGCCGACGACAACCACCTTGATGGCCACTTCCATGTCCTCCTCCAACATGATTGCAGGTCAGTCTGATTTCTTTTCAGGTCCACTCTGGCTGGGGAGTTTCAGTAACGCAAGTCGAACACATATGCCACCTGTGAATGTGTAGAACAGGGGTGTCAAACTCATTTTCTCCGAGGGCCACATCAGCATTATGGTTGCCCTCAAAGGGCCACTTGTAAATGTAACATTGTGTAAATGTAACTAAATGTAATCTAATGTAAATAAAATGTAACTACTCTTTAACATGCTGCTAAATTACTACTACATACTTAATTAAATTACAAATATTACATATGCAATTGCATAGTTCTAAAAATATATCGATACCTTACTGCTGTAAAAATATCCGCTGAGGTTATGTAATCGCCGGCGTCTGTCTGTAATTTGTTCTTCAATATCTCCATTGATTATTGACCGATATTTAGGGAATTTAACACAGTCATGTAGGGTGGGGGGGCCTCCATCTCACCACTGAATATCATCTGGTTTGGGTCCAGAATGGAGTCAGCAACAAATATTTAATTTTATCATTAAAACCCCATTTACAGATTAAAAATCAGTCACAAATACACATTAACTCTGATTCACTTTTACTTTTCAGCATTTTACAGAGCTCTTGCGGGCCACAAAAAATGACGTGGCGGGCCACATTGGCCCCCGGGCCTTGAGTTTGACACATATGGTGTAGAGCACATGTGTCAAACCTGTCCAGTGGAGGGCCGAGACACTCCAGGTTTTCTTTCCAACCATCTCTCCAGCAGCTGATCTCACTAATGAGTTCCTTCTCTCAAATCAGAGGTGTTGCTAATTACGATCACCTGCTTTATTGGCCGGCTGGAAGGAAAACCTGGAGTGTCTCGGCCCTCCACCGGACGGGTTTGACACCCCTGGTGTAGAGTAAGCTAAACGGAACTGTGACATGACCCGTTTCGTTAAACAGCAGGAAAAGAAACCCGAGCCCGTCTCAGTCAGATATTCTCTCATGATTCTCTACGGTTTAATGTCCAGCGATTAAGCAAATAGTTTTAATTGACTCTATAATGGACAGTTCAGCATCTGACAAAACAGAGAATCTGAGACAAATATACTTCTTTTACATAACATGATTGCAGGGTTTCCAAAGAATTGCAATGCCCATATAAAATTAACTTTAGTATAGGGGCTATAAAACATTTCTCCCAGACAATGACTCATCTTCACAGACACTTTGCCCAGGCCTCAAAGCATCTCACAGTTAGAGCCAATATTTATACACAAAGAAAATACAAAAATGCCATGAAATGTAATTTGTCATTATGCTCGAAATGGTGTTTCCAAAGTGAGTAATGAGTGTTAGATGAGTCACCTTGTTATTTCCTCTTGGTCAAGATGTGACCTCTGTGAACAGAGGCTGGAAAACGTTCAGGTGACAAGTCATGGTTAAATGCTAAGTGGAAAATGTTTCCGTGCTCTGACATCGGCGGGGAGACTCATGCCTGCATATAAACTCCTACCTGCTCAAGCACGTTCCGACCAGCATCAGATGAGCGAAGCAGCTGGCCAGCCCACCATCACATAGCTCCGACACCGCCTCTGTGGCAACGCAAGGCGCGCGTGACACTGATGCTAAGGTTACTGAGCTAAGGTTAGCAGCTTTTCACAGGAAAAAAAGCCTCCCCCTTCACTCGCTAATGGCATTTAACTTGTGACTGCGCAGACCGAATGCTCGCTAGCTCAGACTGACATTTTAAGTTTCATTAACTTCGACAAGAAGGTAAAATATCAGACAATTCCGGGACGGAAAAAACGACGCTATCCTTGCGTTCCAGCTAGCGACAGTACATCGCGCGTGAGAGCAGCGAAGTAGGCAAATGGCTCGTTCGCTCATGCCTGTTGCCTGGCTGCAGACAAAGAGCATACAATGCAAGATAGTTACGCGACGTCTTCTTCCTGATCAGCTTTTCAGCATTTCTTTTACTACTATTGTGAATCAGAAGACGTAATTTAAAATCTAAATTCCTTTAACCTCATTAAGATATGATTGTATGATTTTCAAAATATAATATATAATGCAACACACATAAAAAAATGAATGTATTTTATACTGTACTATATTAGGAAATGAAATCCAATTATATTTAACACAAATAAAAATTCAGCTGTTCACTTCCATTCTACAGTATACAGTCTCCACAACATCTGTAATCAAGTAGCACTTTGCAGGATATTAAATCACCTTTGTCCAGTCATGGCATTTGTAAATATATTGACCATTACAGAATTTGGCTTACTTTCAGACACTATGGTAAACCAAAGATGGCTGGCACCGCAGCATCTCGTTGCATGTTCTTTGTAGGTGTGTGTCTATGTGAATTATTCACGTCCTCAATAAACTCATTTGGTGGCACAGGCTTTCAATCTCATGAACCGATGTGCTTACTAATTGTTTTAATTCGTAATAAATATACTAAGGGGCCATTTGTTATTTAAAGAAGAGCGAGGAAAAGAAGAAGAAAGGATTCGCGCCGTGTTTGTGGCGTTTTAGACCCGCTGGTTCTGGGTGCGTTTGTTTTAAGTCACATATTGCCCCGCAAGTTCATTTTGAACCAATGGGAGCCAGGGCGAGACAGGCCGAACAACTAACCAAGCGCTTCCACCTTATGACAGACTTTCTCTTCCTGGATTGACTACAAATCGTCATCGTTTACGCGGGTTTGTTTGGCGGGACTGAGCTAAAGAATCAGATCGTCCATTGTCTAATCGGTAACACAACTAGAATACAATCATTTACGTGTTGTTCTCCGACTCGTCTTACGATGTTACGTGTGTTGTTTTAGCTAGCTAACTGTTAGTTAGCCGTCGCTTGGGACGTGTTTCGCTGGCTGGCGTTGAGAAGCGGTCTTTAATGATGAATGATGCGTTTATTTTGTGCTAATAAAAGCGTTCTTTATTGTTTACTAGCAGGAATCATGCAGTTCGGCGGGAGAAGACGGAAGCTGAACATCAGCCCCCAGACGGAGCTGTACGCTCATGCGCTGCAGTTCTACGTGCAGCCTCCTCTTGAAAACATGGCTCTCAGTGAATTTGAGACGTTTGCTGTGGACAGGCTGAAATGTAAGACCTCGGTTTAATGACGGTCTGCTGTAGAAAACGATTTCTCTGCTGTTGGGAAATGCATGTTAAAGTGTTGACATTAAATGTTGTGTTTTACTTTTAAATGCTTCGGCAGTGTTGAAGGCTGTTGAGGCTCTGGGAGTGAGCCAAGTCAAGATGTCGGAGGAGTACTCTAAGAAGCTGGTTATTGAGTCCAAAGCGCTGAGCTTTCCCCACAGACTCGAGGATGTGAGTGTGTTTAAACACTGCAGGCGTCGAAACAACACAACTTGGCTATACACCGTATTCCATTGTATTTGTAGTTGGATAATGACACAGATTTGCTCCTTTTTTTTAAGTACACATGCCTAAAACTAATGCATTCTAATACAGGGGTGCTGCTGTGCTGTTTCCATTTATATTTAAATTATGTGGATAAAATGAGAGAATATAGCAATGCAAAAAGAGAAAAGTGCTCAGCGAGTGTGTTTACGTGTCAAAATATTTCTGCATTACAAACTCATCCATGTTGTAAACATGTCTGAAGTAAATATAAATGTGTGTATTTTCTTTTGTTTAGACTGGAGCATTGAAAACGAACGAGTAGTGAGAGCTGTATTTTAGTGTTTAACCTGTTTCAATCACTACAGGACGACAGAAAATCCCAGAGCGGACCAAGTGAATATGATAAACGAAGAAAGGACCACATCTCTCACTTCATTCTCAGACTTGCCTACTGCCAAACGTAGGCCTGTAGCCACAATGAAATGTTTGCTGCAAATGCTGGGTGCATTTTGGGATCAATGATTGTTTCTAATCATCTTTAAGGGAGGACCTGAGGCGATGGTTCATACAGCAGGAAATTGATCTTTTCCGCTCCCGCTTCAATACCTTGGCATCGCAACAAAAGCTTGAATTCCTCCACAGAAATAATCTGCAATATGACACGGTACGTTCTTCCATTGCTGATGTGTTTTGAACGTTTGTTTGCTACTTAAAAATCTAAATAGGTTCACTCGAAACACAAGTTAATTATCAATATTATTAAAAGTTGCGAGCCATGCGTCGCATCCATTGCAACATGCATTCAAACGTTGTTTTCACTAGATGGCGCTGTTTGATCTCTGCAAGACGACATGAGCCGATCCTTAAATAGTGATCGAAATCATTTTTATTTGTGAAATGTACAGGAACGCACTTCCTCAGCGACATGTGAATCGTTACTCTGTGCTAGTTTCTATTTTTTTACCGTGTTGCTATACCAAACTAAAGAAATCGCTGACGTGCTCTCATTGTCGATCTTTGTTTTCCATGAGGCCAAACCTTCGCTATGCTAATACTGACGCGCTGCTTCTTTTCACTGAATCGCTTTCCTCTTTAATAACTTTTCAGATCAACGCAGAGGAGAAGAAATCTCTGCGCGATGAACTCATCAACTCCAGTTATGGCGTCAGTGGAATCACTGTGGAGGATCAGGACTTCTACAAAGTGAGTCACTCCTCTCTGTCTCTCTCTCTCTCTCTCTCTCTCTCTTATGAGATTGAATGTAATGATGTTATAACCAATAATATTCTTGATTCCTATCCCTTTAATTCTCACATAAATGATAGAATTAAGTAACATGCTATATTCCAGATTTTGCAACAGTGACGATTGTGAATAGACATGCAGGAAATGTTTTTTTCACTTAAAACTGTCCTCTTTATTTTGTGTTAAGTGTGTTCCCTTCTCCATTGGAAGGTAACTTGAACATAATTATACACATTTGAGTTTTAAAGTAAAGCAGATCTCAATCTCAAACATACTCCTCTGACTTTATTAAAAACTGCTCAAGCACAGTTTAGTTGATTTACCTGGATGAATTAAACTGTCTGCATAATTTGGGCCCAATTTAGAGGCATCTTGAAGTAAGAATTGGGATCACACACATTTCCTCCACTCTTTCTGATAGTGTCAATTTAAGATTGGTTGAAATGACAGAAAGAGCTTCAGTGATTTTGGAAAGAGAGGGAGATTCTGTCAGATTTAAATGTACATTTACAGCTTAGTGATTATCGTCTTGTTCTTTGAGTTAATGTAAATCCTATTCCTTTTTAACACCATTGGAATAATTCTTATTCCTTAGGTTGCATTTTAAGCAACCACATTTGTCTTGATGCCCACCATGCATGCAAGCTGGGCATTAGTGCCTCTATATTTCGAATGCATTAACATAAAGACATTTAACTTTTATTTTAAAGGTTCCCTTTCAAGATGCCCTGGATCTGCTGAGAACCAGGAAGGCGTATCTCAAAGCCGGCTATGTTTATATCCCTCACCAGGACATTGTCGCCATTGTGCTGAACGATTTCAGAATGAGGCTTTCTAAAGCTCTTACAGTAAGTGTCTCCAGCTCTTTGTCTTCTTGAAATGTCCAATAATGATTGCAATGCATTATTACAGAAAGCTCACGTGCAAATGAATGTGTTTGTTTAAGCCACTTTAATGCAGGTCCAGTATTTGAATGCATTTGTGTTTAAATCTATAGTTGTATGCTTCACAGTAAAATGCAGTCCAATAGACCAACAGCTCCGAACGAGAAAAGCATAGCGGAATTTAATGAACATCCTTTTTGACATTCTTCACATCTTTGTTTTGCATTGTATTTTACAAGGCTTTGTGAAATGTCCACTTTTGGTGCATATAATTTATCCAAATACGTTAAATCCACAAGGGAACAAAAATATTAGTGCAGCCTGTCGTGCCCCGAGGGAAGCTAGAGGAATGCAGGGTTCACACGAGGGGACTAAGTATGCACGGTACGGACATAAAATGACTGGAGGAAAGACTGGGGACAGCGACTTGTTGTTGTCCCTGCAGGCGTGTCTTTTTTAGGCTGCAGAAGGGGGGGGGTCTACGAAGGCGCAATATCAACAACACTTGAGCATCGCAGAGAATGCCCTGCGGGATGTGCAGCATGATGTTTGACTAACTAGAGGCATTCTTTATGCTACATGTGAGGAGACAGGTTCACCGGGATGAGGGGTTCTGCCCAGGGAACCGGAGAATCCGTGTTCATCAACCAGGCAGTACCATAATCCATGAAAAGAATCATTCTGTTAATGAAGTGAATGAGATCCACAGTGCACGGCAGGAAGGATTCATTATTCCAGTGCTAAAATATGTGTTTTGAGTGGAACGTTTTGATCGACATATCACACATTATCAATTGAAATGGACATTTGACCCAACCGAGGGAATATTTTACAGCATTTTGTTGTGATTTTTCACACCCTACTGAAACAAATGGTCAGAGACCAAGACAAGCTGTGACGGATGTGATCAGTTTTTGAAATGTGAACCATTTCACCCGAGAGAGTGATTTTCTGGATAACTCAGACATTTCATTGTCTGAGTTATCCAGAAAATCTAAAAAAGTGCTTTATAAACACGATTCCACGAGTCCTTTCAGTGTCTTACACCTGCATACAAACAAAATCAGCGTGCTATAGTTCTATTATTTTTTTCACCAAATTACACATCCAAGATCCGACCATTAGCTATAGTCATATGGAGAGGCAGCTTTCACTTTCATGCCTTTTTAATGACACCTTTTCTACTGTGTCCTCTCATTGTCCCCAGCGGAGTGGAATAACCATTAGACGGTAGTAGAACAAAAACAGTCAAGATGGCGCCGTTACAAGAAAAATGGCTCTGGAACGCCGTTTCGTTCCAACAGTTAGTGGTCCGGATAATTACCTCGAAATGAGAGAACGGCAGAACTCGACCAAGTTGCTCTTTTTATGTGTTTGTTTTTAAACCTGTAAAATAAGGGCCTGTCCCACGATGGAGGACTTGTCCTGCACACGAACACCGTAAACAATGTCTTTCTGTACTACACTGAGAACAAAACGCTGTCGGCCTTCACAGACGGCAATGTTCAGAGTAGAGTCTTATTTTATTCCCAGGGCAAAGTGTGAACTTATTTCTCAGAAATGAGAACATATGAAAAATATTCGGGGAGCTTTGAGGCCCACGTTTCTGTGCACGTATTCTGGGATCAGATCAACTCTCGGAAAGTCCGTTTGAGCATTCTGAGAGTCGAGCGTAGCCACGTTTTACATCCAGGCAAATCTTATTTACCTTTTTGCTCAATTTGAATTGTTTGCTGTTGCACACGCGTGGTTATGATGTCATCTCCTTTGCAGCTGACCGCCCGCTCCTTACCAGCGGTGCATTCTGATGAACGGCTCCAGCCGCTCCTCAACCACCTCAGGTAAGCAGTTAACAATGTTGCTGCCACTTTAACAGCATTCTGTGGAAATGGAGATTGGGAAGGGTTTATTTTGGGGACAACGGACATTGGAGATTTGTCCAGATGTGTGAACTTGTGGGTACCAAGCTCTGTTTAGAGGAACACGTCGCATCAACCTTAAATGAACAGCATGACTTCCTGGGTGAAGGAAGTCATTTTGCCAGGTTGTTGTGGATTAACCAATAAAACATAACCCAGTATGGAATAGTAAAGTTACCAGTTTTAACATCTTGTATAATTTGGTACGTTGAGGAAACACAGCCTCTAAGCTTTTATTAATATTCCTAAAATAAATAAATCTGAATTGTCACGGCCCTGTTTTTTTGTGTTTGTTTTAGTCATGCCTATGTGGGGCAAGATTACAGCATCCAGAAAAATGTTGGGAAGATCTCTTTGGAGCAAATCGATTTGGTGAGCAGCATCGTCCATCTTTGTCAGGCGGCAGGTTCGAGCGGCCGTTTGCTTGGGGATGTATTCCGTTAAGGGCCAGAATTAGTTTTTAGTTTTATTTTTAGTCGTGGGTAAATTAATCAATGGTTTAATATTATGTTTAAAGTAAATCCCATAGATTAAGAATACAAGTAGTTAAAGTTGTAGATCCGGTTCTCTTACTGCGTGTCTGTTCTTCAGCTTGCAGGAAAGTCTTTCCCGCTGTGTATGAAGCAGCTCCACCAGGGCCTGCGAGGGAGCCACCACCTCCGCCACGGTGGTCGTATGCAGTACGGCCTCTTCCTCAAAGGGATCGGCCTCTCTCTGGAGCAGGCACTGCAGTTCTGGAGGTCAGAGTTCATACGAGGCAAGGTGGATGCAGACAAGGTAATGGCGACGGCGTGAATATAGGTACGGAAATGTTTTTGGACTTATGGATCACATGTTGGTTTTGTGGATCGCGTAATCTAACTTTTCTCTAGGAGGTTTTATTATACAAGTGATGCGTTTCAAGCTCTTCTCACGCATCCGTAGTCCACGCTGTAGCCGCACCGAGTGTCCTGCCAACAGCACGGTGACAAGTTTCAATCCGCTATTAATAGCCTAATCGACACTGAAGGCAAAGCTGTGCTCGACAGACAAAGAGACGGGACCTGCTCTCGAATGCAGGTCCTGTCAAAGATGCCCTGAATATCAGCTTCTATGGTGACGGGCTTCCCGAGTCCCACCAGTAGAAACGGCAGCGTACAGCAACAGGAAATCCACCCAGCCAAGGTGAAAGCTTTGTCAGTATGTGCTCCTTGCCACATCTACATGGGAAGGTTAGGGGGATGGGGGGGGGGGGGGGCAGTGCTGTCAATCCACATTACTGTAGTGTTTTCCTCCGAGGCGGCATGAATGTCAACATCTTGTAAATACATTTCACATCGTTAGTAATCGTTGGTTGCAAAAGGAACAGCGACGATGCGTATGGATCCGCTGCGTTCTGTTACAAGAGGTCCGTTCTGCCGGCCTCTGGTTCCGCATTTCTGAGGCGGCTTGGTGGAAAAGCTCATAAAGAAGATGCGATGTGCTGCACAAAAAGCCAGCGCTGGCAGCAGAACAGTGCCGGCCAGATTGCAGCTTTATAATGATGTATGTGCTACGTCAAAGACCGCACTTTGTGGCAGGATGCACAAAGCCTGCTCATTAGTATGCAACAGGCAAAGAGAAAAAAGATGGGAGGCAGCGATGCCGAAAGGAAGGCTTGGAGGAAGAGGCCATGTAAAATTAGACTGGAGTCGGAGGGAGAATTGATGAAATCGACTTGGTTTATCCGTTTTTCTTACCGAGGATGTTAGCCTGTTCATTTAGAGGAGTGTCTGTTTGAACCACATCTTGTTGCCTTGGGGGGCGAGAACAGCTTGTAAACTGTTTGTTTAATAAATGTAAACTTCAGATTAATTTATTTGCATCAGCCAGAACCATTTTTCAACCACTCTTATAGCTTAGCTGCAAATTAGAATCCTGAGTTGTTGTTGTTGTTTTTTTGTCAAAGGTAATAGTCAGTGGATTTAAAAGTAGCCTGCCAGGTGTTAAACTATGTAAATGAGAATTTGTGGACTGTGGGTCTTGTTTCGTGAGGAATTCACTATGTGAAAGCAGGTTTTAGATTATTCTTAGTTATGAAGGCTACTATCATCAGTAGACGAAAGAAAAAATACGAAAAGGAAGGAGGATCTTATCTAATAGTAAAACAGTTCAACAGATACACACCTGGAAAAAACCTTTAAATCCCAGAAGCATTTGAGTATTTCCCCCAAAGATGAGAGAGAAGACGAGGGATCAGTGACGCTCTGGATGCATTGGCACAATACAAATATTTATAATGCAACAAAAACCAGAACCTTGGTTGAGACCCTGAGCTGAACAGTTAGTAAATCTATATTTATAGCGATGGCTTTCGATATATTACGTTGCAGCAACAGCAACGGTCTGTGAAACTGTTTTACGAGGTATAAAGCACACTGACACAATTTTAGGTTTGGGAGCAGCAGGCTTTTCAGTGTTTTAGGTCCTTTGCAGTTCTTATTCATCGCTGCTGCCTTTTTGTTGTGCAGTGTGTGTGTAAATGGCCCTATAAAAACCACCTTTTCCAGCATTTTGTAGACCCTGAACGTGTTTTGTTTACACGTTCCGAAAGGCCGGCAGTGCAGATTAGGAAGCAAAGTATTTTTAATGGTTTTAAATACAAATGCAATTGGAGCTACAATACAAGCATATCAGTTACCACGGACTCAGCCTAAGAAGCAATGCCAAGTGCACGCACACACACACACACACACACACACACATAATCCCTTTGATCCTTTGATTGTGTCCTATTTCTCGGTCTATCGCCGCAGGTTTTTATGAACGTGTCCTAGAGTCTGGGGGATGCTAGCAACGTAGCCCCCCAAGCTAAGGTGTGCAGGAGAAGCGCTGTGCTCTGCTCCTCTAATGCATCTTTTGTCCTTGTGTTTGCATTTTATGAATGCCCTCGATACGGGGGTCGGCTATATTGGAGAATATTCAGAACTATCTGAAGTGTAGGAATGCAAGTTGGTTGTGATTTAAAGGATGACTCGTCTTGCGTGAGAAATAGGACAAGTGGAGATGAAATTGCAAAGTGCATCGGACAGCATCTGACGGGGACGAACAACTGAGAGGAATCTGAATACAGTTATTGAGGACAAATTAAATGTGTTTGTACGTTCACCCCGTATCGGTGTGGGTTCTCATTGGTTCTCCGGCTTCCTCCCACCACCAAAAACTAGAAACAGAGGTGAATCGGACTCCCCAACATTGTGTGTGAATGAGAGTGAATATTTGTCTTTGTGTGGCCCTGCGTCAAACCGGCGACTTGTCTAGGGTGTACCCCACCTCCTGCCCAATGCCAGCTGGGATAGGCTTCAGCATAAATCTGTGACCCGGATCAAGTGGCTGGAGACGAGTCGATTTCTGATCGTCTTATTTTATAATCTGATGTTTGATATATAAATTATAGCTTTATCAGCACATTCAGCAAGAACGTAAGTGAGACCTCCAGTCCCACCTGGAAAATGATGTTTGCTACCTTACCGTTTGTAAGTCCTTTTTAAATGTGCTAATTATTTCACATAATACATAATGAGCATACTTTAATGCCATTGGAGTTTCAGACTTCGTTTTAATGGAGTAAGAGGTTGTTAATGAGGAAATGGCTTTCTGGATCCTTAGGAACTCTTTGTGATTAATATTTAATTGATTGTACTTAAGGAAGATTTTATGGACTTTTTAATTGCGCTGCCGCTTGTCTCTTTAGCAGCTCGAATGGTTTTGTGGCGTCATTACTGTGTTATGATGGGTGCAGTGATGATGAGTGTTCTGCCACTGTGTGTATTACTGTTTGATTTTTAGAGGACGGCTCCATATAATTCATTCTTTATGGTTGCACGTAAGTGCTGTGCGTATAAAAAAGGGTTTATGGTTGAGAATTTGTGGCAAAAAGTACGGAGGGTTTGGACAGAAGATAACGTGAAGGCTTGTATAAGTCAGGCACCTAAAGTTTATTGATACGGTTCACTTGTGCCCTTCCTGACTTTCATGTTTTATTTTATTTTTGTCAGGGTGCATCTGTAATCGACAAATGTCTTGTAAAAATAACAATGTAATGTATTCAAATCAAACTGAAGATCACAAGTTTTCACAGGTTGTTCCTTTTCTGGTGAACGCTGGATAATAAGAGAAAAAATAAATGAACTCCTCTGGGAAGTTTAGACGGGGCGACTCTCATTGGTCGAAATGCCAAAAAAACGCATGGACATAAATGTGTCATCAATACCTCCCAGCGCCGTGCCGTTTTTGACGGGGATCAGCGGAACACGTTGGTAACTTTCCACGGTGTGCACATTCACCTGAATCGGTTTCTTCCTTCCCCAGTTCGTTTACCTAAAATTATAGTCTTCATATTGTTGAAAGTGCTCGACAGGACAAGGGGCAGAAAGTATGATGGGAAGATGGTCACATCACAGGATCCATAACTCGACTATCTCGAGTGTGTGCTGCTGCAGCAGCTCCTCTCTAATGGCTCCATATTTCATGTAGGAAAACACCCTCTCAAAGCTGACGTGATATATGACGATGTCTCTTTTCACCCCAACCATGTCCCGCTTACACTCTCGTCCCCACTAATGCCTTCTCCGTCTCTCTCTCCCCCCCCCCCCCCGTCTTCCCTCCCCGGCTGCAGTTTGACAAAGCATATGCCTACAGCATCCGCCACATGTTTGGCAAAGAAGGCAAGCGAACCGACTACACCCCCTACAGTTGCATGAAGGTGATTTTATCAAACCCACCCAGCCAAGGCGACCATCATGGTGAGTCGGCAGCTGTTGGAAGGAGCCATTACCCGTGTGACGAGCCACCCAGCTGTCATTATCAGGCCTCTTGTTTTAAAACTCTGGCTTTGGGGACAGTGATGCATCTGATTGTGGACATAATTACCAGACTCTTTATGCATGCTAAATATTTAAACGGACATGCTGCTTGCTTAATATGTTTATAACTATTTGCCTTGATTCATTTTACTTTTGTAGGATGTCCCTTCCGACACAGCGATCCGGAACTGCTGAAGCAGAAGCTTCAGTTCTACAAGGTGTCCCCCAGTGGAATCGTTCAGGTGGGTGCCGTCCCCTCAGCACTGAAAGGGCCATCACTAGTCCTCTGGATTATATTTCTCCCCTGATTTCTTAAACTCAAATATAAATGTATTTTGTTTATGGGTTTTTTATTTTTATTTTTAAAAAGGTGAGTCTTAGAGGCCGAGTCTTGATAATGTTTCATCTGCTGTATCTAAAGTGTAGAGAAAACAACTTGGCACTAAATACCCCAGGACATCTGACAGACACCAACTTGTTACTGACTCCTTAAGAAGACGTACGTGTACATGCACGCACGCACGCACGCACGCACGCACGCACGCACACACACACACACACACACACACACAATGTGCTGACACTGGCTTTGTCATGCTGAGCGCAGCGAAATACTGAGAATGCACTTGCATCTGTTCTTTAAGCTAATGTCAATGTGAAAATGCTGATGTTTATTGGGTGAGATGTTGTAATAATGCGCCTTCTTAGTTTAGGTTGCTGTCGGGCTTACATTTACCAATCAACATTAAAAATAAAGTACAGATGATGGGGCGTCATTTGTTTTCCATCGATTTGATCAGAAACAAAGCCTTGGGCACATTTAAAAATGACCTGACAAGGTGGAAGATTAATTTAATCATTTATTTTGACTTAGTTTGTAAAACTAAATGTCAACAACACAAGAATACCAGAGGAGTTTGAGATTTTCACAATATACAAAATTTTTATTCGCTGAAATCAAAGTTGCATTGATTGTTTGTTTATTTCCCCCCCGCCCCAGTTTTATTTTTTTTTACAGGACAATACGACACAATAGTGGTTTATTCCTGAAAAGACAGATGTGTATGCTAAACCATCAGGATGTGTGACGTCTGCCGTGTTTGCATGAGACACAATAGAAATGAAGGCCTCAGCACAGCTAGCGTTTTCCCTTCATTATCTGTCTTTTTCTTTTTTTATTTTTTTTTATTTTTGAAAATGTTCCTGGTCTGCCATTAAAGAAAGTAATAAAGCCTAAAATATCTGGCAGAGACTAATAAACGTTGAGCGTACCTGTGGGAGAATCACAATGGAGATGGCCTTCAATTATAAGGGGAATAATGAAAGCGTTGGATACAGAACGGTCTGTCTCTCACACAACCCTGGAGTTGGTGCAACAGTCTGAGAGTTTATGACCCAATCAGAGGCGAAACTAAGGAAGGGATGAAATTGTTAAATTAATCCCTAAAAGAAATCTTTGAGATTTACAAGAAGTTAAAATCAAAGAATTGAAGAATGTGTGTGGACTGAAAGCTTCTTTAATTTTTTTAAAATAAAGGTACTGTCACAGTAACAATTCAAAAGAGCAGGAACCGATTCAAAGATAACGCATTGTCCTTGAACTGCTCTTCGTGTTTCTTGCAGATCCTGGAGCTGGTTAAAGGAATGCACTACCAGATGGCCTGCCAGAAGTACTTCGAGCTCACGCACAACGTAAGTGTTCAGAATCATCGGATGGAGATGTAACCGTGGCGATGGAAACAAAAACTGTTTTATTGTGTCGCGTTTTTACGTGAAACTGGATCTGGGATTTCCCAGATGGATATATTTTTCACACACACACTGAAGTTAACTTTAAAGACGATGACGTGGAATTCGGCTCCTACATGTATGTACAGTGTTGTTTATCAGATGCGCCCACTGTGAGAGATAAAATGGTTTTGGGGGGAGGATCATGTTTGTAAGAGGTACGGCTCAGAAATCCCAGGAGCTGGAGAGAACGAATCGTTTCAAGAACCCCTGCAGAGTCGTTTTAATATTTGTGCAAAGCCATGAATAAATGCCCTTCAAGTCATTTAATTTTCTTTCAGATAACTCCTCCTCTCTCGTGGTTCAAAGGGTAGAAGTAACAGTGAAATGGGTCTTTAGTGATCTTAATTTTGGCTTTGAAAACATCAAACAAAATAATGTAATTGTTTGAAGCTTTTTGAAAAGGTCGCAGGAAGAGTTTGAACTTCTGTTAATTGGCTCATAGATTTTTACTAACCGTGAGCGATTTTGATATTTTATTTCTCGAATGGGGCATTTCGTCTCCGTTCTGTGATGAAACGCCAACGACGATGACTTGGCGCGCTAATTTTGTTTTTGAAAACCTGCCGTCGCCATTAATGTTACTAAATGAGTAGATTGTTCATGAACTTCACGCCGTGTTCAATGCAATGAATCTCATTACAGGTTCAATAGCATTGAATCGCTTCACGGTGAACGCGCCACTCCTCAGAAGCTTAGCCGTTTCCTGTCTTGTGTTTCTGAGCAGATCGAGGATGCCAATTTCTCGCTTAGTCATCCAAATCAGTACTTTATAGAGAGCCAAAAAGTGCTGGGAGGCGGCAAGGACGTGAAGAGAGACACGGACGCGCCACAGAGATCACAGGAAGGTGCTGCTTCCAGAGCATCCAGCGCCGCTCTGGAGCAAACGGCAAGCGCTGCCGAGGCTCCGGCGGAGTCGACGGAGGAGCTGGACTCCTTCTTTCAAGATGAATGATTTTTTTTTTTTTTTTTTTATGTGTATCTTTCTCTGAATTCAGTGTGTATTAAAATTTCCTATCTCCATTACCGCTTCATCTTATTCTCAACATGATCAAATGCTGCTTAACGTAGGGGCAACGTTATGGAGAACTGCACAACAGACAGCCTTTAAAAGACGTTGAAATGTATTATTGACCTTTTAAGGGAGAAGAACATCGTTAATGTTGTCGTTCGACCCGGGTGTGAAATCCTCTCAGCGGTTCGTTCGGGCTCAACTGGGGATTGTTTAGCCGAAGCCTCGGAGCACGGCGCTTTGGCAGGGAGGTGCTTTTGGGGGGAGTGAGGACTAGAACATTTCCCAGCTGTCTCAAAAACAATGTCATTGTATTCGCTGGCAGGAGTTTGGATGAATGGTGGCAGAAGGATGGATGAAAATAAACAATTTCCACAGCTGTATTATGTTGCCTCATAGCGCACGCAATGCGACTTCTGCACGGCGCTCGCGGTCAGGAGGAACCCCCCCCCCTCTCCCCTCTCTAACGTCTATCTAATGTTTGAATTGGGTACAAAGTTGGGAGCAGCTGCTTTGACTTTGTTCTTTTGGAGCTTTCACTTCTATTCTCACAGAACGCCTCGCAAGATTTCTGACTTCTGATCCGGTTCGACGCACCGAACACGAACAGACAGGACGGAATGTTGGGATTCCTCCTTTCCCGGGAGGTCAAAGAAGATATTGGATTATTGAATGAAAGCCTTTTGTAATTTAATGATTTTTAATTGGAAATCTAATTCTATCTCCCAGAGGGTGTCAGTTATTTTTTTATTTTTTTTATCACATGCTTATTTGCTCTGCAGGCCTTTCAGTTTTCAAACTTTCTGACACAATTCCGAACATGCACCAGAGCTGCATGTATTTGGAATTAAATGAAGTTCAAATCCAGGCGCGGTGCTTGACATGGAGAGAATTTATTCGGTCTAATAAGGAAACTGGATAACAGTGCACAGCCGGGCACCCTTGATGTTTAGTGTTGGTTTGAGCTTGATTACATTTGACAAAGCGGGCAAATTCTGAGACTGGGCAGGCAGTGCTCTGTGATGGCGCCAGTCTCCAATCGGCTTTACAGTCGGTTGTGAACTTGCTTTATCTAGTCTCATCATTTACCTCTCTTCACAGGCCAAAGGGGTTCTTGGGGACAAGATGTTTTATCTGACCAGGCAAGAAACGTAATCCCAGCGTGTGTGACATGAACCCCGTATGGTAGCTGACATGCAGGGCCAATCCGTGCGCGAGAAGGGTGTAACAGGAGCGAGCCTTCCATTGCTGCTTTACAAATGTGTTGCAATCTGGAGCTCATAAATGCTGCAAACATAATTGTCTCAAGTGCTTTTGCTTTACAACAACATTTCAATACTAGAATGAACCAAAAAAAAAAGAAGCAAACTTTAGGTGCATTGCAGAGAATAGTTTAATAATGTGATAAAACACCAGAACCAATCAAAGGGACGTTCTTCAGTAGTATTTGGTACTCAACCTTGACTCCATTGTACGTCTCTATTCAGAGGATGGCTCTTATCTTTGTCGTCTTCTCAATGCGATGTCACCCAGGGGACCACATTTGCATCACTTTGATTTATTTGCCAGGGGTGGCTTGAGTTAATTCAAGCATTTGTATGTTTTGTTTTGTATTCTTAAAGAATAGAAAACATCCCTGTAATGCAAGCGTCATGCTCTGCAGCCTTTTCTTTTTGATAACTTTCATTCCACATTTCAGATCTGAGGCTCTGGAGTGTTTCCCTGTTAGAGGGAGGACAAATAGATTATTTTGGGACTTTGAGGGAATTCTTGTAAAATTAATTTATTAATGTATTTATTTTATACAAACGCTTGAGAAACCATGGCCCGCGGGCACCGCGTTGGTGACCCCTGGTCCACAGGGATCTCAAACCAGACAAGTGAGTCCACAGCCCGTCCCAGACGTGAGATTAGATTGAAGGTTTATTGTTTCTGTTTCGGGATTTATTTATTTTTATGTTTTTATTTCTAACGCCAGAGAAACATTTAGATCGAGCTTCCCTGAATTTAGCGGTAGCCTTTTCTCCAATTCAACCAAAACCAGCCGGGTTAGGTCCTCCTTGGACCCGGAAGTTGGTCCAGTAATGACGTAGCAACGCGCTGACTCGTAGAAGGGCGGTTAGCCAGACATGCTAACGAATGTAGCCCAGTGTAACCGGATGGTTGGCTTGGTTGCGCAGGCCTTCCTTGCTGGGGGGGGGGGGGGTAATTAGGCAGGCAGGTGTGGGAGGGAGCACCTGTAGCGCGTTAGCCACTGATGAGGGGGGGGGCGTATAGACGCTCCCCCCTCTCTCGGTCCTTGTCCCGCTCTCTCTGTCCGGCTGAAGGGAGCGTCGGCTGGGTGCGGTCAGTTGCCTTTTCCCCGCCTTGAGGGCAGGTTGGCCCGCGGCCGTCGTGTTTCTGCTGTTTCCATTGCAGCATATTGATCGGTTCCACCGGCCATGTCAAGGTCTCAGATTTTAGCCCGGCCGGATGGGCAAGATCAACATGACCACCTCCAGACTGGTTGGAAAGCCGGGTCGCCGGGACGCCATCGCAGAGTTTGGCGGTTCTGAGGTTAGTCTCTTCTCTTCTTCTCTACATCAACCAAATGTGCATTGCTGGGATTATTACTCAGGTTTGGATTCCTCTCCTTCATTTCTTCCTGCAGATGGTTGGACCCCTCCAGGTTACATGGCTCCTGAAATGGTCCTGAGGAGCGGACATGGGAAGCAAGTTGACCGGTGGGCCCTCAGCGTCATTCTGTTTGAGTTTTTAACGGCTCAGCTTCCATCCAAGCCGCGCTTAAACAAAGACGTGTACTATTCCATCGTTCATGGTAAGACTCTTCAGATCCACAGCACAGCAGATCTGAAAGTGGTCTTGGGAGTGGAGGAGGAGGAGGCGATCTGGCAGGACAGCCAGGACGAAGTGGTCTGCCTACGAAAACTCCTGCAAAAGACAGAGCAGGAGCTCGCTGAGGCAGGGCTGAATGCCCTTCACCACAGGGAGGCGCTCTGTGAGCTGTCCAAAGTCAACTCCGCACCTCCTTGGAGGACAGACGGCTGCTCAAGGGAATAGTTGAGCAGCAGCGGGGTGAGGCTTCCCGGAAGAAGCAAGATCTTATGGCAGTGCTTGCTCAGGAGGAGGACGCCTTCCAAAGGGAGCTCCACGAGCAGACGGCAAGGCTTAAGCAGGAGCTGCTCGAAAGGAGCGAGGAGGAGGTCCAGTCCCTGCCTCAGGTGAGCTGGCTCATTTTAGTCTCACATGTCTACAGATCGTACCTGCAGTTCTACACCGAGCTGCAGGACAAATTAGAGAAGGTCCTCCATCAGGAATGCACTGCTCAGTTCCTTCAGTCATAGATGGCACAGGGGGGCAGCGAGAGCCCTCATGCCTCTTAGTGTCCTCTGATTGCAAAGGGAATCTTGACTTCTCTTTATTGTTTGAAAGGATCCCCATTAGCTGCCACAAAAGTGACGAACTAGTCTTCCCGGGGTCCACACACAAAGACAACACAAAACATGATGCACACGATAATCACAATTCACTTAACAACAATAATCTAAAAGCAATAAAACATTATAAAATTATAATCAGAAATGTTTAAGAAGTTATTACGTTCATGCTAAATATTTCCATACTCTCATATTTAAATCTGTCTTTTCACCTCACACACAGTAATATGTTCTAGACTGTATTTATTGACGGTTGGACTCGTTCCTGTCTTTAGAGTCGTGTGGCGTGCAGTGCCGCTCGGGGAGCTGCAGGATCCGACTTCCAGGTGCAGAATTTGCTTGGTAAAGGCACTTTTGGGTGAGTCGGATAAGAAGTTTTTTGTTCCTACCGACTCTCTTGATTCTCTCTCCAGTCACGGAGGATGCTGACGTTCTCTTTTGCCTCTCGTACAGGTCTGTTGCCATGGTGAGCAGCAAGGCAACGGGTCAGCGCTTTGCCGTGAAGTCTGTAAAGCACGGGTTAGTGTGTCGTCGTCCCCCCCAGGCTGGGCTTGGACCGAGGCATTCTGGCCTTCACCAGAAGCCCATTCATTGTCTCCATGCCGTGCTCCTTTCACACCAAGACAGAGAGCTGCATGGTGATGGAGATCATGGAAGGTAAGTGTGTTGTTGCTGATCGGTCGTGTAACAAGTGTTGTGTGTAGCGCACGCTAACACTTCATGTATCGAGTACACGTTTGGACCCAACAGATCTAATGGCTGACTGTCTCTGTTCTCTGTCTCCTTCTGACCTCGTAGGGGGTGATTGTGGTCGTCTGCTCCAAAGGAATTGACCCCTTCCATTGGACCTGGCCCGCCTCCATGTGGAAGAGACGACCCTAGCGTTGGCGTATATCCACGCCTACGGGATTGCCCACAGGGACCTCAAACCCGAAAAGTGAGTCCACAGCCCGCCTTGGATGTGAGATGAGATTTAAGGTAGACGGGTAAGTCTGAACAGACAAACCCAAACTCCCATTTGACAGGAGCAGAACGGTAGCTGCTTTGTTAGCGGTGCTCATTTAAATCTCCTTTGTTTAAACAGTTCGATTCATGGTCAGGGCAATACCCTGGAATCTTCCGATTTCTTTTCCCTCTATTTTGGACTGATTTTCATTACTGGGGCGTTTAGAGGCGAATACATTTGGATCAACGTAATAACAGCTGATTTATTTGGTGATATTTAATGTTTGTTTTTTTCTGTGTTCTCTACAGTCCAGCCGCCAAAAGCCCAGGAGAAGAGATTAAACATGCCATTTCTGTCTTTTTCAGGTGCTTCCAACAAAAAGTAAAGAAGGGGGCCTCCAAGCGCCTACGGGCCTGCCTATTTCCCTTTGTTAAAACGAAGAGGAAACCTTAACATCCCTCTGGACCTGGACCCCTCCGATTCTAAACCCGCGGCTGAACCCGGACTCCACGACTATGAGCCCTCTGAACCTGGATGTTTGCCAGTTACTTTTAAATAAACGTTGCGTCCTTCAGTTGTTTGTTCATTTTTACACTAAATCTAGTTTCAGCAGTGGCGGACATTTCAATCATATAAACTATATCCCCCCCCCCCCCCCCAGAAAAAAAAGAAATACTGCATAAAGCACAAGTGGGACGATTTGCTAATCCTTTTCGATGTACTGACTGAGATCGGCATGCATGAAACAAACATGTCTAGGAAAGGACGACAGGCAGCCAGGCTCATTATCACGTTGGCGATACGGGACACAAGGGGGGGGGCAAATAATTGCATTATATTTTCCATTTGTTTTACGCAGCATTCCCTCCTGTCTGGAGTCCGGATGGGAATTTAAGCACTTATAGGATCATTTATTTCACATCTCACACACGAACTTTAATCATTGCTGTTTTTTTTCTTTAAAAATTTAAATGATTGAATTCAAATGTGTTTTTTTTATTCTAGCTGTTCCTGAAGTTCATAATTCACATTCATTTCTGTGAGCGAACACATTTCTACTTTCATTTATCATTGTGCATCAATGCGGTGCAGAGTTCAAGCGGAACTACAAAATCTGCCTCACAAAGCAGGAGCAGCGTTAGTGGCAGTCTGCATGTGGCAGACGTCGTGCTCCGTCACAGGTGAACTACCCCCACACCCATTTTACGTGTCTGTTTGTCATCCTATAGTCAAGTATATTTGAATCAGTGGTTGTCTTTCATCGCTTACTGAACTCGCATCGCTGTAAAGGTTCTCTCCCTGCACAAGCTTTTGATATGCAAAATAAACCACATTTTCACTCACGCAACCTTGACTTCGCCTGCCAGCTTCATCTGAAAGGATGATTGGAGGAAGCGTTCCCTTTTGTTTGACTTGCATGCTTTTCATATGTGGAATAAAAGAAGTAGAACAGAGTAAACATGCAAACTCCCCTTCTGGTAGGGAATCATTTTTCGCTATGGCTGTGAGGAAACAACGGTGCCTTTGAAAGACAGACAGTCACATCAAATACAGTGAAATCGTCATATTGAGGTACATATATTATGGTTAGGATGTACCTGTTGGCCTGACTCTTGATGCCAGATGGAGGTGTCAGTTCCACTCCCATCAGCATTTGGTGCAACTCGCGTGAAGCCTGGCAAGCTCTTTTAATTTGATGCTGGTCTCTTGATAAAGCGAAAAAGTACAAGAGAAAAAAAATATCTGCGTGCCAAACAATTCTCTAATCATGAAGTCGGAAAACAAAATTAGCTGGGAGAGGTGTCAAATCTGATGATTGCAAAATGGGAGGCAAATTTCCCGCAGCTGTATGTAAACTCATCATCGCTCCCCGGGGTGTTGTCTTATTAACCTGACAGATGTGTGTGAGCCGCTGCTCCTGTGATTAACTGCTCACACACACTCCTCACTCTCTCTAAGCTTCACCTGCAGCCATGCTGTCGCTTCCTGTTTGACTAGACCTAAGAGAAAAAAAAAAGGGGGGGGGAGCTTAGTCGCTAAAAGCATCCCAACTCCTGCTTGCTTTGGTAAGAAGGTTTTAATCGTTGCCACTCACATCTGAGTCTTCTATTGCTTCCTGATTTGCCTGATTGAGTTTAGATGGAGTTTTACATATTCAGCATTCTGAATTCTGAATTTAAGGAGATCGCAGTGTTTATTAACTTTTTTATATAAAAATATACTGGGTTACTGTATGTCAACTTAATTGCTTTGACTTTTATACTAAGCATATTAACCCTTTAAAGCCCACACCATGAAGTAATCGTCAGAACACGCAAATGTTTTGGAAAATAAGGTCTTAATGGAACCTTCTGAAAAATGTGTCAAAAAACCCCCAACATAATAACAATAATCCATAATTTCATGGAAAATGCAGATGTTGGCTTGTTCTGAAATCCTGAAAGGCAATGTGTATCAAATATGATATGTTTGGCAATAAAGGGTTAATGACTGTCTCTTTGATGATGGCTCAACAAAGAATGCTGCCTATTTGCTCCACAATTGAAAATCCTTTTCTCTCACAACCAGTTAAGTGGATTCTGATACGTCTTAAAAACACATCGGCAGCCAAGTGTGACACTTCGAAAGCGAAGTGGAAAGGAAACCCCCTTGTTAATGGTGGCAATTGTGGAAGTCGGGACTGTGGGATGCTGGGGGAACATAATGGCCCTGACAATCAACCATCTGAGTGCCCATCCTTTATCCCTACGGGGGGGTGTTGACGGAGCGCTGGGGCTGGCTGATACTTCATGAGCTGACACAGAAAGGTCTGTGTCAGGAAGATTATAAGGATTCAAAGCATGGGAGTGTGAGGAAACAGAGATGGGAGCAATTCCATGGATTTCCTCCTTGACGTTGATGGATTGATGAGCCAAAGTACACAGCAGTCAACCACATTGCTCCTTTTTATGCCCTTACCTTCTTTAATGGTGCCCTCCTGAAGGGACATGCACATCTTGGCGAGTTTCATCCAGATAAGAGGCTACAAATGTGGACACTATAACAAAACGATGGCATTCGATGAACTCTGCACTGGATTTATCATCGTGAGAACAATCCACCCTCTGGGCCTGTCAGGTTCACACAAATGATTCACACCTTTAAATCAATTAATCAATGTCAATGAACATTTAGTTAAAAATCAATCGTTTTAGAAATGGTCTGGTTGAGTGGGAGCGTGGGGGGAGGACAGGGGACTCACCTTTCTCTCACAGCTGCATTGGCTAATTTCTTTCTTGTCATTCACAGCTTCAGTGCCCCTCAGGGAGCAGAGCTTCCACCACTGAGATGCATTTTTCTTCTTCACGGGGCCCTCGCCATAGAGAATCCGTTTTGCCAAGCTCCATAACTGTTTGCACTTTAGTATCTGAGCTGCAGTAGGCTCCACATGTGTACAGCAATTTTCGAAGAAGCTACAAAAATACTTTACTTTCAAAATGACATCAGCGTGATCCCTTTTTTTTTGCAATCATGGTTCCGATAGGTTTGTTTGCCCTCTTGCATCAGACTTTATCCTTTCTTTTCTATCCTTTCATCCTTATAAAATAGATGCCGTGTGCCTTTCAGAGGAGGACTGACTTATGTTTCGGATCAAACCTGCATGACCCAGTTGAGCTTGAGCTTCAACTCAGACTGATGACCTGCCGTCCTGCTTCAGAATTTTCTGGCAATGTGCAGAATTCATGTTTTATCTCAGTCACGGCAAGTCGGCAAAGCAGCGCCCCAAATATTAGCCTGCCAGCTTTGTGCATGCCCATATATGTCAACCCTTTGTGGAATGATGTGTTCCGTTTGTCCCTGATATAACAGGATCCTTGTATTCGTCCGTCTGAAGGATATTTTCTGTACACCGTATTAAATGGTCCGTTTTCACTTCTGATAAAGTGCTAATACAACCCAGCAGGTTATGTCCCTTTAGCTGTATATTCTCTGACCTGTGCAGGAAATGTCCTGTTTATTCACAAATAACTGTTTGTCTGAATACAGAGATATATTTAGCAACATGTACAGCATCTGCATTAAGCATGGGCAGTCTCCATTGTTTCTTGAAATGTATTATTCTGTTCTATTTTCATTGGAGAGAGAGAAAGTTCAATCCTTCAGGCAAAACTGTTAAAAATCACAATAATAGAGTTTAGCCTTTTCTGGGTGACTTTTTATTTTATTGATTGTGGAATCCCATAACCCAAATGTTTAAAAAGAAAGAACACCCTGACCTGAAGAACAAACTGATTATTAAAGCCCATTTGTAAAGATGGATTGCGACTTCATTAAAAAAAAACATAGTTAGCAAATCTTCTTGCTGCTTAGTTCATCCACTCACGCAGCAAAACGTCAAATGTCAAACTCATTACCAGTCCAACTAGAGTGCTAATAAGCTGGGGTGGAGCTGAGGGAGTGGAGGTGATCAAAAGAACGGAGATCAGATATAGCAGGAGAGCAACTCCTTCAAATGAGCAGCTCAAGCTATACATCCTCCTCTCCTGACATATGGCTTACATCCCAGCTTGCTGTCACAACAGACACGACTCAAAAATCATCCAAAACATGTCAAGAACGCAGAGTCTGCACCATTTCATTTCATAAGTTCTGCACTGGAAGAGAGGCCCTTTAAGACTCGGGTGATTATAAACCCTCATTTTCTATTCTGGCTCATCAGGCAGCTGTCGAAACACAGCCGAGTTTGCTCAGGTATCCGACTCTGGCTGGGGGGGGGGGGGGGATGCCGCATGCTAGATTTATTACTGTTTTGCATCTTTGAATATTTCTGCGTGCTCGCCGGGATCCTGACCCACTTTGGCGTCCCTGCGTTTCCGATATTTAGATCGAGGAAGGTAAACGCTGCGGTTGAGAATCCCTCTCAAACCAAGATCATAAGTAACGGTTAATCTTCTGTTTCCATCGTGACTCATTAACCCCTGATGGTAAACTGTTCCTGCCGCTCAAAAAGTGACAGTAGGTGTGACTGGCTGCTCAAATGTTCCTGAAATGTTTAGGTCATTGCTATGATAAGATAGAACAGAAGAGACATACTGTTAAAGTAAACGTGCAGTCGGATAAAAAGTGACAGTTTTTATTTAATGGCATCACCTCATGCAGATTTTGTCTGAAATGAAAAAAACAAAAAGCGTCATCATCCTCTTGGAATGGGCCTTGCCTTCATCAATCAACCTGAAACACAAAAAAGGAGAACGAAACACGCATACAGAGTCAAAAAAAGAAACGCGATAAGCAAAATATAACTGCAAATATATATACATATATTTTAGTATAGTGGAAAGATTCTGGCTTTTATTTTGTCTTTACCAAGAATCAGATGAGAATATTGATGCCAAATAGGAAGTTTGAACTGGAAATGGAGGGAAACATCTTCGTTCCAATTAAATTCCACAGAAATCTGCTTTCTTGCACCGTTCTTCTCTTTTTTTTCTTCTCTGATTAGCATCTTCTTATTTTCTTAACGTCTAAGAATAAGAATTTGTTCTTAGAATAAAACAATTGGTGAATTATTTTTCTCTCTTATTAACCATCTCCTGACTGTACTCTTATTTGAAGCCAGATGTGAGCATTTCTCATATACCGTATGTGTCAAGCATGTACTGTATTTATCCAATCAAATTGATCCTGAGAGTGTACGGCAATGCCACTGTGACCTTAATGTGCACTGGTTTAAATGCAGTGTGCCTCTGAGCCTTAAATGTGACATTTTGGCTGGGTGTGCATCAAATGCAGTGTGTGTGTGTGTGTGGTAATTCCCCTCGGGCTACTGGCTGTTTCTTTACACACTCCTGAAGTTCTAATCTGTCAACACGCATCTGACACTCAGGCTGACGGTTCTGTGTTGAGATGCGGCTTCGAGCCAGAGACAATCAGCTCGTCCTTGAGATGGAGACGGACCTCCTCGCTCTCACCTCAACCTTTTCAAACGAGCTTTTATTGCCTTGTTAGGATCAAATAGGTGCAATCATTCGAGATAACATGGCACAGAAACAGACTTGGCACAAAAGAGTGTGTCTCATTTCTCTCTTCGCACAGCCGCTGAATGAATTAGCGGGCGCAGCGTGTTGCGGCGATGAGGATGTCTCCGTCTCTCAGCGAGTCTGAACCCTGAAGCAGATGGTGTCGTTGCATGGCTGCAGAATGTGTTGGTGTCAGCTTGAGACATGTGAAGTCTATTTTCAACCACACGAGTCCATGACAACATTACGAGAACAAGAATTAGTCGACTAATTGGGAAAGGACAAATTCTGTTCTTTTCTTTATAAGAACTTTTCTTGCTGAGAGTTTAATGAGAATATTAAGACGCCTCTGATCTCTGTATCGTAAATAGGAAGCTACAGGAAGGCTGCTTCCTACGGTGGCCCTAAAGTGTAAATCATAATATCAAATCACGAAACTCAAGCAACTCATTAAACACAGATTGCTGCTGATTTTACCGACGCACAGGCCGCCTTTCTAGGAAGAAAATGTGACATCCAGCTTTGCTGTTTCCCTTTGCCACACACAAATTAGTTGTTGCGTTTACCTATTTGGTAATTTTACTGCAGGCCCACCATTTTATCCCAGATTGTTTAGACTGTAAACTTTTACTTATTAACTTGCAGCAGTTTCACCTGTAAATTCCTCTATTACTTACAATCTTAACACACAGTACAGTCAGCACTAGAATACATAGTATACATACTATAAATAGCTGTACAGTTCATTACTGTATTGTTGTAAATGTGGAGCTTCAGTGGTAATCTATCTCTGTAACTAACTAACTGGAAAGATAAGTGCCTGTTGGCTGTTGCTACTCGTTGATATATAAAAGTGGTCTCAATCTTCTCATCCAACTCTTGACACACAAAAAACAATTGCCCAACATGTATTTTGAAATAAAGTTTTGTTTTGTAGAATCTTTGATCCGTATTACCTACTAAGCATATGCTTATTTATTTGTGTTGCACATTTAGGAGAATGTGAGCTCTGCTGGACACAACTGTTGAGCAAAGGGAAATAATATATTTTACAGCGGGATGTAAAAAGTGACCGGCCAGCGCAGCCATTAACCCTTTCAGAGAGTCAAGAAAGGAGATTGTGTTTCCTTTTCAAACACATTTATAAGATTATCTTTGGCATTCCTGGATTGAAAAATAAAATGAGAAGACTTTTATTGAACCCGGAGGCAAATTCTGCTTGCAACAGTTCTGCTTGATGCACAGATCTCAAGTATTTTCTATCATATAGCAGAACATGTGCAAACAAATGATTAGAAAAGATTTTAAATAGAGAACAAATCAGGTACAAATACATGAACAGAGATGGATTTACAGGTGGTTCATTCTGATTGTGATAAAGCAAAGCAGAAACACACAACATCCTCCCTACCTGTGAGCCGTTCGTCATCATGTTTTGTGTTCCAACAGGTCTCTTCTCCGTGTCCAAATGTATCTCTGTGTGGAGTAAATATAACATACACACAATTTATCTTCATTTTTCTTCGCAGGAACAGACACAGTGTTGTGGCAGCATAAACTGTGTTGCCAATGTGATAAACTTGGCAAACCAACAAAACAAACAGCTGCCTGTATTATTATTATTTTTATTGCACTCCAGGCTGCAGCCCATCACTGCCAAATGGACAAGAATCACTATGTGTTCACAAAGAGACCTGAAGACAGCTGCAGAGTCTTTGAGCCATTAGGATTCCATTCTTTCGAGTTTAATGCGCTTTACATGTAATCACTTTTTTGAAATCCTTTTTGTAATCCTAATGTGAGAGTTTTAGCAGCAGCATTCACTCTAAGAATTGCATCAACACCTATAGCAGGCTTTGGGTTTCCAGTTCTTGGCTGCTTTTGAGCTGGCGGTTGGCTTTATAGGAAAATGGATCTGAGAGCAGTTCTGGCAAAGACGGGATGAACATCAGCGGCATGCAGTTTCCAGCTACAGCGATCACTTCCAACTCATAGGCAGAAATCAAAGGAGAAGTTAGAAGACAAATAATCACACAGCTAACTTCACACAGACTAAAGAGTTAACAAAAGTGGTTTCTGTCTTTTTTTCTATTTACGTCCCTAACAATTTTTTATTTATTTATTGTTTTTTTTAACGAAACTAGACAGCTCTGTAATTAGTTTTGTGGAGACCGGCTTGAAATACGTATGAAGCTGCACTTTCCTGAGTGACGCGTTGCTCCAAACACGACTGATGGCTGATCTTCAGTCCTCTGGCAGGAGATTCCTGCGTCTGCTGTTCTGCAGAGCTGCACAACGAGAACACGGTACACAAGTACAAGGAGAAAAAAGGCAAAGGATGCACGGCTCATGTTCCAGTAGAGTTCGGAGAGAGATTATATATATCCGAGTGGCTCTCCAATAATTGTTCAATACAATATATTGCACTCTGTACACACACACACACACACACACACACACACACATACAGACACACACTATACTAATATCGATCTCATAAATGTGCAATTGATTTTTTATCCACTCTTTAGTGTTGATTTAATATTGCATGTCACGGATTGCAGGGCCATACAATGTGCTGCGACGCTGCTTTATTTAATTCCCAAGGACTACTGTTGTTTTCACACATTGGCTAATTTCATTATCAAAGGAGATCAGATTGGTTTGAAATAAATGACTTACCATCTGTTTGTGATCAAGTCTGTCCAAATGATTCTATACACATGCTTTGCAGTCAAGACTGAAGCCCACTACAGGGATGACAAAACATCAAATGTATCATATGGCAGAAAATAATATTTTTAAAACACTTAATGTGACCTTTAGGCATGTATAAAAACAAATCATCTTGCAGCCTTGCTTAGAAGATCTATTGCTGCAAGATCTCGCACTTCTGTATCAGCTTTTTTCATAAATCTTATTATGAAGTACAAGAACAAGGGCGCAATTAAAGTGCAAAATGCCTTTGAATACATTTAAAAGAATTGCAGCTTTGGAAAAAAAGAAGAAAAAACGAGCATGAATTATGAATAGGTCAGTAGGTCCATATCCATAGATTAAATATGGTTATTCGCTATAAAACACAGGATGGAGGCAAGAACATAATTACAAATATAAATTAGCACTGAGACAGCAGAAAGAAAAGAGAAAATCGAATTTGCTTGATAAAATAAAGTCCTTAATAATAGTTCATGTAGATACAGTAAATATTATTTTATCAACCAAATGAATGGCTGTTTTTCTACATTCCGCATGCATAATTAATCAACCATTGGCTCCACTTATCTTCAAGCTAGCCTCATAAAGTCACTATACTCCTCTACTCGTGAAAAGATTAATTACCCCAGCAGTTCCTCTCGGATTTTGTTTCCTTTGTCTCTTTTGTTTTCAATATTTTAATTGCACCAGTGTGATTTGTTGCATTTTTAACAAAGTGTCAGTTTAAAAGAATGCATGCGTTCGTTAAAATTCGTTTTAATGTCTCGGTGAGATGGAAACTACATGTCAATCCTCTGACAGTCTGAACACAGTGAACTTTGAGAAAAAGTATCATATCAATATCATGAATGAGTAATCAGAAATGACAGGTTTGATTGCAAAAAAACTGTATAATAATAATATAGTAATAATATAAGGACTCACCTGTTTTCTCCATCTGTTTTAACCAAATCACACAACAGTGTTTTTCTTTATCTAAGGGAAAAACAGAATAATATAATAAAATAATGTTAATTTTATATATAATACACTGACAGAGAGCATGCAACATAATACAAATACACACCCAAAGTATACCAAACAGAACAGATTACATTCTATCACTGTGAAAAAAGTAAACCAGTTATAACATTAAAATGTATTAATATCATTGTTGTTTGGACATTATGTTAGTGTCTTTTATTAAAACGGATTATTTCTTTTATTCCATTTTAGCTGAATTCCTTATTGTCTACTTAGTTAGAGGATTTTTATTCAACATTTATTTTCTGTTAAAAAGGGCAGGTTTACTTTTTTAAGTGGAAGTTAGCATTCATGATTAAATTGTTATCATTATTATTATGAGTATTATTATTTTTCGGTTTACCTGCTTAGTGTTTAGTCTTCAGTCCCGTGATTTACACACTTAATGAGCCAGGCTTCGGGTGTACTGATCACAAAAGAGAGTTAAAATCACTACTTTAATGTTTCTAGCATGCAAAGTTGCAGCGAATATACAGAAATGCAGAGAGAGGTTAGCAGAGACATTGATTCGTGGCAGGTAAAAGCCACTGCCATTATTCCATTCATCAATAACACACTACCACAGGGTGAATATCTACATCCTGCATGGCCCATTATGCTGTTCAGGAGCCAGCCTCCCAACGCTGAGCCTTTATGAGGCATTATTATGATAATATATGAGGACTTCTTACCTCTTTTAACTCCATATCATTCTCAGAGTCAATCAGTGTCTGTTTAATGATGTAAAACTTCAGAAAATGGATTAAGAGAAGAAATGTATTAGTTTATAAATGAGAAAGCGATCAAAGATTCGAGGGACGATCGAACAGGAATATAAACGATTTAACAGATGCGCCATTTGGAGACATTTGGGCACTCTTTATGAAGCGAGTTAACTGTTTCCTGGAAGCACAGGTTGTTGTGTTGAAAAGAAAAAATGCATATAAAATATCAATTTAAAGCTCCTCAGGCACCTATTTAGAGAGTATTACACACCGTGGTGAGGTTTACGTCGTTTTTATTAAATGCTTTATGTACAAATACACATTACACACAAAACAAAGCACGCAATAGGAATTACACACTGTATATTTTTTTGACTGCCTTCAATCCAAACAAGGAAAAGTGTTTTGCACGATTACGATCTCATGCCTTGCATCATTTAAACCACAATACTAACTTAGGCCTGTGGAATCAACATCACAAACCTTAACCTTAAGAGTGTCATCCTGCAGTCAGGTATGGGGACACTTAAGGGTTTGATTTAGATTTCTAAACATTAATCTCTGCCATAAGAATTTTCAGGGTCGATTTAGTTGGGTCTCCGGAGAGGGCTTGGTTTCCATCTGTTGCCTTTAAAGAACTTTATTATGGCAATTTTGCAAACAGCTTTATTTGTGTGCTGTAATAACTGTTGAAGATTCTACTTCAGTAGTTAAACACTTCCCTCTCCAGCATCCGTAGCAGTACTACTAAAGTCTAATGCACAGTAGTACTGCAGTAGTAGGACTATAGTCTGAACTACAGTTTACTCGGCTGAAGTGCATTCATAAAAATTGTGTCTTTATAAAACGTTGTCCGTTGGGAACAAGCTTCATATGATGGGAGTCGTTTTCTGTTCAAATTAAATTAATTTAGCATGAATCTCACATGGTTTTGTTTTCACTGAGGAAATAATCTGTAAATAATCCACCGACGACCAGAGCAGTCACTGAACTGTGGTGAAAGTGATGGAAGTTTAAATGAGTTACCGGTATTTTCCGTCACACCATGTTTGCTCTGCAGCTCCACCTAAGTCATTTTGAATTACCCGCAGTGTCGCCTTTGTTTGTTTCACTATGAATGATTAGGAGACAAAGTTGACACAATATGTTTAATATCTATACCTTCTAGGTCTACAGGACAATATCTCCCAAAACGAAATATCTTTTTAGTTTTTCCCTTTAGGATGTGTTCAGAGGAGCGTCGCGTGATGAAGTAAAACAGAAACGCCTTGATGCTGTCAGACAGAGCAGTAAAATCACCTATGGGTTTAGAATATGTGGTGGAACTTTCATTGGTTGTGGTCCAATAAAAAGAAATTATGCCTAATCCGGTACAGTAAAATGTAAAACCAGTAAACCTTTAGAATCGCTGCTTTAAAAGCAATAAATGGAAACAATGCGGTTGAAAAGGGGCAAATCTGCAAAAAAATAAAAATAATCAACTGGTGGAATGAAGAGAATTTAATTACACAATTTTATGAACAACTTCCCATACATGAATGAGTATCACATTTAATTTTCTCACTGTAAATTCTCACACAAAATCGGTGTAGAAATAAAAACATTCTGCAACACCGTGAAAACTTGTGGATGCATGACTTTTATAGAGTTACTATTTATTTCAGTTTCTGAAGGAGGCAAACAAAAAAAGGGGGACTGCTAGAACATTTTATGAAGAATTAAAAAAATATAGAAATATTTTGAAATCGGATATATCTGCAGTAACTTCAGTATCTACCATATGGATGCTTTCTGTAGCCGCCTCTTGTCAGCCGTAAAACGGGGGCTTTGAAGCCTGGATGGGAAGATCCCCACTCCTCTTCTGCAAAACAAACAGTAAAAAAAAAAAAATCAAACAGAAAGCTGCTGCGTTCGTTGTCCTGAGGAAGTTGATGTGCTTATGTACCGTGCACTTTCCCGTCACAGTGCATTTGACAGAAGGCATGAAGAGTCGAGCGTGCAAACTGGCTCGGTCACGATGAAGGCTTCTCTCCACACAAAATTAATTTCACGTGATCTCTGGCCTCTCTCGGGCGGCAGCTCCTTCCTCGTAGAGCCAAATTACATGGAGAAGACAAAATGCCGCCGCGTGCCACTGCTTCCAAATAAGAAAGTGTTTATGGGCCAGAAAATCAAACGATTAGCCCTCGGAGTTTGGTTTGTTCCGACCTCAACACCCCTCTGCAAGATTCACCGTGCTGAGAATGAAGGAGCACGCAAAGCCATTGCAGCAAACCAGCTTCTCATGTCACAAACTCATGGCTGCCTTTGTGGTCATTTAAACATGTTTTTGATTAAATCAACGATTTACATGCAATACATTATTCAGTGGCTTGAGAAAATGTAGAGAGTCTTTTGTTTGTGACACTTGCAACTGGTATTTTGCCGATAAGAGGGCTTCCTTTTTCCAGCAGCGTTGTGTGGACGGCAGCAGCTGCGCCGTTGATAGCAACAGATTCTGTGGCATAAGCCAATGATGGTGCATATCCAAAAGGAAAAACACCACCTTTACTGTGGAGATTTTCCTCTTGAGCTTCCACTGGTACATTTACTGTACTCAAGGGTGGCTCTAAAACGATTGTTTAAAAACAGAACAAAACAAAAACAGAAACGAGTCGCTATTGATTTTGTGAAATATTACTGGCTTAAAGTAGTTACATCGATAGCGTGTTATATCATGGGCTCCAACTAACAATTATGTCAGTTGAGTTATTTAAAAAAAAAATGGACTGACCAACAGGCCCAGAAAAAAGGATCAGAAACCCAGTCAATTCTTACATTTGAAAAGACAATGAGAAAATATTTCACATTTTAGCTCCAAAATGAACTAAACATGTATTTTCCCAGTCACAGTGTTGTTTTCTAAAGATGTTTTTTTCCGACAGCTCTAATAGTGTCATTATGAGTTTTACCCATTTGCTACAGTGTGAAGCACCAGGGACAGAAAGAATGGACACAGATGCCCCCGCTCCTGGAAACAGTGAATGTGTACTGATGGCTGATGTGGCGAGGGCTATAAAAACTGAAAATGAGAAAACATTGTTCTGCCAAGCATAATATAAGCTGCTCTTACCATAGTTGTTGTAAGACTCATCACTGGCTCCATGTCCATATTCATAATATTCTGAAATGCTATGTAAGACAAAGGAGGGACATCAGTCAACACAAAGAATGATGAGCTGCTTTTATGCATAATTTGTTTCCCTGTAAAATAGGGAAGGGCAGATAAGGGGGGTTGGTTGAATAAGTCGGAGACTGCAGCAATCAGTAAAAGTAGCATTTCGTTTTGAATGTGGGGGTAAAAAAAATAAATCCTAAAATTTGTTGTATTGAGCCATTTAAACTGTTTTTGTGTGATTTGCTTATTGCCAGCAGCTGATAAAAAAAAGTATATTTCTCCAATAAAACTAATATGCAAAGGGGGTCTGAATAAATTTAGCTTCCAACTGTATTATTACTGAGCATATGTTAACACTTTAACGCACTGCAGTGACAGCCCACGAGACAGCTGCTCACAGCAAACATTTCAAACGCTGTATTATTGGCAACAGCAGACAGATGGCGATTGGAAAATTGACTGAGGACATTTGGATGTTTATGCAGTGTTTTTGTGCGAGTGCAAACAACACCTCTTCGACTGGCTGCTGTAGTTATCCTCATAGGTTTCGTAACTTTCGTCGTCATACTCTCCACCGTACCCATCATCGTAGCCCTGTGAGGAAACAAGAAGCAAGCGATGAAGCTGACTGGTCTCCTCATCTTCACCCAATCAACAATCTTATACTTCCAGAGCTGCACAGGCAGCACCCACAGCTTCCAAGCAGATAATATATATTCATGTCCAACAGTGATCATTGAGCAAAGCTCATAGGGGAGCATGCTAATGAAAGAAACCGCATCGGAAGTTTCTTTAACTGCAAACAGGATGGAGGAGGTGCTCACGAAACAAAAAAGCCATTAGGTCCAAACATTCATGGAGAAAAACAATAAAAATGTCAAACTGCGTGCAGCGCACAGTAAAGACGTTCTCGATTTATGTGCAGTTGCACAGACGCTTTCCGGAGGATCTCCAACTCTGCCATCTGTAAGTGCGGCTTGCCGCATTCAAATGTAAAGAACCTTCTGTATGGTTGTAAAGTAAACAGCCTCATCTGCTGCTGTTTGTGTAATTCTAACACACCCAACACAGGATGCCAGACGACTCGGCGTTTTCAATATGCAATGTAATGTAATTATATGATGATAATAAGCTGCTTTAAAACGTCGGCAGTCTGTAAATTCAGTTCCACAGAGGCTTCTGTTCTGAAAGCAATTATATGAATCACCTGCTTTTGGAACCATTGAAGTTAAAACTGTAGCTCGTTCAGGGAGAAAGCTTGAATGGACCGGCCAATGTTCACATATATCATCAAGTCATTTTTCACTTTATTTATTCATTTTTCATATAAAAAGAACTTTTTGTTGATTCTTTGAAAGGTAAAAACTCAGATAAGAGTAGAGAGGAGTTGATCAAAATGCTGAAAGGCACGTCGGAGTCGCTTTCAGGTCTGACTGCGTGTCGACAGAAGTCAATTTTATGAGAAGTGATTGCTTGTTAGATTTTTTTTTTGGCCTTGGGTTTCATTAAATGAATAACTCTCAGGCTTTTTGGGATTGCATTTATCATGAACTTCCAACTTTCTATCAACAAAGGAAGAAATTATTGGAGAGTCATTCTAGCCCTGCAAAGCTAAGCCTATCAAATATGATACGCTTGGCTTTGCAGGGTTTTGAGACCTCTACATTATAAGTTTGATATCATTTTCTGGAAAAACCTGATGTACAAAAACATGCATTTACAAATTAAAAGTCTTATATTCAAATGTATATTAAATTTAGTTATTAGACAATTTTGTCATAAGGTTAAATATACACTCTAATAAAAAAAATCATTTCAAGGTTCAGGCTTTACTGAGTTAAGATGCATTACATTATGCATACAGTAATTCTCTCTGTGTGTGTATCTATATACATATATCTATATATAGGTGTCTTTAGACGGCTGGAACAGATACATTTTTTTCAGTTTTTTACTATTAAATTTTTTTCTTTGACATACGAGTGATTTAAGTTACGAGCTCGTAACTAAAGCTTTCTGTTGCTTCGGCTAACACTTTGTGCCCGCCCTCTTGCTGTATGCACACTTCTCATCATCAAACTCTTAAAACGCCCCAAGTGGAGTTGTATGCCCCCCCCCCCTCCATCAAAAACAGGGGTCACTTTTACAAGTTCAATGAGAGGAAGAAACGGAACTATCCTTACAGTCACAAAGAGAAACATAAAACACCCCCAGAGTGAACATCAGTGCCAGGAATCAGGTCAGCTTTGTTCTGCATGCATTTATATTCAAAACCAACTCAGATACCTGGACGCAGCCCGACCCAACATAAAAACAAGAGCAAGGCCACCTGCGCGTTTGAGCGGCTTTCTTACAAAACTGTCGCCAAGAAGACAACACAGTTCTTCCATATGTAAAAATCTAAATACACAAGTGAAGTACAAAGGCCTTTTCCCATTCCTGTACATTATCTGAGTACATTCCACCCATCCCCAAAGCTCGATCCCAGTGGACGGGGATTTTGAAAATATCTTCAAGACTGTTTTACTTAAATCAGAGTTCTGTTTTTAGTTATAAAGGATGCATTGATGTAAAATAGAGATACAGCCTTGCCACCAATTCCTTCATAATAAATGATTGCTCATAAAAAGGTGCCTCAGAGGCTGATAAGACTAGAGGCTGACAGTGACTTTATATTTAAATCAGTAGAATAGAATGTGCAGACATACTCAGTAAAACTGGTTGATGTCAGACGAGGGCTCAGTCATGCATCATTCATATCGACCTCCAGCAATAAGGTGATATCATCTTCCTTTAGGTGCAGCTGTTCTTTGGATAATATGCTTTTCAACACCAACACATCAGTGTGTAGGGGAGTCACAGTGTGACACAAAATAAATGACATTTAATGCACTTGTATAGACTCTTCTTTTGCTATCAGGTACAAGCACTTTTGAGCTGGTTCTTTTGTGGCTTTAATTGTGCGAACAAGTATTCGACTAAATTAAAGGTAGGGATTATGTAAGGGATTAAGTTGTTCAGAGGATCCAATATTTTCCACTTTCTTGCATGAGTCTTTCCTCACAAAGGCAGAGCCAGAGTCCTGCGTATCTCACTAATTGACAGTTTTGTTAGTAATCCCATGTGACAAATCGCTCCGCGCTGGACCACTCAATGTAAAGCTATCAGCTGATTAATTTCACTTGAATGTAATATAAAAAATAGACATACAGTTAAGAGCTGTGTAAATTTTATGAACGCACGATTTTTCAACGAACTGTTAAACATGCTTATTAGTGGATTAAACACACAATAAACTAGAAGAATGTGTGTCCATCAAGGCCGGCAGTTCTCCCGTCTATGGCACGCAAACATTTAAATGCAGGAGCTACATGTCTATTCAATAAGTTCAATAAACTTCAAGTGACATATTTGAGAGGATGCTACGCAGCCGTAGCATAGCGGCGTCCAGCCAATGAAGTGTAACTGCTGCTATTGCACTATAGGCGAAACAGCAACACGTTACTCTGCGCTCTCTGTCTGTGCTAGCGATGCGCACAGAGCAACCGGGCTGCGTGTTTGATGTGCGCTTCAAAATCTGGGGATGTTGCACTTGTAGTGTGATCCACTTTTAAGACCTCCTGCTGTGAGGAAGTGAAGCTGAAGGTTGCACGCAGTAACAGTCCAGCATGGAGCAGAGGTAGAGAAAAACACATCTCCTAGTCCCAACAAGCAGGACGGGGGGGTGGGGGGCGATGTCTTTTTCTGTCACTCCATATAAAAGCCAGAGAGGAAGAGAGTCCTCCGATTGGGTGCAAGATGATGCTTTCTGTAGGACGTAAAAGAACTGAACGATGAAAGGCAGCTGTGAAGAGGACAGCAGTACCCATCCAACATGGACAGTGTCCACAGAACTTCCGATGCATACGATACGATGCATTATAGCCAGACTGCCATCGTCTTGTATCCCGAGCCCACTGAGAACACGGTGCGTGCCGCTGCTTTGTGCCCGTTTGCCTCGGAGAATGATAAAATCACATATCTGCTCCTGAAGCCCTGGCGTCAGGATGAAATAGCAACCGCATAGGCTCAACTCTCAAGCATGCTTATTTGCTGTGGCAGACGCAGCCAGACCCACAATGCCTTTTAAATACCAGCCTATACAAAGGATTCCCCAAAGGCTTCCTGACTTCATCCACTGGGTATGAAAGGCTGGGAAAACCATGATGCAAATGAGAATCAGAATTGCTGACAGTCATTTTCTTCATCGGGTACAGAAAACACGGATGCAGCAGGAACAAAAGAAAAGAACCCATCACCATGGGTCACATGTCCACTTAATAGCCCCCATGCAGGCAGTGCTTTCATTCTGGGCCTTTTTATCGCTCCGACAAACTGTCTGAATGCAATGAAGGTGTGATTAGGGGTTAGCTCCTCCTCTGTGGCAACTTGGGAGGTAGTCAGAGCAACCAAAGCAGGCATTGGTGTGAATGATGTGATGCAGTAGCATGTCCAGGTGTGTGGTAACAACAGCGAGTCACACATAAGGCTCAAACCTATGGAAAACTGGATACTGTTATCTGCATGTAGGATACTTAAAAGAAAAGAAAAGTTGGTTCCAGTCCAGATATAAATTTATTAAAAAAACAACAACTGGTAAATGACTTAAAGCAAAATAATTAATGCGTCCACTCTTAACATCATAGGTTTGATTTAGACTAACTGATACAGTGCAGCATATGGTTGTAAATGTGTGGTGAAAAATAACAGCGGTGAAAAGTGGGATTACACCAAGTTTAACAAATTCTGTCCGCAGAAGAATCTTGAAAGGCCTGGACAAAGCCAGCAATGGAGGTTTAGGTTCTACATGCATGGTACAGTAGTTTTTAAATAAAATTACACTTTCTTGTTTACATCTTGAACAGAGAAAATAGAAGCTAAGTATTCTTGATGGAGAAACGATGCTGCAGTTGTATCCTAATGGAAGAACTAGACTTTTCTTTTAGCATCTGCATCCTGAAAACTATAATAAACCATTCCTCAAGCTCTGACGAGTGTTTTATTCTGCAACACAAGCGATATTTGGATTTGACACATTATGGTACAATATTCAAGAAACCTGGCTCCTAATTAAAGAAAGCCTTGAGTCTCCTAGTTTGACACTCTTCTGTGGACATACTTAACTGGCCCTTTGTCACCAGGCAGAGGGAATAAATCAAACGTTAGGACAAGGGTGGGGAGTCCTCACTCATTGTAATTAGGACAGAGAGAACCTAAAGGCCTTTAGCACTGTGCTTCATTATCAATTGACATCCTGTATGTCCCCTGACAGTGAGCGATCTTCACAGGGAGCTGCTGGTGAATGGCTCCATGCACAACAGGATGGGGAGGAAAATGAGATCTGCATCCTTTTGTCTCAGTGAATAATAAACGCTGGTCTTCACTCCAATTCATGCAAATTCGTTCAGCATGTACCTTTTGTTGTTGTTTTTATGCTTCTGGTCAGAGTCTTCTTTATACTAGTATATTTATTCAAATTGCCTCATGGTTAAATGTGATTTTCAATGACAGGAAATAATAATTGTGACATTGTCATGCTGGCTGAATGGAAGCTCAAGGAAGCTTTATTTCTGTCTTACATTCAGGAGTTTACTTTAAATTTATAGTTACGATCACCTGTTTCCTCTGGCACTGACAATATATCGGAAACTATTCTGCATTTTACCTGAGTTTTTATCCTATTATACACCATAAAAATATAATTTCACAAGAAATATCATTTATCTTTTTACAGACTTCTTCTTTCTTTTCCATGAAACATCAAAAATGCCGGTTGATTTTATAATCCATAGGTTCGACCTTAAAATAATTAATTAAATATAACTTTAAATTACATTCTTGCAGTTCACAATAAATTAAATGCATGACAAATGCCAGCAATTAGGAATGTTTTCCCTAAAATTGGAAATCATTAGGAAAGTTTGGGTAAAGTTATATTATTCTCCAAGGGTAATTAATAGTACTTGTAGACACTAAACCTAAAGTACAAATTATCAAACTATTTTTCACATTTGTTTTTCATAATCAGGAAATTACTGGTTACAAAAATGTGCTATTGCAATTATTTTTCTAAAAATTGACAGAGAAGCCTTATTGAAAATCTAATTCCTTTATATTTGTGAGTAGTGAAATGATTTCTAACACAACAATTAAGAAATGAGATTTTCAAGGAAAACATTAATTAAACGCATTCCATGCAAGTAATGTTCAATTTGCAACAATAAAGCCACTGAAACATATTTGTGGACAAAATCCAAGTTTGAATGGTGAACATGTAACTTTATTTCTCTGATTTCAGGTCATGTAAAGAGACTGTGCTTCTACAGATCTGCAGAAGGTTGCCATGGAAATCAAGGTGATGAAAGAAAGGACTGCTTTTAATCTGAATTTGACATGGTCAGAGTTGGACAATTTCATTGTCCAACTCTGACCATGATATTACTTTAATCCATAAAGTAATATCATTTTATATATTCATTTTTGTTATTATCCACTTGATTCTTCTGGAGCCATTTTCGCTGTGCGAGGTTTAGAAATGAAAGTGAGACCTTGATCTTTAAGTTTAGTTGGAAGTAAATATAATGGAAAACAAATAGATTTTCATGAATCAGAAGACAGAAGACACTACACTCGCTGTATGGAGTGATTTTATGGACATTAATGGTCTTTTTGAAGCCAAGGCCTGGACTTCATTTACCGCAATTATTTGAAGCAAGCTCTCTTGGCAAATTGTAGGATATATATATATATATATATATATATATATATTAAATCACATTCATATCCCCTGACACTTTCCTGGTATCAAAATGTCATATTGTGCTTGCTTGAAGGCAACATGCATTCGCTTATCTGTGGCTTGCATTCATTGCACAGCCTGAAACCTTCTTCGGCTGCTGTTATGATTCATACGTGGAACAGAGTATGAACTCCGCACACTTTCATTGTATTGCAATCGATGACATCCGCTCCTCAAGGGAATCCCTGGCGAGAAGCCTGCATCCAGGGGAAGCCTTCCTGCCATCTGCGCCAGTCACCCAACATGTGACAACCCCTCAGCCAATGATAGTTGTTCGAGCCACATGACCCCAAAAAGCAGAACCAAGACTTCTGGTAGGTTGGTACCGGGATACTTTTAGCAGAATCCACTTAGTCTGAGCGGATCAGTAACCACTCGAGTATCTAGTTTCACAATGCAATGAATGTGTATTTGATGAGTGTAAATAGAAATATGCAGTCAGTGAGACTTATTTTTGATGCATTTTTTGCAATAGCTATCGATATTCAAGTAACAAATGTGAAAGCCACACTGGTAAAACCCTTCAAATGCCTCACTATGTCAATATGTACAGCCATCTGCTTGAATGTAGCTTATGGTAAATTATTAACCTTTTGACTGTAAAAATCTGTTTTGTATTTTTGAAGCCTATTAAATGTCTCTTTCTGAGGTAATTATTTACTGTAATTTTACAGTAACCATTTGGAAACTCTGCTGTCAGCCCCTTTACCATTCTTTTAATAGTTATTTTTTACAGTGTAGCATACTGTAAAAGCGAAACTGTGCCTCATACATCTGTTTTAATAAACAGCAGGGCTCTGCATGGAGGGTTTCCATGATTAATCCAACAAACCTAAATGCAGCCGTGTATCTGAAACTATTGTTACAGAGCAATTACAGCAGCTGTGCATGAAGGTGGCCTGAGAAACTGCTCTCCTTCAACAAATATACAGAGCCTCATGAATCTCAAGCATCTTTTATGTTCATAAAATAGATGATATGGGGAGCCCCCCCCCCCATTTCAAAAGGGTGTCCTTTTGCTTTTTCCACAGGAGATGGATTAGACTTTTTTTTTTCTTCTTCAAAGCCCCCAAAGCTCTGTGTTTAATCACATTATGGCATTTCCTGCACGGCATCAGTATAGTTGCAGGGCTCAGGTTTAAAAGCCAAGCCAGGATTTTCAGCTTTTTCCTGCGATTTGTTCAATTTATGTTCTGCTGTCAGGGACAGAATCCTGTATCACTCTCAGATTCATTTTTTTCTATCATCAGCACTGACATAAAAAGATATGATTTGATCCTGACGGGACCTGATTCTTAACATTAAATGGAGGCCATGGTCCCCATCTATAAAAAAGGCCATCCTTCACATTTTTTATCTTTCGCTGCGCTCCCTTAAATTTTTTCATGCGCAAACTTAAAGTTATTACAGTGAAACGTCTCCCTGCTGCTCTTTCTAGGAGCTTTGCAACATCAATTAATTATCTCGTGTTTAATGTCACAAAATGACGGCTATTAGTCATAACTTTGCAACTTACTCAAGTAATAGCACTGCGTCTAATGAAGAATCTCATTGAAGAAGCTTTCATCTTGATTATGCATGTGAATCTAGCTGTAAGATGAACTCGCTTTTATGTGGGAATCCATAAAATATAAATACATCGGACGCACATAATGTAAAGAGTGTTGGCACAGACACAAATACATACTTTAAGAGCCCATTAGTGGAAGATGGTAAATTTATAGACCTCCAATCCAATGCTCCAAAAATAAATATTCAGAGTTGGACCACATACTGCAAATACTGTACTGAAAGAGCTCAGAAGTAATGAAAATATATATTTTATAAGTGCACAACAACAAAGCAATTAACTAAACCCTAACACAAAACAACAGCAGTGATCTATTGCTAAACTTTCAGATAACTTTGCTCTGGAAAACAAACCAATATTAATCTGATTACAGCTCTGCATTGTCAGCACTTTCAGATTTTAGTGCAAGATTCATTTGCAGCTCTATCATGATGGGATTGCTTTGTGTCTTTATGAAATGAATATCATTAGCCTAATAGCATAACAGCCCAAGTGTTGGGCAATGCCTATTGATAATGGGCAATAATGCTATGAGGCTAACGATATGACAACCAATTATCAGATATTCCAGCTGCAAAGCCAGGCAGGACACGAAGAAGAAAATGCCTACAAGACCAAACACAACTGAACAGAACACACCTCGCCCCAGACCACATTGGCGCGCTGCTGGATCTCTGTCTGAGCACCAGCTACCGTACTTCCAGTACCGGCAGAAACATGTTTGTTTCATGGCTTCACCGGCATCTCTGATAGACAATTTGCATATGGAAGAGCTGCAATGCAAGTCCCTGACCTCTTTTGCAGGGACTTGCAGGTATGTGGACGACACCTACGTAAAAAAAACAGGCCCCAAGAAGTGAAAGGCTTTACAGACCACATCAATACGTTGGGCTGTAACATCTGTGCAGCACACCGTGAAATGGATGGAAACCTCAACATTGAGGTGTACAGAAAGCCCACCCACACCAACCAGTATCTTCTTTTTGATTCTCACCAGCACAAGACCAACAAATATATTAACAAAAACAACCAGGAATAAGAGACCGAAGACAAATGGAAACCCGTTGTCATCCCCTACCTTGCCAGTGTTTTCTGAAGAATTCAAACAAATTTTCAGTCAACACATGATTCACATACTCTTCAACACCCTGAGACAGATGCTGGTCCACCTGGAGGACAAAGCACCCAGACACAAACAAAGCAACGCAGTGTCTGCTGTCCAGTGCAGTGAATTTGATTGCAAAACGAATAGCGAATAGTTTCCTTTTTTAGCAAGTGAACATGTTATGAAGTGCAGTGCCCTTCAAGGTGTCCATCATTGCAAATGAATGGGCCATGCATCCTTTACCTAACTACGGGTACATTAACTTAATTACCGGCTCAGTAATTAAGTATGTATACACGAGTATGCAGTGAACTGTAACAGCATTTTAACAGAATGTAATTTACCTGATGCTTATGACTCAATAATGCAACATAAATGTCATGCATGATTGTGTTTCTGTCGAATCAAGCACATACTGATGTGTCATGAAACAATAAACCCAGTAGTCAATGGAAGATGTAGGCTACGTCTATCTATCTATCTATCTATCATCTAATAAAAAGCTAAATAATGTACAAACCAATCAGGATAATGTAGTTAATAATTTAGCATCTGTTATTGATTTTCCATTGTGGGTGATATGAAACTATTGTGTAACATAACTGATTCCAACATGTTTTTTGTAATGGCAGAACCGACTTCATCATTTTCATTCAGGAATTGAGTATTCAAACAGTATTCATTAGCAGGGACAATTTATTGTTGATGGCTTTCTTTATTTTTGTTGCATGGATTGATGGATATGTTTGTAGCAAAACAATTTAACATTTGAACAACCTCATCCTTTTAGATTCCATTATTATTACTTTTTTACTTTGGCCTTGAATTCCTTCAAGAAAATAATGAGAAACGGCTTCAGAGTATTGCAGTATTCTGTACACCTGAGCATTACTGTAAACACCAGCTTGCACAGAAGACTATTACAAGGAATAAAGAAAGCACTGGCATTGAGGTCATAAATTATAAAGCGAACAGCGACACATGATAACTGCCAGCTTCCTCATGCTTTCCATTTAAGTTTGGGATCAATACCACCCTTGACTAGCTCGAGTTATGGATGCTCTCATGGTATCACTTTTATGAGACAGACTGACACTTTGACAGCATCCATCAATCAACAGTCGACATGATACCAACGCACAAGAAGAGACTTTAGCAACAAACACATCCTCTGTGGCAGATCTGCTCATCTCTTGCAGCAGACTGCTCACTCTAGGATCCTTGCAGTGGCATTACAACATGCAATACCATGTCTTGTACACTTAGTGATGACAAATGCTAACAAACCTCGACCTTTGTATTAAAAAAAAATCTCTTGCCATATTCTGAAAACTTGTTCAAAGAAAATTGGGTAATGTAGTAGAAGAAATAGCAAAGTGAGATATGAGGGAAGAAAATGTTCAGGACAAATTCATCTCTCCATAATCCCCTAGTCTCTCTGCTCCCACCCCTCTTTCCAACCTCCAATTACAAAGAGAAGAAATGCCTCGCTTTTTACTCCTTAGAAATATACAGGCTCTACATCAGAACTCAATTTGGTTTGGTAATGAGACTGTGCTTGTGCTTTTCCCCATGCAGACGGCCCAATCTTCAATTGCCAGCACACATGGGGGCTTTAGCAGGAAGGCTCTGAGGAAATAGACGAGGAAAAGTGTTGCCTTTTTTCATTTGGATGAAGCTTAGAGCTCACCTTGTGCAATCCTTTCAAAATGACCTTGAGACATTTCTGAGATCTGAAGACAAGCATACTTTTAAGGGCCGTGAATAACTTTCGCATGAATCCCAGTGTTGTGTGAAGAAAGTGATATGAGAACAGATTTTATAAACACTGGACAGTAGTTCAAGTGAATCATTGTGCTCCTGAATGTGCAGCAATTCACAATGCAATGCTTCATGGAATTGAGATTTACATATACATAGACTCTGTATATCACATACTTTAGTTCATATGTATAGGAGTGTAACAGGCAAGCTACACAATCATTACAGATCTTCTTTTTTTTTCTCTCTCACAGAGTTCCACTGGAATCAATTCATTTCACCACTGAATGCACATTTTTTTATTCGCAGGTGACCATTGTTATATCTGTCCTGAGCCTACGGTCTACATCAACCAACTAACTCTTATCTTATAATGGAGGATTTTTCAAAAAAACTCATATCTTGTAAAGTATGCATTCAATTCACTCACCAAAACAGACATAAAGGGGTCCGAGATGCACTATCATGCAAAATGTCTTCTGGATCTGATCCAGAATGAAGTCAGGATAAATTATTAAATGTTTACATTGAAACATTTAGAACCTTTTGGTGATGATCCAGATCACCATGTGGACGGTGCAAATCCAATTAGGAGGGGAATGAGCTGCTGGCTGTGTCATGCTTCTGTTTTTTTCCCTTGTTACCCTCGCCGAAGCGGAAGCGAGGGTATTGCAATTGGGTGCGTTTGTCTGTCTGTTTGTCTGTTTGTCTGTTTGTCTGTCCGAGCGCATAAGTCAAAAACTAGTAACCCACTCGACTTGAAAATTTTACACAAGCAAGGTTCTGTCCGTGGCTCGGTCCTCCCCGAGAATGGCGTTGATACGGATCTGGATCCAGATTCTAGAATTATTTTTACATCTGGAATTGTGCCTGTGCTGTAAACTGCCACTTTAAGAGGGAGGGGCACGAATGGCATGATGGGAAAAAGAGTCCAGAAGATGGCTTGTAGTACGTTCCGAAGCAGCGAGCTAGAGCAGGTTTGGCCCCTCTGATCCGGAAGCCCTGTTTACTGTCTCACAAGATCGAATAGTCTATTGGAGGCGAGGGTCTGCAATCTCTGATTGTCGTTTTCTAGTATTATTTTATGCTTCCATGCGCTCCCTTTATGTGTTGCATTATTTCCTGTGTTCTGTGTCTGACCTCTTTCCATCTCGTTGTCACACCGTCTCCTCATTCCCTTCGTCACCATGCCTCCTTGTCCTACCCTCTGCCTTCAGTCCTCTGCCAGTTCGTTGTACCTCACAGTCACGTTCCAGCCTTTTTCTCAAGCCATAGCTATAGCCTTGTTTTTCAGACCTTGCCTTTTGCCTGCTGATTTGGATACCTTTGCCAGTTTTCTGGAATAAACTCTTCTGTTGCTCTACAGTCAGTCTGTGCCTCTGCATTTTGACTCCATACCATCTGTTCAGCGTTCTTGGCAGGCGGAGGTTTGCACTTTCCGATTGCTTTTCTTGTTTTAAATATAAAATTTTCCAGGTGCATGCAAGTCAGTGCACCCATCCCTCATTAGAATCTAAGATGACCAAACCTGAACAAAACCAAAGAAGTAAAATCTGTTGGTTTGGTAAAAAATGCTCTGCTCTGGGTGTGGGGTAAAACTGATAAAGTGGTAAATAAGCTCACGTGACAAAACATTCCTTTAATAATAAATATATTTGTTTCAAGAGAAAGTATGTGAATCCCTAAAAACATCATCTAAATAATTTTGTTAATATAGACTATTTATTTAACCAATTTGCATGGTTGCTATTTACGATTCACTGTAGCAGAATATTTAGCCACAAATACACACAGTAACAAATTAGATCAATTTTTTTTTCTTGCTGCTGGAGATGTGTCACCATGACACAAACATCTCGGCTGTTAGCCACAATTCTGCCCTAACCTATGCATAAAAAGATACATTTCACTCTGAAAGATTATTTATCCCAAGAAGCCTTAAAGTCAACCAAGTTGATTTTAGTACTGTGCAGAAATGATTGGCTCGTGAATCATTATGAAATGTCTGGTATGCCCTAAAAAAACGGAGTTAACGGTAATTAAAATAAAGATTGTAATAATATCCTGTTGCCCTAATTTTTCAAACGACTCCCAGAATGCCCCACCTCTCCATGTAAAGCAAGACCCAACCAGATCACACGAAAGGGGATTAAACCAAGTTGGATTTGCACACAGTTCAAGTAACATTATTATCAGCTACACTTCTCAGAGTGTGCAAAGAGGATTGAACTTACATAGTCGTCGTATGACTCATGTCTGACGGCTAACGGCGGGGGCCTGTAGCCAGCGCTCCCCGCTGCCCCCATGGCTCTAGGAGCTTGTGCCTCCCTTGTTAAAGCAGTCGTGGGAAGTTTGCTGTGTGCTGCTGCTGCTGCTGCTGTCCCCCGAGGTGCTGCTGCACTCCTTCTCGTTCCTCTGTGGCCTCTGGTGAAGTAAACAAGCAGAAAAATAGGGCATAATTTTTTGCCAGAATAATTTTACTCCGCACCATCTGAAAATAAGCCGCAGCAATGTCAGCGAAGAAAAAAAAAACATTAAGAGGTAGGACGTAAGAAATGTGTCAGATCTGTCTTATGGCTACGTCTGTGCAGGCTGATTCAGTGGATGTGTGTTGCACAGCGTGCTTGGGTGAAACACAAGATAAGCATAACCTCCGCCGGCACAGAAGTAGATGTAATGATCAGAGGGTTGAAGAGTGTCAATGTGTGTCTTTCTTAACACCTTTGGGAGACACCTTTCACATTTCAATAAACCCGTACAGCCGTCTCAAGCCTGTGTTTGCATCAACTCACACTTCACCCTGCTCAGCGACATGGTCAGACATTTTCTTTTTTTATTGACTTACTTAAGGGTATCCAGCAGAGAGAGACATTTAAGTTCAAAGGATTTGAGCTTGTGTCTTTTGTGGAGGAGCAATTGTCCAGTCGAAGACCCCTTGAACAGCGCGTGAATCAAAGGGTGGCTTTAGCACCACAAAGCCCTCTATTGTCTGCCAACTTCACATTTTTAACAGCCGCATGATGTAGGTGGGCAAGGAGACCATTTCTTCCTCTGGCACATCCTTCACTTAGAAGCGGCCCATTGTGATCCAAAAATATAGACACCCAAAGAGGAATTACTGGTGCATATTTTTCATGGAGATTTGCAATAATCGCTTATCTGTGTGCCATGAGAAAATCTGTGAAGGCAAGTGATGGGGGTGACTTTAAATTGTGGGCATTCCATGTTCTTTCTGGATTTGTCTCCTGTACAGGGCGTGGGGCAAACTGTACCTGCATGCTTTTGAGGGACCGCCGCGGCTCAGGTAGGTTGTGGACAATTTTCTCTAAAAATCAATTCAAAAGGAAACGGAGGGGAAGGCAATCCGCTTCACAACAGCAGCTGCACGCGTGGCTAAGCCAATCAAGTGCTCTGTAACGTGAGCTTTTTCTGTAGCTGGTGACGCTGACATCGACTTGAGATAAAGTACTGTAGCGATCGCGCGAGATCACGTGAGGCGCAATGCATGATGGGAGTGACTGGGTTGTGCTGTTGGCACCAGGAGTGAGAGGGGTGTTGCGTTGAAAGACCCCAGCGCGGCATCCATGCGCAGTCAAGTTGTCCTGTGTCGCAATAAAGGCACTTGTTGACACAAGCTCGATTCCAGTGTGGTTCTTTGCTCGCTACATTGGTGTCAGAAGTGGGATTTCCGACTTCCAGAAGGATGGAGATGGAAATCAACGAACTCGAGCGGGCAGTCAGAGCCATGCTGAAGACGGACCGGCTTCCTGACGGCTCCAGCGCACCGAGGCGTCCGCTGCCCCTGCTGGCCGAGCGGGCCGCAGCAACGGACGCACCGAGGCGTCATCGCCCCCTGCTGGCCGGGCGGGCCGCCGCAGCGACGGACGCACCGAGGCGTCAGCGCCCCCTGCTGGCTGAGCAGGCCGCTGCAACCGACGCACCAAGGCGTCCACCGCCCCTGCTGGCCGAGTGGGCCGCCGCAGCAGACGCACCGAGGCGTCAGCGCCCCCTGCTGGCCGAGCAGGCCGCTGCAACATCCATGGAGCTCCAACATCCATGGAGCTCCGCTGCAACAGACGCGCCAGGGCGGCATCGCCCCCTGCTGGCCGAGCAGGCCGCTACAACAGACGCACCAAGGCGTCCACCGCCCCTGCTGGCCGAGCAGGCCGCTGCAACAGACGCGCTGGAGCGCCATCGCCTCGTGGCCGGGAGAGACTCCAAGACGTCAGTCAAGCTGCCCAAATACAATGGGGTGACGCCGCTAATGCCCTTCCTCGCCCAAGTCCAACTAGCAGCATCGTACAGTGGCTGGAGTGATGAAGAAGCTGCTGTTCACCTGGCCCTAACGTTGGAGGGGAAGGCGGTGCAAGTGCTCCTTGATCTCGCCCCGGCGGAGCAGCAGGACCTCCACACCTTGACAACTGCACTACAGAGGCGGTTTGGACAGCAGCTTTTCACCGACACCGCCAGGAAGGGGAGAACCTGGGCACCTTTGCCGCAGACGTGCAGCTGTATGCCCAGCAGGGCTATCCACATTTTGATGCAGCTGTTCAAGGTGAACTGGCCCTCAATGCCTTCCTGCGGGGGCTCACACCTGAAAGACTGCGCCAGCATGTTCGCCTCGCCGTGCCCAAGTCCCTCAGCGAGGCACTGTATGAAGCTGAACGGGCGGAGGCGGTGCTCTCCAGTCAGCCTGCACCACAGAGGGGTCCTGCTCGACAGCCAAATGTCAGAATGGCTGACTATGAGGAAGGGGGGGCGCCCGAAGAGACCCGCCAAGCCACACCATCACCACTGCAGCTCCAAAGAAGACCTCCGCGCTTCCAGCGGGCCCCCCGCTCAACTGACCGCTGCTACCGGTGTGATGAGGTCGGTCACATCGCACGGGATTGTCCTGCTCCTGCTCCAAAGGCCAGACAGGCGGGAAACGACAGCGGAGTGGCTCAATGAGGGGACTGCCACTCCGACCTCCATACCCCCGCCAAGGTAGATGCACGCTGGTGGGCCGCTGTGGCCATACCAAAGGACTGTATCTGAACTGCTGGCTTGATGGACAGCCCTGCCAAGCCTTGATGGACACGGGGTCCACCATCTCCCTGGTAGGCACCGACACTCTCGCCTTACCTTCCACTGCGTGGACGCCAACCGACACCAAGCTGATGACAGTGACAGGGGAAACGGTTGTCATGGGGGGGAGCAGGCGGCTGACAGTGAGGGTCGGAGACCAGGAGGTGATCCATGAGTTCTGGCTCGCCAACATCCAGGACCAGTGCATCATCGGCCTGGACCTGCTGAACCGCTGGGGAGCCCAGGTCGACGTGGTAGGGAAGGCTGTCACCCTTGGCGGAGAGACCATGGAGCTCCAGGCTGGCCGAGAGAGTGGGAACCGACCGAGGAGGCGCCACCAGTCAGCTGCAGTTCAACGGCGGCCCAGCAGCCTGGCACAACCCCAACCTGCCCCAGAACCGACCACAGAGTCAACTGTCGCCCCATCTACAGAGACAACCGAGGCCATATACCAGCTATGGCTACGCAGCAGCGATGGCCTAAATCCCCAGCAGCGGCAGCAGTTGAAACACCTCCTTGATGGCTACAAAGACATTTTTGCTGCCAAAGATAAGGACTGTAAGCAGACTGGCCTGGTCCAGCACACCATTGAGACGGGTGATGTTCAACCCATTCGCCTACGACCTCATCGGCTGGCCTTTTCTAGACGGCAGACGGCGGAGGAAATGGTCCGTGAGATGCTTGCCGCTGGTGTGATCGAGCCATCAGATAGTCCATGGGCTGCCCCGGTTGTCTTGGTGAGGAAGAAGAACGGCTCCTGGCGGTTCTGCGTAGATTACCGGCGCCTCAATGCAGTCACCAAGAAAGACTCCTACCCACTCCCTCGCATCGATGACGCCCTCGACTACATCGCTGGGTCCAGCTGGTTCAGTTCCCTTGATCTCCGCAGTGGCTATTGGCAGGTGGAGCTGGCCCCCGAAGCAAGACCAAAGACTGCCTTTACCATCGGTCAGGGGCTATGGCAGTTTCGTGTCATGCCGTTTGGACTCTGCAACGCACCAGCTACGTTTGAGCGGCTGATGGAGAGGGTGCTGGCCGATGTGCCGCGGAGTCGTTGTGTGGTGTACCTTGATGACCTGCTGGTGCATGCCACTGACTTCGACGGAGCCCTGGCCAACCTAGGTGAGGTTTTTGCTGCCATTCGCCAGGCCGGGTTGCGACTGAACCCTGCCAAATGTCATCTGCTCTCCAGGGAGACGGAGTTCTTGGGCCATGTGGTTAGCGCTCGTGGTGTGGCTACTAACCCAGCAAAGGTGGCTGCAGTTCAAGAATGGCCAACCCCAGCCAATGTCAATGAGCTGCGGAGCTTCCTGGGACTGGCTTCATATTACCGGCGGTTCGTCCAGGGCTTTGCCACCATTGCCGACCCACTGCACCGCCTCACCAACAAGGGCCAGCCGTTCAACTGGGACGACAAATGCGCAGCCGCCTTTGCCCAACTCAAGAGAACTCTCACTGAAACCCCAGTGTTGGCGTACCCCAATGCTCAGCTGCCCTTTATTATGGACACAGACGCTAGCAACGTCGGCGTCGGGGCTGTCCTCTCCCAGCAGGGGGAAGAAGGAGAGCGTGTGGTGGCCTACTTCAGTCGAGCGCTGAGCAGAGCAGAGAAGAACTACTGCGTCACCCGTCGGGAACTACTGGCAGTGGTCCTGGCCCTGCGGCAGTTCCGGCCGTATCTGCTTGGGAGCCACTTCCTGCTCCGTACTGACCACGCATCGCTCACCTGGCTTCTAAACTTTAAGAACCCTGAAGACCAGGTGGCCCGCTGGCTGGAGGTCCTCCAGGGATATGACTTCAACATCCAGCATCGGGGGGGGCGACTTCACGGCAACGCTGATGCGCTCTCCCGGCGTCCATGCGCAGCGGTAGAGTGTCGCTACTGCCGGCGGCAGGAGGAACGGAGCCAGATGACACTCAGCGTGGCCAGCGCCAGCCCCTCCAACGATGGAGAAGGATGGCTCCCGCTGACCACTGAGCAGCTGAAACAGCAGCAGGAGGCTGATGTGACCCTTGCATTGGTGGGGGGCTGGCTGGAGGCGGGACGCCGTCCTGAGTGGGCCGAGGTGTCTGCCCTGGGGCCCGAAGTGAAGGCTTACCACTCTCAGTGGGGCAACTTCGTGGTCCGTGACGGAGTGATGTACCGGAGGTGGCAAACGCCAGGACGAGGGTACGACCTCCTGCAGCTGCTGGTGCCAAGGGCCCTACGGCCCCAAGTTCTCCAGGCGGTCCACGGTTCGGTGGGGGCGGGGCACTACGGGAATGCCAAGACCCTCAACCGCCTCAGGAGGCGATTCTACTGGCCGGACTGTCGGCGGGAGGTGGAGTTGCATGTCCACTGCTGTGATGCCTGCACGGCCCAGAAGGGACCGACCCAGCGCTCCCATGCCCCGCTACAGCAGTATCTGGTGGGGGCCCCGATGGAGAGGGTTGGAGTGGACATCCTGGGGCCCTTCCCAGTCACCAACTCTGGCAACCGCTATGTTCTGGTGGCCATGGACTACTTCACAAAGTGGCCAGAGGCGTATGCGGTCCCAGACCAGACCGCGGCTACGACCGCAGAAAGACTGGTGGAGGAGATGTTCGCCCGTTTCGGGGTCCCTAACGAGCTCCACAGTGACCAGGGACGGAACTTCGAGTCCCAGGTCTTTGGGGAGGTCTGCCGACGGCTGGGGGTGAGTAAGACCAGAACAACTCCGCTTCACCCGCAAAGTGATGGGCTGGTGGAGCGGTTTAACCGTACCCTGGCCACCCAGCTTGCCATCCTCACCAGTCAACACCAGAAAGACTGGGACCGTCACTTGCCGCTGGTCCTGTGGTCCTATCGGTCTGCTGTTCAGGAGTCCAGCCAGTGCACGCCTGCCGCTCTTATGTTTGGGAGAGAGCTCCGGACACCGGTGGACTTGGTGTTTGGTGCCCCGCCAGAGCCGGAAATCCCTGGGGGGCAGGAGATGGACTATTTTCGCAGGCTGAGAGAGCGCCTGCTGGTAGTACACGACTACACCCGCCAGGCCCAGGCGAACTCTGGCGTTCGGCAGAAGAGGGGCTACGACGTCCGTTGCAGAGGACGGGCCTTCATGCCAGGGGAAAAGGTGTGGGTCTACTGCCCTGTCCGCAAAAAGGGGATTTCTCCGAAGCTTCGCAGCCACTGGCAAGGCCCCTGTGACATCATAGACCGCTTGTCTGAGGTGGTGTATCGGGTGCGGATGTCCGGCAAGAGACGCATGGTGGTGCTGCACCAGGACAGACTCTCACCGTACCGACCCCTCGCCCCGGATGCTGGTGAGGCGAGTGGTGGCGGTAGTCCGTGCGCCGGCCCCTGTGACTCTCCGCCTGGCACGGCTCCTGCCAATCCTAGACGGCCTGTTCGCCGCCGTTGCCAGCCGGGGTATTTAAGAGACTTTGTGTTGGGTGATGGGGTCGCCGAGGGCGTCTGACCCCTCAGGTGGGGGCTATGTAGCGATCGCGCGAGATCACGTGAGGCGCAATGCATGATGGGAGTGACTGGGTTCTGCTGTTGGCACCAGGAGTGAGAGGGGTGTTGCGTTGAAAGACCCCAGCGCGGCATCCATGCGCAGTCAAGTTGTCCTGTGTCGCAATAAAGGCACTTGTTGACACAAGCTCGATTCCAGTGTGGTTCTTCGCTCGCTACAGTACCTTTATGTGGACAACAACTAATATTAAAGTCATTAGGAGGCCCTAACAGAACAATCTGAATATTGGCATGAGGAGAGAACAAAAAAACTAATTGCACAAATTGCCTTTGAGGGATTTACACTCTCTACTCTTAGAGCCTCATCATAAAGAGTGCTACTGGCTGTTTATTTATTTGACAGAAACCAGCCAGTAATACCAGTAAGCTTCAACAACACAGCACGTCAGCCATTTGTTTCATTTTATCAAGGTTGTTAGGCTTGCACATTTCGATGTGGTGATAGTTGTGTCATATTGATGATCATCAAGGCTACGCCTGTGCTCAGATTTTGATAATTGCTTCTTTGTAAATCCATCTTCCTTCATGTAGTGTGATATAAATGTTCACTATTAAGTGGACTGTAAGTAAATATTACAACAATCAGAAGAAATTATATACAATTTTAAACCAAATGTTTATTTATCACGTTTTTACCGTGTGGATATTGTTGTCGCTGGCCGTCCACTCCTCCCTCGGCTCGACTCCTCAGAACCGTTCAAGAGGGAGAGCTCTCTCAGCTGCTCCTGTCTAATCTCATCATTGTAGTCCTATGGGAACAAAATACATCAATTCTCATATAAAAAAAAACACGGATGTGTTTTTTTTTCCCGAGTGGAACAGATGGACCTAACAACAGCAACTATATAATCATATCAATGTGATCTTGACATACACAGGGGAGGCATGAGCTTTGAATACCCAATGAAGAATGCCTCCTTTTGGCTATGTTTGGACAGGACGTGCAGAAGAGTGATCACTAATGACAAATGCGCCTCAATAATCAACAAGCCGCATATTCAATGTGAGGAGCAAGATTGGATTTAAATAATTATTCTATCGAGGGTTTTTGCAGAACTCAGGTGATGTGACAACAAATTGCCTGATGTGTGTAAGAAAAGAAAAAAAAAGACTTCATTGGAGGCCAGAAAACAGAGCAGGCCAAACAGCATTCATTATCTTGTCATCGGTGACATATAAACAGGCTTTTTTCCCTAGAAAAATAAAAGCAAAGCACTCACAAGCTGCTACTTTGGGCAGAATGTGTTTGTAATGATGACAAAGACATGCAGGCGGCGGCCAATCGCTTTCTTTATCCACGTTTTTGACAGCCACATTTTACAACTCTGATGGCGTAAAGAACAGGATTGTCCCTGAAAGAATTAAAATCATCTGGAACTTACTTCAAAATAAAGTTCAAAACAGACAAACGTATTCCCACTTTCCTGGAACATGGAGTAAACAACATTGATTGATAATTGATTCATGACACATGATTATTATTGACATACACACAGTATAACTGAATATTCTGATGGTTTAGTATCACCCTGTATTTCCTATGTCCCCCAGCATTAGCTTCTCTCACTTCATTTTAGAAATTTTCACTGCTTTTATATCAACACCTCAAAAAAACATCTACTCAAAGTCACCCCCCCCCTGAAATGTTTAAGCAGTCAGAGTCCAGAGTACTTAGTCTTAATACCAGAAAGCCGTTTTCATGTGAGTCTGGCTTTAATGTGTGGAGACAACATGGTGACTAAGCATCAGAACTTTGACATTAAACCTGGTCCAGCATATAATTTTAAGAAGTGTGATGTTGAAAATCTGCAGCTTTGGACACACAGAAACTGAAAATGGACCCAAGGAAGTTGGAGACATCTTTGTCTCGCGCTGAAATGTTCCCAGTAGAGGCTTTAAGGACGGTTAATGGGGTTGTGTGTTAATGTGTGGGGATTTCTGCTTCGTTGCCCTGCAGGTATTTTTTGAATTGTTCTAAAAACTACTTCAGTTTTATCAAGCAGATCCATTTAAAGAAGGTTGATGTTACTTTTAAAGTTTAACTATAAATAGCAGCTTTATTTGAATAGAAATAGTTAGAAACTTTTGTGTTGCGGTTCATTGTATTGTCCCGTGGACAGTTTAATATGCTCCCATAAAGGGCAGCGATGCGGCTCAGCGATGCCAAACGACTGCAGCAAACGACCAAAAGCAGCGTATCGTTAAAACCACGGCGTAATTTCTGACACACATGCTTTGAATATATTTAATGTTGAATATTCCAACCTATTTCAAAAACATGTTGCCTTTATTCAACTGTGGATCACGAATAAGTGACAGAAGAACGTCACGAGTGAGAGTGGAGCAGAATCAGAGGATGGCGACACATGTGATCAGAGAAAGCCATATTTGATCATTAATCTCAGCCACCGGTCCGCCACGACGGAATCGCATATTTGCACCATAATAAAAAAAAAATAAGGCTACAGGGCACCACGCCGCAGCTGCCATGTTGTCCCACCTCTTCATTTGCAGTAGCAGGTTACGTGTCACACTGGCACAACATAATGAACAGATTCTGAAACCCACATCTCTGATGGAGACAAAAACATCTTTGCAGCAGATTTACGAGACACAAGACACACAGCACACACGTGCCTCCCTCCTTAATGGATTAAGGTATACGGTTTGACAAAAGACAGGCACACAGCTTTTAAACGGAAGCCTGCCAGCCAATCCAGAACACAAGCAATGTGCCAGAGCTTGTGAGAGTTGACTGTTGACAGAGGCAGCGCCACGAGAATACAGATAAAACAAATGCTGAGGCTTTTCGGGTCAGACTGTTTGCGCGCTTCGATTAAGTCTGACCGTGTTTGACCTTGGGCACACACAAAGACCTCAAGGAGCCAGCAGACGAGGCACGGCTGCCACACGTTGTGTTGACTGATTTCTAAATGCGTATCTCATCTCATTGATATCGGTCTGCTGCCTGTGACATCACTGCTCTGACATACTGGGATATTTTTCTGGAACATTGCTGAGAGCGGCAATGTCAGTAACTGTGCATATAAATGTTTTTTTCTCTGCAACACCAGGCTGGTGTTTAATGTTGGCGTTCATGCTTTGTAATCATGATGAGTCCTGAATCCATTTCCATAGCTCATTTATTTTGTTTTGACTGCAGTGGACTCTATGCAAAGACAAATTACTACCACATATCTTTATCAAGCATCTGTGTCATCTTCTATGTGCCAAAATTCTCCCTATTTTGAGATTAAGGCCGCAAACCTATATGAGAGCAGGACCGCCTGTCCTTCAACGCGTCTCAGTTTCAGGCTGTATTTACGCAGCAATCCACTGATTCGGTTTCTCTGTGCATTTTTCTTTAATATCTAGGATTTCCAACACTGAGCTGACAGCACTGCCAACATTCCTGCAGTAAGATTTTGCTTTGCAGCAGATCCAAGGCCTCGTGTTAAGGCAAGCTTTCGTCTTTTAAGTCCTTTCAACGGCAGATAAAACTTACAGACAGAAAAACTGCACTTCTGTTTGCTCTCGTTTGCTCATGACTAAAATTAATGAGATGCACACGTTGTGCATATCGAATTCTCCCTGGAGATGTTCATGAAGCATGTGCATGCCGTTTTTGAAAAAGGTATTTAATAACCATTAACATACATGAGAAAATAATTGAATATATATTAATTTTTTTCATATTCATAGAGCTCAGTGGGAAGTAAATCGTAGCGGTGGGACATTTATCTTCAGACATCATGATTAGTGATGGCACTTAGAAATTAATTGTTCACATTTGTGTTTTTTTGTCCAAAGATAGATGAGAGGAATTCATCTCGGATCAATCTCTGCGGCATATCTTTAAATTTTAACTCAATTTTAACTCAAATGCAGTGTTGCATTGTGGGAGGTCGCCATGATTCTGTCTGCCTGCGTCACCTCGACTTTAGGTCGGTCTCTGAAGTATAATGTCTCACCAACAGATGCAGACTGGTCACTGGAGCAGTGGGAGACTTCCTCACAGCGAGCCAATAATGCTGCACACCAGCTGGCTCAAATCAGGCCTGTTTGCAAAGACGGTAAATTCAGCCCGCCTTTTCTCCTGGGCCCAGTTCCCTGTGGTACATTCCTCTGTTCCACGCTGAGCTGACTACCAACCATTGCCATGAATGTTCAAATAGTATCTGTCACTTTGGAATTGACACTGTTGATCGCTCAATTGAAGTATTCTTTCTAATCGTCCTATATTACATGCAAAGCCCACTGACCATCAGTCAGATCCTTGAATGGCTGAATCGAAATTGAGACAAGGATCAGGTTATTAAATTTAGGTAATTCCAATTCTATCTAACTCTTCAGTGCTGAATATTTCAATTGTGCCCCGTCTAACGCTGACTCAAAGATATGACTTGAGGCCATTTATCTAACTTCACAGAGCTTGCTGTGGAGATAGAAAAGGTTTTGTAAAGCTTTTTGTACATTCAGTATGCTCCCAAGACCTGTAAACAAACTTTGATGTGTAAAATCAGTCCCTCTTTAATTCCAGTCAGAGAAACATATAATTTGGTGTTTTGGGGAAAAAAACAAACGTTTAAATAGCAAGATGCTCTCTATCACTCTCCACAAAATACAGAGAGCATCATCGTCATCATCACCATGGTTACTGAGAGATCCCTGTTGTGTGTGGTTTATTTGTAAAAAAAAAAAAACCTTAAGCAATGCGATTTTGGGTTAGAACATAGAACATGGTCTCGCTTAACTAAGAGTGGAGGCTCTGCCATCAGTGTATTCATATTCTTGGAAAGACATTGGGGACAGAAAGAATAACTTTATTGGTGTACATACATTTACTACAACAAGCTGGACTGCGTCAGAGCACCATAGGAAATAAGTCTTACAGTCAATCAATCAGAACCTATTTGCACATACTGTTGACAGCTCAAACATATGTTCTTGAGACCTGGATCATCGGACAGCCGGGGTCAAAGTAAGGCCTGCATACTTGTGCATATTGTTTGCACCCAAGAGATGAATAAGCTTGCATTTCCCTTCTCGTTATGCGGCAGCACTAAATAGTTTGAAACAGGGTTATGAAGTCTGCTCAGTGCAGATGCGGAACAATCATCCTCCTGATGCAGTGAGCAGACATGACTTTAAAGACAATGGCTCGACGTAGCAAGCGGCATGAGCTCCATAAAGTAGATTCTTGCAACACAATTCCTCTATTAGTCTTGTCACGTTTGCAAAGCTTGATTAATATTTACAGCTTAGACTGGGCTAGTATACACAACATGCGCATTAATTATTGCACATTTCTTCAGGCTATAAGTTGCCGGAGTCTTGCAAGTTGTTCCATGAGGCAATTTAATTGATGAATACATTATGGTAAATCTGTGAGGAAATTTGTGCAGTGTAGGGCCATGTTCGTGATGCAGAGGAAAACTTTGCACTTTCATCTTAACGTAAACAAACTCAGACTCTGTTTGCTTTGTGCTAATGGCTCTGGTGGAGAATTGATGGCATTCACTATGTGACACTGGAATAAAAAATAAGTATGAAACTTACCGGAACAAGGAATTTTTTAATCTCCTCCAAGGCATGACTCATCCGGGAATAGGCCTCTCCGGGCGGCGCAAAGACTTCAATTAAAACATGAAGATCATTACTCAGATGGGCGTATTTGGCCTCGCCACTCGTCCTTAGTTCTTCTTCCTGTGTGCCAAAAGAAAGCAAATGAACAACAGATGACTTTTATGGGTTTTTTTTATGATTCTTTATCATTGGCAGACAGGGCTATTTTGTATAACTCCACAATAAATGGTCAGGATGCTTGAAAATACAGGATAAGTTCCCAACAGGATCAACAGGAAATCAAAGATTGATCCGTATCCTGGCTAAATTCCGTATATGATCCAGGACAGGATTTCTTCGTCACTGCAAGAGAACAAATTAAGGTATAAACATGCAACACCACAATATACCCAAGACACCACAGAATCAGTAGTATGCCAATGTTTTTGCTTTACCTTCAAAATCTATGGAACTAGATCCAGAAGAATATCGCCAATACCAAAAAGGTGATTTTCGTGAGTAACGACTGAACTAATAATGTTATCAACGTGAATTACTTGCTAATTGTATGTTTCCATGGTCAAGGAATCTAATAATGTAGATAAAATAAGTATAGGGTCATTATTTCTGGTGTGAATCTGTTTATGGGGGGAACTGAGCTGCTTGCCAGAGGTCTGCGCGCTCCGAATGCTGTTCTAGTTGAATAATAACATTAGTTAAGTACATTTTATCAAATACTATATTGCAGACATATTTACTACTTGCACTGGACATTGCGGTAAAGTAACTTTAAAACAAACTTTGAAGGTTTGGTTTAATGCTTTAATTGCTGGTTTGGAGGATGTTTCCTGCTCTATTGGGAGTTGCCTGCTCAGGCAGTGCTTTCAGCTAAATGCAAACAGCAAGATAACATGGTTCCTTGGTAAATTTAGAGATAAAGAATAGCTTCCATAGGAAGAAAACGATTCAAATAATTAATAATAGGATGGACAAGGCAGATAGGTAGGATACATGCATGCTTTCAAATATTTTTTACATGTACATACAATCTTTTACCTATGTGTATCTTGAATGTGTAGAGATGAACTATATAAATGTTATTGTTATTGTATTACAAAAGAGAACTAGCGGGAGCATGTGATATGTGTGTGTGTGTGTGGGGGGGGGGGGTGTATTTATTTGAGTAAAAGCTATATATTCCATTATAATGCAGATGTTTGTACAATGGAAACATAACGATTACATAGTTCAAAGTGAGGGCTGAGCCCGGTCTTGGATTGTGGTGCCGGGGAGGTGGAATATTCTTCCAGGAAAAACTGTATTTTTTGATTTGTCATGAAGGATGCTCTGCAGGCTCTGCTCAAAAACAGCTCCAGGAGGTTTTTAAAATGGATAGACATCTTGTGAGCCAGACATGGTGCAGTGTTCAAGGCATTTTGATGGCCGTTGGCAACAAACCTTGTGAGGATCCTCAAGAAGTAAAATTAAGCAAAAATAAATAAAAATAAAAATAATAATCAAACAAAAGCAAAACGCTGATATATAAGCCTTTGTTCCTTTCGCTAGCTTGCAATATTTCAACCTGTCTTAGTTGATGGATGGAGTTTTGCTACTGTGGAAAAGTCAAATGGCTAAAGATAAATAACAAAACTGTTGCCTCACAGTCTGGAGATTTAGATCCTTCACAAAAACCAGAGCAAAAGTTAGAAAAAATCAAACACAATCACAAAAATAATAGTCACATTCAGGAGCATCCGCATTGTAAGCATTGCCATCTCTAAGGGAAATGAAACAGACTGGCAGATGAGGGACAGGTGTGCAGGGCAGGAAGACACACCGGGGTGCCCTGCTGGATAGGTGAGGTATGACAGATAAAAATAAAAAAAAAGAAATTCATAATGAGAGAGAGAGAGAGAGAAAGAGACACACAGAGAGAGAGAGAGTTAACAAAAACAACCTTACAGGAGCAAATGATCAAACAGTGCCACTAATTTCATTAAATACATTAAATAGAGCTAAAGTTATACTTCTAATGCCTTAAAGCAAGAAAGGCTTATAGGGAAAAAAACAAAAGACATGATGTAAAGAGGTGGATATTCAGCTCAGACGGGGGCATTGAATTAAAGCAAGTCTATAAGAAGGAACCGAAACACAGAAGGGTGTCAAACTGAGCTCCTATTTCAAACAGTTTGAAAGTGTGATGACAGGAGGAGCTCAATGCAGGCCTTGAGGGGCCATGCTCAAGGCTTCACACTGGCTTTAACGGCTTAAAAGATTTGTAATACAGCTCGGGGCCAGTTCTCACTGTCTTTCAAAAGAACTCGTTAAATTGTAAAATCAATTTTGAGCTGAACAAATCAGGGGTGTTGTCAGTACTGGAGAGGAGACAAGTTTCAAATTACAGCACCGGTTACAAATGCTGCTGCTGCTGCTGCTTACTGAATTACTGAATTAATTATTTAGTCAAGCCAAAATTTGCAGAGAAAAGGAGTTTCTTTAAGTATTCACCTGTGTTTAGTGATTCTGCATCTAAACAATTCCTCTTTGGGTGCTTTTGCTGAAGGACCTATGAAGCTGGCCATCAGGGGGACGACGCCTGAGAGCCCGTCAAACGCTCAGCAGCCTATCTGGGGACTTTGTTGGTCCGTGCCTCACAGAGCTCTTCCCTGCCACCTCAAATTGAAATAATATTTTGCAGCCACTGGGTTAAATTGTGATTAAGATAAAAATGTGCACATGAATCAACCGTGAATCTTGAGTTTGAGCTTATGGTTGACACCGTAAGAGAGCTCTGTCAGAGAGGGCAGCACACTCAGAGCTACGTTTATGAGGACTTTAGGAGGTCAGAAATCAAATAAGCTTTGAGGTCGTTAGTTCGCTCTCTAACCGGGCTAATATGTGCGTGCATGGTTTCATATTGAGTGCGCCCCACCCATCGTAGGACTAATGCACCCCTCTGAGGAGCAGGATGTGGCTGCAGTAATGCGTGATGATTTGTGCTTCTGCTTGTCATGGGACTCTGGCTTAGACTGCAGCACAGAGCTGCCTGGAATGTCTCTCAGTCATGACCTTTAGCTGTCAGTCTCATCACAGAGTCCTTCAAGAACTGGTCAGACTGCACACAAAATCAATATCGCTATCAGAAAATACCAAGCAGTGCATCAGATAGGCGTCCTGCGAGGGGTTTATTATGCTCTGTTGTGCTGCTCACAGCTCCGTGCTCCTCCCTCAGACTCCAGGTGAATACACCAAGTTAGTGATACTGACCAGTGAGGGAGGATTTGTTCCTTGTCAGCGGATCGGGTGGCTGGGGTGTGAATTATTCCTCCCTCTGTAAAATGTATGTGTTCTATTCAAATCAAATGTTTGTAGCAAGAGGTAAAAAAAAAAAAGAAGAGGAATTGGAGACACAATGACAAATTGTCATGTAAAGATGTGTCCATTCATCGATGGTCTCATCTACAGCTGCTTTATCCTCCTTGGTTGCCACGGCTGGCTGCCAGTGCAGGCGAGAGGCATTGTACATCCTGGATGTGCTGCCAGCCACACAGACACAGACAAACACTTACGCACACACTCTGGACAATCAATTTGGAGTAATCAATTCACCTACGATGCATGTTTTTGGAGGTGGGTGGAAGCCAGAGAACCCGAGGAGAACCCACGCAGACACGGGGAGAACATGCAAACGCCGCACAGTCAACAGTCAGGTAATTGATTTAAGGAATACTGCCTGCTAGTCACATTCTAATTAAATCATGCATTGTGTGTTGAATAGTTGTTCAGCTCATTTTAGCTAAAGAAAGACAAAAGGCAAAAGGAATGTTTTCAAGATCATTGACATTTTCATGAACATAGAGCTTGTTAGATTTATTTTCAAACTGGGCAATGCCATCTTTTGAGGAAAATAAAGTGATATATATATATATATATATATAAAAAGAAAGTTCTGCCACAGAAATTGTGTGAACTTGTTGCTTCCTAAATTGAGAATTATCAGTGATCACATTTCTCTTGAATTTATTCATGAAACAAAATTATATTTCTTTTCATTTAGTCATTCCTTTCCTATAACTATAAGGGAGGCTGGACCTTAGCCCATTGACTATATTGCTGTCACCAGTTTATCACACAGAAAACAGAATCACGGTCACGCCTACGGTTCATTTAAAGTTAAGATTTGCCACGGTGATAATCGTATGTTTCTTGTGATGTTGATAATTTGCTTGCATTTTAGACCTTTCCCATTTTGGATTTTGTCTGTCTGTTTGGGCTGATTTTCCATTTTGAGCTTTTGCCTGAAAGGTTGTTCAATATTTGTCTCCAAATAACTGAACAGAGCAATTTTGTTTGATTTTCACGCAAACTCTTAACAACTCCTAAATAACCCATGCTTCAACCTAACATTGCACAGTAAGTAAAGTGTCATGACTATTATATAAGATGCCAAAATATAAAGAAAAATTGCCTGCTTTGACACGGACCCAACATCTACCCAGGTCCCATGTACATCCGCAGGCACGCAGTGACTTTAAAAGGTGCAGTGATAAGAGATATCAATGCATCATAATTCACCCTGAATGCTCCCGTAACGCATTATAGATGTGGTGTTCTAAGAAAGCTGTGCCGATTTATATTATACCAGTATTGATCATGGTGGCTTTAAAGTAGCTCTAGCAGCTTCCGCATTGTTTTAGTGTCAACATGTGCTTGAGGTACTCAAATGCAGCTCGCGTTTCACCATAGAGGTGGCAGCATCGCTAACTTTTGTCACGGCTGAAATGGAGACTACAGGAGTGATGGCGATGCAACCCTATAGCAGCACTCCTTCCAGGGAACTAGATCCAGCAGGTTGTCTGTGTAGGCTCGCCTCTAGGGAACTACGAGTCAGCAGGAGAAACGACGCTGGCAGCGAGATTCATCACTTTGCATTCACAATTGATTAGTACAGAAAACGCTATTAAACAAGAAACAGGAAAAAAATGTTTTCTGTGAAATATCTGTTATCTGTCAACTATAACTGGGAGATTTTAATCCCACTCTGTGTGTTCTGGGTTAGAATATTCCTCTGTGCTTTGTTTCTGTAAATTACACCTTTTCATTAATATCTTCAACTCGCCAAACAAATCTATTTTCACCACAAATGTTTCTTACTTTTTCTTTATCCCTCATGGAGCCTTTGCCAAGGATGGACATCTTCACTCCGGTCTCTTCTTGTAACCGCTTCATGGAATTTCCCCGTGGTCCCAGCAGCTTCCCGACAAAATTAAACTGTGAGACAGAAGAAAAGCGTCATCAGACGCTTTATCAGTGTCTCAACTATAGAGCCAAGAAGGAATAAAGTTAGAGCTAAAGATGCGAAAATGTTTCTCTCCCTTTAGGTGTAAAAGGAATTTGATGCATTCGATGAAACATTTAATCACAGAAGAGGGTCGTTGGTCATTGATCATCTATTATCAATATAATATCACATTCAAATCACCATTCATCACATGAGGAAAGAATCCGCCTGTGACAAATCGATATAATTATCCTCTATTTGTAACACATAAAAGGTGAATGGGATGCTCATTTGCAGCATCCTCCATCTGCTTGAACTGCGCTCTCGCTATGTATCTTACTGCCGTTCGGGGTCAGCTGTGTCACAAAAAGAAAAGGGAACATGGGCTCAAACCAATAATGGTCCCAACTCTGGTTCAGAGGTCAGTGTTGAGATAAAGCCAGAAATAATGACTTTCTTCCCAGTGGGAAATTAAGTAATACTGTACTGATAACAAACGGTTAAATTCAGGCCTTGGGGCTCGGACTATCATTTTCCCTCTTGCTGTGGACCAGCTAGTGTTCCTACTGAATTAGTTCAGGGTTGCTGCAGGCACACCATCGCTAAAATTAGCAGTGATGAATCCATGGGGTAAAATAATGCAGTCAAATAGGTTAAAATGAGATTTAATTATTTAGTTCTACAAACTTATTCTATTCCGTCTATCTCGTACACTATTTCCCAGAATTGCAATAAACTCTTGGCTGTTGCATGCTTCGATAAGAAGAGAACAGGTGATCGAGCAACCACCACAACACACTCTGGCCGACCCTAAAAACCAATATGAACCTTTTCACAAAAGCAGGGCGCTCCCACCGAGGCCGAGCAGCTAATAACTTCACTGCCAGCTGTGTGGCTGCTGCAGCCCAAGTCAACAGCCGCACATTCAGCTGCTTCCACGAGCACCATTAAGATCGGGAGCGAATGCTGCATCCCCGGATCAGGAAGCACCAGGGAGGCAGAAATCAAACCATCTTTACATGAAAAGCCCTTGCTTGTCCTCTGATGTGAATAATTAAGATGCATTTGGGGTTTCTTCCACAGGACTATCCTATGGCTGGTGGCGGGGGGGGGGGCGCTTCGGAGCAGATGGCAGTTGCGAGTGTGCGCTCGCTGGGCGGTAGAAGAAGTGTGGCCTGTTTTCATTAAGCTAATGAATGTCTGGAGTTACTCTGTTGCTCCACGGTGAGCAATTTTGGCTTGAGAGAGGGCCGTGGTACAGTGTTAAATTAGGATGGAAATGATGCAACGTGCCCCCCTGCAGTCTCAACACTGCTAAGTATGAAAACATCAGATGGGAGGGTGCTGAAAATGCAGCATTAAAAGGTGTGAATAGATTGTAGACACTGAACAACCAGCAAAAACATAGTGATAATCAAATACAGTGATCTCTTCAGATAACTTCTACATAAAGAACAGGCATTTAATAGGATATGTTGGCTTTGAGAGCTCAGTAGCACACAAGCATTCACCAATGCTCCTTTAATTCATTCAAGCATAATCCAAAATTCCCTAAGAATTGAAAAATTGTGAAATTCAGTGTTATCCTGATTCCCATCAAAATGTAAAGGAGTCTCTTCTGGCCCAGACTCATGCTTCTTGGAAATCCATTCAGCAGCATTTATGTATATTCCTGCTGGCAACCCAATCAACAAATGGACACTCGTGAAAACATAACCTTGGTGGAAGTAACAAGGGTGCATTAATGGTTATTGTTCTCTGGAAACAGCTTCTCTTCGTATCTTGCAGTGTATTTGTTTGTTTTTAGACCTTTGCAGGAATTTCTTCTCTAAATGTTGATGTGAACTTGATTGTGGTTTGTTTGTACACATTTAAATTGCAGTGTATTGAGCTCTCAGGACCACTGTACATGCTTTGACCTGTAGAAACAGAATACATCTGTCATGTGGCGCAGATCCCGAGTCCCGAGACGGGTTCTCCTGCAATTATGTGGCTGGATTCATTAGTGAGATCACTTTGTTGCGAGCATAATGACACACAGCCGTAGTTTCTGTGGTGAAGGGCAGCCGTGCCCGAGAGTCACAGGTAAATGATTTTAGCACAGCAAGCTATTCTTCATACTTGAGGAATCTCTGCACATGATCTGTGCTGAGACTTGACACGGAACTCATGGTTGCAACGCAGACAATTAAACAATGTGATTTCTGCAGTTAAAGAACACACAATCAGGTGATCATATACCGATCCCAATTTTATTGTTACGTTTTTTCAAATATTTCATTATAATGGAACGATGATCATTTAAATATAGAAAGCAGCTGCTTCCAATGTGTTATTTATCGGCTGTAGTCATTGTTCATGTGGACGTTGATGAGTGAAACTTTCTTATAACAATGTAAAACAGCATAACATAATGAGAGAATGGGATTTCTTTTTTTTTAATGAAGGAGCACTCTTTCTGCTGCAGGCTGTATATTTCATACGCTCTCTCACCACCAGGCACGAAATCTCTCTGAACACAGAACATCATTCAGTCCAAGCAAATGAACTCATACATGTACAGAGGCCATCCTTTCATGTATTTCACTGCGGCCAGTCATCATTTTAGATGTCCTGAGGCATTTACTCCCAGGTTAGTGAGCTGTGCTACTGGGGAAGTCCAGGTCCTGTCTGATAGAAGGATTAGCGCCCGGGGTAGAGACATGCTTTAATGGCTGCTAAGGATGACTGGACTGTCAGAGGAATGTGTCCTATCAGTTCCATGGAATTTGTTGTTTTGTTGTCACAATATATTTGCTGTTGAACTCACAAAAAATAAATAAATGTGTTCTGTAGCAATAGGAAGCAAAATGATTGATATGTGTCTTTGCTCATCCTTCAAGTGGAAGAATGTCGCAATAAAAAAATTTTTTTTATATTATTAAGCAGCACAGAACGCAATTATGATTTCTAGCAATTCTGACAAGTAACAACAACTCAAGTCACAAGTCAAAATGAAGATTACTACTGAAGCTATTTACGATGGAAATGTTCCAGATGAGTTGTGTTTTGCTGTTTAAAAAAGAAATATTTTCACATCTCAAATCTCAGAGCTAAACTGCACAAATCCTGCTCAAGATGAGACTACCGAACCAGGTCCTTTCACGTGATCATGTCAGTGTACAGACTTAAACAATAGCATTGTTTAATAATAGTTAAACAAGAGAAAAATATGTCTTCAGTATTGTTTTATCAGGAGATGATACCAGGAACCAGCAAACTGAGTTTTCCCATTTGGTGCTGCTTGTAAAAGCTGTCAATCAAAGCTAGTCTAGAAACAACTTCCCAACCTCTGATTACAGATGGATTTTATTTGTGCAGTAAAAAAAAAAAAAAAGATTTACACCAGAGGAGCTATGGTGGTGACACTGAATGACTACTGCCTTTCTTTGAGGTGTTTGCACGTTCTCCCCGTGTCTGCGTGGGTTCTCTGCGGGTTCTCTGTTTTCCTCCCACCTCCAAAAAACATGCAGCAGACACTCTAAATTGTCCATAGTTGTGTGTGTGTGCTTGAGAGTTTTTCTATGTGTGCCCCTGCGATAAACTGGCGACACATCCAGAGTGTACGCTGCCTCTCGGCCGATGTCAGCGGGGATAAGCTCCAGTAAAAACCCTGCGATTTCAGATAAGCGGCTGAAGACGAGTCAATTATGGGTTGTCTCGTCTGCAAGAAGATGATGAAGGTACGGCTGTGAAAACAGCCTTAAAAAACAGGAACACATTTGTTTAGGGTTTTTTTTCCAGACAACCTGCAGTCACAACATTTAGCGGTTATCACTTTATAAGGTTGTTCTAATCTAATGTGCAGCAACTGAGCCACATCAGCATGAATTTTTATTTGAATTCCACTCCAAGTCTTTACCAGCTAACCAGTAACTTCCTTCACAATGAGCTGAGGCTCCGTATAAATGGGAATATTTATTTTATGTTATCATTATTACATCTCATGAGTAGCATTGTGACAGACAAAGTCATCACACAAACACTGACTCGGTGGGACCCCAAAGAGGAGGTGCAATCTTATCATGCAAGCGCTTCATTCTCATTCACACTCTGCATTCCTTCTACTGTATTCAGTACTTATCTAAGCAAAACACCTTCCCACAATAGACCTTTTTGGGACGCTGACAGCTCTGTGCAGACCAAAATGGAATTTCTCTTCGGTTAGCACGCAGCTGCTGCTCCATTTGAAGGTCACAATAACCCGAGACTGATAAGCTCTAAATTGTGACACCCACAAGGACAAAAAGTGTTTGTCGTGCATGTACCTGCGAAATGCATTATTAAACAAATGCCCTAAGGAGTTAACTATCAAGTTTGAGACATGCAGAGTCATCCCAGTACTGGACCCAGACAAGCAGACAGTGAAAATCTATCTTATGCCCCGTGGACATGAGATGCTAATCAAGCTGTCTCATTAAACAGCAGAGGATAAATTCGAGTTAGGAGATAATGAAAATGACTATACTGATTATCTTAATCATATTTTTGATGAGTAAGTTCTGATATCTGGGTACGTTTCAAGACAATGAGCGCACTCTCAAAGTATAATTTGTGTACGTCAAAATGGAACACATTCTTCCTCTACCTGTGCTTTCATGATTTCATTGAGGCTGAAGTCACTGGAGCAAAACTCCAAGGACAAATGTGTTCATCTCGATTGTAAATCTAATGTACAGTTTATAGATTGTGGCATAACAAACACCTGAGAACAATACATGTAACGAGTGCTGGTCTGGAACAAATGCTCCAGGTTTGATCCAATAAAAACAAGAGCTGCAGCGTCACATTGTCTGAAATTTAAAAACATTTAAGTGTACATTTTAAGTTTTGGCATCCTTTCAACATCTGAAAACTGTTCACTTTTGATACACCCTTTGATGCTGAGTACTAGTTTGACTGTTTTGCTGAGAGAGATGATTAAAGCATTCATCTTATTTTGATTCAATGCATTCTGTAATAATCTCCAGCAGTAGATAACAATGAATTTCTGATGGCTAAATATATTGGGCTGGCATGACATGTAAATCTGTTAATGGTTTAGAGATGGAATCACCGGATGATGTGTGATATGTGTGAGGAAATAAAGTGAGGAAATATATCTGACAGAACGTATTCAACAGAAACTGTTCACATTATTGTTCTGGCTGCAAAACCTGGCAGATGATGGGAAAAACCGAAGCTATGTTGAGGCTTCATCAGCTATTTAAAGATTTATTATTTAAGCAGAATATTGAGTAGTACGGCGGTTCATAGTCAGCATTAATCAAGGTTTCCCTGTAGGATCTTAAATCGACTCGTCTGTTCTTGTGCATGTAGTATTATATACATTATAGGCATGTGTCTTTTACTGTATTACAATAATTTAAATTAAATTATGTTTTGGCTCGATTCAGTGTAGTAGATGTGTGCATATCTGTGCTAAATTACCACTAAAATAAATAAAAATGAAATATTCTTGTAATAACACATGTTAGCAGTGATTTCATCTGTTCTTGTGATGACACATTTTTTGTTATAATCATTATTTAGTTTTTAAATTAGACTACATACTGTGGGATTTATGTTAGACCACAGTTTCTTATTCTCTGGCTTTTATTTTATTGCATAATGACATAATCAATTCACGTGAAACTCTCAGCACAGTTGAGGCATTTATTTTGCTGATCATCAATAACATGCAATGATAAATAGACATAATAATAATAATTAAAAAAAGGAATCAGGAATAAACCGGCCTTGTTCTAAGAGGACACACTGAATAGTCACAGCAGCTATAACACAGGTGAAGATAGGCCTTTACAGTAAGGTGTGTCAGGGAGCCAAAAATGCACCGTGGATGATGTCAGAGTTCTCTAGCTGACCAATGACATGCAGCCATTATTGAAGTTATTAAAAATATCCGTGCTGTTCTTGCAACGGCATGTCAAAATGTCTGCAGTGAATCCAGACTACAGGATGTATGTGTCAGTGTAGCATAACAGAATGATTTCATCAGTGCTGGTTGTTCTCTGGTAGAAGACATTAATCTTCCATGTGTCACGTTGTCAAAATCTGAAACCATGCAGAAGAATTCTCTCAAGTAGTAATTTAATTACTCTGCATTTAATTACATTCTGGCAAGATGGCAGGCCACTGTGACGACTGTGAGATCGCTGAAACGTGAAGAACAGATCTGTGACATTTTGCACAACTGAACATTATTGAGTGGCAGATGTAGGAGTATGAGCTTCCAAAGTGAAACTAGGAAAGGACTCGGAGGGCACAAACCTCCACCAAGCAGCTCATTCCCCTCATAATTAGATTTACACCGTCCACATGGTGATCTGGATCATAATCAAAAGGTTCTAAATTGTTCTTGGTATATTTATACACCAACCATGAAAAGTAAAAGTAAAACGCAATTGTACCCCCATTTTTCCGAAAAATCTCGATAATATCAGCAATACGGATCCCATCCAGATGAAATTCAGTGGTGAGATAGAGATCCCCGCCTTGCATGACTGTGTCAAGTTCCATAATCGTAGGTCAATAATCAACCGAGATATTGAGGAACACATTTTGAAGGTCCATTTACTGCAATGTTAAAGAATATTTAAAACTGATCCAGAATCCAGAATCTCTTCTGGATCACCACCAAACTTTAATCACATGTTTCTGGTAACATTCTCAAAATTTCTTCAAGATCTGTCTGCAACTTTTTGAGTTATGTTGCTAACAGACAGACAGACACATAAACGGCAGCAACAACACAACCTCCTTGGCAGAGGTAATTAAAGTAGTTTATGTCTCTCATCAGGGCCATACGTTGACAATACGTCAACGTAAAACAAAATAGTTTTGAATTTTGTGTCATTTCTGAATCAATCTTTGCTACATAATTGTCAAAGATCTGCTTGGACTTTGTGAAGTATTTGCTGTGTGCTGTATCGCAAGTCCACAATTTGCTGCACTTGATCAAAGATTTGCCTGATGCGGTTAATTATCATTAACTGAAAGTGCAATGTTAGCCAGATGTTTAAGATGTTTAAGTGACACTGCATTCTTGTAGGGTGCTGACTGTGCAGGTTGCAGAGGCTGTTGTTGGACAAGTTCCCCATCCCTCAGGACTGCACTGCTTTGTTTATTTTGCAGCGCTGGCACTGCTATGTTCATTAAACAGAAACAGGATTTTTAGCCAGAGGTTTTATTTTTTTAATGATCATACTGTTTCAGGAAAAAATGATTTGTGTGTTCACAGTAGATATCAAGTTTATGTCCCCTCCAATATCCGGATGGTTTTCATGAACCACCTAATCAGCAGCTGACTCATAACTTGAACACCTGGCGAGTGCGACTGACTCACAATTAGGATTTAAAAAAATCTATCATCGCTCAGGGCTCCGAGAAAAGGAGAACAAGATTGCTGTTGCCATTTGGACTGATAGGCACAAACAGTACAAGCGCCATATTTGCATACATAAACCACTTCACTATCTATCATAGCCCTCTAACAGTGAACAGCACTTTACAAACACTGCTGGAAGCCTCGGAGAGAGCCATTAAAAGAGCCACTTTTCCCCCAGCCGTATCTGCAGTATGTGTTCCACATCACAAACAATTCATTATTAACAATTACAAGGATTTTTGAAACAATAACGTAACACGTGGATAGAAATTGCACTTAATGAGGCAGAAACAAAAGGGCGGGACGATATTGTCTGTGGTCTCCTCCCACGGAGCGGCCTCAACTGGGCTGACTTTCAAGATTGGAAATCGATTCATTAGACAGACAGGTTCCTGAACACAGAATTACTTTCTTAACACTAATCCCGAGGAAGCAGAAGCAAACTGATTTATATTGAACGTCCTGAGGGGCTCACTGCACTCAGGTCTTAGGTACAGCGGCTGAAATTTCCTCAAACAAAATGAGCAAACTGCTTTAACGCCAGCATCGTGTGGCCGCTCATCGAACAGCTGCAGGAGCGTGAAGCGGAATATTGGGACAAGGCTTGCCTCAGAGAAGAACTCGACGGTGCGGAGGACACGGCCTGACAAATTGAGAGTGTTTTGTGGCGGATCTCGATAACTCCTGTACTGAGCACTGGCAGCGATACCAAGAAAAAAAGTGACAAGAGTGATTCATTTCAAACAAGTGGTGTGAGACAAAGAGGTTTCACTGGTGTGATGACATCGGTTTAAAAAAGAGAGAAGCCTTGCCAGTTTTATATAAATTACTGTCTGTCCAAAATCAGATTTGGAGGACAGAAGATTGCATTCAATTGGCTGTAGGGAAAATAGTCTCAAAATGGTCCCAACTGTATGATGCCTGATTTAAAAATATTTTTTGTGCGTTATTGCAGGTCTTCAGAAACACATTCTGATCCACACGTAACACACAATAAAACAACCTTCATGTGGATCAAATATGAATGTAGTATAAATAATTACAAATATGTGTGGCAACCTTCTAATTTTTTTTTCACCAGCACCAGGGATGTCAGAATTAATCGTACTTAGGTACTCATTTTATAACACATATATGCTTTCTTCATTAGACTAGGAGCTGAGACACAGCGTGCATAAACTGTGTCAGTTACTACGTATATTATTATTACCGTATGGTTATTATCGTTATAAGGACTAGTTTCAATTTAGCTAGTCATTGTTATTACTGATTATTATATCAGCTTCTATTCAACAGTTGGGCAAATTGATTAATTCATAAAAGGAAATATGAATCAGAAAAAAAAATCCTGAAAGGAACGTGCTGGGATGAATGGATACGCCCTTCTGCTCATGACGTTAATAACACATACTGTACTTGAAGTGGGACAAACAACACGATATGAAAATGAGAGCTGCTTCGCCATTGCTCTCGGTTTACCTGCCAAAGTCAGAGGAGCGTGTTCCTCACTCACAGTGGCAGCGAAGCCTTTTGGCTCTCCACCAGCAGCTGTGTGTTGGTGCTTAGAAGCCTGATGGAGCAGCCTCATTAAGCTACATTTCAAACTTTGTCAGTAGTGACATTGCATAACTCAGAATAACGCATACTGTGCCGTGCAGTGATTTATGGTCATTGTTCTTGACTGTACCCTTGAGCACTTCAGTGGCCAAAAACGTTGCTTTTTTTTTTTTTTTTTTGATGACTCCATCAAAATAAACAGATGCTTTCTGATGACTTTCTATCATCTTGTTGGAGGCTCATTGGGATTGCCAGACCTTAAAGGTATGTATGCAATGAGTGGAGCAGGTGAAGCTGCACAGTCATAAGACCCCTTCCACTGATAGATGACCAAGAGCAACGGAACATATTCCATGTGCATCACTGGTTTTAATGCTTCTCTTACTTCCTGTCATGCAGTGTAAATAGTCATTTAAATAGAATGCAAAACTCCAATGCATGCGATTTCAAGCCTTTCTGAGACGTGACTGTCGTGTCTCTTACCTTTGGATACTGCTGGACTGGAATGAGGACTCTTTCTGAGAGCTTGATATTTTTATTGCTGATGATATCTAGATATTTCTTCATGTCACCATCTTTTCTTAATTCTTCTCCTTCATACTTCCCAATCTCTGTAGGAAAAACAAACAGATAAGAACAAATATTTTTCTAATGGAAATAGAAAAAGCATCAATCAGCGTCTTGAAGTCTGCTTTAGTGTCAGTTTCAGCACGACAAACAAACGGTGGCATGTAAAATTAGGAGAAATTAAACAATGCATCACAGAATGCTGATTATTTTGCGTCTGATCTGTAAATATGCTATTACTGCAAACTCAATCTAATGATGTGAGATTATCCCGCTGACTCTTGAAATGTCCTTTTACATGGTAATCTCCTGATCCGGTAATTCCAATCAAAACAACAAGGCAAAAAGTCACACTCAGCTTGTTGTGCCACTCTGCAAACTGAACTCTAGTGGGCTGCCAGCAGTCTCTGATCCCTGCACAGCACAGGGTTTATGCAGATAGAAGATTAAACATGCAAAAGTTTGTCATTATCGGGTAAAAGACAGTTGGAGGATTAAATCTGTCAATTTTCACCCGAGGAAAAGATTACAGATTGTTGGTTTTAATCCCATTTCTTATAGTTTGCACGATGAGTAAATCTGGTGCAAATTGGTCCGGTAGTTCTCCAGTATGTCCTCGACCGTATTGTAATATAAGATATAAGAAGTGGATTAACGGTCCAGTTTGGACAGCATGAAGGTCGGAGCGCTGATAATTTGATGCATTTTATGGAACTTGATGTGAAGAGCATACAGCACACGCTGAGCATTCCACACTGAGCAGGGTTCCTCCTGTGTCACTGAATAATACTCAGTGGAATTATCAGACTGCAGCAATAAATGTTCCTGAACAAGACCACGATCGAGCCATTGACGACTGCAGAACAGCTTCATAGAAGCTCAAGAGGGTCATTTAAACTGTAGCCCTCCACCCTTATCTGAGCAGTCAACAGTCTGTGGACAAAGCCGGGAGGTTAAAACAGCGCTGTAATTGAAGTATCATTCGTGGAACATTTTAATTAATATGATATAGTGTTTAAATGTCTGTTTTAGAAAAAGAAGCACAAACATTCATCTTAATTGACCTTTAAGAGTCACATCAAACATCTCAGAGTCTGACCACATGAAAGGAGCTCCGATTTATGCACCCAGTGAAGGGAAGGTCCTTCTGAGGCTTTTCCTTGCCTTGACCTTCTGGACATCCATAACTGCAGCTTAATGACGCCTCTGCTCTGATATGCACCCATTATTACAGCTTCTTTTTACAGCCAGTGGCTTCAGTTTTATCTCTTAATTAGGGTCATTTGTTTGATATCGCTATTATCCGTGAAATCAAACTGCAACAGCTCGGAATGCTCTGATTTCTTCCAGCGTGACACGGCCGCTCTGATTGTGGCCGATTGTCCGAGGAAGATCATTTAAATTGGAACATGATGTGTCTGGGGTTTTCTTTTTCTTTACTGTTTGTCTTTGAAATGACTTTCACCAAAGCTGCCTAAAATTAGATAACATCCACAAAACAATGCCGATGAATAAACATTTGAAAATGACCCTATTTTTATTGAGTAACCAGCGCAGAGATATTCACTGCTTTCCATAACCTGTTCTGGAATCAGATTATCAGATCATTTCAGATTCCCACAGTACAGCTTTAATGAAAAGGACTGTACCAGGTAAACCCAGTGAACTCACCCAGACTGGTGACACTGGTTGCCTCCAGGCACAGGCTGTGCCTTGAATCTTGGGTAAGGAGATTTAAAAAGCCCCATGCAACCTTTGGTTGCCATTAACACTGTCGTATCACACTTCCTTACGTGGCACATGGATACATGGCAGGTGTCCAAGGACGGCAGGACCGTCCAAATCCTTTTAAAAAAAAACACTTCAATGTGGCTTATCAGAAGATTTAGATCAAACACAAGCTGTGGTGAGCGAGCACATGCTGCAAATCACACCCTGAAGGAAACCACGTCAGGGGTGGGGCTCTGTAGATGCCAGACAGTTAGTTGTTTCCCCACTGAAGTCAAGACCAAATATCTCAACATCTATTGATTTACTGCTATCAAATGCGACAAAGTCTCCCGCACAGTGAATCAAAGACTTCATGTCACCTTAAAAAGATCTGAGACTGGACTTGGATTCGAGATTTGGGCCTTGAGGACAATCTTGGTTTTGCTTTATTTATGTTTGGTGCATTAACATTAAGGAAGTGTCTGACGAGCACGAGCTGAATGACATCACCAAGTTTATCATTACACGTCTGCTGCAGGCATCCACGGGCAACGCTGGGTCGCCATGGCGAATATCAGAGCAAAAACTTCACGAAAAGCACCAAACAAAAAGAATCATACATCTGCAGTGTCACCATACAGGATGCTGTCTTTATCTAGCACCTCAAAACACACCCAGGAAGTAAGACACTAAAGATAATTTCATCTTCGGATTGGTTAACCTTCATTTTAATTTCAATTTAAACATTAATTTCACCACTACAGGAGTAGTCACCAAAGATTCGCCCTTAAATACCTGCAACCTGACTTGCAAAAACTCTCCGGTTATTATTGAAACCATGAAGACGAAGATGAAGACTGACCCTTTTATCTAACAGATTGTGTTTGTTGCAAAAGCTCACTTTCACTTTGACACATTTTTAATCAAAAGCATTTCTAACACTGATGTGCAGCAGAATAATCCGGTCGTCCTGATGAGGGCAGATCAGGGAACTCATCTGTAATCATTGTGTTCTTAAATTTGTGGTCATTTGGGAGAGAACATTTACATGTGAATTTGTTACAGTCATGCCACCAAAAAAGAGCTCATTTAAAGCTCATTTGGATTTAAAAGTCCTTCTCCAGCTCATTAAGTCTCAATTCCAGGTTTCATCAAGCATTTTGTTTCTTGATGCCCTCAAAGATTAGCTCTGAGTAGTTCACATTCAGCATGTGGGAGAGAAATTTGTTCTGGAGTGTGCCTACGTTGTGGAATATTTCACTTTCAAATGGGCCTATAGCTGTCGTGTCATTAGAATAAAGCAATTGTGTTTTTACGGCTCACAATGATGATTATGCACCCATATTCTGGACCGTAACCTGCCAGTGAACTTGGAAGAAGATTATGAATTGGAAAGAAAAGACAGAACGAATGCGTGATATCGGGAGAATAGAATATTTCAAGCTGAGCAAACATTTACAGTGGTATCATCTTGGTCAAATAGTGAGAGCAATAGGAGCCTAAATATGAGGGAAGCCAGAATGTGCTTTGAAGGTCACTGCTTTCAGTCCTGAAACAGGATAACAAAAATCCCACTGGGCCGATTGAATGAGTAAAACACTCTCAATGACTATTTTGGTGCTCTTGATCCCCTCTGTTGTGCTGTCCAAACTGCTTCAGAGGAGCAGCTCTCCAGCCAATAATGAAATAAACATACACACACACACACACAAAAATAAAAGGCTTAACTGGGCAGCAACCAGATAAATAAGGTAGAAAACTGTATGATGTAGAAGATGTGGTTGAGCTGAACTAGATGAGGAGCTCAGTCAGCCAACCGTCACTTCGGACACCTGCTTCAGTGTCAGTTTCAAGCAGCAAAGGATCAACACTGACTCAAGGAAAGTTTGAAGTTAAATTTACTCTTATTATAGATTAGAATAGAATAGAATAGCACTTTATTGTCGTTACACACGGTGATGCAACAAAATTAAACATTTAAATGTAAATGCAAACACAACTGTATCACAATTACAGTTCATTAGTGCTATTTTCTATTACGAACATCTGATTTGGTGGCTTTTGGATTTAAATCATTTCACAATTTAAATCCATCTTCCTACACAAATCACACTGATGTACTGAATATTGTCTTTCTGGGTGACAATATATATACAGCATATATAAAGAGAGAGAGAGAGAGAGTATGAATGCATTTACAATGATGGACTCTATCACAAACTGCAGTGACTTGATTTACAGCAATCCAAATGTCACTGGGAGCTCCAGCATGGTTTGCTTGGAAATATCACAAACAGGCCTAAATGTTAGAGCGACCGCGAATAGAAAGCGCTGCAGCGTGTGTGCAGCTCAATAAAGAGGAGCAGCAACGGGAGTTGCATCATTTGTCGGAGATAATGTGTTCGTTGCTCGGCTGTTTATCATCACATCAGGGCTTTATTGGATTTCAGTTGTTGCCTTTCAGTCAATACAATGAAGAATACAGTTTGTTCTATTGCTAAATGGGAGCCATTTGTAAAATATGAAAGCTTTCAGTTGATAAGTTTTGCTGGAGGGATCCAATTGACTATTACCGGTACTGCTGGGGGCGGGGGGGGGGAAGGGGGGGTTCTTGTGAGAAAGGGTTACAGCTCACTGTAATGGATCTAGTTCAAATGTATTTCTTCCAACACAGGTTTGATTAATTCCCGGCCTGCTGCACTGTGATGTAAGGCAGGGATTTGATGACATTAAACAGAAGATAAAGACGAACCTCATCATCGGCAACAGAATTTGACATCCACTCTCTCTAGACGAGTAATGTACAACGTAAGCATCCCTCCCTTTGTTTGCTTATCTTTTCATTTTGCAATGCTGGCTGAAAAACTAGAAACCTTGACTAACAGGAAAACTGATGGGTGAGCAGTAAAGAAAAAGTGTAGATAAAAAAAAAAGAAAACCGAGGATGCCGTTTACACATACCGGTACTTCTGCCAGGGATACACGAGGTTACACAGGTTCTTTAGCTTGCTGGTTCACATGGAATATCTATTGTCTGAGTGCTGCAGTTCAGCCAATAATAAGGATAAAATACCGAAGAACCCTCAGAATGTTTCGTAAAGTTCTAAAATGTATAGCTGTTAATTAATTCAGGAAAACTTAAACAAAATAAATAAGAAATGCCTTATGTCATATATTCCAGTTATGCATTAAATTGAGATCAATATTGTTCATAAAAACTTTACCTGAGCTTGATTTTGAAAAATTCTGATTAGAATATTATATGTGAATTTTTAAGTGCATTCCTTATATAATGATGAATTATCTGAATGATGCAATAACTGATTTTAACAGATTATTTGTTTTAATCAAACACATAAAGTAATGGTAATTGTATTTGATGGGATCTGCTGTGGAATGCACTATGAGGCTTGGGATTTTTTCTTTTCACTCTGAACATATTTTTATGACTGTTTAGGGCAGAAATGTCCATATTGTATTTCTTTTTTTAAGTTTGAGGCTAAATGCATTAGGAATTAATTCATAGATAATTATATTTTTATGTTCTCTGCATATGCTTGAAAGTGGTGTAAAAGGGTAATTAGCCTTCAAGTAAATAAAATCACAAAATAAAACTGTAGGACATTTTCAGAATGAAGGCATTTCAACTGTCATAGTTTAAGGTATTACCTCTGCCGAGGCGAGGCTATGTAATCGCCGGTGTTTGTTTGTCCGTCAGTCCGTCTGTTAGCAAGATAACTCAAAATTTTATTGAGACAAATCTTGATAACATTTTGAGGAAATGTTGGGAATGTTACCAGGAACAGATGATTACATTTTGGTGATGATCCAGAAGAGATCCTGGATTCTGGATCACTTTGAAATTTTCCTTTACATTGCAGTCAATGGAGCTTCAAACTTTGTTCCTCAATATCTCGATTGATTATTGACCGATGTTTATGGAATTTGACACAGTCATGTAGGGCGGGGATCTCTATATTATCAGTGGATTTCATCTGGATCGGATCCACTGCGATTAATTTTTACTTTTCATGGTTGGTGTATAAAGATACCAAGAACAATTTAGAACCTTTTGTTGATGATCCAGATCGCCATGTGGATGGTGTAAATCCAGTTAGGAGGGGAATGAGCTGCCCGGCGGAGGTCTGTGCTCTCTGAGTGCTTCTCATGTGGTGTTTTAAAAAGAATATATAAGATCAAATATACTTAACTCCCAAAAATGGCAGACTTCAAATCTGCTCCTTACAAATCAACCCACCATCAACCCACTTGTATCATGGCATCACACTGACAGTAATTCATCCTCCGCTCTCAACACTGAACATCTGCTTGGATGGGACGAACCGTGTCTTAACCACCCTGTTATCTGTGCGCATTCAAGAGGTACAGAAGCATGATATGATCTCTAATATCTATTGTCAGAGTGCTGCAGTTCAGCCATACTTTCCTGGTGCTGAAATGTTCATGACCTTGGAATTGAATCGCATTCGACCCGTGCACTCATTGTAAGTCACTCTTGATAATAGCAGCATCTAAATGGCAAATATGTAATGCAATGTTTCACTTTCACGAAATGTAATTTTGGTGTCCTTTTGAGGACCCTACTGCACCCTGTGCAGTAGGGTCATACTGCATAGGGTGGTGTTTATCTGTCGCCGTGGGCTGAGGGTCACTGCCAGATTCTGAATTATAATGGGAATACAGAATATGTACGCATTAATATGATAATGACATGAGAAGGAAAGAACAAATGCATCACATCCAGGAGGGAGACCACTGCACTGTGTGATGAAAAATCACCCGAATCAATTGCAAGAGTGTAAGACATGGATCTAAAACCAGCCTGAAATCTAACCTCCTCGCCGCCAGTCAAATTGTTTACAACTTTTTGAGATATTCCATGTAAAACAACAACAACAAACAAGCAGAAGTAAAAGGGAGGTGAACTTCTGCAGTTCACTGCAGGTTCTGATTCCTTTGCATTCAGGTTTTAAAGGCCATTGCCCAAGCTCTGGACAGAGCTTGTTCCTGATGGACCCTCAGTCAAACATTTTCACCAGTCTGCAGTTTGTGCCATAGACTTCACTCTGTGTGCAACGCTGCAAGCAGAGACTGGCCAGAACCATAAATAACTGCTGATAACTTAGATTTTTTTTTTCCCCCGTGCAAACATGAGAAACACAGAAAACAGCACCAAAACTTACATGAAACTAAGACTCAGCACAGGGTTAAGCTGAGACGCTGTACAAAGTTTTCTCACGCTCTTGCTCTCTACTGTCTCCCTTTCTATGCTCATCTTTTATTCAGAGAAGCCTACATCGTTCCAATCTCGTGGAGATTTGTGCTTATTGTCACAGCGCCGAGCAGCAAAGCACTGGGAGCAATTGAGATATTAAATATCCTGTCAAAATGGTGATAATGTGAACTAGATTACGTGACTGCAAAAACAAAATGTCGAGAAATGTCCCCTTGAATGGAAACTGTTCATTAGCTTCGGCTTTTCTCATAACCTGGGCTCTTCCCCTTGTCCATCAAATGCATCACTCTTGCCTCTCTGCACGATGTTCTTCATTGGAAATCGAATTGGTTTCATTGACGACACATGGATCTGTTGATGGCTTCCTTTTCCTGACTTCAACCCATTTGACGGGCTATTATGCTATTAGTCTAGTGGTACATACACAGTACCTATATAAAATTAAATACAAGTTTTTAACGTCTGGTACAAGATAATTCCAATAATATTTGATGTTGTGATACTGCATTCACTGTGAAAGAATGCAAGGAGGTCACACTCTGAAACATATTTATCCCTATCCACCCCCTGGAAGAGCTTTGTCACAAAAAGCCTTAAATCTGCACAAAGAAAGATTTTGCAGTGGCAGAATTTACATTTGAACACAAACATGATCCATTTAATAAAGGTAGAGCTGTTGACAAAGCCACAGTAAATCCATGTTGTGCTGTTTATGTGCATGATGAGAATAATACAGGCTTGCACAGGGTTTTTTTCTATTCAGTGATAAATAGCTGTGAATCTTGATAAATCTGTAAACAGTTTGTCCTGCTGCCCACTGATATGCATGATTCCGGCATTCATGCACAGAGACCGACTCAAATGATCGCAACCATGTGAAAGTAGTTAAATTATGAACATTATTTCTCAGGCTGCCCACGGCTCAGCTGACACTATACAAACAGAACAGCGTTTATTATACTGATTGTCCACCGATGCTTATGATGCACACTGTCTGTGTTGACCTTCTAAGCTGCATTCTTCTCAGGGAAATTAATGCTGTTTTGTTATCTCATGCATTGATTTGTATTGCTGTGAATCCTAGTGTGCGGTATTGTATATTATGAAGAACTACATTTAAGGAGAAAGCTAACTGTAATTTATTCACCAACCTCCTCGTCCTGACATGCTAATTGCAGTTCACTGGGGAGGATATGATAAGACAATATATATATATATATATATATAAAAAATGGTATCCTGCCCATGTGAGTCAGCCTTAAGTAAATATAGCCGTGTGAACGGAGTGACCGATGATCCCATCCGCATCACAGCTTGCAACAGGACTGGGAATGGCAGGGGGGGGCAACACCCTGTCCAAATCAAACCTATTAATCTAACACAGTGTGACTTTATCTCATTTAACACGTGTCATAAACAGGACATGTTCGTGGCAGCTCATGGTGTTTCATAAAAGCACTAACTATGACTGAATTACTAAATGAGTGAGGTTGATCAATGCTTTAATAATGGAGAATCTCAACAACACAATGCTTAATGTTTCACATCGCTTCAGTTTTGAACTGAAGAAGCATTTTGGATGAGAGGCGAAACATCTTCGACCAACCAAGTCCAGCTGATTCTTTTTTTTTTCTCCTTTCCAACCTGGATGACCGAGAAGACCCCTATGTCTGAAACTGAACTAACTAACTAAAGATTTCATTCCCACCTACTTGATGCATTTCAGAATGCGTAATAAGAAAGCATGTAGTCAGGGGTGCACATAACTGGTACGCAGGCAGAAATTTGGAGCGTGTAACCCCGGTGTGTTGTGAGTACCACACTCTGTCTTCAGTTACACACTTGAGTAATTCTCTGAAAAAGTTATGTGCACCCCTGCATATAGTCTTGTTTTACACTGAATATATTTTTTATTTTTTTTATCGCATCCTTAGACAGGATGAGTTGAGAAGAGTTCTTGCGCTTGCACTGTTGTGATATGTTTCATCTCAAAAGTGACACATTCACAGCTTGTGAATGACGCCAAGGCTACCTGCAGCATGATGAACGACTTTACACGGAGCTGGCTGAGCCTGCCTGCCTGTTACATACGGTAACATGAGGTCAGACAAGAGGCTGCACAGCATCTGTCTCAGTGCCTATAGGTGTCGTTTTTGACCTTGATGACAGAGATCAGTTGTTTTCTGTCCTGGGAACTGAAGTTCAAATTGCTATGCAAAACCACATTAAGCTAAATAGACAATTAAATCTGATTTATCATAAATATATTTATATATACTAACACAGGTATGTGGTGTGTACTGTACTGTAAAATATTAAACTGATGCCATTTTGTTTAATATATTCAAAATTGATTTAAATTGGGAAAACTCAAGTTTGAGTTTATTCATTTCTGAGATGTTACTTTGTTAGAGAAGAATTTGAATATGGCACCACAAACATGGCATAATCACAGTGTTTGCAAAAAAAAAAGTGAATTACAAAATCCAACCTCCTCCATCTCATTCCCTGGGGAACTCCTCTGTGCAACTTCACATTTATTTCTCAGGTGTTGCTAAATGTCAGCTGACCTTGGAGCCCATCAGGTTAGAATCTGACATGATTTTCTGACTTTACCATTAGCACTTTCCTGCAATTCTTCACTCCATAGTGGAAAATACCTTGAAACTCTCTCACTAAAGATCACACAGTCACTTACACACAAAAATGCTTTAAGAGTCAAGAGCTGGGTGTTGAAATAAACTCAATTAAGATCGCCCTATACTCCCCTGAATGCAGTGCAATGGTGAATGCCACCGATAACCAAGTGCACAAAGCTCACAGTAATAGATAACATTTAACAACATACCTGACTCACCATTTGCAAGCATGCGCACCGCATGCACGCAAGACGGATCCAGGCTGTTTTTCTCTGCCACCAGTTCAGGTGAATGTTTATCAGGATGCATTATTATCACAGCGGACCTCTTGACCGCGGCCGTGCAGGTGAGGCGACAGGGAGTGCTGCGCGTCGGAGGATAAGTGTGAAACCTTCCCGGTCCCGCTACAGCCGCCGGTACAACGGACAGAAACTCCTGCAAAAATACACAAAAAGAATAAAACAACTCGTCGTCCCAAGTCTCCGAGATGCTCGACTGAAAATTGAGTTGTGATTCAGAGGTGTGAGCCCATTTCTGCCACCGCTGCCTGCGCGCTGTGTCTGTTCTCTGGGGCTGCAGAGCGCGCTGCTCCCGCCCCTCTCACGTTATTGGCTGTATTCTGGGACTGGGAGGACTGGGAGGACTGGGAGACAAATACTGACCCCGCTGGGCGCGTTCCATTTGGGTGGTCTGCCCGAGAGAATGGATTCAAAACAAATGTGCTTATGCTGCTTAATTTAAAAAGGAGAATAATATCAGTAGCAGTTCTCGACTGTGTGTCTGTGTGTGTGCGTGTGCGTGTGCGTGTGCGTGTGTTCTGCGAACTAAAAGGAGCCACACTTTGTTGGCGTTTTGGAGTTGGGTATTATGAATATAATAGCATCACAGGTTATGAACTCGTGAGAACAGAAATAGTCGAGGCCTGGGGTTACTTTTGTCTAATTACGAGTATATCATAGAAATAATTTCAATCAGGGGAAGGTTGAAGGGCTATCAGTGGAGGAAATCTAGGTGACTTTGAAATGCTAATGTTTATTATAGCTACATCACTATTAATCTCCCGCTGGTGAGAGATAGTGCCTTATCTCAGAGGAAACGTTTTCTTGTCAAATTAATTTCTTTATTCCGCTAAGCAAGGGAAACGATAAAGTACGGTGGCCTGTGAGTTCCTATCCTTCTTCAAAGTTCAATGTGGAATAAGCAGGACAATCTGTGAAATCTGTTATGTGGCCACAGTCAGTGAAACTTCTGTGTCGCTGTCCACGGTGCTGAAACAATGTCATGTTGCTCTTTTAACCTCCGCTGAGGAGGTTGTTCTCACCTCCGTTGGTTTATCTGTCTGTCTGTCTGTCTGTCTGTTAGCAGGATAACTTGTTATAGTTACAGATGGATCTTGATGAAATTCCAAGGTAATGTTGGGAATGTTACCGGGAACAGATGATTACATTTTGGTTATGATCCTGGATTCTGAATGACTTTACATTTTTCAGTAACACTGCAGTTTGTCACGGCGTCTGTCTAATCTGACTCCCAACTATCTACGTTCCTAACATTGCATCTCCTGCTCATCTGTTGATTCATGCCGTCTGCGCTACCTCATTAACACCTCAGTGCCAGTTTGTTTAGTAAGATGCTCCTTTCCAGCACTCTTTCTGAACCCGCCTGCCTGCTTTGTGGATTCTGCCTGTGTGCCTGCCCCGTTGGACTTGTTTGCCTGGTTTTTGAACTCTGCCTGTTTTGTTTTCCTTCTCTTTGCCTGCCTCCTCGGATTTGTCTGCTGGTTTGAACTGGCTACCGCTACCTGGTTTTGAACTAAACAGTAACATCCTCAGTTAGTTACTCAGTGATGTTATGATCCCTTCCCAGTGTAATTTTATTTATTTCTCAGTAAAACATGGTCACACAAAAGATAAATCCTTCTGATTTCTTTCAGGTACTGCAAATTTGCACCATTATTACATTAAAGTCTGTAGAAATCAGTATCAAACATGGATTAATTCAATGTTTGGTAGAGGATTTAGTAATGCCAGATGTCCACCTCCCATCCCATCAGGGCCAAGTCACCAAGAAAACTGAACTGAAGTGGGAGACGTTTGATTGTCACTTTAATGCTTCATTAGAGCTCCATGAACTCATGCCAGTAAAGTCACTGGTGTAAGCATGGACGTACAATCTAATATGTAATGCTACTCATTTCCCTTTGCTTTGATAGGACTTGAATTTTGAAGTCATTGCAGGCAGCCCTGCGTGCAGCCAGCTGTTCTACTCATAAATGATCTTTGAGCAGAAGCCTGGTGAATTAACAATTTTGCCTTTACTTGACCTTTCAAACTGATTCTGACTGCACGGATTAGAATTATAAAGACCATGAGGGGTCTCCAGACTTAATAGAGTGAGAGTCAATTCAGATGTTATTTATGTGTCTGTGCAGCAGTTTGATGGAACTTTGTCAAAATCACTAAGGGTGTTCTTTCTGAAGTGTACTACAAAGTAAAGAATGAACGCATCAGTACACATGGGAAAGAAGTCCAAATTTACATATTTACACAATTTTAGAAAGCACGAATAAATATATAAAACTAGACAACCAGATATATATCTATATGAACACTTCAAAAGTAACACTTCATTACCTCCACAGAGGCGGGGGTTATACAATTATCTCCAGCATTGGTTTGTTTATCTGTGTCTGTCTGTTTCTCTGTTAGTAAGATAAATCAAAAAGTTACAGATGAATCTTGATGAATTTTAATGATAATATTTAACTCATACATGTTTCATCTTTGAAATGATGGTATCTTATAGCTCTCTTGTGTCACCGCATCATTGCACATTTCACTACTATATCCATGTAATGCAAGCTCCAAGATATTTTCTTATATTCTCCATATTTTTTGATATTTTACTAAGCTTTGCAAAGTTTGCTGTGTTTCATAAAAGTCTACAAGACATATTTTTCACAGATGAACTTATTTACTTGCTCAATTTTGTGTCACATTTCACTGATTCTCTGTTTCTGATGGATGGCTTTGTTTGGTAAATTAATAATAGATAAAATGCCATGTACATCCTCACCTGCGTCGAGAGAACAAATACGTGTTTTCAAAATAAAATTTTAATTGTATCAAAATTATATTGTACATTTTCACACTATGTGTTACACCGTTTTAAACAATGTAAAAATATGATTTTATGAACGATATAAAGTCGTTTGCCAATGCACTCTGTCTAAATGTATCGCAATGTATTCTTTAATAGGTACGAAAGCTATAAATTACTTTATTTTGAAATACGCAACCGGAAATATCTTTGGAATTCTGGATATGACGTCATTTGCGATTGCAGCGTCGTGAAAACAAACGAGGAAGTCCATTGAAATCACGCGACTGTGGCGGAGCGTTTCAATGCGACGCAGAGCGCTCACATCGGTAAAGGTACAGGGAGTCCGAATGTTTAGATCCAGATTTCAGTAGCTGGTAGAACAGATGTTTGAAGACGGTCGAAGAAAGAAGCAAGTTAGGTTGGCGGACACACACAGCGGTGGTTTAGCGGTGTTTACTAGCGTGGTGATGCTATCCTGACGCACTAATAATTAAATAAGAGCCCAGGTGATCAACGTAGAATAGACTGTAAAGTACTCCTATGATCCATCGCGCAGTTTAAAAACTCAATGACGTACAATCCCTGTTTGCGACATTTAACAGACACTAATTCCTGTAAAAAAAAAAAAAAAGATCAAGGTTATTTATTTGTCACGTACGTCATTCATCCATGTGCAGCAGGGAAATGCTGTACATACGATTGTTGCAATAAATTAAGTGACATAAAGCTCCAATTTTTTTTACTATGTAACACGAAATACAAGGAAATACAAGGTAAAATGAAAATAAACCAAGGACAACAGATAGCAAGTATTTACTGTACATTGTGGATCATGTAACAGGTTGTGGTGTAGTATATGAGTAGCCATTGGGAGGTCTTATTGTTTGTGGATAACGAGTTCCCTGGTCTTCTCGATGCTCTTCTCTGACTTCGGTTGCTTGAAAAGTTTGTGTCCAGGGCTGCTGGTGATTTTCCGGGTTCAGAGAGCCGTGACTCTCCGCCTCCTGGAGTAGATATTCTGCATGGCCATAAATCAAGTGCCGATGGTGCAATCAGACAAGTGAACCATGCACTGCAGAGCTTTCTGGTTCTGAGCAGAACGGTTCCTGTACCAGAACGTGGATGGTTGCGGTCGGGATGCTCTCCAATGAAAAATGTTTCCAGGATTTAAAAATCAGATTGAAAAATTATACACCAGAAACCTTCATCTGAGAAAAATCCAACTCCCACTCTTAAAGTAAACCTGTGAACTTACACTGGCACACTGTTGGAATGGTTGCTTAGATGAATAGTTAAATGATCAAATATCAGAGTCTGGAATTTGTGATTATCACATGACTTTGGATCTGATATGCTCTGCAAAACGTTTTCATCTTAAACAATTTTATCCAACTGCAAAATGAGACGGCGTAAATGCTAGTGAACCCATATTTGCTACGCCCAAACTTCAATGGCACTTTATAAAGAAAGTTTATCTCTTTCCTACAGGAACGCAACAATGTCTGCAGTCATCGTTGTACACGGTGGGGCCAGGGCCTCTGTTGATGGAGTGAAGGTTGCAGCCCGCGATGGGTTTGCAGTCCTGAAAAGGGGAGGAAGCGCTTTGGATGCCGTCGAAGCAGCCGTGAGAACGATGGAAGATAACAGTGTATTTAATGCAGGTACAAATAAAGCGATTCCTACTGTCCAGCCATTTCCTTCCGCTTTTCGGCTTTGCGGGTCACGTGTGTTGCTGGAGCCTATCCCAACTTGCTGTGGGCGAGAGGCGGGGCACACCCTGGACAAGCCGCCAGTTCATCGCAGGGTGCTTTCAACACAACTACCCCCCATTGTGTCTGCAGAGGAGCCAATCGTGATTTTTCAGTGATGCACAGTCTCCATCTGCTGGTGGTGACACCAACATTCATCCAGACTCTTGTTTCAGAGTGACGGGGTCGGGGGGGGCTTATGGGCCTCATCTCATTGTCCAGCGTCAGTATGGGCTACAGGGGCTGTTGCAACAAGCCATGATCAGAGAGACAGTTTTGTCCTTGTTCTCAGTGGTTTTTGGTCTCCAACAACTTAAAGGGACATTTAATTTGCAGGACATGGAGCTGTGCTAAATGCTGATGGAGAAGTGGAGCTGGATGCCATCATTATGGATGGGAGGACACTTTCCAGTGGTGCCGTCTCCGCAGTCAAAAACATTGCCAATCCCGTCTCACTGGCACGAGCAGTGATGGAAAAGGTGTTCAGTCTTTGATTCTGTTTAAAAGGAGACCATCGATGTTTAAAACTCTGATTTGGATGCTTTTTTTAACCCTTTGTCCTGGCAAAGGTTTAATGTGCAGAAAATGGAGTGGTATTACATTTCAGTTACGCTGTTATGAAATACATCTTGTATGTTTCTGTCATGGACACTCTCAGACTGACCACGTGATATTGACAAGCAGAGGCGCAAACCAGTTTGCGGAGAGCATTGGCGTGAGCACAGTCCCCACTGATTCACTGGTGACGGAGTTTGAGAGGAAAGAATGGGAGAAATGTAAGACGTTTGTTACTGGAGTGAAGGAAGAGATTAACACTCAGTGGTAAGTGTTACATACTTTCTGTCCTGGGATACATTTCTTTGAGTCTTTCGCAGCATTATTTCAGCCGGACCGGTCCGAAACTGAAATAAAGTCAATTCTGAGCATGTTCGATGTAACATGGGTTTTTCACAAATACTAAAAATGCTAAACAGGATGTTTTCACATTGTCCTCTTCAAACCAAACTTTCGTTACCTGTGGATGACTCTGTGAGTTTGACGCTTCCTTTACAGCAAGGGTCCCCAAACTTTGTCCTGTGAGGGCCACATAACTTTTCCCTTCTCTGATGGAGGGCCGGGGTCAGTTTGTACAGGAAAAGTGTGACGATGGCAGGGGTGCCTAAACATTTATTGTTTTCCAGACAGCCACCAAATAACCCTTTCTTCACAGAAGAAAAAAAGTCAGGAAATAAATAATAACACTATTAATAAAATAAATAATAACCAAATAACCCTTTCCGGGTTTGTCATAGAAAAAAGGTCCATGGAACATTAACTTTCTGGTCGTATGTGATCATCATTAAAATTGTCCCAAGTGAAAGGAAGAATGCTTTTCTTCATAATATTAATATATTCTCCACTATCAATATTATTTTTAGGAAACAAAAGATCGAATTAATAACCCCTCTTAAATGCACCGAATACCATTATTGATCCCCTACCGGCTACTCATGTTGTATGGAAAATAAGAAAATAAAAAAATGTTTTTTTTTGGCCTCTGGTATTGTTCCGGGGGCCGGGCTAAATGTGGAGGCGGGCCATAGTTTGAGGACCCCTGCTTTACAGTGAGCATGCTGGAAACTTTCATCCCAGCATTCTATCCAAGGATGTGTTTCTAAAGGCTGATGGAAAACCTCATATTTCCAGAATGATTTCCACAGCATTGCTGCAGATGCATCGATTCTTTGAGTATTTGAAGTGTTTTTATATTGACCCCTTCCTATGAAGAAAAAAAACCCACAAACAATTTGAGCCCGTATTAATTCATGGCTGATGTATTTCCTCCTCCTAGGGCCCATGGCACTGTCGGAGCAGTTGCCGTGGACTGTGTTGGTAATGTTGCATGTGCAACATCAACTGGAGGGATCAGAAATAAAATGGCTGGCCGAGTAGGAGACGCTCCAATCATTGGTGTGACATATGTCTGACATGGAACTTTTTACACATCAGCTGCATTTATTAATGACCTGATATTAAATGTAACCATCGTCATTGTAGTCTAAATTTACCATGTCGTAATTAGTTAAGATGAACGAGAATATTTTTTTCAGTACGCTCAATTGTGTAGAAATATTTTTGAAATCTCTGCTGCTAATGTTTTTTTTCTATTCTATTTTTATTTTCATAAATAAGGCTGTGGAGGATTTGCAGACAATTTTAGTGGTGCCGTGTCTTGTACTGGTCATGGAGAGTCTATTCTCAAAGTCACGTTGGCAAGACTCATTCTTTTCCATGTTGAACAAGGTAAAAAAAAAAAAAAGGATCACACACACATTCAGGTTATTAAGACCATGACTTTAACTATGGTTGTGTTTATTTGATGAAGACTTGTTTACTTTCCTCGCAGGTAAATCAGTAGCAGAGTCCTCACAGTTGGCTCTGCAGTACATGGCGGACCGTGTCCACGGTGCAGGAGGCTGTATTGTAGTGTCCCCATCAGGACAGTGGACAGCCACATTTACCACCAAGAGAATGGCTTGGGCAGCAGTGGATCGTGACGGCCTGTGGTATGGGTTAGAGCCAAATGAACGATTTAATGAGCAGCTGACTGTGTAAATGTTCTCATTTTATTCTTTACCAGTCAATAAAGAATTAAATTAAACTTGTGTTTTCTATGAATTCAGCTTGGGTTGGCTCACATATCATGTCTTGGACATTTACAAACATAAGTTAAATTGAATTATATACAATGGTATATCTTTTTAATTTGTTATCTGAGGTTCAGAGGGGAACTAAAAAGCATTTTATATTACTGTAACACTGCGATGCTCCAGTTCCTCTGCAGGGATTTGGCCAAACCATAACCAAAGCTATACCCTCCCTCAACCCCTCCATGTTTGTTTGGATTAATAGACTACTGTTTATCTCCCCTATGAGAGAGGAGGCTTGAGCCGAGCAAATCTATATGGGTAAGATTGTGCTGATCAACTCTCTGCTGCCTCCTGCTGGTTCTTAGGAAAAGTTGGAAAGAATCAGTACATCTCTTCTCCCACTCAACTCATATTTGTAGTCAGTAACCTTGCAACCTTAAAGGTCTCTGTAAGAAAAAAAAAGTGATCCAAACTAAATTTAATTAGAAGAAGAAAAAACATGTCACATATACGGCTTATTGGATTCAGTGATATATGAAGAAATAAAGTTACTTTACAGGTCTCTGTAAGGTTGCAATTAGTGCAATAGTCTGTAGATCTGCCCTGACTGGTCAACAGGAACAGACTTTTTGGTAGGTCCACCCCTGATTGTAGAAAAAAGGGCACTGGAGCAGTTGCAAGAGCAAACTGAGTCCGAGGCTGTGGGGCTCCCTGAAGCTGGATCACTGGAGGGGGGGCTATCACGGTGCGCAGGGTGACAGGACCTCTACGCTACGACACTGAGTGGCTGGAACTTTATAGTGTCGATGGCTTGATGTTCATGGCGCGAGGCAGGGGACTTCAGCAACAGTGAGGCACTATACATTGTTGAGAACTCAGAACTGAACAGATTTCTCCTACGATGCTTGAAGTACCCAAAAGCAGAATGTTGCTAATTGTGGGACCGATTCAACACACAGTACAATAGTACAATCTTCACACAACAGTAAACATTTTCTACCTAAACATCTTTATCAACCAACAACAGATCACCGGGGAACACAGGTGAACATCCACACCATAATTCTTCACTCCATAGTGGAAAATACCTTGAAACTTTCTCACTAAAGATCACACAGTCACTTACACACAAAAATGCTTTAAGAGTCAAGAGCTGGGTGTTGAAATTAACTCAATTAAGATCGCCCTATACTCCCCTGAATGCAGTGCAATGGTGAATGCCACCGATAACCAAGTGCACAAAGCTCACAGTAATAGATAACATTTAACAACATACCTGACTCACCATTTGCAAGCATGCGCACCGCATGCACGCAAGACGGATCCAGGCTGTTTTTCTCTGCCACCAGTTCAGGTGAATGTTTATCAGGATGCATTATTATCACAGCGGACCTCTTGACCGCGGCCGTGCAGGTGAGGCGACAGGGAGTGCTGCGCGTCGGAGGATAAGTGTGAAACCTTCCCGGTCCCGCTACAGCCGCCGGTACAACGGACAGAAACTCCTGCAAAAATACACAAAAAGAATAAAACAACTCGTCGTCCCAAGTCTCCGAGATGCTCGACTGAAAATTGAGTTGTGATTCAGAGGTGTGAGCCCATTTCTGCCACCGCTGCCTGCGCGCTGTGTCTGTTCTCTGGGGCTGCAGAGCGCGCTGCTCCCGCCCCTCTCACGTTATTGGCTGTATTCTGGGACTGGGAGGACTGGGAGGACTGGGAGGACTGGGAGACAAATACTGACCCCGCTGGGCGCGTTCCATTTGGGTGGTCTGCCCGAGAGAATGGATTCAAAACAAATGTGCTTATGCTGCTTAATTTAAAAAGGAGAATAATATCAGTAGCAGTTCTCGACTGTGTGTCTGTGTGTGTGCGTGTGCGTGTGCGTGTGCGTGTGTGTGTGTTCTGCGAACTAAAAGGAGCCACACTTTGTTGGAGTTTTGGAGTTGGGTATTATGAATATAATAGCATCACAGGTTATGAACTCGTGAGAACAGAAATAGTCGAGGCCTGGGGTTACTTTTGTCTAATTACGAGTATATCATAGAAATAATTTCAATCAGGGGAAGGTTGAAGGGCTATCAGTGGAGGAAATCTAGGTGACTTTGAAATGCTAATGTTTATTATAGCTACATCACTATCACTATTAATCTCCCGCTGGTGAGAGATAGTGCCTTATCTCAGAGGAAACGGTTTCTTGTCAAATTAATTTCTTTATTCGGCTAAGCAAGGGAAACGATAAAGTACGGTGGCCTGTGAGTTCCTATCCTTCTTCAAAGTTCAATGTGGAATAAGCAGGACAATCTGTGAAATCTGTTATGTGGCCACAGTCAGTGAAACTTCTGTGTCGCTGTCCACGGTGCTGAAACAATGTCATGTTGCTCTTTTAACCTCCGCTGAGGAGGTTGTTCTCACCTCCGTTGGTTTATCTGTCTGTCTGTCTGTCTGTCTGTTAGCAGGATAACTTGTTAAGTTACAGATGGATCTTGATGAAATTCCCAGGTAATGTTGGGAATGTTACCGGGAATAGATGATTACATTTTGGTTATGATCCTGGATTCTGAATCACTTTACATTTTTCAGTAACACTGCAGTTTGTCACGGCGTCTGTCTAATCTGACTCCCAAGAGACGAACCTGCGACCATCTCGCTGTGAGGCAACAGTGCTTACCACTGCGCCACCGAGCCCCCCGTATCAAAATTATATTGTACATTTTCACACTATGTGTTACACCGTTTTAAACAATGTAAAAATATGATTTTATGAACGATATAAAGTCGTTTGCCAATGCACTCTGTCTAAATGTATCGCAATGTATTCTTTAATAGGTACGAAAGCTATAAATTACTTTATTTTGAAATATGCAACCGGAAATATCTTTGGAATTCTGGATATGACGTCATTTGCGATCGCAGCGTCGTGAAAACAAACGAGGAAGTCCATTGAAATCACGCGACTGTGGCGGAGCGTTTCAATGCGACGCAGAGCGCTCACATCGGTAAAGGTACAGGGAGTCCGAATGTTTAGATCCAGATTTCAGTAGCTGGTAGAACAGATGTTTGAAGATGCTCGAAGAAAGAAGCAAGTTAGATTGGCGGACACACACAGCGGTGGTTTAGCGGTGTTTACTAGCGTGGTGATGCTATCCTGACGCACTAATAATTAAATAAGAGCCCAGGTGATCAACGTAGAATAGACTGTAAAGTACTCCTATGATCCATCGCGCAGTTTAAAAACTCAATGACGTACAATCCCTGTTTGCGACATTTAACAGACACTAATTCCTGTAAAAAAAAAAAAAAAGATCAAGGTTATTTATTTGTCACGTACGTCATTCATTCATGTGCAGCAGGGAAATGCTGTACATACGATTGTTGCAATAAATTAAGTGACATAAAGCTCCAATTGTTTTACTATGTAACACGAAATACAAGGAAATACAAGGTAAAATGAAAATAAACCAAGGACAACAGATAGCAAGTATTTACTGTACATCGTGGGTCATGTAACAGGTTGTGGTGTAGTATATGAGTAGCCATTGGGAGGTCTTATTGTTTGTGGATAGCGAGTTCCCTGGTCTTATCGATGCTCTTCTCTGACTTCGGTTGCTTGAAAAGTTTGTGTCCAGGGCTGCTGGTGATTTTCCGGGTTCAGAGAGCCGTGACTCTCCGCCTCCTGGAGTAAATATTCTGCATGGCCATAAATCAAGTGCCGATGGTGCAATCAGACAAGTGAACCATGCACTGCAGAGCTTTCTGGTTCTGAGCAGAACGGTTCCTGTACCAGAACGGGGATGGTTGCAGTCCGGATGCTCTCCAATGAAAAATGTTTCCAGGATTTAAAAATCAGATTGAAAAATTATACACCAGAAACCTTCATCTGAGAAAAATCCAACTCCCACTCTTAAAGTAAACCTGTGAACTTACACCTGTGAACTTACACTGGCACACTGTTGGAATGGTTGCTTAGATGAATAGTTAAATGATCAAATATCAGAGTCTGGAATTTGTGATTATCACATGACTTTGAATTTGATATGCTCTGCAAAACGTTTTCACCTTAAACAATTTTATCCAACTGCAAAATGAGACGGTGTAAATACTAGTGAACCCATATTTGCTACACCCAAACTTCAATGGCACTTTATAAACAATGTCTATCTCTTTCCTACAGGAACGCAACGATGTCTGCAGTCATCGTTGTACACGGTGGGGCCAGGGCCGTACCGGATGAACTGGCCAAGGTCTCTGTTGATGGAGTGAAGGATGCGGCCCGCGATGGGTTTGCAGTCCTGAAAAGAGGAGGAAGCGCTGTGGATGCCGTCGAAGCAGCCGTGAGAACGATGGAAGATAACAGTGTATTTAATGCAGGTACAAATAAAGTGATTCCTACTGTCCAGCCATTTCCTTCCGCTTTTCGGCTTTGCGGGTCACGGGTGTTGCTGGAGCCTATCCCAACTTGCTGTGGGCGAGAGGCGGGGCACACCCTGGACAAGCCGCCAGTTCATCGCAGGGTGCTTTCAACACAACTACCCCCCATTGTGTCTGCAGAGGAGCCAATTGTGATTTTTCAGTGATGCACAGTCTCCATCTGCTGGTGGTGACACCAACATTCATCCAGACTCTTGTTTCAGAGTGACGGGGTCGGGGGGGGCTTATGGGCCTCATCTCATTGTCCAGTGTCAGTATGGGCTACAGGGGCTGTTGCAACAAGCCATGATCAGAGAGACAGTTTTGTCCTTGTTCTCAGTGGTTTTTGGTCTCCAACAACTTAAAGTGACATTTAATTTGCAGGACATGGAGCTGTGCTAAATGCTGATGGAGAAGTGGAGCTGGATGCCATCATTATGGATGGGAGGACGCTTTCCAGTGGTGCCGTCTCCTCAGTCGAAAACATTGCCAATCCCGTTTCACTGGCACGAGCAGTGATGGAAAAGGTGTTCAGTCTTTGATTCTGTTTAAAAGGAGACCATCGATGTTTAAAACTCTGATTTGGATGCTTTTTTTTAACCCTTTGTCCTGGCAAAGGTTTAACGTGCAGAAAATGGAGTGGTATTACATTTCAGTTACGCTGTTGTGAAATACATCTTGTATGTTTCTGTCATGGACACTCTCAGACTGACCACGTGATATTGACAAGCAGAGGCGCAAACCAGTTTGCGGAGAGCATTGGCGTGAGCACAGTCCCCACTGATTCACTGGTGACGGAGTTTGAGAGGAAAGAATGGGAGAAATGTAAGACGTTTGTTACTGGAGTGAAGGAAGAGATTAACACTCAGTGGTAAGTGTTACATACTTTCTGTCCTGGGATGCATTTCTTTGAGTCTTACGCAGCATTATTTCAGCCGGACCGGTCCGAAACTGAAATAAAGTCAATGTTCGATATAACATGGGTTTTTCACAAATACTAAAAATGCTAAACAGGATGTTTTCACATTGTCCTCTTCAAACCAAACTTTCGTTACCTGTGGATGACTCTGTGAGTTTGACGCTTCCTTTACAGCAAGGGTCCCCAAACTTTGTCCTGTGAGGGCCACATAACTTTTCCCTTCTCTGATGGAGGGCCGGGGTCAGTTTGTACAGGAAAAGTGTGACGATGGCAGGGGTGCCTAAACATTTATTGTTTTCCAGACAGCCACCAAATAACCCTTTCTTCACAGAAGAAAAAAAGTCAGGAAATAAATAATAACACTATTAATAAAATAAATAATAACCAAATAACCCTTTCCGGGTTCATCACAGAAAAAAGGTCCATGGAACATTAACTTTCTGGTCGTATGTGATCATCATTAAAATTGTCCAAAGTGAAAGGAAGAATGCTTTTCTTCATAATATTAATATGTTCTCCACTATCAATATTATTTTTAAGAAACAAAAGATCGAATTAATAACCCCTCTTAAATTCACCGAATACCATTATTGACCCCCTACCGGCTACTCATGTTGTATGGAAAGGAAAATAAGAAAATAAAAAAATGTTTTTTTTGGCCTCTGGTATTGTTCCGGGGGCCGGGCTAAATGTGGAGGCGGGCCATAGTTTGAGGACCCCTGCTTTACAGTGAGCATGCTGGAAACTTTCATCCCAGCATTCTATCCAAGGATGTGTTTCTAAAGGCTGATGGAAAACCTCATATTTCCAGAATGATTTCCACAGCATTGCTGCAGATGCATCGATTCTTTGAGTATTTGAAGTGTTTTTATATTGACCCCTTCCTATGAAGAAAAAAACCCCACAAACAATTTGAGCCCGTATCAATTCATGGCTGATGTATTTCCTCCTCCTAGGGCCCATGACACTGTCGGAGCAGTTGCCGTGGACTGTGTTGGTAATGTTGCATGTGCAACATCAACTGGAGGGATCAGAAATAAAATGGCTGGCCGAGTAGGAGACGCTCCAATCATTGGTGTGACATATGTCTGACATGGAACTTTTTACACATCAGCTGCATTTATCAATGACCTGATATTAAATGTAACCATCGTCATTGTAGTCTAAATTTACCATGTCGTAATTAGTTAAGATGAACGAGAATATTTCTTTCAGTACGCTCAATTGTGTAGAAATATTTTTGAAATCTCTGCTGCTAATGTTTTTTTTCTATTCTATTTTTATTTTCATAAATAAGGCTGTGGAGGATTTGCAGACAACTTTAGTGGTGCCGTGTCTTGTACTGGTCATGGAGAGTCCATTCTCAAAGTCACGTTGGCAAGACTCATTCTTTTCCATGTTGAACAAGGTAAAAAAAAAAAAAGGATCACACACACATTCAGGTTATTAAGACCATGACTTTAACTATGGTTGTGTTTATTTGATGAAGACTTGCTTACTTTCCTCGCAGGTAAATCAGTAGCAGAGTCTTCACAATTGGCTCTGCAGTACATGGCGGACCGTGTCCACGGTGCAGGAGGCTGTATTGTAGTGTCCCCATCAGGACAGTGGACAGCCACATTTACCACCAAGAGAATGGCTTGGGCAGCAGTGGATCGTGACGGCCTGTGGTATGGGTTAGAGCCAAATGAACGATTTAATGAGCAGCTGACTGTGTAAATGTTCTCATTTTATTCTTTACCAGTCAATAAAGAATTGAATTAAACTTGTGTTTTCTATAAATTCAGCTTGGGTTGGCTCACATATCATGTCTTGGACATTTACAAACATAAGTTAAATTGAATTATATACAATGGTATATCTTTTTAATTTGTTATCTGAGGTTCAGAGGGGAACTAAAAAGCATTTTATATTACTGTAACACTGCGATGCTCCAGTTTCTCTGCAGGGATTTGGCCAAACCATAACCAAAGCTATACCCTCCCTCGACCCCTCCATGTTTGTTTGGATTAATAGACTACTGTTTATCTCCCCTATGAGAGAGGAGGCTTGAGCCGAGCAAGTCTACATGGGTAAGGTTGTGCTGATCAACTCTCTGCTGCCTCCTGCTGGTTCTTAGGAAAAGTTGGAAAGAATCAGTACATCTCTTCTCCCACTCAACTCATATTTGTAGTCAGTAACCTTGCAACCTTAAAGGTCTCTGTAAGAAAAAAAAAGTGATCCAAACTAAATTTAATTAGTAGAAGAAGAAAAAACATGTCACATATACGGCTTATTGGATTCAGTGATATATGAAGAAATAAAGTTACTTTACAGGTCTCTGTAAGGTTGCAATGGGTGCGATAGTCTGTAGATCTGCCCTGACTGGTCAACAGGAACAGACTTTTTGGTAGGTCCACCCCTGATTGTAAAAAAAAAGGGGCACTGGAGCAGTTGCAAGAGCAAACTGAGTCCGAGGCTGTGGGGCTCCCTGAAGCTGGATCACTGGAGGGGGGGCTATCACGGTGCGCAGGGTGACAGGACCTCTACGCTACGACACTGAGTGGCTGGAACTTTATAGTGTCGATGGCTTGATGTTCATGGCGCGAGGCAGGGGACTTCAGCAACAGTGAGGCACTATACATTGTTGAGAACTCAGAACTGAACAGATTTCTCCTACGATGCTTGAAGTACCCAAAAGCAGAATGTTGCTAATTGTGGGACCGATTCAACACACAGTACAATAGTACAATCTTCACACAACAGTAAACATTTTCTACCTAAACATCTTTATCAACCAACAACAGATCACTGGCCAACACAGGTGAACATCCACACCATACTTCAAACTCAGTGCTCATGGCCTCAAAGACCCCCCCCCCCCCCCAACACTAAATATATAATTTTGACTGCAGTTTTTGTTTGTGGTGAGTGTTCTTGTTTTCTTTGACCCTCTTCAGTTAGAGTTTGAATAAGGCTACTTTCTACCACTGTTGCATAACAGTAACTTTATTTCTTCATATATCACTGAATCCAATAAGCCGTATATGTGACATGTTTTTTCTTCTTCTACTAATTAAATTTAGTTTGGATAACTTCTTTTTTTCTTTTTTTGCATTGGACATAGTCATTTTGCTTAAAAAAAAGTTATTCTAAATGAAGGGAAAGTCTCATATACTCTGTGAAAGAGAACTTCATGGTATTATTGACCGCCCATTAGATCCTTCATTCTGCAATATTCAGCTGACTCGTCACTGTTGTCGCAGCCAAACTTAAGGTGCGACAACACTGGTAAACGCGGGAAAGCTCAGAACACAGCCGTTCTGTTAGGCCTGCGGGCCACACTATGATTAAGACTGTTTGCACTGTTTTTATAATGCTGGGACTTCTGTGTTTATCATGTTAATATTTGCCTCAGTGTTCTTATAATTTAACGATCTTATTTTGTATGCTGATAGTCGAAGAGAGAAACCATATGAATGTGAATTATATACTGTATGTACGACGACAGTTAACTGTCATATTAAGGCTTGAATGCAGAGTCCATTGGCGCTTTCGGTCAAAACACATGACCATTTATTTTGACTATCCCTGTCTGTTTCTTACAGGAACACAAAGAGACCAGTATTCATATTTGTATTATTGTATATGTTATGGCCAGGGTCTATGCTAACGGAGTAAAAGTTGCAGTTCTGATCAACTTTTGGGCAATGTTAAAAACCTGCTGCGATGGGACTGATGAATTGTCCTTACTTTATTATTCCAACCTTTGTTGCGCCAACAAATAAAGAGGAGTTAAAATTATGTTAATGAGAAACTTGATTTGCGAGTTAACTCCACCCACAGATCTCTGAGTCAGTGGAGGTTGCTGGGTTAGTGTCTGTGGCTCTCACTATGCTCTCCCTCTTCTTCCTCAGATCTCCTGAGAACTTGATGATCCAGACTTTCCTCTAGAGACGGAGGAGAATCTGGTGTATTGGGACAACTCTTGGTTATGGTTGGATGAGAGGGATAGAATTAAGGAGCACAAATACATCCATTGCACTTTCTTTTCAGAACACTGTGTATTTGCCACTTTTTGTTTGTCTATGTTGTATGTTCACTGCGGTGTGCACAGCCCTCCACGGCGGTAAGCAGGTAATAAAACAAATAAAATATGAATAGGGCCAAATATGAATAGGCCAAGAGGGCAGGTGACGGTCACAATCACTATAAGAATAAAATTGCATCGAACTCTAACAGTGACTGACGTTATGTACGTTGTCACTGTCGAGCACGAATGCAGACAAGTTAGAAAAAAGAAGAAAAGAATAAAAAGAAAAAAAAAGAAATTATATTATTGAATTAACCTCCTAAGATACAAACTTGCATGTCATGTTTATTTATTTCCCCCCTGTTGGTTATTTGGACTGATCTGACGAGTTGAAAAACAAAGAATGATCTGTTTTCACACTCACGCGCTGTTTTTATTTGCGTTGTCGTCAGCTTCTTCAAACTGACTGCCGTCAGTTGACGCATCAAGGCGCATCAAGGTGCTTGAAAAAGCACTTGAAACAAACCAAGACTTTGAATGAGTTTAACAACTGTGTAACGTGGATTTAACGTCAGCTCAGGTAGTGTTAGATAAATCTGCGAATGTGTTTATCATTAATTCACCAGTGAGTAGCAGTGGTTGTGTCATGGTTCTTTTAGTGCCATTTGTGGTCATTTCCTTCATAATCAATACTCAAGATATTCATAAAGTATGTGACAATCGTATATCTGTTATATGCTGACTAGACTGAAGAAGTGAACACTTTGTGTTGTCTGGAAGAGCTATCTACTCAAGGTTGGAGTTTTCATGTCTGCTAATAAAACCAGCTGGAGGGGAGCTGTTTCTCTGAGAATCGAGGACGAGGCTAGCAGCAGCCACTCTCCCTTGCTGGAAGAGTCGAGGGCGTGGCTCGAGAGCAGCTCCATTCTCCCTTGCTGAAAGAAAGAATACTAGTCTCGTTTCTTACCGCAAGTAAATGGTTATTGGGTTGAATCTTTAGGGCTTGGTTCTGATTTTCTCTCTTTTACAGTGTCACAAACCTGACAGGTGGGAAACGTTTATTTATTCATTCTGACTGAAAGGTAAGAGAATGGTAGGAAACTGTTGAGCGTTTATGGTTTAAAGCTGCTGAAGCAATAAAGTTCTGTCTAAAGCATGTAAATACTTATTTTGATGTATGTTTATTTTATGGAATTAAAAATTAACCTTGGAGGCAGCGTAGGAAAAGCAAACATGGGGCTACATCCGGCATAAAAGCAGAGACACACCTAGAATATTCTATATCTATCTATCTATCTATCTATCTATCTATCTATCTATCTATCTATCTATCTATCTATCTATCTATCTATCTATTCTTTTAAATCCATGAGCCTTATACTTTGTTCCACCTTTTGTGGATGTTCAAAAAAATGCTATTTCATAAAATTTGACTTTACTAACAGGCTGTAAAAGTTTCACATCCTCCTCCACACACATGCAGACACACCTTTCTTTATTTTATTGTATACTATTTGCATCATAGCCCTTCAGCTGTCTTTGCTTTCTCAACACATGATCTTAATGATGTTGTTATGTTTATTTATTTTGTTGCCTTGTCTTGTTTTGGTGGTCTTAGTAATGATACAAAGTGTCACAGTATTTACCTATACTCTCTTTGCCTTTCATGCATGACCGTCACTACAGTGTACAGCTGTTTTAAAGTGTTTTTTTCTCTATACAGTATATTCATAAAATTTTGGGCACTGTTTGACAAAGTCACCAGCAGGTGGCGCTATTTCACCATTTCACAGAAAAAACCCCATTGAAAATCCATTGAGATGGGCTTCAGTGGTCACTGAACCCAAGGTGGCTGACAGAGATGATGAGAGACCAGGTCCCTCAGAAATATCAATGTATACCTTACGGTGGCGCAATGGTAAGCGCTGTTGCCTCACAGAAAGACTGTCACAGGTTCGAATCTGACTTGCAGAGTTTGCATGTTCTCCCTGTGTCTGCGTGGGTTTTCTCCGGTTTCTCCGGCTTCCTCCAACCACCGAAAAATATGCAAATGAGGTGAATTGGTTACACTGAATTGTCCATAGGTGTGACTGTGTGTTAATGATTGTCTGTCTATGTGTGGACCTGCAACAAACTCGCGGCTTGTCCGGGGTGTGCCCCACCTCTCCCCCCGTTGACTGATGGGATAGGCGCCAGCACGACCCGGTAACGGATGAAGCAGTCAAGAAGATGAATGAATGATTGCATTTTTATTTTTATTAGTTCTGATTCATTAATTTAGTGTCTTTTTTATGGCCGCTTATTGTTGTACCTATTGTCAAGTTTGGTTGAGGTCAAACGTCTCCCTCTCCTGGCTGAAAGGGGTAATTATAACGTCATGCAGCTGAGATAGAGTACCGGTAAGCTCTATTGCTTACATGTTATAGTAAAGGTGACGTCAGTAGGATGCTGTAAAGCATACCGCTGATGCCTAAAAGAGGCTAGATTTAAGATATTTCGGACTCTTCTGTTACGGATATCTTTGAGTACATATACTTTCCATATTTGTAAATGTATTAATCATGTATCAAATGACTTATAAGTATAATCATGTGTTGAATGTGTTATGTTTAACATCACTATATGAGATGGGAAATGATTAGAGAGGATGATACTCTCACTTTTAAAGGAATGAAACAAATATCATAATGAAGAAGTGTTATGATAAAAACACAACACTTGGAAACATCTTGAAGTTATTTTCCTTCGAGAAAGTTCCAGTAAAAAACCCGTCATCATAGCTAGGGAATCCCCCCAACCTGGGGAAGCCCAAAAAGTATAAAGGCCATCTCCACACAGGAGACGACAGAGATTGCTCCTTATCTTGTGGAGCGCCTGCTTACAATGGACAAGAGTAGTGTACTCGAATACTAGTCTCGTTTCTTACCGCAAGTCAAGTAAATGTTAACAATGTATTTTCCGGCTTTTCCGGCTAAGAACCATGGCCTCGGATTTAAAGGTGCTGATTCTCATCCCGGCCGCTTCACATGCGGCTGCGAACCGATCCAGTGAGAGCTGGAGGGCACGGTCTGATGAAGCCAACAGGATCACGTCGTCTGCAAAAAGCAGCGACCCAATCCTGAGGTCATCAAACCGAACCCCCTCAACGCCCTGGCTGCACCTCGAAATTCTGTCCATAAAAGCTAAGAACAGAATCAGTGACATATGACATAACATATGTTTTATGTTATATGTTTTTTGTAACTTAGTCATTACTGTTACATGTTGCACAACTTCACAGAGAAAAAAATCTCGTCTGTGAACCCTCACACAATAAACTACTTCTGATTCTGATTCTGATTCTTTATTATGCTTAATGCACAGTTTCTTTCCTTGCTTGTATTTCATACCTTGTTATTCTTCTTTTAGGATTCTTGTACGGTAATTTAATCTTCTTATTAAATTTCAATACTGATAGTCCAAGAGCGTCACCATGCAGGATAAGCAGTAAAGAAAATGAATAAGCCATAGAAAAGTATAAACATCACAGACATCAATTAGGGGGCATTCAAAGGAAACTAACTTTGTTTATATAAGACATGACTAAGTACCTTTTTCTTACAGGATTGCAAAGATGTCAGCAGTCATCGTTGTACACGGTGGAGTGAGGGCCAAATCGGATGAACTGGAAAAGGCCTCTGTTGATGGAGTAAAAGTTGCAGCTCGCAACGGGTTTGCAGTCCTGAAAAGAGGAGGAAGCGCTTTGGATGCTGTTGAGGCAGCCGTGAGAACCATGGAAGATAACAGTATGATTAATGCAGGTACATCCATCTGTCTATCTGTCTATCTGTCTATCTATCTATCTATCTAGTGATTACAGCTGACTGGTTGGATTTATCTTCTTTTAAATCAACTACTGTGACTTGAAATAATTAATAGTGTATTATTACTGTAACGCAAAAAAATACTGTCCAATATCAGATAGGATCGTATGTGTAATTTAGTGAAAACTGGTTGTGGACCCCAGATTACAGAGATGGATGAATATGATGAATATAATTATTAGATAGAATGTTGGAGTACAAGTACGGTCACACAGTAGCATGTATTACACTACAAATACAGTCAAACATCTTGTCTAAGAGGAGCATTTCAAAAAAGCCCTTGCAGTCTTGTTTCAGTTGAAAGTCCTTAGTACATAAATCATCGACAACAGTAACAATACCAATAAAACTAATATTAAATTACTCAATTGATGCAAAATAGTATTTGCTCCATGAAAAAGATCCCACCTCAAATTGTGTCTACTTCTCCTTAATATAGTTATAAGTGTCATCTTCACAATCTGATGGATTTTCAATAAAAGTTCAATCTTAGGGGAGAACTCAAAACTCATATTTAAAATGTGTAGCAATCATGCTTTTTACGGCTGCATTGACTTGGAGTGATTATGGGGTTTAATTGCAGGACATGGAGCTGTGCTAAATGCTGATGGAGAAGTGGAGCTGGATGCCCTCATTATGGATGGGAGGACACTTTCCAGTGGTGCCGTCTCCTCAGTCAAAAACATTGCCAATCCCGTCTCACTGGCACGAGCAGTGATGGAAAAGGTGTTCAGTCTTTGTTTCTCATTAAAATTAACACATAGAAGACCACTGACAAAAGACAGTTACTGATTTGAATCTATTTATTTTTATTTTTTCAATGAAATTCAATAATAAAAAAGATATTTAGTTTGCCAAAAATGTATTGTTATTACCCCTCCATTATAATGCTATAACATATATATATATATATATATTTTTGTTATATGTCTTTCTCATGGAAACTCTCAGACTGACCACGTGATATTGACAAGCAGAGGTGCAAACCAGTTTGCGGAGAGCATTGGCGTGAGCACAGTCCCCACTGATTCACTGGTGACGGAGTTTGAGAGGAAGGAATGGGAGAAACAAGGCACGTTTGCTCGTGAACTAAGTGAACATTACAATACTCATTTGTAAGTATTTGAAGTGTTTTTATATTGACCCCTTCCTATGAAGAAAAAAAACCCACAAACAATTTGAGCCCGTATCAATTCATGGCTGATGTATTTCCTCCTCCTAGGGCCCATGACACTGTCGGAGCAGTTGCCGTGGACTGTGTTGGTAATGTTGCATGTGCAACATCAACCGGAGGGATCAGAAATAAAATGGCTGGCCGAGTAGGAGACGCTCCAATCATTGGTGTGACATCATGAAAATGCTTTTAATATTATTTCCAGTACCAAGATGTGAAATTAGCAGCAGCAACTTTAAAAGGTAATTTGATTCAAAAGTTGTTGTTTTTTTAAACTGATATTTCTTATAAATAAGGCTGTGGAGGATATGCAGACAACTTGAGTGGCGCAGTGGCTTGTAGCGGTCATGGAGAGTCCAGTCTCAAAGTCACCTTGGCAAGACTCATTCTTTTCCATGTTGAGCAAGGTAAAAAAAAAAAAACCACACACACACACTTTTTAAGACCGTGTCTGGTTTAAATACAATATGTGATTATTGGTTTTGCTTTTTGGGATAATCCTTAAAATAGTGATAGACACGAGGGAATGACGAAACAAGAACAAGATGTTTTTGTGTGCTGATGCCTGCCAGCCAATGAATTAGGGTGGGTGGAGGTGTGTTTCTGTATGGTGGTGACAGCTGGATGATGGCAGATAGAAAGAGCATATTTAAACATCCAGCGAGTGATTGGCTATCAGGAGAACATGACGGGTTGTACGTCGTGGGAAAAGCAAGCACAGAGATGTAGATTCCCAGTCCTCTCACCAAGCTTCATATTAAATGGTAAATGATATTATAGCACAATATTAGCACAATGATACTGTAGAATTAAATATCAACTGTCTCTCCTGCTTAAGTTTAAATGGCTTGGCTTCCCAATAGTTGTATTTATTTAAAAATGATAGCAGCAATATTATTGATTATCATGATCAATTGTTACGTCTAACTATAAATATATATATATATTTCCTTATTCCTCACGCAGGTAAATCAGTAGCAGAGTCCTCACAGTTGGCTCTGCAGTACATGGCGGACCGTGTCCACGGTGCAGGAGGCTGTATTGTAGTGTCCCCATCAGGACAGTGGACAGCCACATTTACCACCAAGAGATTGGTTTGGGCAGCAGTGGATCGTGACGGCCTGTGGTATGGGATAGAGCCAAATGAACGATTTAATGAGCAGCTGACTGTGTAAATGTTCTCATTTTATTCTTTACCAGTCAATAAAGAATTGAATTAAACTTGTGTTTTCTATGAATTCAGCTTGGGTTGGCTCACATATCATGTCTTGGACATTTACAAACATAAGTTAAATTGAATTATATACAATGGTATATCTTTTTAATTTGTTATCTGAGGTTCAGAGGGGAACTAAAAAGCATTTTATATTACTGTAACACTGCGATGCTCCAGTTCCTCTGCAGGGATTTGGCCAAACCATAACCAAAGCTATACCCTCCCTCGACCCCTCCATGTTTGTTTGGATTAATAGACTACTGTTTATCTCCCCTATGAGAGAGGAGGCCTGAGCCCAGCAAATCTACATGGGTAAGATTGTGCTGATCAACTCTCTGCTGCCTCCTGCTGGTTCTTAGGAAAAGTTGGAAAGAATCAGTACATCTCTTCTCCCACTCATCTCATATACGTAGTCAGTTAAACTGAACTAAAATAGTCTTGTTTTGAGGAAACAGCGCTAATCACTGCACCACCGCAGTTCATTCTGATTGTTAGGTTGACCGAAATGACAATAAAACAGAGCTGAGTCAAAAATCCAACTCTGTTCACACAAACAAGAAAAGGTTTCAGCTTCTTTCTATTGATTGAACGCTTCCTGGAGAGCAGGCGGAAACAAGCCAACGCCTGCAGCTAGCGATTATTAAGAATCTATTCGGCTTTTACAGACTGTAACAGGCAGCAAACCAGCCATCAGACTCAGTCACTGTTGCACCACAGATACCAAAAACACTTTAATTCATACATTTAATCATTTCCATACTTTACACAAAGGAAACAAAATGATTTCTTTTTTTTAAACATTTCTATATACAGTTTTAATTTGACTCACAAAAGATCGTAAATGGTCAAAGACAAAAAATAATTTAAGTTCAAGTCTTGAGGATTTGCCCTCTGCGTGATAAAAACATGTCCCTTAAGAAAAGATCAAGCGAGGATGAGGGTTTCTTCTTCTGCTTCTTCATTTACGAAAGCGCTCATGGAGGTCTGCAGGTAGATGTGGAGTGTAGGGAATTTCCATATTAGATGGGATTCTACAACGTAATTACATGCCGACACCACTAGGAACGCACTACATTTAGTTTGTTATTGTAATGACTGATTTCAATTGAACGCATCACAGCAGTGACGTCACACAACACAGATAAACATGGGCTTAGATTGGCTGGGGCGGGACCCCCACCTTGAGGAGGACGGACTCATGGACATTGAAAGACGCGGACGCAGAGGGCGGCCCTTTGTTCGGACCTGAGACAGACACACAAAACAGGATCAAACCTCAGCGCTGATATCCAAACTAATTGTACTGATCTGTTAATTATATAAATGTCTTAATCTTAACCCACATTCTCCTCATTGAATACACACTCACAATGGAGAACAAGAACCGGAAGAGGGTTTGGTAAAACCCTACAGAAGTAAACGTTGTTGGGCCCCGCTGGCCTGGGGTAGACTTATTCTGTCTGAAGTAAGTACAGCTCTGTCACCAGGCTCTCATAGCACCTGAGAAATCACGAAATAACACAGGGGACAGAACATGTCTGAACACCGACCCTTCACACGGGAGCTACGGAATTCTGGCTATAAACCTGGCCTGAAACTCACTGTGACACGTCATCCATGGTGAAGCTGGGGAGGTCGCCCGGCATCTCCTGCTCTCCCTCCATTTCTCCACTTCAAGGACGATATCGTACACCTCCATCTTCTCATCAAAGACGATTTTGTCGACCATCTTATGTTGGACAAATTCATCCACCTCCATCTCCTCCTCTTCCTCCTTAACTGCTGGTGAAGCTGTTGAAGCCACAAGTATTAGAAACCCTTTTAACAAGTGAACTAGAACGATCAGAAAATCCACTGACCGGTGCCAAAGATCAACGCCGCAACCGGCTGAGAGGGTTGGATAAAGCCGTAGCAGATCCGTTTAGAGGACCGGTCGTTGACATTGTCCTGAACGAAGCGCTTTACTGGAGGGACGGCCTGTGGACCAACAAGATCATAAACACTAGTCAGAAACGTTGAACTCAGCTGACCAGCAGGCTCCAAGTCCTGAAAAAGAAGACAAGGAACTTACTCTGACTGAAAGGCACCGGGTTCTGAGGCAGGAAGGGCTGGTTGGGGTTGGTGGGATCCAACAGAGGGGACAGGTGCTTGTGCTCAAAGCTGGGGACCGATGGGTTCAGTCTAGCAGGCCTCAGATAGTTCCTGTCGAACATTGTGCCAGAAGACGCCGGTCCAGCCGGCCTCCTAGGGTCGGAGTGCCGGGTGTCTGCAGTGAGGCGGTCATATCCTCTCTTCTCCTCCTCACATTTGTTATAACGATGCATGAGTGGAGATGTACACTTTCGACCATCTAAAAACAGATTAAAGAGTTCATGCAGATACTTCCTGGCCTCCTGCAGCTCTAAAAATAAACAGTTTTTCCACTAAAGTTTCAAAGCAAGAAACGAGTGAGAGAAGGTCTGAAAAAGGATGAAGATGACAATATTTTGCTCCAAGCATCAGTTTCAACAAAACCCATCACTAATGAGAAGCTGCAGACTTACTGGAGTGTTCGGGGTCAGCTTGTCTCTTAAAACGATGGTTGTATTAATAATATCAGTAATATTTTAGCTGTGCTTGTAGGAGTAACTCGGTTATTGAGCTGTAAGGATGCCACAACTCTCTGTGTTCTTGACTTCTTTTCACTTGCGTGATCCGTTAATGACAAGCCATCAGTAAAAACAAGCTTTTATATCGGCAACATCAGAGCATCTGATTGGCTGAACGATGATGAGGGGCGGGGCTTAGCGTCTGGGATTTTATCGGCTGTGGCCACGAATTCATTCTCGACACAAAGTAGTTCCAAGAAAACAAAAAAAATATCTGAAATAAAAGTTGTGGCGCATAAATTATTATTTTTTTCTTTGAAACCTCCAAATTATATGTTTGTCTTGTAATGAGTGCGTTTGTTTTCGTTTCGATAAAATACGATTAAAACCTCCCAAGAGACAAGATTGTGTATTTTTATGGATATTAATGAGCTTTTTGTTTACTAGACATAAATATTAACAACCATACTTTACAGACTGTGGTATATTTTTATAGTCAGCCGCTAAGCTACCTGTAAACAGAAACCACGTGACCAGCAGCGCCGCCTGTCAGAGGCTGAGCTGCAGCGGGACGAATGACGAGTTAGCGGAAGTTACTCCGAGCAGCAGCGCTAATATGTAACCTTACACGAATTGGATATATCGTTGCAAAGACAGTGAGGCCTATACATGTTACATGGAGGTAACTATGTCTATATTATATATCAAAACTTCACCCGCTGGAGGAGATACGTGTGGACGTGATCATTCGTTAGCAGTAAGCTACAAATAAACTTACTCGCTGAGGCCTAAACTGCAGCGACCTAGCTAGCATCCCGCTGTTTAGCTACCTATCTTACACATTTTGTGCAACATAATTAATGTATACCGACTTTGATATTTAATTTTTGCAAATATTGACCACATGATCAGTGCTACATTTTAAAACTGTGATTTCCCGGGCGAGCTTCCTTAGTATGTTTATTAGCTTTTCTAGATACGTGCTCGTGCTCTGCAACGGATTCTGAGCCATAATCTTGTTCACGTTTAGCGGGAAAACACTTAAATGTCTTCAGAATCAAGTTATAGAGACGCGGCGTTTGATATATAGAATTGTATTACACGAAATATCAGTCTGCTCGTGGATTTAAATCGCGAACCTGTTTAGTACACTTAAATTCTGGCCTGGTTGTGTTGCTAACCATTATTTACTTGATGCAATAAACTGAGATGCAGGTAATATAAACATTATCTTAGCTCATAGGAAGCTGCCTAGTTTACTTGTGCTTGGACAAACCTATCTAGATTGTTGTTGTTTTTTTTGGCTGAACGGGAATGATTGACGATGTTGGTCAATAACTGCGATGCTAGCGACCTCCACTCCAACAGTAGCATAGCAGCGGTGCAAACTATAGCATTTACAGCCGATGGACGCGTCTCTGAAGCGACGTTTCTAAGATCACGTGTTCAGCAGCTGTGACATTTAACGCGTCTAATTTACTTGAAAGTTATCAAACTGATCAAAATACGGGAATATTTCGGTTGTTTCGTTGATATTATAATCTTAAAACGTGCTTGGAGTCGTGCCAGTGACTTGTCCACACTTGGGTTTTTACATCGAAAGCAGTGAATATCTCTCCGTGCCATCATTGGCTTGTTTTGATCAGCCCTTAATGGTTCAGCATTGAAACACAGCCTCAGCACCTTTTCACTCTTCCTTGTTCAAAATGTGTGAATTGACGTCCTCTTTCTCTTTCATTGTCTGTTTGCTGTCTTGGCACAGAGAGGCAGCAGCATTCATGGATGTTGTGGACACCTTTAACCATTTGATGCCCAGTGACCAGTTAGATCAATCCCAGATAATAAGACAGAATTCAGAATGTGAAGCCAGTAATGCGTTTGGGCCGGGACTCCAATTGGAAGATTCACTGAAGATCATGCTCAGCGACAAAGATCCCATGTTTGGGTGTGCAAGCTCACAGTTTCTGCTGGACAATGAGGACCCCACTTTCCAGATTACTGCCTCACCAGGTATGCCACCAAACACAATCCAGGGTAATATTTCTCATATTGATTTTTAAGTTAAGCCCATTAAAACGTTAAGGAAAACTGGGTAGATGCAATTTTACTTCCCGTTTTATCAGCTATCTAACAGCATTAACATTGGTCGCATTATTTTCAGTACCCTCACTCCACACTGGTTGTGCCCATTTATGTATTTATTTCTTTATTCTCATGTGCTTGATAAAAGAGAAACCCTGGCTCGTTTCCATTGAAGATAAGAATTCTTGCTAAATATACGGTACAGCAGCAGCTTTAAATTCAGCAGTGGTTCAATTCAGTTTTTTTTTTATTTAATGTTTTTTTTCTTATCTATATTTTGTGAAGGTATTAATATTGTCCACATGGCTAATATTCAACTTGTAACTGTAATAAGCCTTTTTGTTCTTCTTTCGGCTTGTCCCGTCACTCTCATGTCCCTCCCTACGTCCATGTATTGACTCCTCGGTCGTCCTCTAGCCCTGTTCCCTGGCAGTTCCATCCTCAACATCCTTCTACTGAAATAGTCACTTTTGACGCTGAGTTTTATTGTGGTTTTTTTTAGTAGATTATTTGCTATTACATAGATATCCAGGAAAATTCAGCGTGACTATTTAATTCAGCTTTCGCAGGTCTCAATGATGGTTCAATGTCCACAGGCCTCAGCAGTGGACTCAAAGCCGCAGAGACTAAAGTCAAAAGACCTGTTGGCAGGCCGAGGAAACGTCCATGTAATTTAGAACAAAGTAAGATGAAGCTCATTTCATTTCACGTTTTGATCCAACATCTCCTTCAAACGATAGATTATTTGACGCATGCTCTCACTTTTGACTTTGTCTTGAAACAGAACATGGCGGTGGCCCACAACCTGCTCACATATCCCCCAATACCACGGGCCGAGGACGACCGGGCAGGAAGCCTGCGAACAGGCTGCAGAAGTCATTTCTCATTGAGAAAGGTGTTAAAGGCACTCAGCTAAAGAAGGAGTTAACTCTTGGAGGGCGCATCGATATTAACAGCCTTGATGGTGGATTATGGCTTAATCCTATGGTTGTATTGAGACGCTTGACAGTCACAATTGGCGGATTCAGGATTGAGCTGCTTCCAGGACCCTCTTACACACAAAATGTTGAAACAAGCCAGGCTGCGTACTTGGATGATGGCTTATCATATGGTGGGGGTGTTGAGTTTGTTGCCTTGCCTGATGACGCTGTCCACATACAGAATCCCGTACTTGAAAACATTGCAGACACAGATGTAATTAAGAACAGCTCTGCTGATGATGCAGCCCTTGCACTGGGTCCGTATGTGAATCCTAACGATGTGCAGGCCTCCAGTGGTCCATTAATAGAGAGCGCCTGTGCACAAGAGGCAAAACTTGACGATCAGAGCGTTTGTGAAAAGGAGAAGCCGGTTGGTAAAGGAGAAGGAGACATCAAACAGCCGCCCAGCGATCAGAGTAACGAAGCAACTGTTGACGATAAGAAAGATCCAAAGGAAAAACAGCAGATTGTGGCCAAAGCACTGCTTAAGTCTAAACAAGGACAAACTTCATACAAGAACAAGGAGATGGTTTCTGGTAAAGTAAACAACATGAAGGCACAAAAACTGTCCCAAAATACGCCGTCCACTGTCGTCCAAAGAGAAGACATGCACAAAACGAAACACCCAAAGGAAAAGAAAGACATTACGCCTCTGAAAAGAGCTGCAGAAAACACCCAAACGGAGCGCACTACAAAGACGCAAAGGATCCAGGGTCCAGGAGTTAGCAAAGTGAAGTCAAAATTGCCAAGTTCACCAGTGAAGAAAATCCCGACATCTGGCAACCGTGTTGATCTGCAGGGGCCAAATAAATGTACTCCTCATAACAGCACCAAAGTTGACAATATTCATTTGGCACACAGCCGTCCAAGCCATTCTTTAAAAATCACAGATGACCGAGGGCTGGAAAAGACCAACGTGAAGAGACAAGAAAAGGTCCATCAAAGACAGAAGAGTAAACATTCAAGGAGCATCTCTCTGGATGAACCAGAGCTGTTCATTCCAGATAATGCTCCCGTTGTAAAGAAGGGAACGGCTGAGGAGCCTGCTAACAGCGAGACTGTATGGGACGGAAATAACTGTTGCGGTCTTTGTAAGCAGCACCACAATAACATGTAAGTCTCGTTACACAAACCTAATTAGTGCATTATTATGTCTCAATGTGAATAGCACAGTAATGTTGGTAGTTGTTCATTTTCTGAGCACAGAATATAACATTTGAGAGTGTTGACCTGTTTAAAGTAAATGTGATATACATATATATATAAAAAGAAAATTGTAATTCATCTTAAATTTAGCATGCGTACACAGTGTGTTTTCTTACTACGGTGTCTGCAATAGATCAAAGTAGACAAATATGTACGTATCTATGTGGAGGAGACCTTGGGCAAAGACTGCTAGTCAAAATATCAGGGGTTTAGCACCGGCATGGGTTTTACAGCAATACAGTTTACATAGAAGAAGTGCAACACGCTCTGCAGCAGACTTGCAGCGTTGCTAGTACGGTATCTGGAAGATGATGAAAGTTAGGATCACATGTGTGGCCTGTAACGCACTAGGAAAATGATTTATAATCCGGTTTATAACAGCTGATCGTCAACAGCAATGACCTCGGCGCGCAGCCCCATTGTTTTTACAGGCCGTCGTATCGAGTGTGTGTTTGTAGCCGTTAGCATGCAGCTGTTCTGCTTCTTCAAGTGCGAAGTGAAAATGATTGTTGTGAAGGATCTTTCCCACTTCCTTCATCGCTTACGTTAAAGTAGTTCCTTCCTACTCGTATAAGCACATCTAGCAGAATTTAAAGCGTGATACTGTTGAATTTTGAGTTCAACTGCATGAGCTCAGTTTCGGCAGCGATACCCGATAATTGTACTGTTGCATTCCTACCAGAATATATCTTGCACTCAGAGCTTTTTTATTTTTTAATAATAACTGTGCTTCAGGTTCATGGTAGGCTGTGGCCGCTGTGAGGACTGGTTCCATGGAGACTGCGTCGGCCTTGACCTGACAAAAGTGCGTGAAATGGAGGAGGAGGACCAGATGTATGTGTGCTTGAAGTGCTGTGAGGAGGAAAGCAAAACGGTGGAGCCAAACAAACCAGAGGTGCAGGATCATAAGCAGCCTCCTAAGGCCCGGCCGGGACCGTCCCAGATACTCTCGCCTGGGGGCGTCAGACCAGTAAGAAAGGTAAGGATGAGTTGTAACAATTTGTTGAATCACGCATTAACAAATGTGCATCTCTCATGCATAGAATATCTTCTGTTCCCCCAGCTAATTCATCCTCTCATGTTAGTCATAGTGGGGGTTGCCACTAGACACGGGTTTGTTGTCTTTTTGCTTTTACTTTGCCTTTATAGAAGAATTAAATATGAGTGCATTTTAACCTGCTGTCGTGGGGTTAACATCTCCGTGCACGTAGACCTCACCCTGTGTTCTTAATAGTGTTTGACTGGGTGGGTAAAGTGCAGCACATGCAGGTTTTTCACACGGTGTCGTTTGATACTTTCATTTCCGTTGACCAGCAACATGAATATCATGGCTGATGTGTGTTTGCTCTTCTCTCCTGAACTAGGATCCTGAGAGACGGCCGTCCACAGATGTCAAAGAAGCAGCTCATAAAACAGGTAGGAGCTACAAAGGTAAAGAAAAATTAGATTGCATTATATTTAAACAATAGTAGAGGAAACCAATTGCAAACATTACAATAATGTTACAATACAGTTCTTTCGTTAGTTAATTTTAAAAGCTGCATATCATTTTCAGTTCAGATGAGACTGCATTCAAGACAGAAGATCTTGAATACAGGCCACATACATGTTTGATCAATACTTTGAAGATTTTGTCAATTAAAACTGTTGGAATGCTAAAACATGTTTGTTAGACTTTGGCACAACCTTCCCAAACTTCAATGAAGTCAGTAAAGTGTAGTTTGAAACATCAGGTGAGCAGGGAGGGCCATCTGGGATTCAAAAGTGTTGTTTGGTATTTGTTACTTGTATTTTCTTCTTCACTGGAAACACCAAAATTCAAACCAAGTAACATGTTGAACGCACGTCTCATCGTTGCATTACAACTCTGTTGTGAATCTTGTTAAACTGTTTCATCATACTTACGGTTGAGGAGTTCCCCTGCCTGCTTATTTTACATATTGCCATTCTGTACTTGCAGGCATTCCGCTGAAACAGGAGGCAAAAAGCAAGACATCATCAAAGAAACCTGTGTCTGTGGAGGCAATCAGGCGAAGTGTTCGTGATTCCTTGAAAGAGATCCTCATACAGAGGTAAGTACTTCCACGAGGAGGAAGTCATCAAACATAATTGTGCAAATACTTGAGCTGACATTGCATTCAGATATTTTAACCCAAAAACCTGTCCCGCATCCCACAGCAAATGTTAACGCTTTGGTATTTCAGGTTGAAGGAGTCCGATTTGAAGATTTCAGTGGAGCGAGCTTCTGAAGTTGCCAAGAAAACGGAGAGAGAGCTTTTTCATTTATATAAAGACACCGACAACAAATACAAGAACAAATACAGGAGCTTAATGTTCAACCTCAAAGATACTAAAAATAATGTAGGTGTCTCTTTTCTTTTCTGTTTTTGGGCATGAACCAATGTAAAGTTCTTTGGTCCTGCATATTAGGGTTAATATAAATGCTGCTTTTTAATTGTATTATTTAGGTGCTCTTCAAGAGAGTTCTCAATGGGGAAATATCTCCTGATAACCTCATACGACTGAGTCCCGAAGAACTGGCTTCTAAAGAGTTGGCTGCTTGGCGGAAAAGGGAGAACCGGCATGTAAGTAATTCACATAGTCCACCCGTCCGGTTCCTCGTATTAATTCTGATATAAAAGTTAGCTCTATAATTACTTACGTGGGGGGGGGGGGGGCATGATGGTCACAAGTTATGAAGGGTAGCAGAGTTATTTTTTGAATGTGATTTATTTACTGTGCAATGTAACACATTTGTTTGCTCTGCGTTAACTCTGACAAAGAACTATTGATTCCAGTCATTTTTGAATAGATTACGCTTCTTCCATGTAGTTTTTTGCCAGTTGGAGGGCCACAAAAAAACCCCACCTACAAATAGAAATGATCACTGCCTGAGTGGGCGGTTCTCTCTACAGCGCAGCAGATTATTATAATGGATGCGCTCTCTGCCACAACAATCACGTTACAACAAGGAATAATATGCCCACTTTAGGATTTCTTTTTGAAATCCAAACTTTCACTAGCCCTCTAAACAGGAATGCATTTCTTCTGTCACAGACTATAGAGATGATTGAAAAGGAGCAAAGAGAGGTGGAGAGACGACCGATCACTAAGATCACACACAAGGGTGAAATTGAAATTGAGAGTCAAGAACCAGTAAAAGCACCTGAGGCTGCAGAGGTAAGGATCATGTCAAATGTCATTGTGTATTTGATTGTGTATATATAAAGGTACAACAGAGAATGCTCGACTCCCTTCTCCACTTTTCAGCTTGAGCCTTGTCCTAAAGTGTCAGAAGTCTCGGCAGAGCCTCCAAAAAACCCAGAGAAGGCGGCCGACATCAAAAAGATAGAAAGGGACACCACCAGCCAACACAAGTCTCACTTATTTGACCTACACTGCAAAATCTGCACAGGTAAACCCTTCTTATTAAAAAACCCCACGATGTACGAACCTTAACGTAACAAAATGGTTACTATAACGTCTTCACATCATGTGATAAATATTTGTCTTGATGTGAAACCAGAACAGTGGCCTGTTTCACAAAGAAAAAGCCAGGCTTATTCTGATTAACCTGCGTTCGTTTCACTTGATTTGGTTCTGCAAAGCCAATTAAATCAAGCTTGTTTACTGTGGAAACAAATATTGGGAAACCAAATATCCAGGCTTGGCTTTGGTTGTTGTTGAAGTTCCCTGAAGCACTGACCTGAGAGAAATGACGGCATTTTACCTGTGCTGCCGCATTATTTGACTTTAACAACCACAGTCAATCAAAAAAGCTCTTTAATAGAAAATCAAAGGAAAAAAACCTCATGATGTGAACGTGAATGGAAAGATAAACATATGTTCAAAGTAATAGTACATGTTGGGCTTACAAGACAGATGGCACGTCCCAGTCATTTTCTCTAGTAACATAATAGCTGCAATAATAGTTAACAGACTTTAAAATGCTGCTGAGGACGGGCCTTCAGTTCACACACACACACCAATCGCAAAGACCCCATGTGACCTAGAATTGTACTCTTTATGCATTCATTAATCGGTCAAGTTCTTTTTTCCCCCCCAGCTATGTAATCTTTTCGGTAACTATATGTTTTAAGTCTTCCTGTGATTCTTGCAGTCGTCTCTGATCGCTGTCGTAAACCGGCTCCATGTGTGTGTGTGAGATATACAACAGAGAGAGAACACAGTATTATTTTCTAAGAGTGAATATAAATATCACATCACTACGATGAGAATAACTTTAATAACAGTAATACTAATATCATTACAGAAAACAATCGAGTATAAGGAGGATGGTAATAACTATTATATTAACATATTCATTGTATGTCATATAAATATAATTACCGCTTGAAAAAGTACAAATATTTAATACAGCTTTTTTGTTGTTGCAATGTCATCCGCCAATCCACTAATTGTGTCTGTTTGTTTGTTTACAATAAGGTCGCATGGCACCCCCCGTCGAAGAGCCTCCAACCAAAGTGATCAAAGTTGCTACCACCGTGGTTCGGAGGCAGTCGGCCAAAGCAGACGAGGCAAAGGGCACAGCTCCATCTGTGACGGACGATGACCTGCACCTCACTGTTTTAGAAGAGAGTTTCCGAAACGCTCAGCCCGGCTATGAAGGAAGGTAAATACTCCTTCCTGTTCCTTTACGTTACTTGTCTCTGTGCGGTTTTGTTTTAAGCGTCCATGCTTCATTGCTGCTCCGTTCACCACAGGTCAGATCATACGAGCGGAAGAGACGAAGAGGCGGCTTTTCTTTCCAGCCTGCAGTCGCTGTGGCGTGGGTTCATAAATATGAATGCTGTGGCCAAGTTGGTGACTAAAGCGTTTCCTGTTTCAGGGGCTATGGACAATTTGACCGAGGTAATGCAAACACAACCTTTTTAAAAACTGTGTGTCGAGTTAGAATAGCTATTATTGTCCCATATGTTTGATCTCTTGTCTTTTATTTTTCATAGGACCTTCCAGACAGCTTTCAAGTTGGAGGAAGGATAAATCCACAGATGGTTTGGGACTACTTGGAGAAGATTCGGGCAACTGGAACAAAGGTGGGATCTTGTCAGGTTTCTTTCGTAAAGGGATTATCCGGCCTGCAGTAAATAAAAAAATAGAATCACATATGGTGTCGATCAAGAGCTGATTGAACTTATGTGCAGAAAATTAAGGTCCAGATGTTTTGTGTTGTATTTAAGAGCTGCAACATTTGAGAAGCGTTCCGGTCAAGCTTCTTGTTTCCTGACGCATGCTTTTTCTTTAATTAAAGGAGGTGTGCCTGATTCGCTTCTCCCCTGAGACGGAGGAAGATGAGATCTCCTACACGCTTCTCTATGCCTACTTCAGCAGTCGTAGGCGTTTTGGCGTGGTGTCCAATAACCGGAAACAAGTGAAGGACATGTATCTCATTCCTCTGGGTGCCACTGAGAAAGTTCCACATCAGCTTGTTCCCTTTGACGGGCCGGGTAACCAGAACACTAAACCTATTGTCTCTTCTCTCAGTAAATTACACAAACGTTTCAGGTCTTTCAGATCTAATTTGTTTTTCTTTGACAGGTTTAGAAAACAATCGCTCCAACCTTCTCCTTGGACTCATAATTCGCCAGAGGCCAAAAAGGGATTTTATGCCCCTGGACCTAAATGAAAGTGCACGGATTATTCCTGAAACCAAGTCTATCGCTGTTTGCACTCAAGAAACCAGAGCACCTGAGGAGGATGAGAAATCTTTCCTCTCCTCCTTGACTGTGGTAGCAGATAAGAAAGACGACGACGCGCTTAACATCGCTGAAGATGTCGAGGAGCCGATTAAAGAGTCTTTTGAAGAAACATCTGCATCAGAGACCAACAGCCAGGAGTCTTATAAACCACTGCGCTTTCTTCCGGGTGTGCTACTAGGCTGGGGTGGAGAATTGCCACCTCTGCCAGATGTTGGAGGCAAACCTCTAACAGTCGCAGATGACACCAAAAAGGCCCAACTAGTTCCAAAAACAGAGGCATTGGCCGGAAAGGTAAAAAGCCCAACAGCTGGTGTCCCACGTGAACGCTTCATCATCAAGAAGAAAGAAGCTAAACCTGTTAAAGTTGAGCCCGAGCTAACGAGCCCGACTGATGCATCCGCCGCTAACAAGGACGCTGCAGTCGTTACCCACGCCGCACCAGTCTCTCTGAAAGATAAGCCTCCAGATGTGTCGACTGAAGCTTTCCTAGAAAGCTTGTCAACAGCTGGGCCCGAAGCAAACAGAAGTAATGCTAGCGCTTCGTCTGAAGCAATGCCTGAAGGGGATCCTCCGGCTCACACAAATGGCTCAAAACCTCAGGCAAGTGGAATATTGAAAAAATCTTCAGTTTACTCCGGTGTGAATGACGACAAATCAGCGGCACTACAAAAGGACAAAGCCAGCCTCCCACCTCCTTCAAGTCCCAAACCAGTTCCCGTGTCGAGCAGCACTAGAAATGAGCCAGTGACGCTATTTCACCAGGGCTTTCTACAGATATCTCAGGCAAAGAACAAACCTGAAGGAGAAAGCAAAGTGCCTGTTCAATCAACCACTAGTGAAAAAGAAGATCCTGGTGTTTCCAAGGCTGGCGCTGCGGTGACTCAGACAGTACGTCCACCCAGAGTCCAAGAACCACAAGCAATTCCTTCCACAGAACCCTCTGACCTTGAACAGGACTCTGTAAAGACTATCCCAGGACACATCAGTGCTGCATCCATCCCATCGCAGCAGCAGCAGCAGCCCGATGCACCCAGCGACGACGATTGCACACGTGGCCCACCCGCTCAGGATCAGGACCACAGCGCCCCGTGTGCTCAGGACGGCACGTTGCACATTCTCCCCGGACTCCAGCCACAGTTTGCCGAGCGCTACGCTGACCCTTCTAGCCAGCCTCCATCTCTGGCCGGAGATGACGAGTGTGTAGAGGAGCGACACACGGAGCTGTTAGGGAGGCAGCAAATCATAGAGGCTCACCACGGGCGACACGGCTACTATAAGGATTCCCAGCATGGGAAAAGGAGCAGACACCACGAGAAAAAGCATGATCGCAACCACGACGACAAGTACAGAGATAGGAGCAAGCATCACGGACACTCGGACGAGCGCTACGGTGAGAAGAGGAGAGAGCGGCATCACAGCGACGAATACGGCGGCCGTCATAAGGACAAGCACAGACATCGGCGAGACTCTGACTATGAAAACGTACGCAGAAGTTCAAAAGACAGTTACTCATAGCTTTGTTTTGTTTTTAAAGTCCTGCGAGCGATGACTTGGAGTCGCTTGGATGGTTTAAACCAGCGTCACTATGGCTGAGAGGAGTTTTTTACTGTTTTATACAGCGGTCACCACTTCATTTCCGTCGAAGAAGATTCATTTTATGTTGACATTTCAGCCAGAATGAAATGTCATCAGTGGGTTTGTGAAGATCTTTACATACACAAGAGCAATGTCGAGTTTTTAAACCTTTATTTTATAAATCCTGTTCTTATTCAGCTGCTTGACTGAACACAGGGTATTTGGTTGTAACTTTCACAGCATTTTGGAGACACGTTTTTTATTTGGAGTGAATGTAACACAAAACGTTTAACTGAAGGTGAGCTAAATTGCAGCTTCTTTTTTTTTCAGCTAAATTGCTTAAATATATTTTAAACTTCCTTTCTACTGAGAAGTATGTACATTTGGGACTCGTACATTAGATTTTTGTGCATTTGCACTGTGTGTTTATGTATAGTTCGTAATAAAGCTAATCTTTTTTATTATTATTGATTATAAAAAACATGGTATTTCTTTCTAAATGTATTCAAGGGCAAACCTGGATATTTATAAATAAATATCCAAATAAATAATGCACATTTGCATTATTTACAGATATATTCTGATGAAGGGACTTGAATCAACATCAGATGCAATTCCCTTCACATTTGGGGCTTTTAGTAAAACTACGTGCTTGGAATGTTTATTTTTCGGTCGAGTTTTAATTCCTCTGTTAAGTCCTTTTTAAAAATACTTGGAAGCTAACTACTGCACATCTCTTCATAGGCCATAACAAATCTCTCTTCTATCTCTATATTATTTCTAATCATAATATCACAAACAGATCTTTGAGCTCCTGAAACAGAATTTTCAGTGCTCTTCGTTGCCCTCATGAACATTAAAGCCCTCGCTATCTTTGAGAAGCAGCAGCGGCTCGGTGTCCTGAAACAAATACACATTTCTTAGATCGCCTTCAAAGCCTAGAGAAAACAACCCAGATGTAACAATTGATATATTTCTGAATAATTCAAAGCCTCCAAAATAAAGGTGACCGCCGTAGTTCAAGGCCACATAACGCTCAAATGGGTCCAAGTCTTGGACAAGGATTCTCTCGGTGTTCAGGAACACCTGAATGACTGTTCCGTTTAAAGATAAGGAGACGTTGTGCCACCTGTTGCAGCAGAGGGCAAGACCTGGGAACGTCATCGGGTGAGACAGTCTCTCCCCGAGGTTGACCGCTACCTTGAGCTGGCCGCTCTCCAGTCCGACTGCGAGGTAGTCGTCGTCTTCGTGGTCGGCTTCTCCCATCCACATGATTAATCCTTCAGTTGAGCTTGTGAGAAAACTGAACGCGACCTGTGCCCTTTGGACATTTCTCGTGTCGTGTCCTGGGTCCTGGTATTTCACATACGAATTCCCCACAAATTGAAGGGTGTCTGTGGCCATTTTTGTGTCACAGTGCCTCCCTCCCCAACCCAAGGAGCATATGCAGCGGTAGCCCGTGGCATTAGATGGAACGCACGAGGAGCCATGTTCACAGCTGTTGTTCAGACAGCTGACGGACTGGCGGCACACGCTGCCAGTCCAAGATGGCAGACATGTGCATGTGAATGAGTTGCTTCCTGCTGCCGTACAGCGACCTCTGTTTTGGCACACTTTGTACCCGCAGGCGGTCCCATCCCAGTCGCCTACGTTGACTCCACCCACTGCCCCGGTCTCTGTTAACTCCAACTCCTGGCCATTAACCTTGAGTTCTCTCAAACCACCGGTGAAGCTCATTGGCTCCCCTTCAGTTGCATCTCTGGAGACGAGGCTCAAAGTGGAGACGCCTCCGACGAAGGTGTCCCTTGCAACATCGAGTGTGGTCATCCCCTCAGTGCCGTTCTCTCCAACCTCTTGGTTATCCAGGTTTAGGAAGCCTTGGGAGCCATATCGGCCGGCCTTCACCGCGTGCCAGGTCCCGCCATGGAAGTCCACTTGATTTACTGACTTGAGGATGTGAACGCCGTCCCCAAGGTCGAATCGGAGTTGGACAAATCCAGATGTCAAAGAGAGACAGAGGAAGTCTCCTGTAAGAAGACAGTGAAAGGGTGACACAACTTACTATAGCAGGGAATGGCACATATATACCTTGTTTACAGTCGTGTCTGTTGATCAAGCGCTGTTAAAAATGAACCATTGTTTTTGGGTGGTATCAATGCCTCTGAGATTTAACTTAAAAAAAAAAAGAACAAGCCTCTAACTTTAGTGTAGAATAACAATGGACAATGATTCCTTTGTATCCTCTCTTATTCTCATTTGATGCATATGAATGTTACATGGCTTTCACATCTTATTTCCCTTGGCCTTTGTTCTTGTTTGCACACATGATGCACATTAATCTGTGCTTTTGGTTTGGACTTTGACGTCATTCTGAGTGTGTAACACTCAGGATACTAAATGTAGTGTAGGATCACAATATATCTGCAGTTATTGCAATGAAGCGGGCTTCACTCAGGAGGAAACTGTCTTCACCTGCTCTGGCACTGTGATGTTGCGCTGCGTAGAAAAGGATCCCATCTGGTGACAAAGGTTGGAACTGCAACTCCAAAGCAGTCCTGTGTCTGACGTCCATGGGTGGGAATGACATCCACGAAGACCGGTTACCGCTGAAGAACGGATCACTGATGGTAACAGCTAACGGACAAAACAACACCGCAATTAAATGAGCTAATAATGGAGGTTTTATCTTATGGGAACAAAAAATAAAAATACAATTATATAACTTTCTGATTCAAGTTCAATCATGCAACCTTTCTGGCAGTAGAGCCCTGCAGTCCCCAGGGGGCACTGGCAGGTATATCCATTTGGGAGAGGGATGCAGGTGGAGCCGTGGGCACACAAAGGAGGGGGACTGCGCTCAACATCACACACAGACGCGCTCTCAGAACAGAGTGCTCCTTTCCATCCTAATGGGCACTGGCAACTGCAGGAGGACACAGCCGGACACTGTGAGAAGCTCGTAAACAGGGACTTCTCCTTTCGGTATATACTTGCAATGTGAAACTGTTTTTCTGTAGGTGGCTGTAGGTCACAAAACACACAGGAGTGTGAATCTGCTGGGAGGGGGGGGGGACTCTGCCTCATTGTTAACATTTTAATGCGTTGGATACAGTATAAACACTCGGAAAATGAATCCAAATAGTGTTTATTTTTTCACTCACTACACAGATGAGCCGGCGTCCACGCACGTTCCTCCATTTCTGCAGTGAACATGAGCGCACGGCGTGACGCCACACTGACCCACGCTGCGCCCAAAGGCTGGGCGTCCAAGAGCCTGGAACCTTCCATCTCGTCTTGTGCAGAACTGCAGATCAAAAATACACCCTTTGAAAAGAACAAGCAGATATTTCAGAACAAACACGACAACCGTTAATTTTCTTTGCATGAAAAGGCAACATTGCACAGATGAAAACGGTTGTTTCCCACACATATGTTGAATTGCCTGTGAGAAGTGAAGCTGATTCTTCTTCTGTTAAACAAATAATAAATAAAAAATAATTCCAAATGACAAGGAAGCGGAAGATGGAGCATCCTGTGTATGGAATGGATTTTCTTGTTTGTTTTATGGTGTGACATTAAAGGATTTTATATTAAGTATATGTATTTAAATCCATTTGTCTGTTTGTGGAATCAAATCCCCGTCGTCTCGCCCTTCCTTTTAATGATGCACGTCGATCATCATCATGTTTTCTTCTTCTTCATAATTCTAACTTCTCCAGGCAATATTTGCTTCGGTCTCCACCTGCAGAGCACAGGATCATCTAAAAATATAAGGTTGTAGTCTGATCGTCATCTGCACATGCAGGCTCCTCTCTCTCTGCTGCATTAGTCACTGGTATAAACAGGATGCAGGGGAAATGCCATGCTCATTCATGAATATTCATGAGGTGATGCTGTCTACTTGGAAGACTTAGGCAATGTCCGTGGTGCAGCAACCACAGAACCAGATTCATGAGGAAGATAGGAAAAGCTGTTAAAACACATTTTAGCAGTACATTCTCTCTCGTAACGGAACAAAGAAATCCGAGAAGACGTGCAGAGAAAATAAAAAAGTAAATAAAATCTACAGGAAAAAATAAAAAGTAAAATCCCTACTGCAGTTTTTTTAATGACTTTTTCTGCTGCACTCCTTTGACAATAACAAGAGTCCTGTGAAGATAACATATCCCCCAACCCCTGTTAAAAACATACAAAAAAGCCTGAGTGCATCCTCAGGCGAGCCTCACTCTCGATATATTTAAATATTTTTTGAAAAAAAAAACAAATAAAGATTTACACACAAAGATAAATAGTAAAAGCTAAAGCTACTTCTCATGGATAGCTAATGTACAAAGGCTGGTAAAGTTAGGATGATCTCTGGACCCCCTAAAACCAGGGTTTCCACTATCAGGAGAAAGAGGCAAACAAGACAAATGTTTGAAGCCCAGAAAAAAAGGAAAGGGGCCCCACAAGCAGCTATTTATAGTCATTTAGAAATAAGGGTCATGGGCCCCCCAGAGTCTAGGATCACCACACCCCAAAATAGTGGCTAAGAAAATGAGAAATTATAAAAATTTATATATAAAAAAAAAAAGCTACTACATAATTTCTATGACCATATTGTTTGCATGATGCCCTCTGGAGAAAACATGATTATGAATGGCTGAATGGATGGATGACACGTATTTGCTCAGGGGGATTAAAAACTCGAAAGTTCCTGGAGTTCAATTGGAAATATTCCTGGAGATCTTTTAGCAAGTTGGATTTAAATAAAAAAACATCTACGTCAAGGCAGCATGAAATGAGGGTTTTTGATAGAAAAGTCCAACAGACACAGACTTCATGGTTCCTTGTTATTTGATCAACAACTCAAATTGATTAAGTGATTTTTTCCCCCACAGCAGCCAGACAAGCTCCTCTGCCACCTTTTCATGGGGGGGTGGGATGGATCCGTTGATAACTGGAAGGGAAGTGCATTATCAGTGTGTTTACTGCCAGCCATCATGATTAGGGCTGTAGGAAGGTCACAGAGATCTGATTAGAGGCTCGTGAGTTCTCATTACATCCCAGGCAAAAAGGTTACGCTTCCTCCAGTGCGGCCCGTCTCAGGTAGCGCTCACCGGTACAGGCTGCTGCGACATTCTGCGGCTCCAAGCTGATTCTGCGCCATAGCTGATTTGATTTTCATGAGCAGAAAATGAATTATACATCGTGGCAAATAAGCAAACGTACAAAATTGCACCAGTCTTTAACCATAGAAAAAAGCTTTCGTTACCCTCAAATGGATCTGCGATTACTTTTTATAATAACAAGCTTGATTGCTGCAGTGCAGAGACTGCTGGATGTGGTTATGATGATATTCATAGCTGTTGTCATCATTACGGTTATGGCAATTTTGCCTCACGGCTCTGCACATTTGCAGGCACAATGAATGCTCTCCAGAATGCATTTCGACATTAGGTCACTGGAGAGAAAGCATAAACGGCGCTGATGATGACAAAGATTATTAGCATGGCACCCTTGATGAAGGAACTTATCAGCAGCGAATTGGATTTGCACACAACACAAGGCTGCACAGGTAGCGATTAAAGGACGCACGCAGGATGAGCCAAAAAGCTCTGGTCTGGTCTCGTACACAGGCCGAGCCTGTAACTCCATTTTCATTACGCAGCTCCCTCTCTGCTTACAAAGAGACAGAGGTCCTGGGAGAAACCACAAGTCCAAGCGCTCTCACCCCAGACAGCAGCGTTGGGGTTGTAATAAAGCTGTCGTAGTCTTACCCTGAAAGCCGCGACGGAACCTGGAGCCAAGCGGCAGCAGTTCAGGGGTGTACTCATTATATCCGCCCACAAAGAGCCGATGGAATATACTGAGGCCCTCCAGGGGTCCCGGAGACGATCCCGTTCTGTTGCGTTGTGCATCAACCTTGGAAAGACACAATACAAAATCAATACTCAAGATAGAGTTTAACAACCGTAGGCATGGTTATTATTATTTATACAAAACTGTGCAAAAGTTGGCAAAATGTCCAACCTCGGATTAATCAGATATTCATACTTTCCAGTTATTATTCAGGGTAATTTACTCCTCTGTTATCACCTCTGTAATAAAATAAATGAAAAAAAAATATTCAAGGCATTTATTAGCAAGCAGCAAAGGCTGAATCGATGTTGTGACACAGATCCTGCAGATTTTTCCTCTCCGCTTTAGAAGATGTGAACATTCTGACCAAAAATAATGCTGCTACAAAGAAACCTGATTTGTTCCAGGAGAACATTCGCGTTCACTATAGTAGCAATTACCACCGAAATACCACCAGCTCCAATAAATCCATAATGTTTATGTAGCATTTACAGAGGACAATATATAAAAGTGACAAATCAAAGGAACAGGGAGAAAAGATTGGTAAGAATTACAGTTTCTGACTATATTTCCCCGCTGGGTTATTATTCAATTGGTTCATCCGGTCATCTTTATATAACTCTAGATCAGCTTCTGCTGCCATTTTCTACAGGAAAAAATAACAGCTCTTTCTATACATCTGATTTTATCTCGCTCTTGTGTTCATTCATGTATCCTATAATCTGTGAAAGAGGTGGATTAAAAATGTTTTTTAATTATTTTTTAAATCTTTGATTTTTCTTCTGTCTGTGAAATTATTATTTTTTCAGCCAAGTTTAAGTAGGTGAAAAGAAGGTTTTGCCTGAATAAGGTTCCATTTTCCTCTGTGTAACAAGCGGAAAAAGGAATTAGAACAAGAATTACCCTGATAAAAACTTTTCTTTTGTACATTTTCATTGCAAAAATAGCAAAACCTTGCCACTTAGGGCTTTCACTGATTGCATCATCAGACGTTTTGAACATTTGAAGGTTTTTTAGAAAACGTATAATTGCATCATACTTTCACAAGAAAAACAAGCGCGTCAATATTTTTTAAATAAACCCGTCACACAGGTTTACTCATAATACACAGTTTTAATGCAATAAAATAAAATAAAAAATTAAATACTTGGTTAGCTTTTTAGATTACCTTTGAAACCCCAGTTTGGAAATCACTATTTTAGAAGAAGTATAAGTTGTTCTGTTTAGTTTGTGGCAGCCAACAAGATTCCTAGTTGGATTTCTAAAAGCATCTTGTGTCCAGTATCTAGGCAGGCACCTAAAACTATGCTTCGAAAAGTGGAGCTTTTCTCCTCGTCACCTTCAGCCATCCTGATTTCTTGGACCTTCCGAACGTAACGGTGTGAATGTTGATGCGGTGGTTCAGTCGGTCACTGACGATGGTTGCCACACCCGATCCGAGGTTGAATCTGTGCACAATTCTGCCATTTCGTATCCCCAAAACGAGGAAGTCATCGCCATTGTTGCCTGGAAACCCCAGAAAAAAAATTGGCCTGTTTTTAATAAAACAACATTTTTAATTAAACATCTTCAAAAATCCACCAAGCTCTCATTTTCATAAAAAAAAAAAAACTCATTAGAAACATAAATTCTTGATATTTAGAACAAATGCTAAATTTCTCGCTTTGAGATGGGCATTACATTTCCATGTGTCAAATGTGTCGTTATTTATTCTGCCTGTTTGAGTTGATGCTACTTGATCACTCCGATGAGAAAATGATCTCTGCTCCTTTATGATGATCAAAAGAAGCTGCTTTGTTAAACCAAGTATCATGTGAATCGTTTATATTGAGTCTATTCCTGCACTTCCCCTTTGAATTTGCACCATTTCTTGAGTGCTCCTCTTTTAGCTGACAAGATTTTGATTATTCATATTCCCCTTCACCTTGATGAATTGTACTCTCAAGAGAAAACAACTGCCACAGCTCTACAAGATCTTGTCCCACCACCCCCCCCCCCCCTTCTTTAGACGAAACAGTGCCAAACTGGTGACACAGAGGTTACCTACAACTCCATGTGACCCCCCCACAGAGAGGAGATCCTGATTTGACTTGATGGCTGCGGACAGCTTTACATCACAGCCACACCTCAAAGCCTGCTTAATGCCATTAGTGCCGATGCTTTAGAATTAGATTCCCTCGCCATGTGTTCATTTCATTGCAGCAATTCCAAGATATCCCCTTTGAAAGTCAAAAACAATAACAGTTTAGTTGGAGATCCACTAATTGCTGTACTGCAGGCAGGCTCATTATTAAAGTCTCAAAATGTGCCAAGAAATAAAAGCCGTCGGGAATCCACTTGATTAGCGGATCACAGAGGAGAGTGGAATCTATTAGATAGCACATTACCAGCCTCAAAATGACGAAGACACGTCTTTTAAAATCCTAAATGAAGTTTGACAATGAAGATCCAGCCGAGGAGACATCTCAAAGTTGTTTTCCCTCTTTTCATTCAACCCGCAAGGATTATTTGTAAATTGCTGTGCGGGTGTCTAGATTAGATCTCACCTTGTCCTTTATGCCCAGCAAACATCATTAGGTTGTCTTTCACAGCAGATGAATTATTGGCAAGTGTGAACTTCAGCTTGAACTCGTAGGAAAACCTGAGGCTCGCGATGGAGGAATGAGCCACAAAGGAGGTGTGACCAAACTCATCGCTTCCACTGAATCTGGGACGAGTTATATTGAGAGCTGCAAAGCAAACACAGACACAAACACGTCTGCGTTCAAACAAGAAGGGTGTTCAGTGATCGAGGCGTCTGCACGTGTGGCAATCTTGTGTAAATTAGCAGAAAACTGGTCTGACTCTTCATCTTCTCCCTCCTCCCCGTTGCCAAAAGATGGCACTATTGCCGCACATAAAAGCATCTCCTTTTCCAAACGCCATTACATGATGACCTATTTCCAAATAGTATCACCTCTACAGTCCTATTCTATTTTCATTAAAAGCTTTTTAGGGCAGATTCTGGCAAGCAAAAATATAGCCCACACTCAATGCACACTAAATGCAGCAATGCGAATCATAAATCTCAAATTCCGTTATTCAGAATGCAAAAACTACTCCACCGACATGCCCGTCAACTTGATCTGACGTTAAGTACTTACGGTAACCCCCGGTGTCAAATATCTACATCCTCGGTTAAATATCGGGATTAAATACCTGATTAGATATCTAAAAGTCCACACTAGCCCATCAGAACCGAAGAACCTTCTGAGAGGAGGAACATCTTTAAGCTCTTCCTAAGTCCAGTTGACTTTATTCGACACAGAGATCTACCATGGCCTGGATGACTGAGACTCTTCACAGACACAATGCAAGGCATTCAATATAAATTCCCCTCACTCCCTCAAAATGACATGCTGCCATGCATTTTAGTTTATTTATATATTTATGTATTTTTGTCTGTGTGTCCACACAGCAGTGGGAAATCAAACCCAAAACTGCACATCTTGCTCACTGGAAACGCCTTGCACATTCCTCTGCAGCCCCCGGCGATGGCTGAGAAGGCTTCAGAGCCCCCCTCTGTGATGCCCTCAGCTCTGTTTGGCTGCTAAATTATTAACACTGTTGGAAATGCTTCTGTTATCATCTCCAGTCTGCTTGAGCTTTATTTGCCTATTGTTTTCACTCAATGGCCTAAGTGTTACAGCTGAAGCTTGTTTTCATCATTTGGTGTGCGTGTGTGTGCGTGTGTGTGTGTGTTCTTGTTCGCTCAGGCCAGATACAAACACGTCAACAATTATTACTAAATTAAATGACCGTAATCTATTTACCGCGTTCATGGAAAAAGTACCCATGAGCCTTAAGTACAAATTAATTACAGACCTGAACAGATCCACAATGATAATCTCATAGTACAGATTATGACCACAAATGCATGAAAAATGTTTTGCATTAATTTTAAATGACCAATTAACATCTGGTTAAGTTAAGGATGCACAAGTCAAAGTACAAATTGTCCCAGGACTGGCCACAATCTGGTCACAGGTTCTTATATATCTTGACAATCATAATATTGTGAATTACCCTAATGTGGTAAACAGGGCAAAATAGTGAACCCAAAACAATAGTTTCATAATTCTAACACAGATTTTCCATTTTAATTTGGCATGGGGTGTTGATTTTGGGTTCATGTTCTGCTTTTCTAAAGCGTAACCCCCACCTGTCCACATTTTATTGAATATATATATTATATTGAAAAGACACTAGTGGACTTTAAAAATTCAAAATTTCATAAGTATCCTGCAGGCAGGATTAATCTTATCCAGCATCAAGCCAGTGAAAAGGTTGACTTTATGACAGCACCTGCTACGTTTTAGTCTGAAAAGCTGCGTTCATTCACATCACAGACGTCCACAATCAGTCTTGTGATGTAGACACTGATAAGGTTTGTAGATGTGAATTACTGGGTATATTCTGTTCATGGCACTCATTCACCCACTCATTCTCAGAAATGTGGCATGAATATTATGTTTGACGTAAAAATACAAAGCCGGCAAAAAATTATTGAGGTTCAATGGTTTGCAGCTACACTCCCACGCAGAGCTTCTCGTTGCTCACCCATCATGTGCAGCACTAGGGCTTACAGAACATATTATTTACCGTCTGGAATGCAGTGAAATAAATGTATAAAGCAGCGCACTGCTCAATAATGACGTAGCATTTCCACTTTGCCGCATATTTGCGTAATATGGTGCAAAGCAGCAGGAGAGGCAGAAGAAAAACAGAATGACATGCGGTGCCAGATTGTGAAATGCATTCTGCATGTGCATGGCGTGCATCTCGACTGCCACAGAGCAGCTGGCGGAAACAGCACTTTTTCTATGTCGGGGATGCTGTATTAAATATGCAATTGTAGTCTTTTCAATCCTCTAGAATTGGAAAGAAAAAAGAAAGATCATTGATTAAGTAAACTGAAAACTATACTTAAGTGCTGATGCAGAATAATGCTGTAACATGTTTAGACATAGGGGTTAAAACAATTAAAATGTATCTCTGAAAATGTGATGTACTAAAAAAAAAGATTTAATTGCATAATGTTTTGTCTATTCATAGCCGTCGTGCCTGTATTATTTTTCTTGCAAAACTTTTCCTCACTTCCTGGAGGCAGGCCTATGATTAACATATCCTTCCTCCTCTGGCAACATCTCAAATTAAAACGATAATTGCAGTAATCAATAATACCATTAGCAAACAAGACAATGCGTGACAAACAATGACTGGATCTGAGACACAGGAACATGGTAGAACTCGCAGGACTCGTGTCACATGCCGTGTTTTGTCATCGGTGCTTCTTTTATTGCTATTTATTCTGATCATGAATCTTTTACAGCAGGTACGGGCAAATTGTGTACAAAGATAGACCATTAATAATTCTGAGTGAAGTCACATAAAACATTCATTAATGTTTCATGGAGTGGATTCTTGAGGCTCTCCGGCACGACTCCACCTCGTCTTCCCCTTCCTCTATTTCCTGCTTGTTCATAAACCAACCTCATGCATTCAAGTGTGCATGTGAACTAAGAAAAAACATTATTTTATCTAGGAAAGACATTTAGCTCTTTAATGTTTACTGCTGGGCAAACAACCATTGCAATTTTTAAAAAGAAAAACGGGAATTTACAAAGGCAATTATTTTTGCTGCGAGTACAAGGGACATAAAAGCAAAGGGAAGGAAAGGGACTCTAGGAGTAATGAGTTTTGCTTCTGATCTCATCAGATGTACATGATTAAAATTCAAATTTCACTCATACTTTAGTGTGAAGGTGGAAGGTCAGATTACGCCGTACGGCACGTGGTTCTGGATAATCGATTTATATGTCAAGCCCCCTGGTGCTCCCACAGCGAGTCCAGTAGTGAAAAATCCCCTGTTTGTGAAATTGTAATGGATTTCCTGAGCCGCCTTAAATTACAGATTCAAGTCTTAAAAAATGTCTAATTAATTATCTATTAGCTATTAGCAACATTTTATGGCTAAGTACAAAATCTATGACCTTCAGGTATGCTGCCAGCTCTGCCAGGCAGAGCTTTGAGCTAAATATTAGTTCACTAGTATTTGTAACTGTGCACATTACAGCTAAGACAGATGTTAGCATATGCTTATTAGCAATCAACATAAGCAGTACAAGTCATGCCAATATTTTGTATGAGTGCATTTATTGTTAATCGACCACGTCCAACATGGATCGCTCAGTCGATGCTTTTAGAATTCATAGAAGACAAATTGATAGGATCGAGTTGTTTCATGACGCCATCTCGTGCACGCTCTACCTCACTATCGTTTCCACTCTTCAAAAGTTCACCAATTTGACCGTTCATACGTCACCAGGGTCATCAGCCACCACCACCACCAGCACTGTCTGGTCTCCAGTAGGGGATATTCATCTTGTTGCTGCCGAGGATAGACGCCCTTCCATCTCAATCTTCCTGAAGATTCTAAGCACCAAATACTTTCCAACAAACTAATTATGACAGACTGTATCTTTTAATGTACTGTAATAAACATTCTTATTTAGTTCAACCACTAGTCTCGCCTGACTGAAATGCCAGTGTGGACTGATGGGTAAACTAAACTTTGGCGGCTGACGATGCTGAGCCTCAGTTGTAAATTTTGGAATGTATTAAAACCACTGTTTTTTTAATTCACGCTTGACTGTTTGGATTTTCTTGTTTTTTGTGCATACCTTTCTGAGGGTCATGATGTCCTATTTGCAAACACGTGGCAATTAATGTCTTTTCCCCCTTTGCTAGACAAATGCAAAATAAAGGATAACTGATCTGGGCAAGGTTAAAATGCCAGAAGCAACAAATTTGTCCTTGTGGTTACAAATCCGCATTTCATCCCCTGTGATGACATCATTTTTCACGGCTGTGGTGTTGTGTGACATAAAATTAAATGTCAGGATATTTGTGCTGTACAATACTCTAAGAGGAAACGGAAAACCTAACAAACTAGTGACCACAGACAGGCTGAAGTTTGTCCGTGCATCTTAGTAACTGCTGAAAAACTTCGGGACAAATTAACATCCCAGTGAACAACAAAGGCCTGACAGTTTAAGAAAATAGTTCATGAGAAAGGTTGCTCTGTGTCAATGTCACACAAATTACAGTTGTTGGGAAATAAGATCTTATTAAGGGAGATAAGTCCTTGGAATATAATAGCAACTGTGAGTTTTGCTTTGATTATATGACTTTGTTGCTGGAGGAAGGCCCTTCTGCCTTTTCAGCACAATTTAATTTCATTAATCCCTTTACTTTACAACAGACTCCCATTCTGCCAACTGCTCAGGGCTCTCATCCACCAACTGTGTGCACATCATTCTCTTAATAAAGCTGCTAAATCTGCACTTCAATTATCTGTGAAGCATTTCAACACTTACATTTGTCACACAGTAGACCCTGCCTTCCATAGGGGCAGAGACACACAGCCTCTAATGGCGACTTTGGGATGCATGTGGCTCCATGACCACAGGGGTTGCGCTCACAGGCGTTGAATTGGCACAGGCGTCCCGCGTAGAGCGTTGTGCACTCACAGAACCAGTCCTCAGCGTCACTAAATGTGTAGACACAGAGGGAGGCATCATTAGACCAGAGGTAAAGATGGACCATGACATCACAGCAGCATCGCTTCATGTTTTACTAGCTCACACAGCAGCTGATAAGTAATGATCAGACAACAAACCCCGTGATGCTTGAACAATTTGAATAAATGTGACCAGCCTGATGTATGACACCTGCTGGAAGTCGACCGTTTGTGTGAATGTGCATAGAGTGGCTGAGAAATGCAAGTCTAGTTAAGAATGTATTTATCTTTGTAGCGCCTCCTGGTGAACACATGTCACCTCAAAAAAAAAAAAAAAAAAAAATGGCAGCAGATGAATAGTAGTACGTCATGAATCTTTGCTCCATTTGTATGCACGTGCTTTCTATCGTGGCGAGAAGACAACGGTGATCAAGCATCTAAAGTAATATGCATACAGGAGCTTTATAAAATACTCGGAGATGTGTGCAACTGGGAGGGGTATACCATCAGATACAAGAAGCATTGGTGGGGTTTCTGTTTATGAATTAATAATGTGTTTTGAGCTGCATCCCGGCAGGATTTAGTTTGCTTTTTGAGAAATGGCCTTCTTGAAATGAAATATTTACATTCTGTCAGCAGAGTTGAACATTGTCAGAAATAACTGTACTGAAGTACAAAAGCATGTTCTATAATGCAGTATTAAATTTCCTGTGCATGATTATTAAAATCAATGTGTTTCTCGTGCGAATTTCAAGACTTTAAGTCACAGTGATTCGTAGCTGCACAACATCGCTCCCTGCTGTGTGACTGTTATCTCCCAAACAGCCGTCATGTGCTGAACGAAACAGAACAGCCATTGTTGTTTGTATACGCTTTTACAACATGAATCATACACGATATAAAATGGCATTGCTCCTGGTACAATCCCAATGTTTCAGATCTTTGAGTGTTGTGGGCTTTCTGTAATCTGTGGATGGAGCACTGCTCATGTGAGCCGACGTTTTGTGGGACAAGAATGCAAAATAAATAGGCTCATATTACAAAAGAATCACATTGGAAGAGGCAGCGATATTCAACTTGAGAGAATTTGCCGGCTTTATTGGGTGACTGAAGCTTCTTTACAGTACGAAGACGAAAATGGCATATGTTCGTCTTTGCAAGGGATATACCTTTGTGTCCTCCTGGAACAATTTAGATCCTCGTAAGCATTATATATTTTTTTACAATTAACATTATTTACGGGAAGATAATGCATTGTCGAATGGCTTGTTTATAAGCGCTAAAACCAGACAGCAGAAAATGCCGTCTCCAGAAAAGGTAGGAGAAGGAGCATAGCGGAAAACACTCGAGTTTAATGGGCCTAATCAAACTCTTGGATGTGTGGGGTGACAAAAGGTTATTTTAATTTGGCTGAGGTAATCACTTTGATTGTGAAATTGTTGTACTTCTTTGCAAACTAATCTGAATGTGTTAATCACCCACACCCTTACAGCTGGCACTTGTCCCTTTCTCTTGTAATGTATAGAAAAGTATGGCCAAAGGACAGGCTGGATAAATGATTGAGGAAGACGACGTTTCTTATTTAAGGAGCACCAGATAAAATAATGAATAATTCACTGCGTAGCTCACGATACCCCTGTCAGCCAAACAATAAGCTGTGTGGCCAAAGGCATCTATCAATTGAATCCCTTTTAAGTTCTTTACATAACACCTCTTTTCAAGCACGAGTTGCTAATCAAATCTATTTCTACAGTAAGGCACTGATGGGGCTACAGCCATGACATTCTTCAGTTCTCGGAATGAAAGCATTTATAGCCCACTTCATGCTTCACTAAAATAAAAAAAGAACCATTGGGTTTAGCAGACATTATTTGTCAAAGAACTGCTTTGGTACTAAATTGCATTTTGCTTTCCAGTATCGCGAACAGCCAATTGGACACCGTACAGAGTTTATGATTCTTGGTGGGGAAAATCAATTGACATCCAGACTAGTTCTTCACTCAATTATTTGCCTTCTGAATTTGAGCTCGGGGATGAAGTGGGATTTACACATGGCATTCACACGACGCAAGCAGGCTCCTATTTTAGCAAGGCAGCTGTTCGATATTTCACTGACCTCTTCTGGGCACCTTTCGCAAACATTTACTTGGTGGTGAAAAAAGGATGATGTCGGTAAGGTCTTCAGGAATATACTGCTATAGTGAAGCACTCTGTTGGATGACACTTAGAATAAACTTCTCGAAAGGAGGCATGACGAGGGAGAAAAACTTTTCTCAAGGGATCAATACAATAGTTCTTGGGTCTAAACTAGAACACGGCACTCTCTGCAGAAAACTGTCTTTCTGTAACACTTTGAAAGTATATTCACGTTTATATTCTGCACTTTTCATTGTGCCAGCATATATATATATTTTTCATTTCTAAACCTAAAAGAAACCTTACCACGCTAACAGAGCATTGCCCTTTTCATAAACTGAATGTGAAGCTGCTGCGTCTCAAGAACGAAGCCGTTAATGTACTTTCACCTTTATTTTTGTCTGCACAAAGTCAGTTCATCCACCGTCTCTGATGTTCACTGCGTGCCGTGAGGGGACACTATCATGGGTCTTCTCTTACACCAGTGCATACATGTTGCAACAAGCAAGCTGTTCACGGGCCAAGTGATGCCAAGCTCTGTCTTCTTTTGTGTTCAGACACAACATAAAAAAAAAAAAAAACGTTAAGATGCACTTTTGCAACAACCAAAAGTAAAAGCGTGGGAGGAAGTAGACAAAAAAACAACTCAAACTCAACAAAAAAATGACAAATGGATGAGAGATAAAATAGATCTGACAGAAGGAAGCTCAGGCAATAAGTAAAAAAAAAAGATTGGCATACGGAAGACTGGCTCGTTCTGGAATATAAGATGATGTTTTCGTAACACCTCGCTGCAGAGACACAAATTTCACCTTCAGACCACAGCTTTGATGACGTACGCAGGCACATGCATGTATATTTTACGGCATGTGAACTACAGTATATTTGAATCGAAGTATTTAATGATATTCAAAGAAAGTTTATGTGTAATACTTCTGCTGGAATGCCAAATACTGTCCTTATCTAGCAGCTTTTAATCTGACCAGTCACACAAACTGCTTTCGAACACAAGCCACCATTCCCCCATTCACACAGAGACTACCATGAAAGGAAGATGTTCATCAGAGCAATATCCATTCAAGAACTCACCCACACGCTGACCTTCCAATAAGCGGATATGGCTCCAACTCCAGAGCCACAGCATTGTTGTTTTGAATGAAGTCGTCCTCCAAATTAAAAGTCAGAAACACAATATACTCTTTAAGGAAGGAGCGCTCTCTGGACGTATTTTTCAGGGACACCACACACGAGATGATACTTTTGTTTGCTTCTTACGGTTAATTAAAATAATTGTTTCTTGGACCTTGAAATGTTTTATAGGTACTTTGAAACAAGTATAGCCAGAACCCGGATCAAGATCAAATCTGTTTTACATTGCAGGCAGTCAAATGAGAGATTTCACTGCAGAGCAGAGATTTGTGTGCAACTGAAGCTGGAGCATCACAGAATGAGCAAAGCATCATCTCCACTACAGCCAATTCTCGCTAATTGCTCCTCCTGCCTACATGAATTCATGAAAGTCAGAATGATATATTTACAGCTTCAATATGTGCATGTGGGTTGGAGACATCTACTGTATTTACAGCACACTGATGAAATAAAAAGGTCGTCGTCTTTGACTCCGGACCGCCTCATTTCTTATGTTGGTTTGGTGCCACTTGAATACCTAATATGTATCATATAAGCGACTGTTCTCGCAGGTTTCATACTGAAATGTCAAAACACCTCCTGATAAAGGGACAGTGTAAAAGATGCCCTGTCAAACACACTATCAAAAGCCTCTTCATTCTAATATGTCAGGGCGATCCAGAGGAACTCACATAATGAGGAGAGCTCCTTGAACTCCTCATGACCCCCTTCATGGTATATGGTTCAAGAGGATATCACATTACTGCATATTAATCATCACAGATAATTGCGAAGCCCGTTCCTTTGCACACGACAAGACAATGTCCACAACGCCACCAGCACTTCAGTTGGAATTCTGAGAGACGCTCATACCAGTATTCATGGTGTCCCCCTTTCATGTCCCGTTTAAAAAAAAGCAAATGGTAATATAAAGTATCTTAACACGGTGAAGAACACATTTATGTCAGATATATTAAATGATGAGAAAGAGCATCATATGGGGTTAATGTATTCCAAAACACAAGCAGAATTGCTGGTTAGTGGGGTATAATGGCAGCACCAGGCCACGCCTTTACTGGGCATTAAAGGTACAGAAAAAAGGCCTGAACAGGTTCAGACTTCTTGAGTTGATAAAGCAATTCACCGGTTACTTTGCCAGTAAATCATCTGAAAATGTAACTAACTGATATTTATATCGATATTTAAAATCGAGGGGATTACACACAAGAACAAAGCACAAGCATAAATTGACTTCCAATGACAAGAGACAACAGTAGAGCTGCTGGGTGCCACAGTCTAAAAGGATTTTTATGTGCAATAGAATGTATTTTTTTGATCGCTGTGACAGCCATGAAAAGCATAAAAACTAAAAAGCATCTTCACATTGATGTGGTGGAGAAGGTAAGGTTTGCTTAGACAACAGCATTTATTTACAGTCCTGTTTGTGTCTTCCTGTGTTTCCCTCTGTTTAGCTGTTCTGCACCAACTTGTGCAAAAATAAAGAAAGCTGTCTGGTTCCTCTGCAGCTAAACGCTCCACTTATCACCTTCTAGTATCAAAGTTTGTCAGCTGAATACTGTAGAGTGGGAGTTTAGTGCTTTCTCACTCAATATTAAGGCACAGCTAAGGAGCCAGAAGCTCATGGTGATCCTTTTCTGTGGATTCATCACTATACCATTGTTAATATTAAATATTCATCATAGCAGCTTTAAAGATTTAGATCTTGTGGATGTGCTCTTCTGAGGATGCAGGTAATATAAATCCAGATAAGTCACCGATGGAGCGCGTCGGCCATACAATGTGAAGCCCTGAATTCACCACCGGGATTCAGATGGAAATCTTCAGTCTGAGCAGCAAGTTGAATAACGTGATCAGATGGCCAACTTCTGACCGACCACGCTTCCCGTGCCAGTCTCTCACTCTGCCATCACACTGCAGCTAGCAGTTTCCTTTGCACCAGGATTTTGGTTGATACATATTTATCTTGTGATGTAGATTTAATTGGTGCAGTGTTAAGCTTGGAGCACTTTCAACAACACTGAAAAAATGATCAGCTTGCAAAGCTGCAGAGTTCGAAACAGCTTGTAAATCCATCAGAGTAAGAGTATTTGGAAATACAGTTAGATGCAACTTTCGATGGAAAGACTGATTTGTCATTTCCAAATAAGATGCAGCTCATCCTTAAAGAACACCTACATCCATCTGGTGATGGTAAATCGCCATAGGGATGTTCCAATCACGTGTTTCACCCTTTGATGCATTTACCAATCAATTCATGTTGACGTCCTGTTGCCGAAGCCCATTCTGATATTTCCCAGGGAAAAGTTAGAATAGAGGAGACCTAAAGTGAAATTAATCCTAGGTAGATAACACTGGCTTGACAGGTCAGCATTAAGAAATGGTTGCTGTTGGGAACGGTTGCCAGAACTGTTGTTTGATTTGCTGGCTGAGTTCGTGTGCGCTCAAAGCCTCCGCAGCACAGCGACAGCCATATTTTTAGAGACAGAGACAACAATTTAATCTGGAATATATATTCCTACAGCAAAAGGCTGCTTTGTAACAAGTCCTGTTTCACACTGATTCACGAGGACACGAGGTCTAACAGCTGGTCTAACACGGAGCTCAATATTGACTTCAGCATCTTTGTTGTCATTGGACATAATTTTATAAGCTTTGTTTGCTTGACAGGTTCACCTAATTTCTTCCATGTTAATTATCATTATTACCAAAGAAAACCGTATGTTAAGTATTTTTTTATGTCACTATAAATGTACCTGACACAGGTTCCTCCGTTACGACAGGGAAGGTGTTGGCAGACAGGTGGGTCACAGTTCTTGATGTTTCTCCCTCTCACTGCCTCACCCAATAGGAACATCTCCTTTGAGTTGACCCGAAGCTCTCTTATGCATCCAATGAATCTCCTCCCTCCCTTTGTACGCCCATCTTGCTTCTCCCAGTGGGATGAAACATCCCCAAGAAATATGGGTCCAAAAGTACCCTGCAAGAGCCGAAGTGGAAAGTCAGTGATCAGCGTTGCTGCACAGAAAATCACACTAAATCACACAATGTACGTCTCCCTTCAAGTAAGAAGTAAAACACAGCTCCTAATATTTGCACATGTGTGTATTAAGATTACTATTAAACCGAAAATACCATATAATAAATTAAGATCAACAAGAAGGTTTAACACTATTAGATATTACGGAATTTTACAGGTAAGAAAACAATTATATAGAAACATTATATAATAAAACACACCCTGCAATGAGAGAAAGGTACAATAGTCATAATATCCAAAGTAATGAAGTAAGTCTTCTTAATGTATAAGGAAATTGGGGAGAATTAATGTAGATAAATTCAGTGAGGTTGCAGCTTATTGTACCATAATGGTCAATTTAACAAGCTGCACAGGAAATGTAGAGCAGAGATCTCATATTAGTGCTCAATTATATTACTTGTGACCTCCGGTAGTCAAAATGAAGACTAAATAGCACTTTAATGATAACTTTAATAATGATAATTGATTTATAAGGATAAATCCATATTACAGTGTGACAGTAGATGTTGAGATAACACTCCAAATCAGTGTCAAAGTGGATCCCGCACTCTAATATGTTAGGATATGCAGAGTATAAATCATCCCTTATAGCAATTCCTATAAGATCACAGTACCCCTTTAATTTAAGCAATTTCTTTAGTTCAGCGGAAATACATTTGTTAACATGCACACTCGAGCTATGGCACAGACGACATCATTTAAAATGTTCCATGGACGGCTTTAACTACAGCATATTTGTCAGACTATGAAAAGACATTGATGTCAGGTTATCTCACAGAAGTAAAAATGTCACCGCAAAGTTACGAGCCCTAAAAGTGCCCTTAACGAAGCTTCGGATGCAAACACAATCATGAGTACAACTGTGTTTCATGTGATGCGATAAGCCACGAGCCGTTAGCGTTGCCTGACGATGCAGGCGGATGTGGGATGACTTTGTGTGCCTTCAAATGTGTTTACCATGTTCAGTGGGAGTCCATTTGAAAAACCCACTGATGTAATATTCATGACTGCTGTAAGTGGGCGACTTTAAGAGTACTGTATTCTAATGCTTGAGATAAATGTGAAGGCAGCAGCAGCTATTGTAGCCTCTATCTAATTATCATGGCGTTATTTTACACGATTTGCGCAGTAATTTGCACTAAAAGCTTTCAAGAAAGCCGGCTTGATGAAAATGACTTTGGTTGAGGGTCAAAAGGCTTTGCAATCTGTCAGCTTCAGATGACAACAAAGTGCAGCTGACATTGTACCTTAGTACAGTAGCTTCTCTTACTGCTCTATTCCCACACGTGTTAGTTTCTGCTTTGCCCGCAGTAGGTAATTTAATTTAATTAGCTCGCAGCCCATCTGAGCCCTGACTACAATCAAGACTCGTTCCTCTGCTACATCTTTCACTATATCTAAGTTGTGCTTATCCATTAGTTTGCAATGAAAGTTGGCAAAGGGTAACTGGCAGCAACCATGGCATCTAAATGTGGCAAAGATGCATGTGTAATGGATAGGCTATCAAGGAAGCAAAAAGGAAAAGGAAACATCCTCTAATCATCTCAATTTAGAAGGCTATAAATCACATTGGGGGTCGGGGTGGTGGTGGTGGGCATATCTAGCCTGTGGGAAGGTTGAGCCCCACTCCGCGTCTTTAAAAGTGAAAAACAAAATTATTAATTTAATAACAAATACAGGTGTTGTTAATCAAATTAATGAGGCAGAGTGAAAAGACCAGCCTGTGATTAACAAGTGAGAACTGCTTAAGTGCTCCTCACACGCTTCCCATTAAGGTCATTATTTGCAGAGTGCGAGCACCTTGGCAAATCGTGTAACAGGTGCCCGCGCTTTTCACGGGAGTCGTTGCTGCTATTTAAACAACATGTAAGATATAGTCTTTGGATATATGCGGTTAATCTGCTCATAATGCTGCTGTCGTAAGGTCTGCCAGTGATTAAAGGCAAACAAATCAATTGCAAACGCATGCAATCCGCAGTTTAGCTCTGCCGACAAACATACGTTCATGCAGCATGATCTCATACAGAGTCAACACCTTAAACAGCGTCATTTACCATTCATGGAGATGAGGAATGATGCACTTCATGCTGGTATCATTAACAAAACAATACATTTCAATGTCTTAATTAATGAAACGTTTTAATTGGCAACAAGCAATATAAAACTGGCAAAATGAGGATATCAGAGACTCTCTACCCTGGATTGTAACACTAAATAATTATCTTCAGGCCACTTTGAGAAGAACAAGAAAAAAAAGCAAGCCAGCAATTCAGCAGGGCTGCCAAAGCAAACCGAAAACTAATGCGAGGTCATCCAGCAAAAAGCTTGAATCTGGCTCAGCTTGTATTTGAGCACATCATCTGTGAAGCCGCTGCGGCGGCGCCCAATTAAATATGTGCATCTTCACATTCCTGCTCGAGTCCTCTGTCAGGAATTAATGAAAAACATTTAGATTCTGCAAAATGCTTTTAAAAGTATTGACACTCATGAATGGAGAAGCAAATAGCTTAATGTCGAGAAGTCATGCATGTCAAAATGTTCTACTGTTTTAGCTCACATTTTAATATCTCTGAAGACAATGAGATTCAAACAGCATGATCACGGGTTAGAAAATGCTAATTCAAGTACATGGGTTTTACTAAGGGTTGATGTGGCTTGCAGGTCCGTTTACCTCTGACACGGGGTGTGACACGTTCTCCTCGAGACGCCGAGCTGTGCCATTATCAGCACTTATTTCAATCATACATGACCCTCCGTGTTTGCCAACAGGGAGATTGTATCTGCACAGAGAGAACAGAGAGAGACCAGTGTCAGTAGAAAATGATGCCGTATCTGATGCTCGCAACAAATCCAGCAAAGTCGGAAAAACATCCTGATAGAGACAGCGGTAGTGAAGAGAGGTGAAGCTGCCAATGTGGCCGGTAAATGGGTTCTATAAACCGACAATGTATGACTTCTTATAGATTTCACACTATTTTCTGAGAGGCTTTATTCACTTGTCGATTGGGATGGAAGCAATGGTGCATCCACCACTAACACCCCAAACCCAGGAGACACAAAATAAATAGAGACAGAGAATGGCTTCCATTGTTGGATAGAAACAATGCACCCAGAAATAGGCTTCTGCACTGCACTGCAGTGATATTGCTCAAGTTGTTGTACCTTGGTAGACATGAATAAACACAGGAATACTTCCAAATACATGAATTAATCTAGACAAGTTGAATTTACATGATCAAGCACACATCTACATCAACAATAACAATAATATGGTAATAATAATAATAATAATAATAATTATAATAATTCACACACAACAAACATGATCATGTGTCTAAGTACTCATTATGTCATTCAAGATTAATTTACGGTAAAAATGAGGGCACAAAATATATATACACTATAGAAGTAATGAATAGGAAGACAATTTTGTTATTTGACCCCCAGTGTCTCTCTGGGGAAATACTTTACTATATATAATTGTACTAGTCATTAATGTTGCAGCCGTAATGTTAAGTAGCTGGTCTATTTGTGTCATATACCAGCTTTGTGAGAGTCAAGTGATTCCCTCGCTCCAATTCATCATTAGCTTTACTCCGGCAATATACCAGTGTCTTTGTAGGGCCCTATATTATGCAGGGGGTCGGAACCACGCACATATCCATGATAGTATTCCACACGATGAATTTTCTTCCACTGGTTTACTCATTGTTTGCTCCTAAATGTGCAAAACATGTAATTTTTATCTTTGCAAAATATGCATCATTCATTCATCTGTTTTTCCACCACAAAACCGTTGATGATGACAAACCCTCACGTGTGCTTTAATGGCGAGATGGAGAATATCAGACTAATCCCCCCACTCCAATCTGACACATCCTTCAGGCAATCACATGCAAACAACATGAGGTCGGCAAATTACGGGCATATAAATCAGGTGAGCTGCTGTGAACATAAACAGAGGGTGGATGTGGCTCAGTGGCTGTTGTTCGAGTGATTGTGTGTTACTTGTGACTGCTCCAACAGCAAGTGGCACCACGCATGGTCCATTGTAGAAACCCTTGTGTGAAATGGTAAATGCTAACGTGTGTTGTAATGCACTTTGATTGGTCAATCAGACTAGAAAGGCACCAAATAAGTACACTTACACATACACCTACACACACACCCACACACACACACACACACAGTAAAATTACATTCGTGTCAGTTTGTGAAATGCAACACAGAAAATGGAGCCTACTCTGATTCTGAAGTTAATGTCATATTGTAATGTAAATGGTGATTTCTGAAAAATGAAATTGCCACATTATTTTAAAACACAAAAAAGATCCCAAATGAAATGAAATTATTGCAATATTGCAATCCCAGTGTTTGCAGAGCAAGAACTGAGTGGAAGGTGTGTTGGAGCTATTTTGGTGCTTACTACAGTTGAGCTGCTAATGTTGCTCCCTGCGAGACACGGAGCTCATGCTCACTAGGCAAACAGGATGATGTTGCCTGATGAACTCTCGTGAGCTGTTTGAATGCTCCGCCGGGTTCATTTACATTGGTCTTTCTCTCAGGCAAAAATGACTATTTATGAAGATGTCGATGGCTACTTTACTCTGTCTACTCGCTAGATGGGGATGAATATGCCCCACAGTCCCACATCATCATCACCACAACACACACACACACACAAGTCATGCAAACGACAAACCGCAGTGGGTTTCATTACACAAACAAACATATGAGAGAATCAGAAGAAAAATAGGCCGTGGCTTGTCTAATGCTGAGATGAAGCACTGTGTAATTTCGTATTGCTCCCTGCGCACCATTCAATGTTGGGTCTCACAGGACCAACGCCAGCACATTCCCAACTCGAGGTAAACAAACAAAAATTTATGAATATTTGATTTTCCCCAAGCACCCAAAACCACAATATGTGAGCATTTCAACTTACTTCATCATCACTTATGCATTTCTTCATCTGGCTAATGCGCTAATCACTTGCGATTTGTCATTTCTAACATTCTCATTTTGCTCATGCATTGTGTGTGAGACTAATTCCGTGCTACTGCATCACTGCAACTTTCCAGAGGATACCCACTGAAATATTACCTGCAATGTTAGGGGACCTGGCAAATATTTTCAGCACGGCACCTCTACACAGAGGCATTTGTTAAACGTGACGGTAAGGTGTTTGTCTTTACAATGCTACTTGAAGGCACTTCCTTCACAGTCCCTTGCAGAAAATGAATAATGAGAGAGGATCATCATTAAAATATTACTATTGCATAAAACATCTGAGGCTACTGACAACAGATGAGAGTAAAACATCAAGCATTTGCACTGTTTCCATTGCAACAGTTTCCACTGGCTGACAGAATTGATTGATTCTTTAAAAAAAATGGGTTATTATTCATATCAGATCTCAGATTCTTTCAAAAAGCAAGTTAGCAGTTAGAGTCTATTAGTTGTTCAACCAAAGCTCAGTAGTGTGTACAGTCAGAAGGTAAATAGGTCATAGTCATACATAATATGTTTGAAATATAAGCACCTCCTTTTACCGTGATATTGCTTTTTTTTTTCCTTCATAAAAAGGCTTCAGAGTTGGGCATTACATTTGACCTGGGAGAGACAATAAACCTCCATGTGTTTACAACATTTTTTATTGTGTAATCACACTCCACACCACCAGCACAAGAGCCCAGGAGGGATGTGTTGGTTGTTGTTTTACTCGAGTGCAAAAAGACCTGTGTCCGACCGTAATCTCCACCTACGTTGACTGTAATGCCTGATCTGGCTCTGGTGCAGTGACTTTCTCACACGCAGCACTGCAGTATTTGCTGCATAATTTGTGTTGTGACTGGCAAGCCTCAATTAATTTGGGTGGCCTGTGTTCCATCATTTTATCTCCCTCAGTACAATTAGACGAGGCAAAGCAAGCCTCTTGACATAGCGGCATAACAAAAAAGACGATCCCAGTGAGCAGGCATGGTGGCTGCTTGTCTACTTTGTCCTTGTCGATACAATGGACAATGCTTGTGTGACTGATAAACACACACTAACCCAGATTGTGCCCAGATTTGGTTCAGAGATGTGGATTCAAAAACAAGCAATTTAATACTATCACCTCACTCTTCCCCCACGTACCTGGCACGTTTCCAAAATGTATTTATGCCTCCCCGTTATTCAAGTGATTAGAGCCCAGGGCGAGGGGGGGGTAGTTCCCTCCAAACTGGATGGCACTAAAGATGGGATCCGTCCACTTTTTCGTAAAAAAAAAATCAATGACTGCTTCCTAATTGTTTTTCCAAATTATAAAGTGACTACTTTAATTTTGAGTTGCATATAACCTATAAAACGCAGAGTTGACCAATGTTTTCTTATAGGATGATATGATGATGGTGAGTAATTTCATAGGTTTCTGTGATATTAATAAAACATAAAAATAAAAATAAACTAATACACCGGATCTCAAATTTGTTCCGATTTTGAAATGTTAATTCTTCTTTCAGTAGTTTTCTTTTAAGGGAAATTTTCATACGCACTTTTATGTTTTAAAAACATTATATATACCGTATTTTCCGGATTATAAGTCACGGTTTTTTTCATAGTTTGGTCGGGGGTGCGACTTATAAATCGGAGCGACTTATATATGCTTTTTTTTACAAAATCTGCGAGCGCAGAGACAGTAGCCTACACATTTCTATAACAGGTGTTACAGGGAACTCTGTGACCCGTCAGAATCTGTCGCGGTTTCTGGAGGTTCAGAGTTATCTGTCACACCTGTTATCTAAAAACACAAATTAGAAGGGCTGAATGAAAATGTCGCCGAAAAGAAAGTCATATTCCGCGGCTTACAAGCTTCAGATAGTGAAATATGGAGCCGAAAACGGCAATCGAGCAGCAGAAAGAAAGTTTGGAGTGAGCGAAAAACTTGTAAGGGACTGGCGAAAAGCGGAGGTTACGCTTACTGAAATGAAGAAAACAAAGAAAGCTAATCGCGGGCGACAAGCTAGGTGGCCGCAGTTGGAGGAACGAGTTCACGCATGGGTGCTTGAACAACGTGCTGCTGGGAGAGGTTTGTCAACGGTGCAGTTGCGTCTCCGCGCCCAGGTGGTTGCCAAGGAGGTGAATATAAACGGCTTTGCGGGAGGACCTTCTTGGTGTTACCGCTTCATGCAACACAAACGCCTCTCTATCAGAGCAAGGACGACACTGTCCCAAAAACTGCCAGCGGACTTCCAAGCCAAGGTTGACAGTTTCCGCGCGTTCATTGAAAAGCATGTAAGTGATCACAACGTGACACCGGATCATATTATTAACATGGACGAGGTCCCCCTCACTTTTGACATCCCCATGGGCCGAAGTGTTGCAGAGAAAGGGCAAAAAAGTGTGAATATCGTTACAACTGGTCATGAGAGATCACACTTCACAGTGGTGCTGGCATGTTGTGGAGACGGATCAAAACTGCCACTGATGGTCATTTTCAAACGAAAAACCATGCCAAAAATCCAATCCTCCTCAGTTGAAGTCGCCGTGAACGAGAAAGGGTGGATTGATCAAGAAATGATGAACTTGTGGCTTACAAAGTGCTACAATAAGCGACCGGATGGCTTCTTTAGAGCACGCAAAGCTCTGCTTGTGATGGATAGCATGAGAGCGCACATCACACCACAGTTAAAAAATAAATTAAAAGTTTTCAACTCCATACCTGCCATCATCCCTGGAGGCTTAACCAAAATACTCCAGCCACTTGATATCTCCGTGAATAGGAGCTTTAAGTCAGTTTTGCGTAACCTGTGGGAGCAGTGGATGACGGATGGAGAGCACAGCTTCACGGCAACCGGGAGAATGCGCCATGCAACTTTCCTGGAAGTCATTGAATGGATCGACAAAGCATGGGCTTCAGTGACAACCGTAACCATCCTGTCGGGATTCAGAAAGGCTGGAATAATTGGAACTGCAACTGACGACGAGTCTGATGTAAGCGACGTAGAAGAGGAAGCGGCGTCTTGTCTACCTGCCGAGTTGGGGGAGTTGTTCAAAAGTGACACCGAGGATGAAGATTTCCTTGGATTTCGTGATTCGGAGTAAAACCTGATATTTTGGTAAACTTGTTAGCATGTTCTTTGTGCTATATGTTGTTTGGTGTTGGATTTTATCAAATAAATTTTCCCCAAAAATGCGACTTATCCTCCAGTGCGACCTATATATGTTTTTTTCTTCTTAATTATGCATTTTTTGGCTGGTGCGACCTACAATCCGGAGCGACGTATAATCCAAAAAATACGGTATATATATTAAGCAGTTTTTCCTATACTAGACAGGACAGCGATCCAATAATGGCAGCATTAATTTGAGGCCCACCTGCTCTGCTCCACAGGTGGATGGGTTCCTGAGCAGGAAACGAACTGGATGTATTGAATGTGTGCATATGCATAGGTTAGCAAATTGAAGTAAATTACAAAAAGATGGGTAATTGCCAACCCAGTCAGCAAATAAGGAAATTGTACAGTTGGTGAGGGAGATGAATGAACTGCAAGATAAATACAACATTCAGAAAATGCACTGCAAGCACACACAGGACAAGACATTGTATTGTATCATATAATACAGGACTGAATAGCTACATGTTTTCATCACATTCCCAGACAGCTACTGTATCCAAGCATATATATACTGCATAATGAACTGGAAAGATGACAAAGATCTGGGGAATGTTAGATCGAAACCACATGCCAGTCTATACAGAGCAGCATGAACACCAAAATCCCGGAGAACACAGGAAACATCTGTCACAACAAAGAACAACCCCAGTAAGTCTGAACCATGCTTGATACTATCCACTAAAGTGCCATAAATCTATATACTTCTATCTGCCGGGGAGTTCACCTGAGACACAAATAATGTGATGTGCAGAAACACTGTGTGTGTCATCCTCATTAATCTTTGACTGTGAGTGAAGGAAAATTACTCCAAACAATAAATACCATGCATAGAAGGATTTAAGCAATAATGTACTCACCTCAAAATTTAATCAGTCTTGCCTCAAAAACACCCAAAGGAAAACCTACTGGCATTAGAATAGCAAGCCAACAACAAATGTGTCCTCTCTAAATGAAAAATGACAGAGCCCCCCCCTCTGCACAATCCCCTTCTGAAAGTGTGGCAGCACAGTATGTTTCAGTAATGGTCTTTTGCCTTGCCAGTCTATAGTCAAAATTGCAGTGCAACAAAAGGGTTGCAGATTTAATTGTAAAAAGAGATCATTTTATTGACTACAAAACCTTTCAAGGTTGCAGTGTTTGGATTGAGGGACCTGTTTGTCACTCTTTCACTGTCACACCATTACATTCGGAAAAATGTGAATAGCTATTGATTGAGCATCCAAACGTTAAGCTGAACCTTCAAATTAAGACATTGTAAAGTCAAAATACCGCACTACTCATCTTCAGGGAAGGTGGACCCACGATGTTTCTGGTATGCTGCCTCCCATTTGGTCTGTTTTGATCATTTTGGTGCAAACTCTCTCTGCAAAAGCTGCTCTACCAGTGGAAATGTGATACATTCAATTATGTTTATTGTTAGATCTGGCTGCTGAATTCTAAATTAAATATTCGGTGTCTGTCATCCGTTTGTTGCAAAATCAAGTGGTGTGAGACTAACTGTTTTCTGTGGCTCTGAGGGAACAGTAAAAAGTGCTGGATCAAGAGACTCTGGAAGTCTTTCACAGCATTAAATGCTGAGGTTTGGAATCGATACATTCTTTTAAATTCATTGACTTTTACTGCCCAGATTGTGTTGATGTTGGAATGTGAAAAAAGCACGGTCAAAACAGCAGAAACAGATGCGTAGATCACCCCCAAGAGGGCTATTAATGCCATTTAAATAAACCCTCTGCATTGTTTAATGTGTTTTGTGCGCATTATTGTAACTACTAGTGGCAGCAATTATGTCATAACAAAAACTACTGTGCATAAAAGCCCAGAATGGATAAACAAAGAAAGTGAAGTGCCATTTTTCCACAGTGTGATGCTGTTTGCTTAACGGAGATGTCGTATCACACCTACATGTCAACAACGCTGTGCCATTGGAAAAGGCAGCCGGCTATGCGTATAGCATGAGCACGTCAAAGTGGTGAAGTTATATTTGTATGAAAATAAAAGGCAATGTTTCCTTTCCCCCTCTTCCGTGAGTCATCTGAACGCTGCTCGAGACGACAATAATACTGGTGGGTTGAAAATAAAAGCGTGTATGTGAGAGAATCAAAGGGGGAGATGAGTACACGCTACTGTGACATCAGGACTTTTGGATTTTTCCCGGGTTGGAGATCAGATTATTTCCTGTTAAATACAGCCGTTGCTTTGCACTGCATGATGGCAGTGAGTTGCAGCAGCTTCCAACTATTGTGGAAGGAATGTAGGTATTTGCTGTTTACTCACGGCTAGATGATGTCATGTGCTCATTTGCATATAAATAAAAGCTCAGAAGCAGTGCCTCTCATTTGTGCCTCTGACTCACTGTGCTCCAAGGTGCCCTAGCTGTGTGCACTGCAGAGAGAGAAGTTCAGCTGGCACGGTGAAGCACTGTGATCACACCTATGTGGATTAGAATATCATTACGAAAAGCAAAAAGCAAAAATGAACTGGACTTGTTTAATTTTGATTGAGGATGTTTCACCTCTCATCCGAGTACTTCTGTATGTCGTAAAAACACATCATAAACAGATAAAAAAACAAGAGACGACTGCGGTCGAAAAGCCAAATAGTCGCGGATCGCATAGGTTGTAAATCCACGAGCCCCCGTATCTTTTGGTGCAAAGCTGTTGTTGTGGGAGCAGTGACCAGATTTACTGACAAATTTGAGCAATTGGCAGAAGGGAATGTGATTATATTTGACTATTGCATTAGTACCTATCTAAAATGTGCCCATTTGACTCCGAGTGAGATACTACGATGAAATGTGTCCACTGTAAACTGTAAATCCTGAGACAAAACATTTACTACTTCTGTCTCAAAGCTAGATTATTCTATTAGCCAGTAATCGTTCACACACACACACACACACATCTCTGCCCATGAGAGGCACTCTGCATAAATATAAAGGGCAACATGTCATGACAAAATGCATCAATGTAACAACCATCTGCCACCTTTCAGGAAAAGCAATAGTCTTGAATTCATAAGTGGTTTGGGGTTTAAAAGTGTGTGTCAACAAATCCATCAAGTCAGCTGGATAACATCACAACAGCTCGGAGGCGCAGACCCCGGAAACTGTTTTTTAGTAAATATATTCAGCAACTTGAAACTTTACACACAACCAACAAATGTCTTTCCATATCAAAATTAATATTCCCAATCCCACTTTAACAACATGTAATACATACCGTATTGTGAGCTTCACCCATCTGTTGTTATTGATCTTCTCGACAACAGCTGCATTCAAACTTTGACTGTCAGCACACCCAAGTTTAGCAACAGGGCTGCCGTCTTGAAGAAACACATGAAGGAACTGGTGGCCAACATTCTCCTCGTGAGCTGGAATGATAAGAAAAATGTGAACAAAGACTCTCTTTTGTATTTAATGAAATAAATAAATTATCAAAATTAAATTAAAAATTACTTGTAGATTTCATGACATCCCTTCTCCAGGGCTAGAAATTTAGAAGTGTACTTGCACTCATCCATGCACCCATGGGCGTATTGGTTTTGAAATGAGATGTGCTTAAGCACACTGTTGCCAACTCTCAATCCGCCCCTGACAATAACCACTATCAGTACAGCATGAAGACAGAAAAGCTTGATGCTGGATACTTCTGCCTGCACGGGTTTGCCGGACATGTGCACTCACTGAAGAAAACTTTTGGGCAAGGACAGATATCTGTTATATCTCAAATCAGATGCAGAAGAACCTTCAATAGGACAACAGTGTCCTTGATGCTGCCTATAAAAGCAAAGATAATCAACCACAAAGCGCACTGTGGGCCGTCGTGTGAGTTATATGCATGAATGCATGAATGCATATAACTGAATTAAAGCCTCTCTGATTTTCTCAAAAGCAAGCACACAAAACGTTCATAATGATGTTCATAGGCAGAATTAAATTTGTTTTCACAGCAGAACATTTGCAGTAGAATGCATTAGGCTGTACAGGTGTACCCAATAAGGTGTATAAATCCTTGCTTGAATGTCCTGAGGCAGTACTTGTGATAATCATCAGAGGCTCAGGAGAGCTGTTCGAGAGAATATATTTCGGTTTACTCCGACATGTGTGAGGACCACAAAGAATGAGAAACTGATGAGATACCTTTTTTTGGGTGCCTATTTGTGCTTTTACATTTCAATATTTGCATTGTTGCTTATAGATGCAATCACATCTTTGGATTCATGTACTTCTTTCTATGAAGGCAAAATATTTCATACTTAAATAATTTATTTGGAAGGTAGATATGTCTCTTGTGATGGCAACAGAAGAGGTCACTGAAAATCTCCATCAAGCGCACCTTGCAGAAGTGGAAGTGCAGCTGCTTGAGCATAGATTTGATTTAGTATCATATAGTTATTTTTTCATTTTAATTGTCTAGAATCTAGACAATTAAAATGAAAAAATAACTATGATACTACTGCCAAGAATCACTGGGAATGAATGTAATGTAAAACTTAGCTTGCCAGGCTTTGGTTTAAATAAGCCTTGATATTGGGATGGACTTAATGAAGCAGAATATAAATAATTGGAAACTAACACACCCATTTTGTAAGTATAAAGCAATGGTATTCATGTTAAAATGTAGAGAATAAAAAACACAATTTCATCTCAAAAAGTAAAACACAGAAACCTGAAAGCTACACAAGCACAGCAATATTTTTTTAGATATAAAAAAATATGACTATTTGTAAAATTTTAACTGTGATAAAAGGAGGCTAACAAAAGGTGACCCTAGAATTGTGATTTCAGGGAACAAACAAGCAAAAGGCTACTTTTTCTTATTTTTTTAAATTCGATTCTTATTTTCAGTAGAATTAATATGACTTTTAAGTCTGCGTTTCTACATGCTGATAATGATAAATGAAGTTACTCTGAAACCTGGAGGGAGAGTGGAATAAAAAGTGTAAGGATGTTCTGAACTGCTGTGAACCCAGGATAACCATTAAATGAACCCATCATTCATGGAGATTTTAGTTTAACTTCTGAGAAAACTATACATATGTTTCTTTTTAGACTTGAAATAAATTTAGTCTTCAAAAATATCTTCATTTTCCAAAAAATACAAACAAAACACATTAAACACACAGTTTTATGTGGACAAGTAGAAATCTAATTATGCATGGTACATAACTGTCAAACTACAGATTCAGCATAGACTGTCTGGAGTAAATGAACACAGCAGACTCAGCTTCCTTCTGCAACAATAACTCTCCTTTTCAGTTGTTTCTCTTGCTGCCATTACTCATTTGCTGACAAATACTAACTACAGATGTCAATGTTACCCTGTCCTTGATTTTTTTCTACCTTTCTTCAGTGTTGCTCTCTACTGTCCCCATGGCCCTGTTACTCCGCACTGAGCCTAACTGAGTGTTCATCCCTTTGTCAGTGCCTGTCACCTGCTCTCCCTTCCTCACACACTCCACCTTCACATATTTCTCTTGTAAAGCTGACAATTGAGGACCAGGGGGAGATTCCCATGTTCGATTCAGGAATGGGTGTAAAAAGGGAAAATAAGGAGCAAGTCTAGCGAAGAGATTCACCTATTCTCAGTGCATGTCTTTTGGTCATCTTCTAATTCATTTTGTCTGTTTGTTCTCTGGAGCTTTCCTTCAACTCAATTCCCCTGACACCAAATAGATGGTTCACTGTAAGGCAGGGAAATGTTCCTAGATAAAAGAAACTGTTCCCAAAATTAAGATTAAGATTAATAAAGAGAGATTACGATTTAAAAACAAATAAAATAAATTACGATTATTTTATTGTCATTATATGTTTAACACTTTTTACACTGCAAACACACAACGAAATTCCGTTTACCCCCTAGTACAAGGGCCTCCTTGAAACAACTTTATATATATATATATATATATTATAGTTCTCTGTGCTAGAAAATCAGAATTTAAAATTGTGGGTGAATACTATGGTGTATCTGAATATTTAAAAGGTCTTAAAATGTTAATATGAGGCCATGAACTTGCAGACAGTGTCACGGACAAGGGGCTGAACTTGGTTGCAGTGCATAAGCAAGATGAATGTGATGTCTGTTTCTGGTCAGTGCAAAATAAATCATAAATCACCACACAACACGCGGTGGCAACAGCGCTGCAGGACGTTTACCTGAGGCACTGTGGTGTCACGTAGAAACGGCAGTAGGTTCACATCAATGCGGCTGCACATTCAAGGCTGAAGAGCTGCATTTCCAGTCCATGGAGATATATTGTTGGATTGTCATTTGAAGACCAGCTCAAGGCTTTCATGCAATAACTTCACCCCAAATGTGGTCACTATATGAGACTGTTCTTTAATAATATAGAGCAAACACAAAACTGGAAAATAGGAATAAACCTCTGGTGGCTCAGCCCTAAAAATGACAACAAATGTATTGGCTCCTTTCCTTCTTAAAACAATGCTCTATTGTTTCAAGGGTCTACTCCAGTGGTCGGCAGGCCTACCTATCCAAATCCATGATAAAATACTGTGTGTATGTGTCTGAGCAGGTGTGGGAACAAAGGGAAACAGCAGGAGGAAGAGGGACACTGTAGAGAGGCAAAGGGTCAGTTCAATCCCAGCTCCCCATGTGACTGGTCAGCTCCCGTCTTCTTATGAGTGTCTCTTTGTTCACTTTTAGGTTATCGCTTGTATCATATAAAACAAAAGCACAACACAGCAGTCTACAAAGGCAAGGCTACCTGTTTCCCTTCACTACAGGGCCACATGCTTCACACTGCATGCTGCTGTTTTAATCAGTCATCTCCAAAGAAATAATTCTGTTCATTACAGTTGATTAACATTTATTTCAGTCGTCAATTGTCTTATTTCCTGCCTTTTCAATACAACAATGATTGCTGCTATACATGACTATTTCCAGGCCCCAAAAACAGGATCATATTTATAAGAGGCAATTGCCTCTAAAGCTGCTGCCCCCGCAACCCGACCCCGGATAAGCGGTTGAAGATGCATGGATGGAAGGATGGCAATTACCTCAGCACAGCACGATGTATCATTACGTTTGAGAGCAATAACCAGAGTGAAGTACATCGGCATTGATAAAAGTTTCTAGTCAGAAAATTGCCTTTCATTGTAAAATCAGCTCAGCGTGGTTTTCAGAGGGGAATGTGCTGAGATACAGATACTCGTTGACTTATGGTTGATCGACTTTACGACCGCTACCACGACTGGTATGTCTGGTGACCCCATGCGTGATTACGACATACGTCTGGCGGAAAGTGAGCGAGCGAATCAAGTGTGTTGCCCAGATGAGCGTACGATAGTTCCTGCCCCCGCTCCTGGCAGCATCCCACGGTCTCGCTGTGATACAACTACAGCTACACTACAGCGTAATATACTGTACTGACGGTAATTTAACATAAACCGACTTACGGCCAGTCCCTCTCAACCAAATACAGTCGTAAGTTTACGAGTATCTGTAATTCTAAAAGTCTTGAAGTTAGTATACGATTATTCGGCCGAGTTATAATAACTGGCGTAAAACTATGGATGTGTATGTTCTTCAAAATGTATCTTTACTTGCTGTGCTGCTTCCAATTATGTATATACACCATGATAAAACTGAAAGTACTCACTGTAGAGGATGGTGCCCTGAGTTGATCTTGTTTTCACTGTCAGGTACAGAATAACAGAAGCATCCTCAGAAGCAGTAGGTCGATTATTACTGGCATCAGAAGGCCGCAGAAAGGATGCAAGCGGGTGTAGCTCCAAATACGACGTGCCATCGAATGAGGGAATGTATATTGTGATATCTACCAAAAAAGAAACAAGAAAAAGATTCATATTATAAAAATACACACCGAGTGAGAACGGTAGACGAGTAGACTTGTAATATTTAATGATAAACTTTTGTATTCATTATACATATTTATACATCCAAATGACGACTGATCTATTTAGCATCCTACAGTGTGTTGGATGTACTTTTATACTGCCGGCAGGTCAACTATAAGCAAAGTCAGCAGGCTCTGTCAGGACAGTGTATTATTTCCCACAGGATGAAAAAGGTATATGACTTTAAGGACAGGTGGAGGTAACGGCTCAGGTCATTGTTGCCACAAGTCAGTGATGAGTTTAAAGAAAGGACACTGCGCTTGCTGGCTAACTTGCTGCTCAGCTGGCTGACAGTCAGTTGAAAGTAGGCCACCCTCATTCCGGAATCTACGGTTCAGCTCTCAAGGAAAACTATGTCATTTGAAACATTCTAATATAAAACGTGCATAGATTTTGTGAATAATTTTATGTAACATAAAATAAGAACAGCTTCTTATGATGACACTCGTCTTGTGCTCTGATGGTTTTAAGGATTTGTAAATGGTTGTCTTCATTTCAACAGACTACAAAGCAAAATAAAGGCAAATGAGACGAGCGCTGAGAAGTTTAATGTAAAGACATAAAATATATTCTGCTCTGCAAAGCCAAAATGCTGCCTCAATTAAAAACATAGAAAGAAATAAGGAAATGTTTTTCTTCTAGAAAATGCATTAGAGCAACAATGCAATAGAGTGATGACCCACTTTGCCATTGTAGGGTCGCACTAGCCCTAAAGTTGAAACTGATTAGCTTAACATAGGAAATAGTAAAAACAAATTTGCTGAGTAACAATCAGTATTGAATGCAGAAATAAATGCAATATATGTAGATTATCAGATTCAAATATTAGTGTTTGTGTGTTAGATTATTTTCAACAATCTCATGTGTAAAGTTCCACAATAGACAGCATTATTTCAAGTTTTAAAAAATGCATCAAGCTAATTTTCAAACATGCAGTGTTGAATAGTCTAATATGACATGGCTGCATGACTGTTGCGTTGTGCTCTGTGAGTCAGATATTGGTGAACAGGGAAACAACGGGATCATTTAGCAGCTGGGCTAGAACGATTCTTGGGTATCAGAATTTGATGTCAACAACCTATTCTGAAAATGGCTTTCACAAGGCTGCGAAAAGGAGCCCCGTCATATCGTAAATGAATATAAGAGCTGGGTGAATTGTCAAGAATTGACAGGAAGGACTGCTCTGTGGTTTGGGTAACAGCAAGACACAGCCTTGGTTCGGTTTAATGATCAGTTACAGTACCAGCACCTGGAAGACTTTATGGTCATACCATTTCTCAAATGGCCATAATCTTCTTGTGATCTTCCTCTCTGCCTGTGCTCTGCCATTTTCTGTTATTACAGTGGATGCCTCCTTCGAGCTGAGAATTACGTGACGCAGACTTGAAAACCTCCACATTAAATTGCAAAGACAAACAAAAGAAAACTTTGTTGTTGTTGTGGAAGGAACAATTCCTTAAGTGATGACTTATACGATGTTTGTTGGTAAATTCTACTTATATTTTTCATTTAAAAATTAAAGGCACCAGCAATTACAGTAAGCACACAATGATGCCCACAGAAAGAGCCGACAGCACCAGGACCACCGATCAGGTCCCACTAAATTCAAATGTAATCATAGGGAGGCATTAGGATCCAAGACTTACAATAATAAGAAGATACAACTTTATAAAACAATCAGTTGAGGAAATTCTTTGTTCACATATTGGCCGACACAACAATTACGGCCTATAGACATACAAATGTGAAGAGAGACAGTGGAGCGATGGGCACTCATCAGCTACCAGTCCATAATGTGGCTGGACTTGAACCGGCAACCCTCCATTTCTCAAGTCCCTACGGACTAATGTTCTGCCAACCCTTTTACAGGCATTGCTTTCTTAGAGGTTGGTCTAAGAAAAGATTTACTTGCTCCTGGGGATAATTTACATTTTCTAAACAAACTGTATTTTTGTAAAAATCAGACATTTCAGTACATCTTGTTGACAACAAAAAATGTCTAAAAGGAATATGGGTTCCGAGCAGACCTTGATTTAATTAGAGACCATAAAAAAAAAATATTGAAGTGAAAATTTAGAGGCAACTGTTTTCAAAACACAAGCTTTTAAAAGACTTGGTGGCAAAAAATTTTTAAATCAAAAACCCAGAGCTTTAATTGCCGAAAAAAACAAGTCTTAATGGAATTGTTGCCATGGCTACTTCAAAGTTGTTGAAAAGACATAGATAACCTGTGCTCTTCTAGACTTTGAATTGATCATTTCCCTCTGGACGACATTCTACATCCCAGCCTCAAAGGTACGAGAAGTAAGGACTTAAGGTAATGAGCCGTAGAAGAGGTCACGATCAATACAAAGTCTGAATAACGTGCTGCCTCACTGCGTTCACTGTTTTTTAAGCACCTCCTCACCTTGTAGACGCTATACTCGGTAACTAATTCCTGTGATCACTTAGCTTTCAATTCACTGCTTGCATACCTGAGAGAATCTCCTTGGCAAGGTCTGTGACCTACGGTGTCTTCTTTGAAGAGACCATCTATTACAGCTTAAAACTCTGACACACTGGGTTAAACTGGCTTTATCTTGACAAAACTGTCTCATGGTCGGCTGGCTGATATGAAATACTCGCTCACCCACCAGGAACTGGCCTGGATTACAGTACACATGACCAGAGGTGCAGCCCCAGGGTTTTAGTGTAAGAAGACAAGACTCAGAGCTCACACACGTCAAGCTTCTGGTACACAGGCTGCTCACAAGATAAGTACTAAGAAAGACCCAGCTTTGCATTGACATGAATCATTTTGGAAGCATGAATGAAAGAACTCTGTTTAAGATCACTACAATCACGATATGTAAATGTGTTCCAGTAATACATTTGACTACACAGGGAAAATTAGACCTTTCTTAGGTATTCAAACGTTAGCATAACCAATAGTCACTTATACAATCACAGTCAGGATTTACAATTTCATTATTTATTGATTAAATCCATAACTGCTATGCTGCTGGGGAGATTGCAATAACAGCTAATATATATATATATATATTTGTACATATTTTTTCATTAAAGTATTATTAAAAAATATATTTTTCCCAAGGAACATAAAAATCTAGTACCATTGCCCAAATTAATCAATCAATATTTTATTTAATATTTTTTTAGCCGATTTCCATGCATTGTTATGGTTATGAACTCCATTGTCAGATGCCTGATTATTAAAAAAAATAGGCCTTCAAACTCAGAAGCTGTGATACATTAGTTATAATGTAATATAAAAAGCTAATCCACCTTCGTCTCTGAGTCGTTCCTCATCCTGCCACAATGCATTAATTATAATGACTGCACGTCATAGTCGTTGTCACTATTAGTAACTATTACATATTTGCCTAAATGAAATGGTTACTACAGCTCTGGTTAATGGAGCTAACATTATTTAATCAGTATCTTTAAGCGTTTTTTAAAAAAAAGCTTTCCCCCCCTCATACATAAACATTAAAGTAATCAGAATAGAAAACAACTGATTATTAAAGATGGATGACATATGATGTAATGTTAGATTGCCGGATTACCATATTACAGCAGTGAGGCAGAAATCAGCATTAACATGAGGGTAAGGAAGAAACATTTCAAAAACTGGAGCGTGGTCGCTTCAGAACTGAATATACACCCTGCACTGAAGCAAAATTCATTTTTGCGGTGGGCTTTGAAAATAAAAACAATATATATACACTGCTTTATAGGTTGAACTACATAATCAATAATCCGGTGTTTTGTTGTAAAATTCTAAATCTCAAATGTAAATGCAGTTGCTGTATAATGTAGTGACGTAAGTAAAAAGTTGTATTTCTTTCAGCAGAGATAAAAAGAAAAAAAAAGATAAGGGAAAGACTGAAGTCAAGTATTTTAAGACTTAAAACATACACAGAATCCAGCGTGGATGCATAGTTCTGGATGTTAATATTTGGCCTTTGTGTTTTCAAAATGGTTTTAACATTAGAATTAATTATGTTTATGAAAATGTTTCCAGTAAGAAACACAATCTTCATTCATATTTACAGCGCTGTTTCATTTGACAGTCATGGAGGGACACATTTACATAAAGTAGCGGCTGATTCATGATTAAACAAATTGAGATATGGCATCTGGCTCATCAACAGGTTGATTGTGCTGTGTTGTGGTATTCTCATCCCACATGATGAAGTGAGAACCTGTACCTCAATAGACATTTAAAAACTGGCATATCCACATCATGTGAAACCATTGACCCTTATTGTCTATATATTGTCTATAAAAATACACACTTTTGCTTGTCAGTGATTCATCAGTGAGGAAGCACATATAATCTCTCTGTTTTTTTGTTGTTGTTGTTCCTGCATCTTAATTCAGCAAGATGTAACACAGTAGCAAGCTGGTTTCTTAGCATCACCGGTACATATTTGAAGACTTTGTCTGCACACAAGCAGCCTCTTGTCTTCATGTGCGGAAGTAGCATTGAAATCTTCTGCTGGATTGCTGCATGTACGATACTGCACTCTGTTAAACCTGACTGCAAATGCTTTTGAGGAGGAGCAAATTGTCAAACTCAGCAGAAATAACTCTGAAAGGCCAGTGCTGGTATTACAGAAAAAAGGTTTATGTGTGACAAATTAAGGGAGAAGAGGGGACTTACTTTACGGTCACGGAGGGAAAAGCCCATAAATCCCAGTTAGCTTAAACTCACACTTTGTCACAGAGGCACACAGCTACAGAGTCGCAGGCTTTAACTGTGACACGAATGCATATCAACCGGTTCATACGTCACACCTCATATTTCCAAGCTGAGAATCCACAAATAAGTAAAAAATAAATAAATACATTGTTTTTTTCTTATTCCATGTAGGCCTGGGTACATCCTCCCTTCTGCTTGCTTGGTTCCTCCATCGTTCACATGGTGAATGGGATGGAAGGGAAGATCCCTGCAAGTAACACCCATGCAAGATTGAGTGCAAATTGCAGACAGTCGAAGCTGGAGGAATCAGTTACTGAATACCATCTTCCGACTGACAGTGTCAAATGGTAGCTAGCCACTTAGAATGAAATACAACTGAACCAAATCACATATTTACCTGGAGGCGTGTGCCATACTGTGAGCTAGAAATGTTAAGATGGTTTATGTTATAGCCGGTAGGCAGTACACTATCCTTCCTCCATGATGAGCCGCACAGCGTTCTCTGGCATGTTATCTTACAAATAGAATGCTACTTTATTTTTTTTTAAATAATTTCTTCAGATAAACATAGATGAATCCATTTCTGATACTTTTGCAGTTCTTAATTTCAAAGCTCCCATCCTAAAATATTTTTGTTGGGGCCCGCATCCACACTGTATTACATTAACATTACAAATTAGTGCATTAATAACCAAATGAAATTAAAATGGCAGTCTTTGCTTGTTGTCTCCATTGTCACAGTTTCTCCCTAAATATTCATTCATTTGCAGTGGCCCAATAGCAGCATTGCATTGTCCACTGCTCTCATTCTCTGAGTCTCTCATACAATGTGCCTCCCACATATAAAAAAAATACTTGGGCTGGTTGCCAGTTGTATTATAGTCAACTCAAATATATTTGGCAACCCATTTAAGCAGTTATGAAAGTGTATTTTCTTTGTCCATCCAAGATAATGACACCATCAGCAATCAATTAATCGGTGGACAGGCTGCCCTCGCGCCACCCTTCTATTGCACAACACACAGAAACATTTTGTCTCGACTGGCTCTGGTGTTCAGATTGAATCAAAGTTCAACACTGAAGTGCACTTACTGTGAGCTTAAGCTCTTACACACATTGCATCCATTGAAAACACACAAAATGAAGATTAGTTGCAGGTAAAACCAGATGGTTTTATGTGAGAAAAACACAAAGATCAAATGCAGATAACAGAGGAAAGAAAAGAAAAGAAAAGCTTGAAAGCTCACAAATTAAATACACAGAATGTTTATTCGGGACCGGTGAAACAAAATACAAAAGAGAACTTTCCGAACTTAAAACATTGACAGCAGCAGAAATCAGTATTATTTATAATTATGAGACCTTTTTTTTTTTTATTAACACAACTCTACCAGACTTCAGGTCCAGATCCAGCAGCACTGCTGTTTATTGTAATTATCATCACCTAACACACTATTTATAGCTGGCTGCTCCACTGGAAGCAATATTTCTTCTCCTTGGGTGGGAAAACAATGACCTTTCCTCCTCCGCCTCTGTTCACTCAACTCACCCTCAACAAAAACAATCATCACAGCTCATGTCTATGATTAACTTAGACTTAGAGCTAACCCAAATAAGACAGGGTGGAAGCCACTGGAACACATACATCATTGATGTTTGGCTGCCACTTCAAACACCTTGATGTGTGCATTTAGGTACAATCCACATGTACTTTGTAAAGCAGTTAAATTAAACCTTGTGTCACACTGAATGGATGAGAGTTGGCTGCTATGGAAGGCTCTCAAATCTTGTCAAAGCAGCTGCATCGAAATATTGATTTGAATTATTTAAAATCCAGATAGAAACTTAAGGTACACAACTGCTTCTAAAGCAAGAAACAAACAGAAACATGCACAGCGGACTTTTACAAATGTTATTATAGTATGAAAAATGTAAATAACAGTATTTAATCTATACACTTTAGCAAGTGTGGGGGGAAGTAAATGAGGCAATTTATTTACACCTACATCACGTTGTTGCTCCTGTTGTTATAGCGACAAAGAATGGCTGCAATCAAAAAGAAAAGGATGCCATTGTCTGCACTAGCGCATGGCAAGCGAGGCAACAAGAGATCCAAGCAGCAGCATCATCAGTTCGCTGAGAAGACATCTCCTAAGCTAAATCTCCTTGGTACACGAGTGTGTAGTGTCTGATGTCTCCTGCGTATCGGTGCTGGAGTGGGTGGCATGAGATAAAGATTTCTGGTCAGCAAAGGAATGAGAGCGTTTGATGAATGTTGAGCAAATGCTGCAAGGTCATCTTCTCATTTTCGATAAGCAGTGGAGGTTACCATGGACACACAGCGACGTTTAATGCTGCTAATACGGATCTTTAAAATCATTAGTCATATCCTGAATAATTCACATCATTCGGAATTCCAATTGCGGCTGACTCTTTTCTCCCTCACAGTGAAACCTATTAGCCAAAGGGGATCAGCATATATTAGCACAGCATCATTTGTTGTTTGGCTCTTGAAGCAGAGGTCACAGTACAGTATGTGTTTGAGCCTCCTGCTGCTGAAGTGTGTGTTACACATACATAAAGCCCTCTCAGCTGAGAACAGAAAAATCCAAGCTTACCTTTCTCACAAAAAGTTCCAGTAAAATGAAGAGGGCAGTGACAGGAAAGCGGCTCTTCGCCAGACAGCTGATGACACGTTCCTCCGTTGCGGCAGAGACCGTGACGGCAAACTTGCCGCGGATGTTTTGGTGTTTGTTTGGGAGCTGTCATTGTTGTTGTGTTCGCCGCGTCAGAGCTGGACGATTGAGTTGTCAGAATCGAGGAACTTGTGGAGGCTTCTACGGCATACAAATTATTTCTGTAAATTTTGGGAAAACTTTTATTAGTTTTGGTGGATATAAATGTAAGATAACATTAAAACGATCTGCTTTTCACACTCAAAAATACGAACCAGAGTCATGTGCAGCTAGTAACAGTATATCCATTAGAGTGAGTGAAAATTAAATGACAAAATATTCGTTTTTATAATCCAAAGACTTTACCGGCATTGATCCACGTTGCTGCTGGTGACGGCATTAGATTCGTAGAATCTCCTCATTCTATTAATGTGGATAATTTCAATACAGCCAGTGTAGTTGTGGACCGGTTTCGCCTTCTGAGGACATGAATCAGAGCTTCGTCTATATAACTGATTTGATTTGAGCTTTCATTCAATTTGATAACACTGTTGTAAAACTGATCGTGATTAGAGTCGACAGTCAAGAAACAATATAGTGTATTTTAGTCTCACCTGACTGGGTAGATATGTTTGTGGCAGTCCTCCTGTGAAGATGTGGTTTGTTCTTTGAATCGTGTGTCCCAACCAACAATTACTTGCCGTATTTCTGATTTTCCCATAACCAGAAAGGGTTAACTCTGCTTCACAGGGGGTCAGCTGTTGTCTGTAAAAAAACAACAAAAAAAAAACACATGATGAAATCCTGTCCAATAAAGACGGATGCACCAACTGTTTCTTTTGTGTTTGTTTTGATGTGTTCTCTGATGATTAGATGATTCCCTCATGTCTGCCAGTGTTACTGGTTTTCATTTTCAACATCTTGTCACAGCTTTATCGGTATAGGGAGAATACTGATTCTAGGACAAAGAGATTGTGACTTACATATCTAACAGGAAAGCTACAAACTCCTTAACTGGAGGTCTGCCAATGACGAGTAGCAGACTCCCACATCCACAATTCCAGAAGTCAGCATGGCCAGGCCCCTAATTTTACCTGCCACATAGGACACAATGGACCCGACACCGATGCCTGCTCCTTGGAGTGGTGGGTCCGCAGGGATGTGGCTCACCGTCGAGTTTTTTGGCGTCTGGATCTGGCTCCAAATGTGCTCTTCAAGTTACCTATTCCAGGCAATGTTCCACAGCTCTTTTTTGCCTTATTCATATATGTGGCCTCTGCAACTCTCTTTGTCTGAACCTCCCTCTGAGACCAATTTGCTTTGGGAGACTCCCTCAGGGGATATTGCCCCCAACAGCACAGATCCAAGAATTACAGGGATACAGAAAAAGGTCCATCAGAGCAGCAAATCCTTTTTGCTTTTTAAAAATGAAAGAATTTAACAATGAAGTTTAAGATGTGTTCATGTAAGCTTGGCTCATGCGTTGCTTGTGTCCATCCTGCACACTTAAATACGAAACATTCAATCAGAATGGAAAGTGAAGTGTATGTTTACCAGAAGATGCGCCACCAATCAAGCGATCAGTGCTGTGAAATGTTCTATTGAAATACAAAACTTGTCAATACAAAGTTCAGAAATATTGAATAGTCCTACAAGTAGAAGAGCTAACTTGTGATACTTTTAAAAACTGGAGTAGATTTAATCAGTTGCTACTGCTGAACATTTTGCTTTCTCTATCTTGACCATGTTCACAGAACTACTTTGAACCTGCCCTTCAGGCATTTATGTATTTCAAACTCCAATTATCCACTTTGAAACAACAGGGGGAAATAGATAAGTGCAGATTCTGAACTAACAATCTGCAGCTTGAGGGTACTCGGGCCACAGATGTGCAGTCTTTTCTCTGTATTGTCTCCTGATACCTCTTGTTTCCTGAGTAGAAGTTAGGTGGTCCATGAATCAATCTAGTCTGAATTGTTAAGCCTGCACTTTGCATGCTGTTGCATATGGCGGCTAACACTCGGGGCAGCAACTCGGAGCGGCATAAGTCCTTCCTCTGGAGCCGGCGTGGAAAAGCGGTTAATTTAGAAGCAGTCTGCCAGAGCGGCCTGGCCAGCAGCCAGAGGGCACTGTGTTCACTGTCCTTGAGAAGTCATCCCCACTGGGTTTCTATTTAACATATCGAAAAGCGCCTTTGACGGGAAGATATATTAAAAGTCTATAATGAGTTAGGCGGTGATGTTCAGGATGGCCATGGTGTTGCAGCTCTGGGTCAAATCAGACAAAGATGGACGGACTCGACCATCAGACAATTACAAAGAATTTGCTTTGTGACACCAGGAACCATTTTTTCATACTCACAACCCCCTAGTTATGACAGCTCTCTTTCTTACAATGTCTCCAAGGGGTTGGTAGAGAACATTATGATTGATTCATACTGCTGTTGTATTTTTCTTGCAAAAAAAGAAAAAGAAAACAGAGGTGTAGCCTCATAGCCTTTAAACCTGACAGGCCTTTTGATGCCGTTGCATATTTAGGGCAATGCAGCTCTCTGCCAAGAAACATGAGGCAACCATCCCTCTCTGCTTTGTTTCGACAGGAAATAATTTGCTCACTTTTGGTACAATATGCTCATAATGACCTCCACTACTTTGCCCTTTATCTGTGTTTTTCATTTTTCTTTTTCTTTTTAAATTTCACCTTCAGAAACCCTTAATTAATTGCGTTGTTATCCTTTCATTCTTCTTCATTGCACTCATTATTATCTTCTGTCTGTCTAACAGAACTTCTGTTCAATGACCATCCCTTTGCATAAAGACATTGTTTAACATTGCAAGGGAAACCGATCTGACCGTTTCAGATTGTAGCTCATAGAGCTGCATTCTGAAACAAAGTCGTGTCTTAAAACTTGAAACCGCACTGCAATCTTTCTCATGTCAGATTATAATGGAGAGGCCTGGCAGTGAGATTGCACATGGGCTTAGGAACAATATAACTAGAGGGGCCACAGCCTCACTTGAAATCATTCACACATTGATTTTGTACTCTGCTCTTGCTTGTTAATCTTTTCGTAATGAAAAACTCCAAATGAAGACTTTAGAACAGGCAATAAAACATGGCCAGTGATCACTAATGCATTTTAATAGGCACATTCTGAGGTTTGTTCGAGTGCTTTAAAATATAAGACCAATTTCCTGTCATTAATACAATCAAAATTCTCCATCTGATGATCCCTGCCAATTATTTATCTTCTCCAGGTATTAGAGCCCTGCTCTTAAAAAATAAAGTCTGCCACACTCGTGATGAGAGGATAACTAAAGATCAAGCTAATACCACCTGAGGTACCAACACCATGCAAACAATTTGCATAATGCTAATTAGTGAATTGCGACGTGCCTGTCTTTTATCTTGACAGGTTGTTTGTTTCTCATATCGCAATGGAATTTAACATGAGCTCACATGTTAAAGTCTTTGTACAACAAAGACAAGAAAATCCACACCCAGATTCACAAGATCGAATAAAAAAACACATACCTGATATGAACAATGTGCACGTTGCCATCATTAACCTGAACAAATGTGCTAATCTGCGCAACTCCTTCCTCTTCTTTACAGCAAAAGTCATACTGAAACAATTGAAAGAGAGCATCAATTATTTTTATTATCCCTTGAACCGTATAAACTGAGCATAGAGAGCTGACATTTTGCAGGCAAACATATGTCGATGTGTTTAAGACAGTACCAGGGCAGGGGCAATAACTGTTTTACGAGTTACACAATTACACTTCCACTACAAGTAGAACTTCAGGAGTCCATACGGTGTGTTATATATGAGAAGCGGGATTTATTTTAGTTGGCAGGGTTAGCTCAGCTTAGCATCCCCACTACATTAGCCTCGACTGCCATGTTGAGGGTACGACATGAGTCAGATGAAGGCCAGGCGTGGCCAATTATCGACGTCTGACTCCGTAGATTAGTGCTGGCATAAAACTTCCCAAAAAAAGAAGGAGTCTGTCAAAAGAAATAAACTCACTTATTTGATGATCCATTCGAGACACCAGCGCAGGTCTAGTTAAAACTGTCTCGACCCTCGGCAGTCCGAACAAATGCCTTTTTTATTTCATTAGAGGTGTAGTTTACTCCCCACAAACCATTTTAGCTCCTAGTTTTATGAACATTTACCAAATGCTAACATTTATTTATTGCTTTGTATGATTTACAGTAAACATTTCAACCTGGCTTGGGGTTTTAAATAATATTCTATAACATAAGAATGATTTGTATTGCCAACATTTGGATTTGCTGTTATGTTGTTATATATTTGGGTGGTGGAATTGGGTTTGACCACCACACTGCTGTTATATGTTGCTTTTTCGACGTCAGAAAAACATGCACGACAGTCCTCGTTAATTCAAAAGCAAGAGGCAGTCAAATATCTTGGCTGTACCGTCAATATGCCGTTCATGATGAAGAGTTTCATGAAGAAGGGTCCTTGGTCCACATAGAAAATCGTTCCCTGTGCCTCTTGAGTTTGAAATCTCACAGTAATGTTGTTGAAAGCGTTGAGGTCAATACCCTCAAACTCCAGGTAGGAACTCCCAAAGTACTGAATGTAACTTGAACCTGGGAAATAAGAAAATACACAAAGCTGAGATGGAGGGGAAGAGTAAACAGTCGCTAGACTGGCTGCAGTTTGTTCATCATCACTAGAAATTTTGGAGATACTTTATTGATCCCTGGAAAAACAAACAAAACAAACAATAATTTTCTTCCTCTACAACAGGGATGCCAGGGCACAGGATCAGATACAGAACAAAAGACCTTGGAATTATTTAGGATTCAGTTTGCCTAAAGAAACCTTGGCAGGGCAAAGTGCTTGTTGGCAATACTTTAGCATGCACTTCCTGCTTTGTTGCTAAATGGTCATGCTATAACTTGCTGCATTCATGCAAATGTAACCTTTATCTTCAATAACTACAGCTAAAGAGAGTCATGCAGGTGTTTTCCTGGAGAAACTGTGTGAAGCAAAATATACATACTAATTATTTTGAATGCAAGAATGGTAGCATTACAGTTTCTTCTTTACTTCTCTCTCTCTCAATGGGCGTACCGTATGTATACTTATTTGCCAAAAAGCTGTTAAGCATGCAAATGGCACAATATTAGCTGAGAGATGAATCTTGGCAGAAATGAACGTATTCATATACAGGATTATTACATGGCTCATTTTACAGTGGAATAACTTGGTTTATATCATCCCTGAGAATGGGCAATTATGGGATATTTCAGTAAAAGTTAGAGTCCCTGCAAGCTTATTGGGGGCAGCTTGAAAGAGCTGCAACTGGAGGCAAGCATATTTTTTTTGCATTTGAAGAAAGAATGAAAAGCTGCTACCAAAATGTCAAACTACAATGCTTCTTGTAGAAAAAAGAAATTCCTGGATGCACCTGCCACATATTCTGTCTGGCATTAAAAGCAGTATGTCATATTTGAGAAACCATCTACTTTAAAGCTGCTGCCACAACTAATCCGGGCAACTGCATGCAAGACTTTTATCAATATGTGTTGCATGTCACCTCCTAATAGGCCAGATCACTTTTGATCTGACAGTTGCCCCCTTAGGGTATTTGGCAAACGAGCTACCTTTAATACCTCCATTTTCTCTGGAGAGCTGTATGACCAATACCCTGTAGAAAATCCCTGACAAAAAAAGTGGAACTGATCAGGAGCAGACCTACTGCGATCTGTGAATTAATGAGGATAAATGCACAGTGCAACAATGCTGTGCTGTCTTCTGCTTCACTCCTGACAATGGGGTTTGCCAATGCTGATGATGGAAAATTACCCCTCAGAGACAAAGCTATTCATTAATTTTAAAGCCTTATTGTTTAGTCTGTTGTAGTCTTTGATGCAGTCTGGGCTGCTGCCAGGAGGCAGTATCATACCTCATTAGCAGTTAGCTTCAGTCGCTCCTTCAAAGGTCTCCTGTTTTTACCACTACTATATACCCTCACAACAGATTCTTTCTCCCAGACATTTTACATAAGTCGGGCTAAATCTAAATTGTAAATGTGTAAAATTTTAACTGTAACCCCCCCCCCCCACACACACTTTCAATATCTCATTATGCACAGACCCAGAAAAGTCCTGATTGCTGGTATAATAATAGGAAAGACGTTGAACAATGCTGACCAGGGAGTTTGCCACTACTGTACAATCTACAAAAGCTTTTCTACTTTCAATGGGAACGAAAAGTCATTGCAGTGGGAACATTCTTTGACATGTATCTTTCAGATCAGATTTAATTAGGGACTGTATAATTACATGTCCATAAAAGAGGTTGATGCAAGTCATATATAATGTAGCAAGGTGGAGTGCCATGTTGCAGCGTCATCGTTGTGCAGACGTCTGTCAGGTTATAGAGATTTCCAACCAGGAAAATATGTTTGGAGAAATATGATAAATTAATATGAGAGTAGACTTTTGGATGACGTGATTTAATTGAAACAGACATAATGTCCCATTAATTTTAAAAAAGCCAGAATGTGAGTGCTGTTTTGTCTCTGATTTATTGGGTAAGGTAATAGACCGACTGATTGAACTTGTCACAGAGCATAGATAAAATACTGCTGAGGACCATTCATTCAGAGGCCATTGCCGTTTCACGGCCCTGCGGGAAGGCAAAAGGTCATTGTGTGCTATCCCAACAACCCAGGAAGAAAATGGTTCAAAAGGATTTCAGTCTAAAGCTCAAACATAGAAGGGAATCAATTCCTAATTATAGTATGGCTTCTTTAAAAAAATAAAAATAAACACAAAACAAAACCTAATGTTTAATTATGTCTGCCTCATTTTGATTAAATTAATCAGACACACTGCAATAACGGACAAGTACTGTACAGCAGCACAGAGCTATGGGCCACAGTTGACACATTTAGACGCTGCTTGTTTCTTTTTGCTGTGCTTTTTTTCTCATGCATATTCACAAGTGTGCACATTATGCCAATGCTATGACTCACCAGCAAAGTTGCAAGACTTACTGAAACAAAATGCTTATAGGCACGCGAATCAGGTGCTGCCAAATTAATTATACACAAGCCATGTGAAAAACAGGCTAACGTAAACCAGCATTTTACGCATGCACCGAAGATTAACAAGGTGAAAGGCATCCTGCGTCTGGCGGTGCACGTTTGAGAGGGCCCTCTGGCTAACTTCTTACTCATCAGGTTGATTTCGAGGAGCTTAAGTAATTTTGCCTCTGCTTACACGTGGCAGCAAAAGATAACGGATTCACCTGTGCTGCAGTGAAAGCGCTAAGGAAAGTCAAGTAAATCATAGCTGAGCTGCGGTAAGCCTCCCTCCACCTGCAGTGTCCTTTCTGGATTCCCATCAGCTCTCGTACAGCAGCAGCACTAAAATGCCAAGGTCAGCACTGCATGTACAGTGAAGGCCAATATGAAGAGACCAAGAAGACCGTTACCGGTATCTAAAACTGGGCAATGAGGTTCTTTTATTGTTTTAACTACTTTGCAACTTAACTGATTTGAACCAAACTCAAATCCTGTATATTTGTGAATGTGAAATCACACTTCTAACTGTCAGAGTATCATATAAATAAATAATTATGTTTAAGTTTCTATTGACTTTGTGTTTCACTGGTTGTGGCGCAGTCTTAGCTTTAAGGGAGTACTATCTGAGTCTATTTCATGCTGCACTGAGGGCAAATGCACAGACTTAGATGCTGACCTAGTTAGATAAACTCACACGTTTCTGGGTCCCCTTAATTTAAATCTATGTAAAAGAGATGTTTCAGTGAGATATTCAGTTTGTTGTCTGTATCTTGTGTGTAAATCTATTCCTCTCAATGTGCAATGACTGAGGCCTGGACCAGGTGTGGTGGGGGAAGACTCCATTACATTTGGACCATAGTGATTTTCTGAGTGCCACACTGAATTGGTCCAAGCTTGTCTATGTTCAATAGATCTGTTTCACAGGTCTGTGAGCAGTTCCAAAGGTAGACATACATCATCTGTCAAGGAGACGCAATCTGCCCAGTGCTGCCTATTCCTCCTCTCACAGATGGCTGAATGTAACACCAGTAAGGCACAACATATTGTGAGCTGTGTCATTTCGAGTGTTAAAAGAAAATAGAGGTTAATAATGATTGGATTTATTATCTCCTGAAATTGTTCTTCTAAAACACAGGCAACAGACAGCTAGCCTTTAAAGAATATTTCCTACCAAAGCCGAACAAAATGTGACAACCTCTCAATCAAACCAAATGCCATGTTCCAAATGCCCTAAAATCAAATTTGAGGGCTCAGCAAAAGTCTCTCCTTCAAAACTAGCAAACTTGTGCAGTAAAAACATTTGGTGGGAAAGATAAGGGAAGGGTATCGTTATAATTTGTCCAAAAAAGATAAAAATGCATTCAACACAAATTGATTGGTTTAATGGCATATCAATAGTAAACTTTTTGTGTAATTTCCCTGCTCACATAATGTTAATGGAAGTTATGGCAGTGTATTGGCAGCTATGACTTGATTGAGAGACGCTAATCTAAGTTGATGCGCTGCCATCTTTCATCTGTTCAATTATAAAGATAACAGGTGTTATTCTTGGCAGCGAAATAATTGTCCATCAAAATAATTACCTCTACAGAAGCCTCGAGTCTGTGTTTCACAGTATATATAAACATAAATCATTATCACTTGGATCTTAAGGCCTTCCGCACACAAGAAGGTCAACATTAAATTAATATAATACCAGACAAGTAAAACACATCTAATTTGAACCAAGTCAAATAAACTTTGCAGCCTTAGAAGTAGTGCATATCTTTATCAATAAGACAGAGATGCATTTAAATTCAAAAACTGAATTTAGCAATGTAAATACACTGACATGCTGATGACGTGGTAAATGAGCAGCATTTTACTGTTAAACTTTGCTGTGGGTTGGCGCTGGTTTATATTCTGCATATACAATCAGAGTAGTCGGACTACCTTCAAAGGGTCACAACAGAAATAGAGGGGTCATGAGATGATTAATGGGTTAAGGAAGATGAATAAAGATGGTTCGCCTGCAGTAAATGTGTATTGTGTGAAATATGTTTCGCTGTCATCCCTCTGGGCAGAGGTCATCAAATACATTTGTATTGCCAGGAAGTACACAATGTGGGAGCTGGAAATATATATATATAATAATATATTATTACACTCCTTGCCAGTGAGAGGAAACTATATAAATACATTATTATTGTGTATTATTTTAAAATGAATGTGGTCTTCATTCGCCTTAATCAGCATGGACAGACTACTAAAACATGGGAGATACATAATAGTATTTAAATATGTCTTAAATACTCTTGACCTTAAAGTCAGCCGGAAATGCAAAATCGATGCAACAGCATATGGCTACTCCAACAACTCCCTCTACCCGCTGTAGTCTGGTCAGCATGTTGCTTTAGCACAATGCATGCCACCAGTAGACGGTAGGTCGATGGAGTCGATAGAATTAGAAAATAATGTGATCGCGAAAAATGGATGAAATCCCAATCATTTCATATCAAACTTTCATACAATTTAACAAGTCTCTCAAACTCAAATGGCCATAAAAATATAGATATTAATCTCAGTTTGTGTTATCATTACCACTAATAATAAAGTATAACTGTATATTTGCAGTAAATTGTGGAAGATTTACATGTAAAGCATTTTTAAAGTTGTTTTTTTAGTGTGTTTGAGAATTACAGTGTAGTATCACAATTTATCACACATACTTAAAGTATCATTGTAAAATAGTTACTATACAGTTTTTGTCTGTAGGAAAATTGCTTCCAGATCATTTCAACATAAAATATTGATGCTTCAGATTATTGTTCAGATTTCATGTACCTATACCCTTAAAATTTAAGATGTTTCATTACAGAGAGAGAGAGAGAGAAAAAAAAGGACATTATGTTAGTGTACCTGTGGATTTTTCAGCTGTTTGTGCCAAACTGAATTTTGACAATTTGGATATGAAGCCACGAGTGATGTTCTTCACAGCAGCAGCAAAGGGGACAGCATCAGTAACAGGAGGCAGGCAGCTGACCTTGTTGATGCCATCTTTGCAAGAAAATGCTTCCGGGCAAGGACTCAGCAGACAGTCATCATAGTTGTGTTCACAATTTTTCCCCTTGACATGGAAAAAATAAATAAAAAATGCATGTTGCATTGCCACATTAGCAAATAATATAATAATTTATAGCAGCTATAAAAAAAAGATAAAGACAGGGCAATTGTAAAATTAAATAATATGTTTGCTTCCATATTTGTAGGGACCATGTAAAATAACACTGATGATTATGTGAAAATCCTAAATTTGACACATATAATAATCACACCCTATGTCGTGGTTTGAGGAAATCATTTTGTATATAAAGCTTTTGTTAAAATATCATGTAAGCCTATAATTACTAGGATAAATCAGATTTACCTGCTTTATAATTAGATGGAAAAAATAATCATATCATGCATTAAAGAAAATGTACAACAGTTTAATAAACGAATCCCAAGAGAGAACAGCAGGGTGAGTATGCAATAGGGTAAAGGTTAATAAAAAAAAAAAATAATAGTAAAATATGGGATGTAAGGTGGGGAGCCTCACCACAAATCCAGCACGACAGAAGCAGGTGTAGCCATAGCCTGGATCTTTCTGAATGCACATCCCCTGGTTGCAGGGCTGTGGAAGGCACTCATTAATGTCATCCTCACAGTGAAGGCCTGTCCAACCTGCCAGAAACAAAAGCCCACAGAGCGCCGTGGTGAGCCCAGGCTCTCCCACTGCCACCCTCTGAAGTGAATATCAATCAGATTCTCCTACATTGATTTGCTTCTTCTTGGGTTCACACACATACAAGACAAGAAACAGCTTTCGCTAAGGAGCAAGATGCCACTGTCTTTTTTTTTTTAGTACTGTATGGATACAAATTTATTCCTGGAGAACAACGGAGGACTTTTGCATTACTTTGATGCACAAATTATATGTGGGCATTATTGTACACTTGGATGACACTTTCCATTCATGTATTACCACGTTTTAGATGACACCTCGTTCCACATCTGGTCTTTGCGCTCATGTTCATGAGCCACAAAGGATTCTTGTAAGGGGACTTAAAAAGGAAAATACAATGTTTCGGCAGCTGAGTCATTTTAAAATGAAACGGGGACACTCACCGGTCCTGCAGTGGCAGAAGTAGCTATTAATAAGATCTTGGCAAATGGCACCATTGTGGCAGGGTGCTGAGCAGCATTCATTCACATCCACTTCGCAGAAACCCCCCATGAAGCCTGGTGGACAGCTAAAGAAACATATCATACTTTAAATCTGTGAGCCTGTCTCACAGAGCTGTCACTTCCATCCCATGAGTCTGAAACGCTGCATCTGTGAAAACTGCTTGTTTTCATTATTTATCGAAAGGTGCAGCTTCCGCTTCATTTTGGTTATTTATTGCTTCTTTTTACAAGGTCTATTATTAAAAACAGACAATTTATGGAATCTTGAGAGATGCAGTGGTAAAATTAGATAAGCTTGCAATAACATAAAGAGTGGTTTACTGGAAGGTTTGTGGTGTATGTATACTGTACTCCTGGGTATTGTAACGTGGGGCTACAGCATGTCAAAATAACTTGTCTCACAGACTGCTAACATTTGCTTATACTTAAAACATTAAGAATGAAATCTTTATTATTGCATCTATTAGTTGAAAGCATACCTGCACCGGTATATGCACAATATCACAGCTGAACAAAAGTGTAATTCCACTCATCAGTAAAGACCTGTGATATAAATATTTCTTTTTTTTATACACATAAAATATACATCTTTACGGCCACCCGGACATCAATAGGTTCAAATTGGCAAAAAGGCAGCAATTTATTATTCCATTTAAAGTTCTTATAATGTCTATGTGGGAAATTTGACCAAATCAGTGTTGAATTTATAGCACATACATTTTCTTTAGCAATATAAATAATTCAATTCTGAGCAGCAAGAATGCTCTCCACAAACAGATGATGCACTCTCAAGGTAAAGGCCCTGGTTGGTAAGAAGTGGACTAAACAATATTGCCTCTGGTCATTATTGCGGATTCATTACTTGAAAACCTGGTGCAGCATCCAGAACATTATAAAAAAGAACTCACTGCAGAAAAGTCTCACTTATATTTATAGATCACAAACTTAGAATTAGAGACCGTATCCGAAGGGGGAGATGAAACATAATTGATTAATTTAGCAGTGCATAAAACCAACAGTTGTAATGGTAATGGATCTCTGTCATGGAAATTTGCTTAGGATGAGCTACACCTAGAGCAAAGGGAAGTCCCACTTCATTGTTGCAGATGTCAGCCCTACTGGCTTGAATTTTTGGAGAAGCGCAGTCATTTTGCAGATGGACAATGAGCCTTTTCATGCATCAAATCTACCTGAGGCCAAGGGAGGGTGGGGGCAATGGCTCGCGTGGATTTCCAATTCACATTAACCATACTTCAAACTAATGTAATATATCTGGGGATCTTTGACTTTAGAAAAGGTGACACAAGCAGAAAAACCCCCAGAAAGAAATGCTGCAGATTCGGTGTTTCAGTGAGAGCTTATAAACTATATTCATGAGGTTTAACACTCCTCTCTAAGAATATCAGCTTTGCTGAAGCCCATGTGGTACAATTGCTTTAATCATGCAGCACAACAGCTGAAAATGGGCAATAGGTTTAATGCCTAACCTTTTGTCTGACCACCATAATATAGAGTGGAGCGCTTTGGAGTTCATTTGCTGAACAGGTGCAGAATTGAATGGGTACACTTCAGATAGAACATGAAGATAAAACAAGAATGCATTTCATGTTTTGTAAATGTGGTCTTGCCAAGAAGCTGTTGCATGACTGATTTTATTTCATGTGCCATTAGTCAGTGTACTAGACTGATCATCGCTTCATTCAAGTGTGGGGGAAAAAAGGATGTGGAAATAGCATAAAAAAAAAACCTTTTTGGATTTGATTTTAAAGTCACGGTGGCCAAACACCACATTGGAACCTGCTGTTAGCCAGAATCTGAGCTGATAAATAGTTCAACAAATGCTGCAGAGACAACAGAAGAGCTAAATCTGTATAAATGTGTACATCTCTTTTCTGATGGTGTCCAATGCTTCTTTCGTGTCTACAAATAACACAATAAATCAATGCAGTAATAAATGCTCACTTGCTATCCATAACTTGAATTCCAATTACCGGTAGTTAAATAAACCTCAACTCCATCCCCCCAAAAGACAGAGAACAGAATTGAAATGAAGCCAAAATAAATAATGCACAGCTATAACAGTAAATCACATTTGACGTCCAAATCCTGCAAAAAGCACACAATGCACAATCATCTTATTGCAGATATGAGGGATACTAAAGGATGTAAAATGTGAGTATTTAAGTTTATTTTTGATTTTCTCTGTGGTGTCTTTCTGTATTTTTTAACATAAATGAGTGTACAATGAAGTAAACATCATAAAATACTGTGAGCCGAAGCAGTATACCATCCTGTGTGTTAGTACTGTAAAGTGCACCAACCTGTTTGGAGTCATGCTAGTCTTGGATACATTAAATCATGTCACTGAGCAGCAGCGCTTCAGCTCAAGGTTAGGCAATGTAATTAAAAGTGAGGCATCCAGGGAGCTGCTGTGTCAAATCTGCACACTCTTACTACATACACCTTGTATTCAGATACACTTCATCACTCAAGGGAAAGTGTGTCAGCAATTAAAAAGTAATGATTCACTTGTGACCATCCTGGAGGACTGCCACCGCGGCCCATATGAGAGACAGCATGCACGCATGCTTAGCCAGCCAGAGAAGATACATAACATGGAATAGAGTAGGGGAGGATGCATAATTAGATTTCAATGTATGAGCTATGAACGAGAATCCAACGCTATTTGGACTTTGACCATTTACTAAACTTATGTGAAACTATACATTCCTGCACTAAAGCAGGGTTTGTTGAATCATGCTGACAACTGAGAGTTTGCTTTACAACTTTAACGCTACATATATAATACAACTTTTTGTTTACAATAAGTCTAACTTTATTCCTTAATTGTCAGGTTCAATCCTGCAAATGTTTTGGCTAATGAATAGATTTTACATTACCATGATGTAAGAGTGGCACTTAAACAGCTCACATCCAATTAAGACTCGGACAATAAATCTCATCAGGAGTCTGGAATTACTTCAAAATCACCGTTATGCCTCTGATGGCCAAGCTTTAAAACAAGTCCTCTGCTCACTCCCAGTGTATGCGGAGAAATTCGAAGTTTGCTTGACCTGCCTTGCTGTGGATGCAAATCTAGGATAGAAACCTGGAAAGTCAGGGTTTAGCAAACAATCAATAGGCCTTGTTCCTATTGTTTATTATTAAAGTTGGTCACCTCACCTGCATGTAAAGTGTGACCCTCCTCCATCGACACAGGTGGCTCCATTGAAACACAGCGAGTAATTAAAAGCGACATCTTTGCATACATCTATATCAACATCACAAGTTTTCCCCGTGTAACCCTCCTGACAGAGGCATGCATGTTTATTGATCAGATCCACACACGACCCCCCATTCAAACAGGGGCTGGAAGCACAGTCCTGTGAAAGGAAAAACATTAAAATCATTAATACTTTGGTAGATACAACCATCAAATAAAAAAATAAAAAAAAGTTCAGAAGGATTTTTTTTCTTCTGATAAAACAGCAGAGAAACTCATTATTTATTGAACTACCTGTAAATGTTCACAGAGAGCCTGTAAGCTCAGTGTTTTTGGCTTAAATCAATTAGGCACTAGCAATTTATTTTAATCGGGTATTTGTACAATGCTGCTTACATGATGCTGGTAGTTCAACTGACATGTTGCAGAACACTCAATAAAGTTAGTGATACCAAAGGCTAGTAGGTCTATAAATTAAATTCAACTCACATCAATGTTTGTTTCACATCTGCTGCCGGTCCATCCAAGTTCACAAAGACAGGAATAGGAATATATTCCGTCTTTACAGCTGCGAGGGCCAACGACAAGGAATTAACATTATTCATTAAAATTACACTACTTAATGAAACTACGAACATTGATTGATATATAAATATATGAAGCTCTTTTGCTGTGTAGTTCATGCAGAGTCCTGTGAGAGAGGGGTAGAGACAGCCTTTGGAATGAATGACTATTTCCCCTTCAACAGAATTAATGACTATAATTTGGAGACCACTGGGAAAACCTGCAAGTGCATCACATTAGCTCCTTACGACTCGTCACTTATGTCTCCTCTCACTGCGCTGGCAAGGAGTGTAATTAAAAATAATTCCTTGCTATTTCTCTGTCATTTGCAGTGTTTCTGTTTCAAATGGCAACACAAATCAGTACCTCCCATGAAGACAATGCGCTGACGTGCATTCATCAATGTTCGTTTCACAGTGGAACCCAGCGAAGCCGTCAGGGCACAAACAATGGTATTGATTTGGCGCGTCAATACATCTGCCACCATTTTGGCAGGGGTTTGAAAGACACTCATCAATGCCGACATCACACAATTGGCCTAGAAAATTAAGAAAGTTTTAGTAAGACAATATATGTTTTAAATCTTAGTTAGAGAGTTTTTTTTGTAGCTCAGTGCTAGATCAAATGAGGCATTGCATTGATTCCTCTGTTTGTGTAGTTTCTCACCTCAAAATATCAATGCAACAACCTAGCATAGTAATTGCAGATTTGTACATAATTCATCATACAGTATGATTGTCAGTCTAAATGTAAAGTAAACAAACAAACAAATGGTTTAAGTCCCTTAAGAACTCACTGTCCACTAGAAGTAGCCTCACCAGCCTGACATGTTTTCCTCGACTGGTCTCTTCAGTAGCCTTTGATATAAAGTGATCACAGGCTGACGGCGATGGTAAACAGGAATGTGCTGATTAGACATGACTGGTACTGCATTATAGGATTTCTAGGTTCTGGAGCTGGAGTTTTTAACTCAAGTTACTTCATGCTCATTTATTATGTTTATATTAATGAAAACAAGCGCTGCATACTTTTAGGGAAAACAATTCCTAAATGGCTTTAACTTAACTTTATGATTTTGTGTTTACACTTTATTAATAATAATATGGAGGAACATCCTTTCATTTCTCACTAGAATTAAACTTTAATTATCAACTTTAACTAACTTGTACTCTAACGTTCTATCTAATAAATATATTCATCATCATCATCAGCATCCAACTTCCAGTAAACAGCAACAGAATCAAAGCACAAAGCAGAAATATCATCCCACCAAGTTCTAACCCTTGCTTTTCTACAAACAGTATTTTGTTTATAGAGGACAGATAGCGATCACGTAACTGACGGTTAATGCAGCTCATACTGAAAACATACACATCTCCAATGACAGAAGAGCAGCTACCGGCTAATCAGAAACAAATGGGTCCCTATGTACAACATAATTTAAAATAGAATGCCACCTGTCCCAGCTGGAAATAAATTCAGAATGAAATGACAAAGATCAATGATCTGATATTATTAGAATCATGTTTCTTTGGGGAATTGAGGTTATAATATCCCACATTTAAATTAAATCAATGTGCAGCATTTAACTAATTGACACACTGTATGTTCTTACAGTTATGAATACATCCCCGTGAAGGCACATTCAATAGAAGCTGTCCTGCACACAATGTGCTGACTAAAAAGGAACATGTGAATTATCTGAAGAACAACTGGTAGTGTCACTGTCCTTCATCTGTATTCAGTCTGAAGATCCCCCAAGTATGTCGCCTTCATTCAGAGAGTTGATGGTATTGATTAATAATGCAAAGCTATCAGAAATAGGAATGACAGAAGAAATGAAAAAAGATGAGAGAGTTCAATTTGTGAAAGCAATACCAGACAACTGAATTTTTAAGATTCAGTGTCTGTTTGTCAACAAATCAGTACTCTGTAAAACACTGATGCGCAACATGGGGTTGTATAATAAACATTCTGCATTGTATGCAACTTTACACTTGGTCAAAACAGAGAATTTCAGTTGGACAAAAAAGATAATAAAAACAAAACTCATACTGCAAGGGTGTCATTTAATTTCTGGCTGCTAAACAAAAAAAACTCCTTTAAACACAGCAATAATAAAATTATTATGCAATAATAAATATTATACAGCAAAAAAAAGTAACAGAAATTTTAATGAATACATTTTATGGCACTGCTCCAATTATACATCCTCTTGAGGTATGAACATGAGACATGGGATTATATAGTTAACATTTACTGGACAACAGGGTCCTAAAATAACTTAAAGATTCTTATACCAAGATGGACAACTAATTACCATACTTGTAATTAGAACTAGTTGAGAAAATGAATAGATATACTGCATTACTGTGCAGAGGAAATTAAATCTGAAATTGTGAGAAACCCTTTCGTAATTGCACAAATAGATTTTTCTGAGAAAAATGAGAAGCCCAAAAATCACGTACAATTTAATCATAATATTACAGAACCTCTCTTCCATTGATAGAAATAGTAAATTAAACATGCCACGTAGTTCATTTTACAATATATAAGCATAACTCCTCCAACATCTCTGCTGGGAACAAATGCAATTCATCAACTTCACTCAGGAAAAGACTGAATTTAGTGAAGCCAGACAACGCTACACAAGTCAGAGCATCACGATCCAATGTGCTGACTGAGGAAGCAGCAACAATGTGCTGATTGCACTGTACCATCACTCAGGGGAACACACTCCTTAATGATGGGTGAAGTAGAGACAAGAGAAGGTGACAAATTGTGTGCTTAAAACGTGATTTATATAAACAAGATTGCCCATTAATCATTTCCCTGAAATGAATTCTCACCTCATTATTGAACACAATGTTTACTTACAGATAACACATTATTGGAATTCAAGATCCTTTTAGACACAATGATCTAAATAAAGATCAGACAGCTAAGATCATGGCAAGGTAACTTCAAGATGCTGCATCCTTTAAAATGTTAAAATGTGACAAAACACTGATGCTTTGTATAAAAGTAAACCAGAATAACACATAAGGTTAACTAAAAGCAAGCTATTAAACAGGTGACTCATACTGACAGCTGGCATCCTTGGAAGATAACAGCACTGTGAAATAAAAGCATGAGCGCTACCTTAATGTTTTCTCAGAAAGTGGGGCAACCTTCGCAAAACAAATAATAATGCAAAACAATAATAATGATAAAAATCAGTAAAGGTGTCACAAATGCGTGGAAAAAAATATTCAATCATTTTTTTAAAAGCTAAAAAATCTTCCTGGAGGAAAAAAACCCCTCCCCAAAATATGTAGTTTTCTAGATTTAGTGGCATATAGATGTCCACAAATGAACCTTTCATCTCATTGGGGTCCACTTTAAAACATAGTTTCTAGTTTGTCTCTGGTCCCTTTTGCAAATAATAGTTAATTCCAATGTAAGAAAATGTTCTAGTCAATTTATGAGGATTGAACACTTAATTATAAATATCTGAACTGACAACCTGTACAGGGGCCCCCACATTTTATCACTGTCAGCAGTGATCAGCAATGGATAGAAGAATATTTCATTCCAGTCATTAATCCCCTCCAAATCATACACTAAACCATAAAAAGAATTCCATCAGGTAATTAATTAGCTGCTGTTAGAACCACAAGATTTACTGAAGGAGCAGAAATGCATGTGGAATGACTGACCATCAACCAAAGTAAAGAGGAAATGCAATTTCAGTTCATTATACCTTAATCACATCCATGAAAGTACGCAGATAGAGCGCTGGACTGACGTATTAGCAAACAGCTCCAAGCTGCGCCAGTCAGAATTGATGTTGGCATGTTGAATATGAGCAAAAAATAAATAAATAAATAAATACAACTATTTGATGGTCAACACAAATATGACAATACCATCAGGCGACACACCACGTACTTAAGTGATAGCAGAGATGGGGCGTCATGCAATCGGCACAGAATGAAATTTCAGTCAATTCCATTCCAATCCGTCTGCAAAAATCCGATCTGATAAATCATCCAAAAATGTAAAATGTAGAAAGGATTAGGACTAAGTAGGAGTTCCAAGAAATAACAATATCTCTATGAACTCATTCGTGTTTTTTTTGTGAACATTTTCATTGCTGTTACTTGGCTCGTGCTGCTAGATCAAATACTTTGTTTGAGTTCTCACTGGGTTGAGTCAATCCAAAGTATCCTCTAGCCGCTCGGCCTCTTGGGAAACCCCGTTTCCTCTGATTTGAGCAACAGGAAAAGTAATGACTTATACTATGCAGTGTGTAGGCCTAATAATAAAAGCTGCTTCTGTGGGAATTGGGCCACGCGTGTCAGGTTCGGCTCTCCAGAGTAGCAATACCTCAGAGACCCCCCCCCACACACACACACACACACACTCTCTCTCTCAACTGGGGAAGGATAAATTGATGATCCACTCTGGAAGACAAATGGAATTAATCTTCCCAGTACCTGACAGGAATCGGCTTTGGATTCTCTCACACACACATAGGCTAAAATATCAAGGCAAAAATGAAGTGAAGTAAAACAACGATGGCATTCTGAGACTAAAGAGCATAATGAAATAAAATAAATGAAACTAGCAGACACTGTGATGTTTAGATCAGATATTGCAACATGGATTTATCTCCTGCAGGCTTTACTGAAAGGCAGGCACTCTATCTTCCCGAGGCAGCTGGGCCAATTAAAAGCAGGCATTGTGATTAGTTTTTTTATTAGATTGAACCAGATCTGTGTCTGTTGCCCCGGTGGCCATCGGGGTCACGATAAGCTTTGTAGACCTCAGTATTGATCTTCGTGTCACCTAAGGGCAAAGGAGCTACCTGTGAATCCAGGGCGACAGACACACTTGAAGCCCCCGGGTGTGTTGACACAGATGCCCTCATGTCGGCAAGGTGAAACGTCACACTCGTTCACATCCAGGTCGCACAGTGTTCCAAAATAACCAGGGGGACAAAAGCAGTGGAACCTAAGGAGGACGTCATTTATTAGTAAATGAATGCAATGCTGAGCAGAGTCATAATTATGGTAGCAAACGGCTATAGTTCAGTCACTTGGAGGAAAAACTTTCAAACCTTAACTTATGACCTTAAACTAGTGACAGCTCTTCTCTCAAAACACCCAGACAACGTTAATGAAGCCTCCCTCTATTTACCGGTAAGTTCATTTCAACAATGTCTGAACATATATTACTGAAAAGCACAGCCCATAATATGCAGTAAAGCAGTTTACTCAAGTCTAATATCCCCAGCAGAGGAGATGGTTATCTTGCTCTCGGGTGAGATGATGACACATCAAATGTCATTAGAGGCCCCTGTGCTGAATCTAAACGACATCTTTTTCAATGGTAATCCAGTTACATCATATGAATTTTCTGTAACATATTAAATGGCATTTACTGTCGTACGGCACAAAAGAGCTGCATAATCATGTGAACTCGACAGGGTGGACCGCTCTGGGATCACATTTTTTTCATAGTGTTAAAAAAAGGGATACAAAATTTTGCCCCAGTGTGGATGGACTTCGGTTTGTTGGGTCAGGGAGATGGCGATAGCGCCGTAGACGGTGCTTGCGTTGGACAGTGAGGTTAAAACACACCTGATGTGAACTCCCTAGGTTGTGCGATCAGGGAGCGCGCTCCGAGCAAGGCCAGGTCACATGGGAGGGGAAATCACGACGGGAGACAAACTGGAGACAAACCATTTAGGACTCAAATTGGCCCTGGGACTTCTCTATCCATCTGTCGGACTAAGCCTGGAAACCCCGGGGCTCCCATTAAGCACAGCAGCGAGAAGCACCGGTGGAGTAGAGCCCAATCTAGATACATGATGCGTTCCTGCTGAATTCGCTCTCTGTCTTTAGAATAGCAGCTTATGTGTGTCAAGGATGAAGACAGCTCTGCTATATAAACTGGAACACTTTGAAGAACACCGTGTCCTTGTGTGCATCAGCTTTCACATCAAAATCCAGCAAGTTAATTTAGCCTGTTTGTTACTGATATGTAATGATTTTTAAATGCACATTGCATTTAAGGTGCTCACTTGTTCACAAGGTCAGGACATTACCTCAGGGTAATCGGAAATACAGTTTTATGCCCTGAAACTCTGCAAAAATAGTTACTGGCATCAACACTTATATTTGTTCATGTTTAAAATCCATCACTACAAAGCCTGGCTTTTAGTTGATTCCCAATAAATGAAAACCTTGTTATGGGTAATAATGCTTACCTGTAATTGTTGACCCGGTCTACACAGTGGCCCTGGTTCTGGCATGGATTTGAACGGCACTCATCGGTGTCAATTTCACACCAACTTCCTTCAAATCCTAAAAGATAGATGAGATGGTCACGGATCAGCAAGCCCCACTCCATCCTGAAAACGTCAGGGCCGGTGATAACAAAGGCCCCAGTGAATGCCGTTTTAATGGAACTATAGGAGCCCCTGTAGCATATCTCATCTTCCTGCTCTCAGCACTTACTGTTTCTCCTTAGAGAGTGTGTAAGTCTAATAATACTTTAGTGTCATGGACAGATTGGTCTGAGGGTTGGTGGTTTGAGGTTTGGGAGATGTATGTGTGTGTGGACCATCGTTTTGTGCGTGAGAGAAAGCCAGCAAGCAGGGGGACGTCTTGTTAACCTAGGGTAAGAGGGGGAGGCCCAAGAGGTCTTTTGCCCTTTTCATTAGGGGGTGGAGGGGCATGATGACTAAGAAGATCATCACAGATGTTTTTTTGTTGTACTTTTGAACACAGTCAGGGAGCTTGCAATGTTGTGGCCGAAGGAGATATTCCTTTGATGTTTGGATCACAAAATGTATTTTTGCTGAACAAATGAAACCAAATCCCCCCCGGTTTTCTTTCCTAAAGAAATCATTAATGAATTGATAAAACAATGAAATTATGATTCCATCATTACATAGGAGCAAAAAAAAGGACCACTAAGATTTACTATGATGAAAACCGTCTATCTTAACTCATGTGGTCTGAATCGAAATGTGAAACTCCCATTTTGAAAATGCAATGCTGAATATTTAGGTCAAATAATTGAGGTTGAGCGTGCTAATGAGAGAGAGAGAAAGAGACATAGATAGATAGATAGATAGAGAGAGAGAGAGAGAGAGCGAGAACAAGTCAGCGAATGAAGGAAAAATACATACATATGTTCATACCTCATGCAAAACAATACCATCCTCTCCACCATTTGCTTTTTCGCTTTGTAATCTCATCTCCATTATCACTCAGACTGAGACAATTATGTCATCTGGTCTAGAAATGTATTTAGAGACATGCTCAGGATGTCTTTACCTGACACCCTGAAATGCTTTGACAGGTACAGGATTACATATAATTCTCCATATGGTGAAGTCCAAAAACATGGTGAAGAACATGGCAAGAAAATTTCAGGAAAAAGGAATGAATAGTATACTTTTATGGTGAGGCATTTTACAGTACTATTTTCTTTTTATTTTTTTATTTCAGGACATTCAATTTATGCTATTATGAATAAAATAACAATAACATATGGTAAAAAGACCAACATTTGGCATGCAGAATTTGTAAGACATTATTTCTGGTTTGCTATTCAGTATAATGGGATTGATTACTGTTAATTATAAAGTGAAAAAAAAAACTCTATTAGCAATCATCATAGTGCATTTTAAATCAGCAACATTATATTTGAAAGAAGAAGAAAAAAACATTTGGAATAAATACTCTTTAAATAAATAAATATAGCAGACTGATGTTCATAAAAAAAGGACAGCAACACTGACAGCTCCATATATCTACGCTCTTCAAGAATGAGTTAGGATGAGAGAAAACCACGAGACCACAGCGAGTACAAAGCATCTGATGAATTATGGGACAGCACAGGTTTCCAATGCTAGCCTGTCAGTCAAAGCTATGGTGGAGCACCCCCGGGACTATTTTGGATGTCACCCTAATGTAATGCATCGTCTGCCACTAGCAGTGACTGGAGGCTTCGCTTTGACCGAGTACAGAGAAGGATGCCCAAGACGAGTCCTCCCGTAGTCATGCCGTCATCTGACTGGAGCTGCAGTGCTGCTCCTGCCAGCAAGAGCCTCAGCGGAAAACAAACTGGCTATTCAATGCGGATAGCTAATGATCTCTGATGAACATTTCATGAGAGGCAGAAGTGATGTCTTCATTTCAACAGTAGGAATTTGGTTCAGGCTGCTGCATTTATTCCAGAGTCTTTATATCAATTCCTCAGAGCTCATTTAAAGTAAATCTCATCTTGTGTAATATATATTATGGTCTTTGTGGTGTCATCTAAGCTCCAGTGCATTAAATCATAGATGCCATTGATTGCCAATTCTGTGTGTTTTTATCGTAAAAATCAAAACGGCATCATCGTTCTTGCAAATCAAAAAATAGTTTTGGCATGCACAGTGCACGAATTTGACCCCCCCCCCCTCCCCCCAAATTATTCACAACCATAAGTCTATCTTACATGCAATGAATCAAAGTAACATAGCAGATTGCCATGAAATTTAGGGAACACAATGAAACACCTTTTATTTTTAACTCCGCAGCTTTTCGCTTGTTCCAGCCAAATGCCAATTTGTCATTCAAGCACTAAAATACTTTATCTCCTACTCGTAATAAACATGATGCCATTGTAAACGTGGAAACGCTGTAGCAGTCTACACTCACACAGAAGCCATAAAAAGCAAAAGCACACAGAAACAGTGTAGCCAAATGTGTTTTTAGATCCAGGTTACATAATTTATGAACTGCTTAGTCATATTCATGCTACTAATAAAATTGGAACTGAATAACCATTAGCTTCAAAAAAAAGATGTTGTACTCAGAATTTACAATTAAACTGTTTATTGAGTCGGTATTAGGGGCTTCTGAATAGTTTTGCTACTCTCAGGACTTTACTGTGGTATTTGTAATTGAATGTGTACTGTAGAAACCAGAAATGTGATGAAGTGAAGTGGTATGTGGACCAGCCTGGGTGCTGGTGTGCTCTCTCTCTGAGGGCTGTGATAAAGGCAGTGTCTATTAAATGATCTGAAATAATGAAAACACTGAGTTAGTTCCAACAGAGTCCCTTAATGCATCAACTCACACTCAAGTAGCCACTGTAACCTTCAACGAAGTAGAAGAACCTGACTATGGTGCAGACCTTGAAGCTCAAAACCATTTTCAGAAACGATCAAAAAATCAAAAGCCACTCAGAGAGTGTATGCAGATCAGCTTCCACTGAAAAGCAACATGTGCAGCATTGTTATTCACAACGACGCTCATAGTTTGATATGAAACGTTACACTTAAGTCAAAACCTGTGAGCTCCCGCCTGTGCTCTCAACAGTAAGCTGCATAAGATGATAAATGTTTGTCTATAAATGAAAGGTATTGTTAGCAATGATGGCAATTAAAAATTTTTATTCGGGTTTTTATGTCTGAAACCTAAGCACTGATGTACAATAGACTCCTCGACTAACTCGCTCTCAACTGACTCTGCCAGCACCGAGGTCCGTCGCTGCGGATTTACATGCAGACGGTTTGTTTTTTGTTTTTTTTACCTGGAGTGAAGAACTCAGGGGTTAAATGACTGATGACTGACCATTTTTATCAAGGGAAAATGTCCAACACTACTTCGTGCTCATTAATGCTTGCCCCCCCCTTTAGAGCAGCTTCTGCACTGGCAGGAAAGGAGGTCTTAAAGTTAAAATATCGGGAAACTAAAAGCAGCTGTTGCCATGAGAAACAGAACATCACTAGTGTGCTGAAGCCTTTGCTCAGTGAATGAAGGGTCATGGCCTCTTACTGCGAATGAACACCGGCTACATTTTAATGTTTTATTGCTTCCCTTTCAGAATATTGATATCATGAGCTGGAATTATCTGAAATGTCTTTGATTAGAGTGTATAAACTATAATATGTTTAAAAATTCAGCTAGATTACATTACTTTTGTTTAATCTCCATGTTCTGCTACTCCACTTCGTAATAAAAATAACTAAAGATTAATCTGTAAAGGCGCTTAAGTAGAGTTGCTATTATTCAGTATCTCATCAACTTAGATTTAGCAGATTTACACCATGTAAATAGATTTACATGGTGGGACGTGTGAATTTAACCAGTTAGCTCCTGTTAATCTACTGGAAAATTATCAAAAATAAAAGGGTCTGTTTATTTGGGGTTTTTAAGTAATGTCCCAAAAGTTAAAGTGCAAGACACAGTGCTAAAAGAGATAAAGAGATCATGATTATTTAATTTCATTTACTGGAACATCATGTTTTATAAAGAGACTCGGCTAATATAAATCAGGTTGTCCACCTCCTCCATAAAACGGAATAATCGCTTAAAATGAATACAGACTTTTTCCAACTTATTTTTAGCAACACGTGTTTCCCACAAATCATTTTCATTATGATATTATGTTTGTGGCAGTTGTCTTGTTGGCACATATTCACAGTAGCTCTCATTAACCAACTGGTCGGACGTAATCTCAATCTTGTGGTAGGTGAAGGCTAGTGTAGCATGCAGGGCAAATAAAGGGGTTTGTTCTCCATCTGGACAGGAACATCTTTGGGGATATACTGAGCCATGGAGACCAAATGGGTTTTGCATGTAAAGGGACCACACAATGTTTCGGAATGAATTCATTATCCTGCAAGAAGTATGCTCCTCCACTTCATGTGGTAGAGTCCAGGCAAAAGGTTTATGCCATTTTTAAATACCTCACATTCTAACACAGAAATATGGCATAATTGTGGAATAAAACATATTTTAATGCAGAAAAAAGTGCGCCCTCAAATAAAAATTACCCTTGTTGTTTCATGCAGCCAGAATCCCAATACATAACCAGAAACACAGATGACATCATATTCAAAACCAAAAACAAGCTGAAGCTTTTCTTTTCAGTAATAGGGTGATTTGTTAAGATTAACAAATAGTATTTTCCAAGTTGTGTGATAATTATAATGCTGATATCAAATTTTTCTATGATAACAAAAAATAAATTACAAATCAGTTTTTTTGCAATAAATATACAACAAAACCATGTTGTTGTTTTTTTTTAACAAGGCATGTGTTTTCTCCTGCATTGGTTTGTTTTTCTGTTGGTTTGTCACAGGGGCGGCAGTGGCTCAGCGGGCTGGGAAGCAGATAAGTCCACCAGTTCACCGGTTCGAGTGTGGGCTGGTGGCTGGAGGACTGCGGAGGTGCTCTTGAACAAGGCACCCCCCCCCCCCCCCCCAACTGCTCCAGGTGCATATATCCATGTATGTGGCTGCTTCAAGGAACCCGTGCACTCGGGTGTAAATTACATTTTGTTGTATGTTTGCAGCACGACTTCTGTTAGCAAGATAACTCTTAAAAGGTTTGGGTGGCTCTTGATGAAATTTTGAGGAACAGTTGATGAAATTTTGGTGATGTCCCAGAATAGACACAGCCATGTAGGGTGAACTCAAAGTTCAGACATTATCATAGGCATCATTGTCATCCTCCCCTCTGGTTTGCTTGCATATCTTTTGTGTTTTTGCGTTTGTAAGCAGGATCAAGTATGGCTTGACTGCCTTGAATGCTGGCCGCCTGTTTCCATCAATGTCTCCTAATTTGATGTCATCATATTAAGCTTGGTTTTAAATAGGTGCAGTGCACGTCAATAACTCCTCTCACTGCAAAACACACCCCAAGTCTAGCTAACTGATTTATTCCCAACACATCTTTGTGAGCGGCACAAAACCTTCATGTCTGCCCCGAGGCATGTTTTACTGTGGAACAGCTGCCATGATTTTTAAGTGTGCCCACATACAAGAACATGAACTGTCTCCATTTAAATGTGCAACATGTACTGACAAAACTGCAATGGACAACATGTACTTTTCACTATCTAAATTTTACTTGAGTCTGAAGTGAAGCTTCCCAATTTATGTTGAAGTATCACATGTATCCAAATCATTAACTTCACCTTCTACTACATGAAGAATTTTTTTTAAATGCATAATCGCTACTAAATGGCAGGGGCACAACGATTTATTGGTGTTGATTTTATAACAAGTTAACCTGGATTATGTTCACTGCGCCGTGTCAGTCTTGACTGTGTGTGGGATGAGATTTGCTCATGGCAGTAAATCTGGGAGACAAAAGCAGCTAGATTCTCGTTTAATTGGATCTGGGGATAATGCAATACATACACAGTTCCTTGAAAAATGATCTACATTGCATGGTAAAGATCAAGTCTGTAAAATCGGATGCACTGCAATCAAACCATGAGTTGTGTAAGTGTTCAATCGCTGTTCAGCAGCAGGTATGTAGGATGGATTTATGATGAATAATAATGAAGCGTAGTGAGTCATAGTGCTTGTGTGAAGTGAAAACAACCAAACCCACGCACAGCTCTCGATGCAATGAATGCAGCCAGCATAATTTCCTATTCCTCTCCAAGGAAGCCTTCTGAATCCACCTCAGTCGGTCTATTTATGGCAGCACCGTTTCATCTCTGCGCTGATGGAGCTATTAGATACGGAACACGCCTAAAGAATCTTAACCTGCTTGCTGACACATTTAAATGCTAAAACATTCGATTATATACAATTGTTATGATATGATTCAATTTGGTAAAAACAATTCACAACATGATACTCTCAATGTATTTATTTTTTGATTACGGTACTCATTTCTTTAAAGGTTGAAAGCAGGAGGGATGAGCTTGAATTTGACTGTCAAGACATGCCATTGGAATCAGTTGGCACATTACATGACCTGTGGCTCATGCAAACAATCCACTGACTAGAGGACCATTGGAGTCTCTTTGCTCACGTATGAAAATGCTTTTTCAATACATATAAAATATGCAGTGCCTAAAGAACATTTATATCGAACTACCCGTTACATGTGAATTGGGTGGGCTTTGTTAGTGGGATTCTTTAGTGAGACTGAAAGTATAGATTTTCAATTTAGAAACATGGTACTGCAAAAAACAATGGTCATGTATTATTTGGTTACAGATTATACAATAAACCAGCGCAAGTCTCTGACAGTAGATGTGACTCTTTAATATTCTCTGATGCTTATTCTTATTTATGGCTGCGACACAGTGTTCAATGATAACAGCGATTTGTCTTTATGTAAGAGTGTTTGCTTTTTACGAAACATTGGAAATAGTAAGAGATACAAAATATTTTTTTTTAAATTAATTAAAGGTTGGAAAATCAGCAACAGCATAACATAAAAAGAGAATGCTCGATCTACTCTCTCTATATGCAAGGTGTTTTTCTACTACACATATATATATATATTTATAGCTCGCTACATAGTAGTCTGATTCACCACAGACTGTAAACAGAAACCAGCACCAACTAGGTTTAACTCCTCCTGGTTATTCACCATGAAGAAAAGTCAAATTAAAATAAAGTTTTATAACATAAACTTTTGCAAATCCATTTGTAGAGCAGTCATCTACAGTGTGTCAATTATTTGCTCTTGATACCCCGTAGCTCTTTCATAATGAACCCAAAATTGCTCCATTGGTGTGCGAGTGTTCACGTCTCCTAATTAGTAAGTGGCACCTTGCATTGTGCAAATACCACCACTGTACAAATGTTTGTGATTGGTCAGCGAGACTAGAAAGGTGCTGTAGATGTACAGTCCATTTACCACTTAGAAAAGCATGATTCTGGAAATTTAGATTTAATATCTATGCTTTCCACCCTCTGTATATTAATATTGTACATATTCCCTCACAAACCAGTAGATTAATTACTATATTAAACAAAGTAAAGGCATCCATCAACCAGAATCCAGCTAAAGAGACTACTCAATCCTCTCCCATTGACAGCAAAAAAAAATGTATTGCCTCTTATTTTGTAATTATTAAGACTGAAATGCCCCCCCCCCCCCCCCCACACACACACACACAATTTAAATATTTACTTTAACATTTACTGCTATTTATTTAATAGAAATAAGATAGGACAGATCAACAATGCAACACCATAACAAGAAATCGACATTCATTGTCTCTGTTAATAGAGAATCTTTTTCAGAAGACCTCATACATTTCAGAGAGAGGATACTTAACAAGGATGTTTAAACGTGACAAGGATATTTTATATTTTTCATTTTTGTGATGTATGTTTGAGTCTTAGATAAAGCTCGCTTTCACAATTTTCTTCTAAAAATGAATATACCACAATTACGAAGCTGTGATGGTTTGTTTTCACTCACCAGCTGGACATCTGCAGCAGGCTGTTCCATTGGAGCGTGTCAGGCAGGTGGAGTTGTTCATGCAGGGATTGTGGAGGGGGTCGCAGGGGTCATAAGGCTGGTTGCACAAGGGGCCACTGAAGAAGGGAGGACAGGTGCAGGAAAACTCCCCTGGTATGTCTGACTCCTGACACTGAGCTCCATGTAGACAGGGCCCAGAATCACATTCATTCACATCCTCTGCACAGTTCACACCTATCCATCCTGGTGAGCACAAACACCTTGGATCCACCAGAAAGGAGGAGATGATAGTGGAGGAAGAAGAAGAAGGCTTTATTTGTATCACTGTTAATGGGATGGAGTGTCCAGAAAAGAGCTATATAAAACCAACACATTATTATTATTATTATTATCATTTTTGGAAGTTATTAAAATGAATCCTAAATAAATAAAAATAAATAAATAAAAGTTATCACAAATAATTTGAATGAGTGAAAAGGTCTCTATGCAACATTGCAAAAAATCAATGGGGGGGCTAAGAGAAACAGGGTATCTGTTCTTAAGGCTAGTGCATATTCCACTTGGTGGCAGTGATTACCAGAGCACCACCATCTACTACACCTTGCATTCGTTCTCAGCCTCCAACCTTTCTTCCTGGAGCAGTTTTATGCCTCCCAAGCGAGAACGAGGGCATTAACTGAGGCAGATAGACCAGCCTTTTCCTCCAATGAGTCACGGATCCCCTGAAACCTTTTCATGCTGTGAGGCATCGATTGACTCATTTGTTTTACCTGCCATCTGCAATTCATTATCTCCGCTGCCAGTGGAAGGACACATGGCTATATCTGAACAGCTTCTTGTTCTGCATTTATTTTGTGACTGATGCGCCTCGTGAGGACGGCACCCTCGAGCCGGCTCACACACCTACTTGTAGCTGTTAAGAAGGTCTGTGCAGGTGGCGTTGTTTTTGCAAGGCTCTGACAAACATTCATCAATTTCTTGTTGGCAGAACTTCCCCTCCCAGCCGGCGTGACACACACACTCATAACTCTGCAATACCAAAAGGAAATGCTGGATTATCATTTAACAAATACTGCCTATCCTGTACTTTATATATATATATATATATATTTACACACACACAGGGTTTCTAATTAATTAAAATGCTGTGGAACTATTTGAGCGTGTTCTTACTTTGCTTTCAAATCTTTACTTAACAGACAGCGCAATCAAATTTCTTTAAATATCATAGTCAAAACTCCCACTCAAAAAATATATTTCCTGTGAAATCTGTTTAACCCTCTAAATTTTCACATCCCTGCCGTGCAAATGTATTCCTTTCACCATCCACACACCAGGTTTAATGTTTCCACTTACACACACACACATATACAAGCATATTTTGTGTGGAAATGAGTTTTACAGGTAATCAAACAGGTGAAGTCTGATTTAGAGGTTTCAGACTACCTTTCTCTAGTCAATGGACATGCTGTTATTACGGAACATTCAGGGATAGATTTAAACGGTTGTACATACTGTACACCCTGAACATTATTTTAATTTCTTCTATTAATACATAAGAAATGTAAATGCCTTCCATCTGCACCATCATAATTAATATCGGCAGTGCAGATGAATGCCTTATTGTTTGTTACTCTCCATGGTACCAGATTCATTTAAATTGCTTTTTGCATACAGGATGAAGGTGGTCATAGGGTCAAGGTTTTTATCAGGAGACCATACCGCTTTCGGACTAAAGGTATTGGGTGCTGCTAGTTGAATGCATGCTCATCTGTATTTCATACAGTGCAGAATAGCCTTTAAACTTTGCTATAGTTCGTACACTATGGGTCCTATGGCGTGGAGGAGAAAACGGCGTCATCTCATGATAAATTAGATACCTTCAGGAGACTCCTATTCCATACCCCTGGCAATACAACATAATCTCATTTTTGCTGCTAAGTCACCTTCAGGGACTGTAATTCTCCAAAATAAGACACAACTCTGTGGGATACGGTGTTCAGAGACAGGAACAGCTGCACCGTGAACAAGACTATGTGAAGCAGTTTCCAAAAAGTGTTTGACTAATGAGTTGATACAAATTATTTAATACTGGACTGGGGAACAGCGTGACTGGAAAAATACTGGTTGAAATGCTATTACATTCCTACTCCAGATAAACTACTCCAAATTTAACAGACAAAGTGACTTTGATCAAGAAGGTTATCCCAGTAATAAAATTACTCTGAAAGATTGAATCAAGAATTCTACTCTGAGATGTTTTCCAGAAACCACACAATAAAAAGAAAATCAACATTTGTCTGTCATATAATTCTAAAATGTGATACAGCGTGCTGTCTCATTTACCTCAAGCTGTACCTTCAAATAAAATAACAGTTAAAAAACATGTCTGCTGTCAACACATTAAAATGTGACATTTTTGCTTTAAAACCTCAGTTTATTGTGTAACGATCTGCGATCTACTGTCAACCACTTTTGACAAAAGCTTCTTTCTTTAAAACGTGACTTAGCTTTGTTGGTTCATTTTGAATGGTATCGTGAAAGTTCTTTTTTTGTGTGTAAAAAAAAGGTATCTGTACTTACCAGATGCAGGTCCTTACATTCTGAGTTGGTGCTACATAAACTGGTCATGCAGTCATCAATATCATGCTCACATCTAGGCCCAACATAACCAGGATTGCAAAGGCAGTAAAATCCATCTACAACTGGAAGAACATCAGTCGGACAGTTACATCGGCTTACATCATAAATTAAGACACTTTACCACAGTAAGTCCTATTAATATACCTCATGTCTACACAGGTACCTTCTCATTACGAACATAAGGTACAATCACCCACTGTGATATAATTTTTTTAATGCACACCACCATTAAATATATACCTCCTGCTATTTAACTCCAAGCTGCTGTTGCTAGAGCAACACAACAGTTTAACTCCCTCCTTATCAGACTGATGGAGCTTGACACCAACCTTTTTTAAATTAACCCGTCTCCAGCGACCATTCAGTCCTCTTTACACTACTTCGTTCATCCCCTGTCTGCACTTATCCCACGCACTCATTTCCAATGAAGGCCTGAAAGCTGGGCCACCACTCACAAAATACTTTCAACACACTGAATGGGGGGGCAACAGCAAGAGACAGACCGTTTCAGTACCATTCTTGATTCAGATGTTACAAATGTACCAATTTCTTCCATCAGATGTTACAATATAGCATATCTCATAATCCATTCCTTCCATCCTTTAATTATTAATGATGTTAAAGTGGGATGCATCGTTCTGTTTCTCCAGCACAACGCTGGTGTACAGTGACAGAGGTAATTGCAGGAGTGAATTTATTACTTCCCCAGTCAGGGTCCCAGGATTCTTCATTATCCTAAAGATTTACCACGTAATCTATGCTGTCACTCTGTCTTGGTGCGTGTAGCTGCTATTACTCTCATTAAATGCTTTAGGTCCTGGGTGGCAGCAGCATTACTCATCGCAGCCGCTGAAGCTATGCAGGGCTCTCCCCCTGGTGACTGGCTGGCTGCTCCCGAGTGCTAGCCAATAGATCCTGGAGGCTTGCCTCACTAACCCGGGGTGGACTGGCTGCACTCAAGATCAGTCAAGACAGCTGGCCGGCCAGCTGAAGAATAGGAAACTCTTCGATGGTGATCCGCTGCCAATAATGTCCTATTTGAAATGACACTGGCACAATATATATATATTTATTTATTTCACCATAAATGCATTGCAATCAATGGTTGCAAAAAATAATTAACTCTCAGACTATTATTTTGATCAATGAGTTTTATAATCACTTGTGCTAGAGATGGAATACACAGAGGTAAAATCAGTGGAAGAAAAAAAAAAAGTGCCTCAATCCTTCATCGCATTAATTTTGTCATTTATCATTGATTATTAAAATTATGGCATTGATCTTTAATTGATTTCCTTGAAGCAGTTATGCTCAGTAACTAATTAAGCTTTTCGCAGCAGTTAATGACCTGCATTCTGTCATCAGATGGAATAAATCCACTCTCATTAGCTGTAACGGTGACCCGGTTAAAAATTATCTGTCAGACGCTAAGAGAGCAAAACCAAATTTTACAAAGTCACTACATGAGTGTGCACGGAGGTTTGCTTCTGTCTCCAGTGCCTGTCATTAAGCAACCTGGCAGGATGTGGATGCTGGCTGTGCCTTACCATCATCACAGAAGCCGTGAAAACAGGGGCTGGAACTGCACTCATCCACATTGATTTCACAGCGGGGCCCAGTAAAGCCTCGGTGACAGTGACAGCGGAAACCCAAAGGGAAATGGTCCTGATCCAACTCCTCCACACACACTGCACCATTCTCGCATGGATTGCTGGCCTCACAAGGTAAGAACTCACAATTAGGACCTGGGATGAGGCAAAGAGGCACAAGTTGGAGGACCATCCAATTAACCCAATCCATGTAGAAATGCAATGGAAAATATTAACATGACTTAAATAAACTACTAAAGTAGTGGTAAAACACGTATAAAAATAGCACACAAACTGAGTGCAAAGGAAAACAGTCCAATACAAAAAGTCTTGAAGCCTTTCCATCATCCGCTGATGATAGTAGTAGTAGTAGTAGTAGTTCAATGCATGCTTAAATAAATATAAACATGCTGTCACTTATGGAGTCACTTTTGCTGAGCTTCTCCATGTGGTCGTTTCTTTTTTTAATACACTTAATAAGATATTACCAAAGAAATGAACCCAAATAACAAAACTTTTTCAAAAAAATTATCCCATCAAATACATTTTCAATAACAAACACTGTAGACACATTTTAACAATTGCAATTGCATTGACAATGCAAATGGGAGAGCAGTCAAAAATATTTAAATGCATGTAAAACCAGCAGAAAATCAAAATGAGTCCAAGAAAATTCAAATTCACAAAAATATGACTAAGTTGAACGATAATGCTCAGAGTGGAACTCACTTAAGACCAGGCAACTGTTAATGTCCACTGCATAAGAAGAGGTTTCCGCTTAAAGCTCGGTGAGTATATTCACATTGATTTCAAAAACTAATGAGAAACGACACTAATATGAACTCCAACTCAGTCCAAGTGTGTCTGCGGCTTTCATTGCTGTTTAATATGAAAATAATTCTACTGCAAATATTTCAGTATTATTAAACTTGTATAGACAATTTGTATTCTTTGAAGACCCATGGCTACAATACAGTAAGTCTGAACAGCTATGGAGAAATAACATAGTATGTAAGTGTGCATGTCATGACTCCTGCCAAGACTTACGGTAGGTTTATTTTTTTTATCCTATCCATTCTAATGTTTTCTGTACACCCCCTTCACCTGCATTGCCTCAGCCACCTGATATCTCCCAGCTCAGTCTCAAATCTACAGATACTCTGCTCAGCCTTTATTTCTCGGACGGATTGTTAGCATCAAACCTACTTTCCAGCATTCCTGTACTGATTCCGCCTAATTTCTGGATTCTGCCTTTTTGCCTGCTCCATATTAGATTTGTCTGCCTGTTTGGACTGGTTACCTGGTTTTCACTCTCCTGTTATGCTTCTGGGTTCCCCCGTCATTTCCGTGACAGTGTATGAAATCACAGAGTTCAAAGAGCAGCATTGCTTCTCAGTTATATGATCAATAACGGATATGGTGATAAATGAGTCAAATAGCAATCAGGTACAAATCAATGTTTCTGCTTTAATGTTTTACACAGCAGTGGACACAGGGATATTTGTTTTCCTATATCAAAACCTCAAAACAGAGTATTTTGAGGTGATTGAAGGTTGTTATGGCACTCAAGGTTATTTCCATACATGTAGGATGCTGTTCTCATTCGCTTCAATAATGGCAGAAAAGCCAATTATCTCAGTCCACCTGTATTAAGGTAATGCGCAGTTGCTTTTAAAGCAACCACATCGGGTTGTATCAATTACCATGCTGTATTGCAGCAAATATGTTGTGTGGGTCATCACGTGTGCCATTCTTCTCCATCTTCATGTGGCAGAATGACACACATTAGTCCTTTGAATGACGGAAGACTTTCATTTCATTCTCATCAGGGCTGTGAATCTTTCTCCTTACACCATCAATGAGTCTTTGAAGTGCATTTTTTTCCTTTTTTTCTTCAATGTGCGTGTTTCAGGAGTCACTTCCTCCCAGCCACTCTGCTGTAAAGCCTAGAAGTACTTATCTAACTGTTGTCCTTCCAGAAGGATCTAATAGTCATTAGATCTGTCAGAATGTTCTTTGGGTTTTGACCGAGGTCCTTCCTGACTGCCTGCTTTGTTAGGATGAGTGTTTCTAGGAAGACTTTGGCAAGATGGGCAACCCCTCATTTATTAATGACCAGTTGAGCAGCCAATCACAAGTGGCTGTTGGTACATCTACATATGGGTGACTACATTTATTTTCACCAGTATGTGTACAGCAGTGTATTTACTGCTTAGCTTCTTTTTCTGATTAGACTGCTGTTTTTCCCATGTAAACCTGGGGCTTACTGACTGCCGTCTGTCAAAAGCTTCTCTTTCACAATCTGCTTCATTGTCTCAGTGCGTTCCGCTGTGAGCAGAGTGCTGGTTCGGTTAATCAAAGTGCGAAGAAGATTGGATGGAACAGAGCTTGGCATATTAGGAAGAAAGACAGAAATATGCCTTTCTATATTGTTAGATGTAGTGCTTAAACTGCTAACAAATACCGGTATAAATTTTTTAAATTGTATTTTTTTTCAGGTTAACGACCTTTGTCAAAGATCACATAGATCTAACTACAGTCTACGTGTGTTTATACAATATAAATAGTCAAAGAATACATACTGTAATGTATTCATTGGTGTGCACAAAGACTGTCAGCAAAAATGAAGGCACATCAATAATATAAAGGCATAAAATATATAATAATATATTAACTTGGATTAACAGGTGATTGCGCTGCAACATGTGATTATGAAAAACAGATCAGTATTTTGGCAACAATCATATTTCATTAAATCGGGTCTCAGCTCCTCATCATCCCCTTTTTGAAATAAAATAACAGAATTTCTTTTCAGTCATCTTTTTTGCTGTCCCGTTTAATTGAAACGATAGTGCTCTACAGTAACACTTCTGTATCTCTCGCTACAATACTTGTGTGCTTAAAGACTGCATCCCACTAATTAATCACTTCTTCTTTACTAAGCACGTGCAGGGAATGGAGATGTACTAATTTTGTTGAGACATGTGACAAGACAGGTGAAAATAACCGGATGTGAAGTTAATTAGCGTTGCTTTTTTTGTCCCCGCTCCCTCATTGCTTATTACCTTTAAATGGAATCACACACTGGCAGAAGTAATTACCAGGCTGGTCAATGCAAGCGGCTCCATTCTTGCAGGGAGACGAAGAACACTCATCAATGTCAAGTTCACACTTTCTACCTTTGACAGGGGAAAAAAACAACAGCACAGATTGATGAATATGTTAATGTCAAAGGGTCACTGACATTAAGTTTGAAAACTCCACTGCATTCAGTCGTTTAACTGCAGAATCAATATTGGTGCTGCAAGTTTTCCGACAGGCCTATTAACACCGCTTTAGAACATTTGAATGTATAAGATAAGCTGCATCAACCTGAAAATATTGGGTCAGGGATTTCATGCAAAATCATGCTTTTTGGGAGATTGTGATCCTAAAACAATAAGAATGGATGATGGGAAAGAAGCACTGTAGAGCTGATATAGTTATAAAACCTGAGCGGGTTCCCCATGGTGCAGAAACAAGGTATAAAACAGCAAAGGATATCTTCACAGTAAGACCTCCACTTCAGATATGATTTCCAAACATTCAAACAGCTTCCCTATCCCATTTGATTCACAGGAATACAAAAAAAAAAAAACATCCAATGGCACAGCCAGTTTTCTCATTCTTGTGCACTGTGAATCCTGCTCTGTGGGAGTTATTAGCAATTATTAGGAAACCGTTACTGTGTTTGATCTTTGCAGATGGAAATAAATCATCTTTGTTTTAGTCCAGGGCCTTTAATCATCTTTGTACTTTTAATGGTTGGCATCCCAGCACCACATGTAGAGAAATGTTTCAATAATAATTATACTGGGCTTCAAAATGTTTGTCAAAAAACAGTTAGTGCATGGCTGCTGCCTTCATCTCAGACAAAATGTACCTGCTTTAAATGCAATATTTTTCTTCTCATCGAAGATGTTCAAATATTTTGGATATATTAAAAAAGATGAATGAATGAATGAATACAAATACAAATGAAACAAATTACAAAACAAACGTGGCCATTTGTATTAAGCAGGCAGTGGTGGGACTGCCATGTGGTGCACTGCTACTTGCAGGGATGTAGAATTAGTTATAAACAAGTTTAAATATTTAAACGGCTCGAGCTGGCAGGGAAAACAACCTGTATATTATATGCAATGAAATACAGTAGCCTCCCAATACCTCTGGTAACTCAATATTTCCATATTCCAGAATAGCATAGGGTGGGTTCATATCAGTTCCCCATTAAGTATGCATTGTGTGTGCCTGAATATGGTACAATACAATACCCCTCAATTAAATACATGAACCGCATTTACAAACGTGTAAATCCAGACATACACACACATCTGTAGCCATTAAGAAGATCTACACAGGTAGCATTGTGCAGGCAAGGTGAGGATATGCACTCATCCGCATTGACTTCACAGTAGTCCCCTGTAAAATCACAACACGTTTGTTTATGCGCAGTTTTCCATGATTCATCAATACACACATGCACATATATATGCTAAGTAATGCTGGCTATTTGGTCAGCACATTAAATTTAGAATAAGAATAAATCCTGACAAACTTTTTAATATACTTTGATGTGTAGATTACATAGAGGTTACAACATATTGTGAATATGATTTTTTTTAATGCATCAGCTGCAAACTCAGCACAAACTAGGTACAGTATGTACTGTCTGTACCTATTGGATTTTTTATTTTATACCTCAAATAATTACAGATCATCGCCTAGCAGAAAAGATGCTCTCCTCACATTCAAATCTCTATAACCCTTGTATGAGTGTGTTTATCTCGTGTGAAATGCCAAAGAGGTAGAGGCATTTGAAATACAGGAGCATTCTTGGTGAAACAGTGGACCATTTGTTGCTGCTCTTGTTACACTATAAATTATAGAGCATCTTTTATAATAACGTAATCTTCCAATGGCCTGAAGGCTTGGTATGAGTAAAGTGTTGACTCAGTGAAGTTGTCTTAGAGATGCCGTCAACACCTAAGCTGTCTAAAGTAGAATAATTCTAATTCTAAAAGACTTTGGGGCATTCAAAGAATTTTATGAATTAACACATTTGCAGATTTTTTTGTTTTAACAGATTTTACAGATGACAATTAAATTGAAATGAAATCCATCCATTTTGTTGCAGATGAGGCGACCTCAATCATCTCATCTACGGCCGCTTTATCTGCCTTGCGTATCACGGGTGTGGCTGGAGTCTATGCCAGCTCACTCCAGACGAGTTGCCAGCGAATCGTGGGGCATGAAATGAAATGTTATTAGGATTATTACTCGTACTTTTTTGGAACAGAGAACAAATTACTCATTTAAGAATATAGCTTAGTAATATAAAGATTGGTGCAGAGAAAATTGACTTTCTCTGCACGATTTGGTGTCTCTGCGAGTCAGATGACAACGATGTAAAACTCTGTACCTGCGATTCCTGGTGGACACCGGCAGCTGAAGGAGTTGAGCTCATCAATGCATGAGCCTCCATTTCGACAAGGCTGACTTAGACATTCATTCACCTCAATCTCACACTTATTTCCTGAAGAGGCATGAAAAAAATAGGAGGGGCACATTGAAACAATGCTCCTGTGTATAACAAGCTTCTATACCGTGCAAATAATTCTCACTTACCAATAAACCCAGGTGAGCAAAAGCAACTGTAACCATTGAGAGCATCTATACAAATGCTCAGGACTCCACATGGCTGGTCTTCACACTCATCATTGTTTGTCTCACAAAACTGGCCTGTTAAACCTGGAGAAATGAAACCAAATGTTCTCTTGGATTTATTTGTTTCATGAGACCGTTTTAAAATGCTGCCACAAGATCTGCAATACTGATCAAATTTTTAGTCATAAATCATTATTGTTACAGAGCAATATAGCAGTTATTGGGTTAGCTGGGAATTGGGTTCGCGTTTTGGGTTTTTGTTTTTAATCAGGGCTGCACAATAACACTTAATAACATGATCGAATTGTTAAGAGTGATGCTCCAGTAAAGCAATGAAATCTTTTAATAAATTAAAAATACAGAACACAAAAGCCTCATATGAATATCATGCAATATTTCAATAATACATTAATAACCAGGCATGTATTTGTAGTTATTTGACTGTCACTCCTCATTTCTTTATTTTTTAAAGGTGCCTTAATTATCTGTAAAGCAAGTGAACAAGGAATATAATTATTTTCTCTTTAATATTAGGTATTCTCTGTAACATATAAGTAAACTAGAAAAGCACTCATTCCCCTCCTAATTGGATTTACACCGTCCACATGGTGATCTGCATCAAAAGGTTCTCAATTGTTCTTGGCGTCTTTATACACAAACCATGAAAAATAAAATTTAACCAGAGTTGATGTGTATTTTTGTAACTGATTTTTGAATCCGTAAATGGAGTTTTCAATGCTAAAATTTATTTTTTCCTAACTTTATTCTGGATCCGATCCGGATAAATTTTGGTGGTGAGACTGTGTCAAATTCCATAAACGTCGGTCAATAATCAACGCAAGATATTGATGAACAACTTTTGAAACCCCATTAACTGCAATGTTAAAAAATTATTCAAAGTGATCCAGAATCCAGGATCTCTGCTGGATAGTCACCAAATGTAATCATCTGTTCCTGGTAACATTCTCAACATTCCCAGGAAATTTCATCCAGATCCGTCCAGAACATTTTGAGTTATCTTGCTAACAGATGAACTGACAGACAGACAGACAGACGCCGGTGATTACATAACGTAAATATTATCAAATCAGAATATGATGTTCTGATAAACTGCCAATAGCAAACCTTTGAATCATAAATGCGTAAACTGCTATCATGAGCATCGTTGCTTCTTTGAAGTACGCTCACGACCCGATGAACTGCACCCTGCCTCACACCTCCATAAGGCTTTTACATGTTGTTGCTTGAGGCCAAAGAGATTAGGCTCCTGCAGAGAAAGGAAGCTGAACAAGAGATGCCTCAAACTGGGAGTGTGTCTTCTATCTGCATGATGCATTCTCAGATCTTCCTACATTTGAAACAAGCCTCTCAGAGATTATGCACCTGCCTGGCAAGCAATCACACTTGAACCCTCCTGATAGATCCACACACAGTGATCCATGTTGACACAGGCCTTCGACACACTGGTTCATAAGTGTTTTGCAGTGCAGCCTGGCATACCCATGTTGACACACACATCTATAAGTATTTGGCAGCTCTTCAGAGAGAAGCGTTGCCTCGGGGTCACAAGGATTTGACAGACATTGCTTCACAGATGGGGGAGCAATCATTGCCGGGGTATCCTGTATAGGATCAAAGACGTGATTTGTATGTTGTGCTGCATACAGTGTACTCTGCCTGCCCACCCAAAGAGCGCAAAATCTCAGAGCACAAACCTCCACCAAGCAGCTCAATCCCCACATTATTGGATTTACACCAAAAATTCTAGTCTCATTTTTATTTAATTTACACTTTTAGATTCAGCGGCCATAAAACATACCTTTTGTCATGGTGTCACGTTATGTGTAAACCTCGCATCTGAGTTTCCTGTCTCTAACATCCATTTTTTCTTCTTATTTCCGATCAGGTGGCATGACCAACGAGGCCCACCTGACTGCCGTCTCGACTCATCACTGCACCCCATATCTGGCCGTTCTCCGGTCGGCTCCTTGCCAGATGATCTCATCACATCGTGTATGCAGTCAGGCCATCTCCTTCGTGCTGCTGTGTTTCCCCGGATGATTGGTATCACATTGTTTTTGGCCTTTGCCAGATTGTCCATACTCGCATGTGAAAGTATTTTGGTACTTTATTTTGGCTGTATTTCTGCGTTTCTCCAGTTTTCGTTACCAGCCCACTAGTGATGTTATTATTATCCTGGTTTTAGGCTGTGGTTTTTGTTGTTTCTAGTTCTGTACAAAAAACCTCTGTGTTTTTGTGTTCCCCTGCCTTACGCCATACCCATCATTGTATCTTTCCCATTCAGCTTACTGTGCATTCTGACTTTTGTCAGTAAATTATCATTAAGCTGTTCTTCGTGTCTCGTCTCTGTATTTGGGATCCACACTCCCGGTTCAATCGTAACGCCTTTAGCAATTGAGTTCACATTGATATCATTAGTTCAGTAGTTATTCATAACTTCCCTGGCAGCGGTAACGGGTATCTAACTTGTATTATTTCTTGGCTGAGCAACAGGCCTTTCGTCCAAAGTTTTTGCTTATGTTATGAGGAATACAATACAATTTGCAGCAATTCTTCACTTAGACATTGATATTACTGGAATTATTAGGAGTAAGATATAATAATTTAAAAAATGCATTTGACTAAGGTAATTGATGGCTGGCCACATGTTTCAGATAAAAAGGACTGTTAATTATTGTATATTTATTTATGTATTTATTTACGTAGTCACTATTGCAAATTGTTAAACTGTTCATAAGGATATTTATTACTAATATTATGACTACATGGGTGTCAGCTTATCTACCTAGACAGCTGAAAGAATTTGAAAGTACCCCTCCCTGCCAAGCGATCGCCCAGCATTCTTCCTGTGATTCCCTCTTCATTAGCTCCTGCTGATTCCACCAGAACATTGCGGCCACCTGCAGTTTCTGGATCAGACTGACACTGTCATGCTAAACACCTGACCAATCACAGGAACATCCTCTCTGGCAGACTCTCCCTTATGATGGACCAGTGAAGGAGGTGTGGCATTGGCTGCCAGCAGGCTTCTCAGCTGCACAGCTCCTTGTCCTCTGCACACGCACACCGATGTCCCATGGTTCAACCAAACTTTGCTTGGAACTGCCAGTTAGTTGCTCATTGAACCTCTGTTACTGGTTAGCCAACACCCACTCCTTACACTCAAGTCATCTTCCTAGCCAAAAGGCAGACACTTTAACATGTGTCAGATCCTGCTTACAGCCAACCTGCAGTCTCCTCTCTCGTGTTCTGCAGCCAGTCAGTCAAGATTTCTTGAGCTACAGCATTGCCTCAGTTCTTTATCAGATGCAGCTGTTCCCTGTATCTGCTGAGCTGCAGAAATATTCTTCCCCATTGCCACAGTGATCCACTGAGCCTGGCTGCAGCGCACACTGAGCTGAGCTATTATGACATTATTTATTCTGCATTATCATTATTTTTATATTTTTGCTCACAATTAGCCTATATCGTCACTTTTTGGAACATGTTGGTCTCTTCAGCCATTGAGACACTGTGCCTCGATGTGACCAGCTGTAACATCATCCCCTTCCTTGGATAAATAGTTCTATCTAAAACAAAATGTGTAATTCTATGAACGCATCTCTGCTTGATACCTGGAGGACAAATGCAATGTATCTCTCCGGTTCCGTTCTGAGAGCAGGTTCCTCCATTCTTGCAGAATTCAACAGCTGATGCGCATGTAGATGCAGTAATGGAGCAATTCTTACCTGAAAGGTCAAAGAAATAACCCTAATTAAGCAGCACAAACTCAGAGGAAAAGGTCACCAGCACAATGACACATATCACACAAATGAGCTTGACCATAGAGAGAGACAAGCATTAACCAGTGTGATATGAGGTATGCATGCATTTTCTAATGGGGCCAGTAAAAATGAAACCACAGCTGCCACTTATTTTTTACCATGAAGTCTCTATTAGAGTTTCTCCCCACAGTGAAATTAACTTTTAATTTATTTAGTCCAGCTTTCTGTCAGCTTAAACTTTCACAGGGCAAAAATATGCCATAATTAAAGAAAATAAAACATTAAATCGCCATAAGACCTTATGATGATATTCAGCTTCTACAAGGGGAGGAAAAAGAGCTATGTTTATATTCAGTCACCTGCAGTCAATAATTGGTGAATGAGTTCATACATGAGGCAATGGGACCGCTTTGACGGTTATCACTGCTGAAGAGTCATCAATCTTTGCTGTTTTCATTAAAGTCTAAAGTATGAAAATGATGATAGAGATAACTCACCGGCAAAGCCCGAAGGACAGATGCACTCATAGTCTGCAACCAGGTCAATACATGTGGAATTATTGGCACAGTATCCATCGGCACATTCATCATAGTTGATTTCACAGTTCAACCCCCGAAACCCTGGAATAAAGAAAGAAAGAGAATATGTGATCAGTGATTGTGTTAAAATGTCAGTAAGTGCTACATGCGAAAGGACAGGAATTACTAGCAAATTGTAGGCAAAAGCAATTTCTGTAATTTCTTTTGAGTTTTACACAATGATGTGATGTGATTTACCCATAATGTACAACAATTTGCACTTGTGAAAGATCTATACATTTAAAACTAGATCAACGCTCAGAGAGCACAGACCTCCGCCGAGCAGCTCATTCCCCTCCTAATTGGATTTACACCATCACCATGGTGATCTAGATCATCATCAAAAGATTCTAAATTATTCTTGGTATCTTTATACACCAACCATAAAAAGTAAAAGTTAAACGGAGTTGACGTTTATTTTTAACTGATTTTTGAATCCGTAAAAGGAGTTTTCAATGTTAAAATGTAATATTTTTTCCTAACGCCATTCTGGATCCGATCCAGAATCGAGGATCTCTGCTGGGTCATCACCAAAATGTAATCATCTGTTCCTGTAACATTCCCAACATTTCCTGAAAATGTAATTGAGATCCATCCCGAACCTTTAGAGTTATGGTACTATCATTCTGTGTACCGTCCGCCTCGCCTCGGAGGATGTAAAAACACTTTTTTTTGAGGCAAGAATTGAAAGTGAGTACTGTCAATTTCTGACATTTTAGTTCCCATTAAATGTATTCCACAGCATGGTCACACTACAAAATGACTATCATTAGCACTGTCACATACCGCAGCGACAGGAAGGCCATGACTAATGCTTGGCTATCAGGACCATTTGTGCAGGTCAAGTTCTCATCATTTCTCAAACTGACCATGGAACCAATTTCCAGCTCTCTCCGTATCATAAAATTTGACAATTATCCCGACTTCATTAAAAATGGATAACAGGCTTCACCTGCAATCAAGGTTTAAGCAGAGGTACATCTCACCGGTAAGATGTCAACTGGACCAAGAAATTATTGGAAAACTAGCTAGGATTTATTCCCTCTTACTCCACGGGTGCAAGTGGTGATTTGGATGAAATGATCTTATGTGATCGGACAAATTTAAGCAAATATTATCTAATAGGAATTTTTGCTGCAAGCCATGAAAGATGATGTGCCAAGAAGCTAGTAGCATCATGAGTGAAAATCATTATTTATTTCATAGCCAAATTAGTAGAAAACACTCCAACAACAAATTCAGAAATCGTTCCTATTCTTGGGCTCAAGTTGTGCTAATCATCAAAATCAACTCCCTGGTAAAGGAAAAATCCTTCGAATGGGTCACCTTGTCGGCTGCACAGACACCAAGATCAATTCAATTGAAGATTAATTTCAAAATGTAGCATTGTAGACAGTCCCATTGCATGTTTTTGTTCAGGACATATTGCATCAACCCAAGGCTGCAAGGGTGAAAATATTTTTTTGCTTTTTGCATGAGTGATAGTTGATAGAGTTGATAGAGCTATTTTGTGGAATATTTCATTCCTTTATCTTATATTTTCCAATTACAATTAAAGGTTTAACTACAGATAATTTAATATTATGTTTTCAATTATTTTACTTATTGCATTAAAAAAATAATTCATTATTTCCTTTGTTTTGAAAGCCATAAATGCATGCGCACAAACTCATGATTGTTGTTATTTTTTTCTTTAATTCAATAGGATATTGGTTCCAGTTTACTTTGATCATATCCTCCAACAGGACACTTTTGTTTACACAAGTATCTGTTGGTTTGCAGGATTGCACATAATTTAGAGTGATTTCATAAGATGTGGTAGGAGGGTTTGGCCTGTGCCAGGGAATCAACTATTTGTTTTAATGTTTACTATTTGTTCATCTATTTTGTTTCCACTTCCATGAACATATTGGGATTTCAGCTTTTTTATCACATTTGAGAAATGATTGGAATTTGTATTAGAATTTACTGTAATACTAGAATTAGTAATTACAGAAATAACTTTTTCAATCTGTTTTTCATATTTCATATTTCTTGTTACTTTAACAACACTGAAAATGGAACAGAAAGAACTGGAAGATGGGTTTGGCTAGTTGATATAATTTGATTATCATTTTAAGTGGTAGGTGCTGTGGAAATAATCCTGTATTTTCCTCTCCATTTGATAATTTTTCATTTGGAGGAAGAAAGTTAACACCAAACAGAATGGAATATTCTGTGTTCTTTTTTCATTGAAAACAAGGTGACTGGTTGCCACTTTAATTTAACAGACATCTGAATAATAATGTAAGGAGATCAAATTGATTATCAACTCACCTTCTCTGCAGAAGCATTTATAGAGGTCAATGTCGTCCTCACAAATACCACCATTCTGGCATGGCTTTGACTCACACTCATTGAGATTTACTTCACAGAATGACCCTCCAAACCCTGAATCATATACATGAAAAACAGAACAAACACAAAACAAACAAGAAACACTGACTGGAATTATCTTGCCTGATCTCATTCCTCAGCCAATTAGGATCAGCATGACTGTTCCACAAACAAAAGCTGGCTTTTTCAAAGCCTGTATCGATCGAAAAGCTTGTTGAGCTCATACAGACTCAGCTTACCGTACTTGATCCTTTAATCGTGTTTAATAAGAGCCAGTCATTACGCTTCTGATTTATTATATTAAACAAGCCAAATCCATGTGATTCTGTTCGATCAAAGAGAATTCATACACAAAGGGATCCACACGAAACAAATAACAAGCATCGGTGCACATGTGTAAACACATTCACAACCACACACACACACTCTCACTGCTGCTAATGAGGAGAAAAATGACAGTGTGTCAAGTACAGTGCTGCTGGTGTTACGGAGAATGTCCGTGGGTTAACCTCACACTAACTGTACTGTGGATGTTCTTCTCACAGTCAGATATAAGCCATGCATCCCGAGATGCTCTTCATGGTCAGACATTGGTAAAAAATTATTAGAGAAACCACAGTCAGAACAATTTCCTCCAAAATAACACTGTAATATTACACGAAAAGTACAAGATGCTGCTTTATTTCAAAGGAATAAAAGCTTTTAGAGCTCACACAAACTACAAACTAAAATAAGATTCAAAAGAAGTAAATACACGTTGCTGCCTCAAAAACACAATTATTGCCCTGCAAAGTTTGACATTTAAGGAAAGTTTAGTCACATAAAATCTGAAAAAGTATTTCAACCTTTAGGAAGTGCTTCCTTTTCTGATGCATGTGAAACAGAAAATACAGCAGCCAAAATCCAATTTTGAGTTCATCCAAAATCTGCTGTTTGAGCATATGACTTCACGCGAGCGCTCAATATCAAGAGGCTGACTGAAAGGGTTCTGTAGCACAGCACGGAAGACATGAATCACATTTTCGGGAGCAGAGACCAACTTGAAACATCTACACAAGACAGAATCTCACAGTTTGCCCTTGAGAAGTGATCTGAGGAGAGCAGCTCACCGCAGGTTGCTTTCATTTACATAAGAAATCACTCACAATCCTTCACTTTGACATCTGCCGAGCATAAGTGCAACAGGAGTAATGGAGTTACGGTTATTGATTGGGTTGCATGGACTTCTGTGTAATAGTCATTCATTTCAAAAGAGACAGCAGTGTCAACTGAATTATGATTGGCTTGGCATGGGAAAAATCAAAACTTCACCCAGGAATAAGCAGCATGACATCTTATTCATGTGCTCGCAGTATTATCCTGGTACTACATATCCCTGACTTTCTATGCCATCCATGTCACTTCTGGCAGCTGCTGTGACAATGTCATCTTCATGGATGCGATTCAAAAAGGCATGACTGACACAAACAGAGTCAGGTGGGGTTTTTTTGGCAGAAGCTGACACATGAATATTAATAAATAAAAGCAATAGTAAAATAATGTGATGATTACGAAGATGGGAAAAGTATTATCCACTAGTTTTGGAACTATAGGAAGCTAGGAATCTTGCACAGCCTCGATCAGATATAAAATATATATTGTGTGTATATTTATTTATATGCAGTCTCTCCATGAACTGACTGAATATCTGAATGACAGATATAACACTCCTGCTGACCTCTTTCACATGTGCAAGAAACACTCTGTCCACCCTTGGTCTCGACACATATTAAAGTGTGATCACTGCATATCCCAAATGAGCAAAGGTCAATATCCACCGAGCAATCTTTCCCCTTGAATCCTGCAAAGGACAGAGAGTTAACAAAGGAGACCGAGATTTCAGCCGAACACTGGGAAATAAGGACTGAATTTATACAACAGTAACACACATTGCACAACTCATATTTATGGCCTTTATGTTTTATTGGGTAAAGACGCCTTTTCTTTGGTGGATTAATGGAGGTATTGATTTTCCCTTTTGCAATCTACCTGCTATGCGGTATGCTAATTGGGGGAATCATTGACCCACCGACCAAAGTGATCTATATCCCATTTATCTGCCACACCAAATGCATGTCTGCATGTCACCGATAGATACCCATGCCAATAACTATTGTTATAAGTAAACCACAGACTGGTGTGACTGATACTCATTACACGTGTTTGTGCAAATAAAGATGATGTGAAAGGAGAAACCAGAAATAGAATACTGTGTGTTTTTATCACACCACTGGGCCTATTTGGCTGATAAAAACATTGACACCTTTTGCATTTATTTGTTCCCTTCACAAAGCCTGAGGGATTCACGTTATGGAGCAAAAAAAAGAAAAATGTTCTAAAAGTTATAATCATGCTAACCAGAAATCTTTTGAAACCAGGAGCCCATAAATAGGATGAAAGCAAAGGAGTGGGACATATTTCAAACATCACGACTGAATGAAAATCCTGTTGAAAGCGGTAAAGTTCATACTGTAACTTTACATGAACACTATCTATCTACATGTCCGATGACCTTCCAACTACCCTTTTCTCATCATATTATGTATTGCCTTGACTAGTTAATGGGCAGATATTCCCTCCAACAGAGTGTTTCAGAAGTGTTTAATAACCAGTTGTGCGTGCAATTCACCCTGAGGGTAATGTTGCATGAAGGAATGTCACATTTACAGTGTCACCATCTCTGAATGGGACTCCCTGCACTACCTGACAGCTAGTAGTGGCTCAGGCCAACTGTGCTACAGGACAAAAGTCCCCAAAAAAGAAAAGATATTCACTTTATCTCAAAATGCACAGTAGTAACAAAGTGTTTTGTTGAATGCATCAAGTTGTCATGTGCTCCTTTTCAGTGGTCACTGATCACAAGCCTGGGTCATAACTATTTATTGGCTCAGAGAACATCATCATCAACAAATTTAACTATTTCTCATCATCACCATCCTCATTGCTCCAGTGAGCTGAAAAAAAACTGAAACTCATGTTTTCCGATCACCAAATTCTGCTTCATAAATAAAATAAGAGATTTATATGGATTTATAGGATTCTAAAACTCTCAGTCACAGAGTTGATGTTTATAGCCATGGGCTGCTTGTAAGTTGGCGCAGAGGATAAATACAATGTAGCCTTTACAAGAACAACTCAACATTTTCATTGATTCGTAAATTCAGGTCATGAACATGTACACCTAATACATTTTCCAGCAACTTAAGTATTTGCTGAACTGTCTCAAATTCTCTCTAACTGTTACCTCATCTTTGCTAAATTTAAGGTATGGATAAATTATTTCGATGAGCCACAGTAAAGGTTAAGTGACTATCCAATGTCAAATCACCTGCCACTCTGAGATCTGATTAATTCAATCGTGAAAAAAGTAACACCGTGGCCAGTAAGCAGCATGATTTCCAATCCGTATACTTTTTGTTGCAAATAGAGATGCAGATTTAATATTTCTTCCAATAAAACAAAACAAATTTAGAGGCGTTTCCAATTTTGGCTATCCCTAAGAGTTTTGTGTATTTCTTATTTTGTTGCAGTTATTATACCGGCAATAACAATGCAAAATGCAACATAAAATGCAGTAAATTGACATACTGTTCTGTATGTGCAACGAGGAATCGTGGCAAAATGAGTCTAAGAGTGGAAAATAGTGACAGTCTTTTCAGTACTGTTCTAGTCATCTTATTTATTCTATGTTTTTATTTTTTTATATATAAATATATTTGTGGGCAGACGCATGCAAACCTGACAAGCCATTTATCTAACCGAATTTCTGAAAAGATAAAGTAATCAAAAACACCTGTCTATATATCTGTCAATGAAATCAAAACAGAAATGGAAGCTTTAGCGACACATCAGTGTTCTGGTTTTTGCTCAAATCAGATTTGAGCAAAAACCAGAAAAACAATATGTCCAGATTATTTACAGTGATGCATTTGGTTTGTCGATAATGTAATAATATAATGATAAAAGCACACCATGTAGCAGATGCTGCACATGTTTCAAGGCAGCGAATGTTTTAATGACTTCAGACATGGTGTTGAGCTAATGTGAGTAAAACAGTCCGATATTAGGCTGCGAGAGACACACGCACATATATACGTGTGTGTGTATATATATATATAAATATATACTCGCTGGCTGACAATCTGACTTGCACTAAAGTAGTGATTTAAGTAGTACACTACTTGAGGGCATTGATTAAGCAACCCCTTGCTGAGGAATACAATAACTACCCTCTATTTGTTGTACAGGAACGTTTCAGATATGGAGTCACTACTAAAGGGCAATGCTGAAAACTAATGTCTGTCCATCCAAGGAAGCATGAGCAAATAATCAACAAGGGGAAAAAACAACAATTATAATTAAAAACATATTTTACAATTTAAAATAATTGATCATGCCCGTCTTTGTTATCTTTAAGAGTGAATATTAAACCAAAACATGAAAACGCCAAATGTCACAAATAATCTTGCATGTAAAGATACAAGTAAATATGCAGAAAATTAATAGCATGATATTTTTGCAAACATTTCGAGTCCTTAATTGGTACTTACCAAGAGGACAATGACAAATGTAGTCGTTGATCAGATCCATACATGAGCCTCCGTTCAGACAGGGCTGCCTCCAGCAGTCGTTTACATTCTGAGAGCAAGTCCTTCCTGCAGGATTAAGACATGCACAGAAATAAACTAAAATACTGTCAAAGGAAACAAAGATTTCAATGTGCTTTAACAAATGCATTTTGCCATAATTTAGCAATTACTAGATGCTGTGGAGCACTTATGTGTGAAAACTAATTCTCGGAGCAACTTTTAAACAGATGCAGAACAGATTTCTGTTTAATTCACCAACAACGAGCAGCACCTGGTTTATTGTAGACACTATTTTATTTCATGAGGCAGCTAATTACCTCTAATTCAACCAGTTCAAAATGCGATTGAATGATTATGTCTTTGTTGTGTTGCAGACTTTAAGTATGCAAAATGGTGTAACTTCGATTTTGATGTCCTCTGGAAAAGCATTCTGACAAATTAAAAGCTCCACTAGAAGTGGCCTGTGGCGGCATTTCAGAAATCTTAGTTACCTGAGCCAAAGAGCTCGTAGAAATCTAACGAAAGCAGATCCTCGGGCACGGACTGCTCTTCTGTCTACGCTGCTGTCGACACCAAACTCCGGCCTGTGCCCAGTTAATGATGCAATATGAGTATACTAAAATGCTGACATTCTCTCTAACAGCAAAGTACTGCACAATACATTTTGTACTGCATGCTCAGCAAGGGCCATCATTATACAAGTACTGTATATAATTTACTGCACCACTGTATGATGTTCTCTTTTCTATATAAATATTGATGATATAAGGGTCAGCATCATGCAAAATGTAAACTAAAACAATGTATTTGAATGATCTCATAAGTTGATAAAAAAACTTATATATTAACGTTTATTTTTATTTTTTTACTATGACTGGATCTGCTAGCTTTGCAGTAAAAACACAACAATAATATTGTAAGTGATTGTAAATAAAATGTTCCAGCATCTGATGTTATTTGAATATAAGAAAAGCTGCCATTTTTACCAAAATGTGAAAAGTAAAACCTTCAAGCTATCAGGTTTGTTATGTAGTTAGGTTCTCAATATTTTCTCAATAATACAAATGAATTATGTTTCTGATACATTTGTATAGCAATACAATTTCATATATTTCTTCAATCTACTATAAATTTGGTTCTAAAACAATGATTTTCACATGGGGAACACACAATACACTCAAAGAGCATAATGACAATTATGAAATGGTATTATATTCAAATGTATGAGTTTCTTCTTTTTTATGTAGGCTGTGGTAATGTGTAATTGTCCTTGCCCATATGTTATTCAAACCGCATATGTGCCCCAACTCATTCCAAACATTAATATGAATCCTTGTTCATTCACTTTGTACATAATTGTTTTCAATATTTGAACATCAAAGACTAAAACCCGATAACCCTAATAACATGACAGGCTGCAAGCTGGCTCGCGTTCACATCAGATGATCTCATACCGTCAAACCCGGGGGGACAGCGACACTGATAATCACTGATTAGATCCACACAGGTGGCGCCTTTTGCACATGGAAAGCTGCTGCACTCGTCTGTTTCCAGTTCACAGAGTGGCCCTTCATATCCGAGCACACAGCGACAGGTGAAGTTGTATTGTTGGTCCAGGCAAACGCCGTGCTCAGAGCAGCGGTGGCCAACACAATAATCAATGTCCTCTTCACAGTAGATGCCTGTGTGTCCTCTGGGACAAAGGCAGCTAGCAAACAGATTAAAGAGAATTTCTTTAGACTATATAGAGTGAAAGCCCCTGAAGGAAGAGAACAGGAAATGCCACAACTTTTACAATCATTGACATGGCGGGTGCCTGCATGGCCCAAGGACAACCCCAGATTTGAAAACTTGCCTGTATCCATCAGTCTCGTCTACACAGGTGCCTCCATTTTGACACCAATGTCGAAGGCAATCATTGACATTTATGTGGCAGTGCTGTCCAGACCAGCCAGGAGCACAGACGCAGGTGTAGCTGCTGCCACCATTTAGCACACAGCGTCCTCCATTGGCGCATGGCTGTTGATAGAATATAGACCCCTTAGATTCAGTATGTCAGAGCTTTTCCTGAATGCTACTTCAAAAAAATGACACATGCTTCATCCTGTATGATAATATCTGAGATTGGACTCCAATCTGGTCAAAAATAAACCATTATTTTCAGTCCATCCCTCATGTGCCCCCCTGCCTGAGAATGAACCTCATTATACTCACATAAGTCATGAATACTGATTCTGTCTTTATACGAGGTTCAATCAGCATTCCATATAACATCTACAGCATGTCTTACAAGACAAGATCAATGGTCATTGAGGGCTAACCCTCTCAAGCATTCTGTATAACAAAACAGGTGTTCCTGATAAATTGCATATCTAGAAGAGGGAAACCAAAGGGCCGGAGGAAGAGGAAGAGCTGGCTTGTGCAAAGACACATGACGCAGACACCACAGCAATTCTGTAAGGGGGCCAACACAAGCCTTTCTCATGCACGGTGAGGGATCGACTCCATCTGTCATTCAAACATGCTCCCCTCTTTTCATCTACATGAGAAAAAGGGCTTTTAAAAACACAAACGTCTCCATTCGTGCTCACCACTGTAGGGATTTCTAACCCCACCCTCAAATCGTGGGGGGGCTTTTCAGTCCTCGTAATGACAATCACACAGCTCCAGCTTTCTCTTCTTTATTTAAGCAGTCAATGAAAAGCTTAAAAATCTTAAAAACACATTTTAACTTAAGGGTGACACCATAACAATGGATAGAGAACAGCAGTGGTATTATATTCTATTCGACTGTTTTCACCTACTTCCAGGCTTTGCTGGCAGGGCACACGGCAGGTATATTCAAGTCCATCTGAGAGATCAACACACTCAGTCTCTGGTGGACATGTGTTTCCAGGCAGTGCACAGGCATCGAAATCAACTTCACACTTGCTTCCAAGAAAACCTGAAATAAATTTTATATGCATACAGTTGATGTCTTCGTTCAATATTTTCATGCAATCCTTCTTCATCTTGCCTGTTAATGTTCATAAACTGACACAAGAAATGGTTCTTGACAGCCGACACTTTATATTAGAAACTAGAAAAGCACTCAGAGAGCACAGACCTCCACCGAGCAGCTCATTTCCCTCCTAATTAGATTTAAACCGTCCACATGGTGATCTGGATCATCACCAAAAGGTTCTAAATTGTTCTTGGCATATTTAAACCAACCATGAAAAGTAAAGGTGAATCAGAGTTGAATATGTATTTTTAAATGATTTTTAAATCCGCAAATTGAGTTTTCAATGTTAAAATGTAATATATTCTGGATCTGGATCCGATCGAGATGAAGTTCAGTGTTGAGATAGAGCTCACCGCCCTACATGACTGTGTCAAATCCCATAAACATTGGTCATTACTCAACCGAGATATTGAGGAACAAATTTCGAAGCTCCGTTGACTGCAATGGTAATGGAAATTTCAAAGTGAACCAGAGTCCAGGATCTCTTCTGGATCAGCACCAAAATGTAATCAAGTGTTCCTGGTAAATTCCAAATATTTTGTGAACATTTCATCAAGATCCCTCTGTAACTTTTTGAGTTATGTTGCTAACAGACAGACAAACAAACAAACAAACGCACCGGTGGAGGTAATTATTATTTTAAAGTTCTATGCAACACCACACTGTCACTTTGCATGCTGTTGTACAACATGCTTGAAATCACATTGACAATACATTAATTCAAACATTTGATGAGATGTAGCAAAGTGAACATTTTGTGAAATAAACTTAAAATTATGGAAGCGTTATCGACATTGAAACAGAGCTGCATAATCTCCAGTGCATGCTACTATAGTTCTTCAGGAGAGTGATATTCATAGGCCATCACATTCCAATGCTGCTCATGTCTCATGGCTTTGCGATGCATTGCAATCCAGCACCCAACAGACTATTTTATAGGACTGCAGAGCTCACTTCACCAGGAGAAGATGCAGCAGATGAGGCATTTGAGTGGAAGCGGCTTTGGTTTGGTGAGATAAAAGATGAGATTTAGTAGCAAGGCTGGATAATCAGTGTACGCTTTATGGAATTTTGCTACCATGGATCTATGGCCACATCTAGTAACAGTTTACTCAGGGAGTTCGGCATTCATGATCAGGGATTATGGCAGGCTTCAAAAGCAGCTTCAGGGGTAGCTTCAGAGAGCAGCCAAAGGCTCTGGCTGCAAAGAAAAGGAAGTACCTTCTGTGCACATGATGTGTCCTGTGTCTAAGATTGGATATCAGTGTCAAGTCAGCGGTCAAACAACACTGACCTCTGTTTAATTGTTTTATGCTCTTTTTTGTGTGTTGATCCACAAAGTGCAATTAAGGATTGTTTATATAAATTGGAAGATTTTAATTATTTCCCCCAAAATAGTGGATAATTACAGACCTGATCAGTGCTCTGGTCAAGTGTTATTGCCGGGCTAACAATAATTCTTGAGTATTCTTGAATCTTAAGAGTCCAATTCCACTTGACATGTGCAACAGGAAGCTCCCGTTGATAACCACGGTGACATATTCCTCATCACACCCCCTCATTCCTCTGACTCCACAGCACGATTTCTGCCAAGATGCTTCCCACAACATCCCTATGGACACTCACAACCACTCTGGTCTTTGGGGAAATGAAAACCACACACACCATTGCCATTATAATGATGCTATGTTTTGTTAGAGACATCTTCATCTTTTGTGAGAGAGACAAAGAGGCTATGAAGTTGGCTTTTTCATAAGGTCTACAAGTTATTGGTTGAAACCTTTTCTCCGTCTTTCTGCAAAAGGTTCTTTCAGTTTTTCCCCGAAATTAAAAGCCATGCTAATTAAGTGATGTGGAAACTCTAAGTTCCCTGCAGGTATGACTTTCCGTCTATTTGTCTGAATGTGGCTGGGACCTGTCCAACATTGCCCCATATCCCACCCACTGCGTGTCTCCATCTCCTCTACAACTCTGAACAATATGGGATATAGATAGATGGACACAAACTGAACTCATTCACAGTCTTTTAAACTATTATGAGTTGCACTATTATACATTCTACATGAGCAGAGACACTAACCCAACCAAAAAACAAAGTTCTTCAGACGGTTTCATCAATTTGAATTCACTTAATCCAAATTCATGCTCAAGCATAATTAGTGATTTCTGGGAAATTTGATTAATGGCAGTTTCATCATCTAATATTACGAAACCCACATTTGGTTCAGACATGAGCGTGGTGATTTTTGTCAATCACTAATTGACACTAATTAATATGCATTAAATAGATAGCGTAAAATACAACACTGTTGTTATTTGATACTTCTATATGCAAAACTGATCATATCACAAGCACATTTTATTTATTTTATATGAAAGTTTAATTTAATTGTTTAGCAAAGTAAATAAATATGATTCATGTGATAAATTAAATCAGGTAGACTTTTCTGGTCTGGCGCCCTCAGGCAGGATTCGTCACAAACAGCGGGACCCCCGGCACAGGCTAATCACCTTCTGTGTACAATGAGATGGTCCAAAGGGCCCTGAGGAGTTTAGACCTCATTGACTGCACATAAATGAAAAGGCTCTGCAGAACAGTTAGCCACCAAAGCCAACACAGCAACCACTAACTGTTATACAAAGTTTGAGTTCTGGACAAAACTCAATATACCTGTAAGACATTGACATTCGTAGTAGCCCACCAAGTCAGAGCATGTGCCATTGTGCTGACAGGGGCTGGAGTCACATTCATCAATCTCAGTTTCACAGTTTACTCCTGAGAATAGAAGAAAATGTATTGAAGTTAGTCACATTTGTACTATATCACATATCTTAATATGGGCAGTGGGCTGGCCTCGGTCGTCCTGGACACTGTGCTTCCGCGCGACAATTGAGAATCAGTAAAAGAGCCGAAACCCTTTTACATCGACAGTGTTTTCGTCTGTTCATGCGGCTAGGTCAGAGGGTACCTGATAGCAGATAATACGAATATTGTAGACCTGATTTTGGTAAAAAAAAAAACATTTGATAGTCTTTCATCTGAGGAGAAAATTATTAAAATATAACATTTATTACAAAATATTACAGCAGCCAAATCCTACAACTGATACTTGTGGGAAATAATGGAATAATAATAATAATAATAATAACATTATTATCCATAACTCTGCTGACATTTCTTTTTTTTCAGAATAAACTATAATAAGCAATAAACATCCCTTTAATAAGATTCAGGTGCCGAGCTCCTGGAAAAAACAGAGACGCAAGTGAAAATATACCGCTGCTCTGACAGACCCACTTTCTTCTAAAGAAACTGGACCCTCAATAACTCTGTCCCACCTAAAGAGAGCTGAAGTGGTGGGGGTTGCAGGTTGCTTGATAGGAGATTTGTTTGGTGCTCAGCTGCCTCAGCAGCTGCTAGTTTTACAGCTGCGGTCGGTAGCGAGTGTCTTCTAGTGCAGGTTATTAATTTAAAATGTCCTATCATCAATAACGGAGCAACAATGACATGTAGTGAAAGTTCTTTCTTGACAGCAACAGCCTCATGCTACAGCACAAACGCTATGATTGATGTCATCAGCATGGTAGTTGCTACAGGTCATTATATACAGAATGCTTCTCGCTGTGAGGCAGCAAATTATACATATCTGTCCTTACGAAATCTCAAAAATGTCTCTGCTCATTTATGGCTGTGAATAAAATTAATTATGTAGTACTTAAATCATTTTATGAAACTGTAATGATGCAGCACGTCTCATTATGTTTATGTTGCAAAGTTATAAAGCAACATTGGAGAAAGGGCTCCAATACATTGTTTTTATTTTGCCCATATACTTTAAGGAACTGAAGCTAAAACTATGGATATGTTAACATATATGCCTCACATTTACAGCAATTCAAACTCTGAAGGCTATAAAAAGAAATGTTTGTGGCCCAATTAATTCCATTTCAATCAGCAGCAAAATGTCTTGGCACAGTCCAAAATGCACAATGAAAACTGTTAAGTGCACTAATTAGTATGCATCTCATTTGTTAATCAGTGCTAAAACTAAAATGTCAAAATGACAAATAGGGTTTCAGCAAAGTGGCTAGAAGTAGTAGCAAAGTATTTTTCACTGACAAAGAATATGGTGATTGAAGTAACACAATGTGCAAACATTTTTAAAGTCTGGGAATCATCAATTAAATAGTAACAGGTCAGGATCAATTAAAGGATCTGTTTTTAAATCTTTGCAAAAAACACATTTTGCTTTTGTGCCCATTATTATTTCAGTGGCAAAAACAACAACTTCAAATTCAGGTAATCGATACAACAGTGCATATATAGTATTGTAGATTGTATTTATTAAATGTGTTTTATCTGCAATAAGAGAAAAAGACACTCATCCTATTAACTACAGAATGGATCCATCCATCAATTGAGGTCGTCTCGTCTACAAGAAAATGGATGGATGGATAAAACAAGTACTAAAAATTATATGTAGAATAATCAGTAAATTAATCAGTATATAGTAAAGATATATGATAAATGTACAAAATGGATGGATGGCCTATTAAATGTTCTTATAATTACATAAAATCATTGAATAGTATATAATTATATAATTGTTATGCAGTAATTGATGGAGATTCAAAAATTTGTTTGTTAATTTGTTTGAAATAAGGAAACAAAATAAAGACAAGGTACTCGTTCCCAACCTAAAATTGTTTTTTTTGAACACTTGTCATTGATAGCTTTGTGAGTTTTGGCAATGGTCAGAGCTGGCAGCTAATCAGGAAGCAGTTTGCTGGAGTGCTTGGATTTAATGAAATCAGCTGCAGACCTGATAAATGTCAAGCAAACACGTCAACGTCGACTGGTAAATATGCTTCAAGGTTAAAAATGTGTTAATCAAGAGAAGACATTTACTTAAGTTATGTGGCTAGCCAGCCATTGAAAAATCAGAACCAGATGTTTCTCTCTTGAAACTAATTTGTTGAATCTGTGTCATATCCTTTGGAGGATTTAGTGTTTCTCTCTTCAATCCAATTCAACAGATTTTGCTTCGGTTTAATTGTTTCCCTAAATTGCCTAAGGAATAAAGTAACAACAGCTACCACTCATGCTGCTAATGATAATAAAAATAAAAAAAAAGGAGTGGGTTTCTGTTTCTTATTGACCACGTCCTCCGGCTGATCAGGAGTCAGAGGTCAGTTAAGGAGAAATAGCCCTTGAGCTGCCTGTAAATCAGCAAGACATTAATCCCTTACAAACACAAACCTAAACCTGACATTTTAAGAATGAGTCATATTTGCCCTGCTGACTAATGTCTAATCAATGTAGAGAGTCAGAGGTCTTTGCATGAATCGAGATGTGACCCACTCTCCCAAAATAATTTATCCTCGTCGTACTCTGGAACAGATGGTCCCGGTTTATTACAATAGCAAACTCTGGGAGACCCTCCACCAAGAGTGAACATTTTCTCCAAAGGGCCCCTTCTCACTTAAAGTTGGAACACCTTTTTGTTATATTCATAATTAATTGATCATAATTAATAACAAATCACTATTGTATGTTTATTAAATTAAAGGCATCCTATGTGAAACAAAAAACATTGTTGCAGTTTGTAAACAGTGAAAAGAAAAAATATAATCAGATGATAATGATCATGTGATGCTGCAGAAATGTATTCTGAAAATGACCACCATGCCAACCAATTATTTTTGGCATAGCAAAATGAACCTGCTATCATCACGCAGATTTCAAGCACAAGATCCACATTGTGAGGTGGCACAGGTAACTAATGGGTAATAGAATAAAGTGTAAATAGCTCACCTGTGAAGCCAATGGCACATTTACAGGTATACTGTGGGGAGGAAGGTGGGTGATTTGTTGTGATGCATGTCGCGCCATTCAAACATCTGTGTGGGATTATCAAACAGGCGTTGCCCACATATTGACAAAACTCTCCAATCCATCCTGGGGCACAAAGACACTTCAGGAAGAAAATACACTTCATTAATGATGTGATGATGCTTTACGTAAAGTCAGCTGAGGTGGACTCCTCAACTTGCAAAGAGTGTTTTGCTTTCATTTGCTCAGATTTTGAAATATGTGAATGTTGGGGTGTTGTTGGGGTTAAAAAAAAAACAGGACACAGATACATATGTGAGGCAGCAGAGGAACTGACAAGCAGAGGCAGGGATGAGGAGCTTAAATAAACCATCTAATTGGGAGGGTGAGTTTGTGACGACTGAGTAAAGTGAGGCATATGTCTGCAACACATCACGTTATCTGCCTGACCTAGCCTGTAGGCTTCACTCCACTAATTTTTTAATTAGAAGTGTGACGTGCTAAAATACAGGGCCAAGGAAAATTATTGACAAAATGTAATATTATATCAATAGCAAGTTTAATGTTTAGGTACCACGGCTGATTTACTGTGTGTGTGTGCGTGTAGGGTTAGGGTTGTGTCTATTAAATAATGAATAATCTAAATTTAAATTAAGCATGGATGACCATGATACCTCACCACTCTATGAACATGGATCCAGATCTGGATTATTATAATATGAATCGGGGAGAACGATAATGGAGAAGAATAGAGAACCAGCTAAGATAAGCAGTAAGACTGATGACCGGGAGCTATGGGACATCACAGAGCAGGTTCAGACTCTAAAAATACAGACTTTTGAGGAGGCTGACGAATAGAAAAGAAAATGTAATTTGAATCTGTCTTCATGCATCTGCTTGCTCTTAATGACTAAATGGTTAGAATCAGATTATTCTGTTTGTAGGCATTTTATTCACTTTCTTTTCCCTTTTATTCTCTGTTTATTTAATGAATGTTTAGAATTTGAGAGACCAAAGATGAAAAAGGCTTTTTATGCTATAACATAAAGTAGCTTTATAAAACAAATCCATTCCATAGACCGTATCTCTAAGTTTAAACACAAATATTGAATGTTTTATGGGCGAATACATCATTAACAATAAATCACATCATTCAAGCTTTCAAACATAATAGTATGTTAAATTGTAAATAAAATACAAATAATGCGAATGACGCAAATGAGAGATATTCATAATTCCTGATTTTATCATGTCTCATCCAGAACATTAAAAATATTGCAATTAATTGAAAGTAATTGCAACTACCTCCGCCAAGGAGGTTATGTTTTTGCCGGCATTTATCTGTCCGTCTGTTTGACTTTTAGCAAGATAACACAAAAAGTTACGGATCTTGATTAAATTTGTAGTAAATATTGGTAATGTTACCGGAAAAAGATGATTACATTTTGGTGAAGATCCAGAAAAGATCCTGGATTCAGGATTACTTTGAAATTTTTGTTAACATTGCAGTCAATGCAGCTTGAAACAATCATGTTGGGTGACCACCGAATTTCATCCAGATCAGATCAATGGCACAAATTTACGAAAAATGGGGGTACACTTGCTTTTAGCAGGATTACAGAGATACAGCTGGATGAATCTTGATGGGAAAAAAAATCTGAAGATGAGTTTTGGTCTAATTTAGATCCTATTAAATATTTAGAGCAATCTGGGGTCCCGTCTGGATTAAAAAAAAAAAAGCCAGATTGTCCTTTTTACTTATAATTAAGGCTTTCTCAAAAAATCATATCTTGTAAAATATGCATTCAATTCAATTAAAGTTACATTAGAAAACAATAAGCAAGCAAAAATGTTTCAAATTGAAAACAACCAAAACAAAAAAATGTTTAAATTTGTGTTCAAACTGTGTTTAAGGGGCAGTGCGCACTCACAACTATTTCATTAGGACTGACTGACTATTGAATTACTCACCTGATATCCGCCAATTATCCTCAAGCACAATCCCTCATTTAGGCAGTTGATATTGAGCAGCCTGCAGTAGTCAATTATTTCTTCACAATTCTTCCCGGAAAACCCTCGCAGACATCTGTTAAAATGAGGTCAGTGTCATCAAAATCAATTCACCCTGAGCCTTGAGCACTAACAAGCCACATTTTTATCTGACAGGATGTGTGTAGCAATAATGTTGTTCTCTGTGTAACCTGTTTGTAATACAGACACAAAATAATGTGAGCAAAATATTCCTCAAGTTTGCGAGGGTTCTGTTTCAAACTACGAATGACAGATTAGAATTAGATACAAGTGTGAAAATTGTGCTTTCTTAAATTTCACATATATAGCAAATACACACTTTATTATGGTCATCAGGTTATCTTATAGTCCTCTTATTAAATTAGAACTTCCTAAGAGATTACCTCTAACAGATCATGCATGCCCATTATCTACTGTTAAACTGTTAATCACATTTTCATTGATTTAACATGAAGTCTTGGAGCCATGATTCAAATGAAATGATCTGGCAGTCTAATGCATGAAAACTCTATTTAAACTATATAAGCATGATAATGTTGGGTATTAGTTTGTATTTATTTTACAAATGCGTGTGATACTATAACACTCATTAGTAATTATACTCATTATATATTTAGAACTATAAAATATTTGTACATAAAAATAGACTATAAAGTCATTTTAGTGTAAAACCATGGCTGCGCTGCCTCAAGAAACAATAACAAGATTTTATGGCTTAAAAACAGATGTTGCTTGAGAATATTTAGAGAGAGAGCATGAAAGTCAGACTGTGAGCCAGCGAAATCTACAGTACATAAAAACTATTTTATTCTGAAGATTCATTTGCATGTCTGTTTATTTATCACTGTTATTTACTTCAAACTGAATGCAAAAGGATTTATGGAAAACATGTATTATTAAAAAATATATATATATACCATTACAATTTCTTTTCTTTTAAATAAAAAAGACATAAGATGACTTGAAATGACAATGTGTTCATCGTTTCCATTACGGTACTTTCTGACTTTGTAAAGTACATTGTTTATATATATATAAAAAAGCCAACTATTGCCTAACATTGCTGTGTACTATAGTTTTTGTAACAAAAACAATATATTTTGCTCAAGACTATTTTCTTTAGCTATGAATTAATTCCCATGTGACACACAAGGAGCCTTTTTCAGCTTCAGGGTGGATGTAGGACTGATTCAAGATAACATGACAATAATGCAACATACAACAGCTCCTAATTTTTCAGACTATGTAATATTCAGTGTGACATTAAGGTTTTTGTGTTCTCTTGTTTTGGACAATGGTGGAGTTATTCTAAATCAATCACATCATTGCTGATCTTTGTCTTTACATGTTATTTGCTGATAATAGATAATACAAATTAAAAAGGGTACATTTTTACAAGCCCACAGTTTTGCTTGATATACCAAGAAGATGTTCTTTAATCTACAGCTTTAAAGTCAAACGAAAATCCCAATCACATCATAAGCATGGAAAAAGACACAAAACAAAACATTTTTATTATCTCCTCTCAATGGGAGACTCGTTCAAATCTAGAAAGGGGACTATGAGAGTGTCCTCCATTAGACCTCTGTATGTGTTTTACCTGCAGACATAATCATTTCCCCTGGACACACAGGTGGCATTGTTGAGACATGGTGATGGGCTACATGGGTTCTGCTGCCTCGTACATGCTGGGACTGCATTACCATCTGCACAGACACATTCAGAGGCCTGCACACATAGGCAAAACAAACCAGGTCATCTGTCAGCTGGGGAAAACAGGGTTACATTAAACAGTACATAATATCACTAATGGAAATAATGATTTGCAGCAATAATAAGAGTCTGCCCTGCCTGACTCAATATTATTGGTTGATCTTTAAAATTAAATATAATCAGGTCCAAGTAGGCAAGTCAAAATGGGTTTTATATGTGTTTAAAACGATCTTAATAAATCCTTAGAGGTTAATAAATGCAAACCATTTGTAATCCAAGTGTAAAAAAAAGAAATAAATATTTTTCAAGCTGCAGCATAATCCGACGGTATTTTGATTAATGGTACCATTTAGTACAATCTAATACAGTATTTTGAGGTGAGTTGTGAAAATGTGCAGGGCAACAACACAAAACACAGGTCAGGTAAAAGCAATTAAACCATTACTGCATTTTCCCAGCTTCGACTGCCTGTTCAAAATGCATGACCAGACCAACAGTTCTTATGCATGCAATACATTTAGTACAAACACACACACAACAAAATCCCATTAACAATTTACTTTCTTTGCAGCAAATTGCAGCAAATATCTAATTACAAAAAACTGTTGATTAGAACCATTTCAAACTGGCACTCACGTATGCAATCATTCAATTAGAATGCTGGAGGAAGCAAACACGCCTCGCCATAACTTATCTACAGGAGGAAATATGTATTGGTGTTGCAGCCCTTGTAATAAAGATATTTGATCTTATTTCACAACACTATATTAATTTCCATATGACATTTCATGTTTTCTACTGATATAAAACAGATAAGGAAAAGTTCTCACATGCTGCCCAGGAGGGCAAATGTGTTCCTCCTGACATGCATATGGCATACAGTCGTTGTCGACACGGGAGTCACAGTACAGGCCCCCAAATTTTGGGGGGCAATGACAAACAAATCCTCTGGAACCTTCCTCACACAGACCACCGTTTCTGCATGGATTTGGATCGCATTGGGCTTTCCTCTTCTCACAAAGTGGGCCTGCAAAATGACAAAAACACTGCATGCAAAATCCTCTTGTATTCCATCAGTGAAAACTGATTGATATATTGTAGAGTGGAACCTCGGTTCATGAATTCAATCCATTCTTTGACTCCGTTTGTGACCCGAAGCATTCGTGAACCCAAATCTTTCTTCCCCATTTAAATTAATGTAATTCCAGTTAATCTGTTCTTCAGCCCCGGAAACACTTGTTTAATTTTTTTTTTAATGTGTTAATGTTTGGCAAAAATGAAGTAATTAAAGAATACCTTAATTAGAGAAAAGCATTTGTTGAAAGTGTGTGGGGCAAGTGGAGGAGGAAGACTACTCCTCTGAATACTCTTAGGCTTCTTAGCCCCACTACCAGTAACAATTTTTACTTTAATGGGAGCTATAATTGTGGTAAATTTAACAAACAATAAACAGGAAACAAGGGCGGCAAGCGCTGTCTCCTCACACTGATAAGATTTCGCGATCGATCCCCGTCTGTGTTCTATGTTCTCCCCGTGTTCCTGTGGGGTTTCTCCATCTCCAGTTTCTTCCCACCTCCAAAAACATGCAATTTAGGTGAATTGATCTCTCATGATTGTAGTGTGTGAGTGTGTGTGTGAATGTGTGTCTGTCTCTGTGTTATACCCTGCCTCTTGCCCGTAGTCAGCTGGGACTGGCAACACCCGTGACCCACAAGACACGAGAAACACGTGTATCAAAGAATAGAGCACAACGATGTATGGTGCGAACAACGCTGCGCACGAAGCTGATGAGTTCCATGACGTCAAGCGCGGGAATTGGGTATTCGTAAACCGAAGCTTGTTCACCATCCAAGTCAAAATTTGTTCTTACATTGTGTTGAAACGTAGAGTTTGCAAACCAAGGTCCCACCGTATTCTTTGAAAAAGAAATATTTACATATGAACTTTAAATATTAATCTACAATAAAGTATTCTGAAACTACTGAACCCATATGACACGCATAGGAACTTGCATGACTGATGTGATTTCTAGTCGGTATGACGGAGATGCTTTATCATGCACAGAATGGAGGCCTCTTTCGTCACTTTGCATTAAGCGCAATAATGCACACATCAGATATGTACTTCCAGCCTGTATCAGTTACCATGTGTGATTTTATAACACGAAATAAAAAAAAAAAAAAACTGTTCTAGCACTTAACACTTTCATATAATAACAATTTCACAGAGACAGACAACCACTCATGCACACACTCACACCTATATGGACAATCCGGAGTGATCGATTCACCTAAATTGCTTGTTTCTGAAGGAGCGATGAAACTGGAGAAACTGAAGAAAACAAACTCCACACAGACAGGAATCAAACCCGGAACCTTCTTGCTGTGAGGTTACAGAACTACCCACTTAGCCACTGTGCTGCCTCTGATATGTATAAATATATAAATGGTTTTCATAGAGGACTAAACACTAATTATTCTGTGCTGCCCGTTCTGATATAAAGTAATTCTGAACTGAGCTGCAGCAAGCAGCTTTCTGTAACATGTGGCACCAACACATTCACCACCATAAGCTTAACCAGCGTCAATGTAACGCTCCAGTGACATTGCATGCAAGGTATAAAATTAGACTGAATTCACTGGAGGTTCAAGGTGGGAAAAAAAATGAGTTATACCCTTGGGAGGGTTTTCATTTTGTGTTCTTCACAAGGTGCCTACACATTTATCTTTTCAGTGACTCTTTCTTTGCATAGTTCCTTTAATCCCCCTGCTGATACAAGCGCTCATGTCCCAGAAGCTCCTCATATCCTCTTCTGTGGGCATCAATCTTACTGTGCACAACTTCAGGGCTTGCATTTTTCCTCAACTCATTTTCTACCAGAAATTGAGTTTTCATAACAGGTCAGGTAAAGCTTGGTGCCAATACAACTCACTAAGTTTTTTTCAAATGCTTCCTGCAGTCACATATGTGATAAGAACAGCATGTTCATTATTCTGACACAATTGCCCAATATTTGTTCATTTTCGTTCATTTACTAATCAGGGCCATTCAACGCATTGCTTATGTCAAACCCACTTACGACTGCAGTGATTCTGACCCGCTCCAATCTAAAGAAACATCATTGTACCAGTATGAAATTAAATTTTTTACCAAGAGGGTGATGACTTCTTCTATAATTAAAATTAAACTTTTAAGCATTTGATATTACTGCCAGCAAGATTGTCAAAAAACAATTAGCACCTTGTATCAAATGGAAATGTCCCCAAAGCGACGGTAATACCTCGCAACAAATACCCTGGAGGCAGCACGGAGTAGAGTCAACGCAAAAGAAAATCTCATTTGAAATATCCCTCGAGTTTGGCTCATTATTCTGTTCACATAGACTTTGGCCTATGAGGGCAGCCGGTGCTAGAGCAGCTACTAACTTCCAATTGATTAATGAGGCGACTGCAGCAGGGAGGTAGAGGAGGCACAAGCTTCACAGAACTCCCAAGAAGCTGATGCGACAGCAGGGCACTGTGACTATGCGGAAGCACCGAATGGATTCCGCCTATTTGAGAGATCGGCAGCAATTGGAAGAAAATTAGACAAAAGCTGCAGAGCCAGAGGGTGAGAGTACCTCACCAATTTCTTTCTGATGTGAATCATTTCAATTGTCACTTCAAAGCAGATGATGAAAGCAGGTGGCATTGTAAAAAATGCCACCTGCTTTCCTCGGCGTTACCAAATACGTTGTTATATTAGTTATTTATTGGACAGCAAAATTGCAGTTCCTCAGCTGGATGTTAGGTTATCACTGAAGGCTTATCCTTAAAAAAACGTCATTTAACATCATCGAGAAATGTTTGTCTCATAAATGTCGCTGATTCATTGTGTATTTATTATCAAAACAGGAGGCTTATATGCATATAATTCTTTGCTATTTGTATAGATGATTTAGGAACAGAGAAGGAATCCAAAGGATGGTGGAGGGGTGATATCTAAAGGAAAAAGATCTAGCATTTACCTGACAGACAATATTTTAAATGTTAATATTGGAATACTTTTCAGCCTTATCATTAAATGTTTAATTTCAACACCCCTTAATGAATATAATATATTATAAATGTGCAGCTATCAGTTCATTCTATGTCTGGTTGCCATGACATTCAAGGAGATGAAATCCAACAGATCTTTCTTTATCATATTAAATACATTCATTGTTGTGCTCTTATCCTACCAATAATGTACTTTCTTATTTTACTATGTGTACTTAATCTGTTACTGCAGTTCTAGAAGTATGACAGTACTGGGAGTAACCTTGAATCCACTTCTCCAAAATAATAAGCTGAAAGCATGGGCTGGACTGGAAAAGGCAAAGCTATGACACATCAGGAATGCTGCCAGGACAAATTGTGCTCCTAAAAACAATGAATCAACGTGAGCCACCTGGAGTTTTTACTCTGGAAAGTTCATTGCAGGCTTTGTTGTCCAAAAGACAGTGATATCCAGGGCAACCGTAGAACTATCCAGGTCTTGTAACCCATTTCTCTCTGATATCCATTGACCTAACTGTGCATTACTGAAGCAAATTAGACTCATTGCCTAGAAAAAGGGTGAAACAGAAATGTCAACACCATCGCCAGATCATGAGAGTTACTCAATACTGGAAACTTGTGAAAATGACACAGAAACAAAATGTATCTGAAGATAAAAATATAATGCATCCGTGTCTGATTCCATGCCATAAATGATCCAGGTGGACAGATATTGGAATAGGCTTGCATGAAGATTGACTCAGCCGAAGTGGATATTAAGATAAATAAATATAGCTGAAAGAATAGACATCGAATGTTAAACACTAGTGCAGATGAGATTTTTGAAGACCAGAGTGCATTAAGTAATGAAACATAAAAAAATGATGCATATTTTTATGTTTAAACCATGAAAGTATTTTTCTGGCAAGTTCACAGATATAGTCAATATAAAAGTTATGCTTTAATATGCCAATCAAAAACAATGAACGATAAATCCCATTTTAATTGTTGCTGTAAACCTTTATTTCATCAGCTGTGATATTCTCAGTTAGCCCTGGCCATTTACGGCTTCATGTCACAGGTTTAGGATTAACAACTCTATAGTGTCATATGTATATCCCACATCAGTGCACACACGAAATGTCATTTACGCCGTACTACTATTGGGCCCCTTTAACAATCCACACAGATACATCAAGTATGTAGGGGCCCTGTGACATGCATGGAGAGGGCATAGGGTGAAAGCACTGCCCTGATCAGTGCACCTGGGGAACGGTGCCTTGCTCAAGGAGGTAGATTGGCCACACTCCAGCCACCAATCCGTCCGCCATAATTTTGTCTTGGCCGGAGCTTGAACAGCTGATCTTCTGGATCCCAACCTGAGCCACATCCAACTGAACCACTGCCACCCCATGTATTTGATCTGGAGTGGCCATCATATTATCATGACAAATATAGCAGAGAGCATCACCAGGTTTAAACCCCACAAGGAAAAGCATATTTTTTAAACGATATATGGCTTTTTAGTTTTCTGCTTTGACCTTTTCCGAAGATAGTTGCCCCTTAGAGGCAAATGACACGGTTGCACACACAAAACTTGGAAGCAAGAAATATCATCTGTGACCGTCAATGGACTGCAACCGCATAGCTGACTGACGAATCAAAGTGATTTACGATACAAGCCAGCATTCACCCATTCACACAAACCTTCATGCAGTGGTGACATTTGTGCAATGCACACCGCCTGCTCATTAGGAGTGGTCACCACTCACACCAATACTCACACACCAGTGGAAAAGCCACTGGGAGCAACTTGGGGTTCAGTGACCAAGTCTACACTGACATGAAGACCGACAGGCTGGGAATTGACCCACCGACCGAGATAATTAAAAGACATCTGTACTAAACCAATATCTAGCAAAAAAAAATTAAAAAGCTGCTTACCAGCGAATCCTTTGTCACAGATGCACTTGAATGCGGAAGGTAAAACTTGAACACATGTCCCATTTGTGCAAATTATGTCACAGTTTTCTTTGCCAATGACTTCTGAGCAGTTGACTCCTGAAACAAAAGGCATTTTAACTACCGCGGACAAAAACAGAAAGTTTTAACATGCAATTTATCTTAATTTTGAAATGTTGATCATTATTGTAGATGACGTTGATATGAAAGAGATTCATGTTGGTTGTAAAGAGATTAAGATAATGATTAAGAGGGGATTCATAACAAAAAATCTTATATATATATATATATATATATATTTACACACATAGTACAAGTGTTGGGCCTTTGTGCTGAATAACATTCACATGTGTTAAATAAATGTGCGATGAAGAATGTAGCATGGAAATACATGCGTTATTCATGTACTATAAGAGTACATGAATAACGCATACTTATATATTCTATTTTAGTTTCTGAAATTTCTGAAAGTAAAGTCCTTTCATATTTCAGACAACAGAGATATATGATGGACAGATAGAATCCTTTCATGCGGGCATCTCACAACACTAAATAATAATCTGATTTAAATTCATTGCAAAACAAATCTTAAAGAAAAATAGAATCAAGTATAATTTTTTATACATTTCCCCTCTGGTTGTTAATCAGGAGAGAGTCCAGTGGGTTTTGGCCTTACCTGTAAAATGTGGAGGACACAGACATTTGTATGTTCTGTGGTTTGGATCTGTGGATCCATCGCTCAAACATACTCCTTTATTTTCACAAGGGTTAACCAAACAAGCCTCTGACTTTTCGCAGAACCTCCCAGAATAGTGGTGGCGGCATCGACAGCCGTATGCACCTTCCCAGAAGCTTGTTTGACAAACACCGTTCCCGGAACACAGTCGAAGCAGGGCGGAAGCCTGACAAAGCTGTGCTTTAACAGACACGTGGAGCCTTAAGCCAAGCGTGCACGGCTGTGCCTCTCCCTCATGCACAGCGATGAAGTAATGGTGACCCGGAATGAGCCACTTGCCCTCAACAGGCTCAGTTCCATTAATATCGTGAGGGAAAAGAAGCTGATCTTTTGTCTGCCCATTTGTGGAACAGCTCTCAAAGTCGTCTTTTGACACGTTGACCAGTCTGATGCCGTATGACCGCAGCGTTTCATCGGCAGACATCACTAGTTTGTCTCCATATTGCAGCTGAAGTGGACATATCTGTGGGAAGTTGAAAGGATCACCAGTTGACTTGTCTTGCCCCTGAGAAGCCCAGCATTCAGAAGCGCTGCCACAAAGCTTTCCTATGAGACTCCATGTCACTTGGATTGTGCGCTGTTTAAGATGCCATTCAACGGAAGCTTTTCTATTACAAATTGTTTGGCAGTGGATTGTGTGGGCTGCAACAAAGACAGCAATCAACTGCAACAATGACACCCCCATGTTTACACTCTGTCTATTTAATTCAAATATGTTTGCAACTTGTTGTCACAACTTGGATGGATGAGGAAAAAGTGTTGTATTATGTTACAAGCGACAATTCCTTATTCGTTCCAGGAGGTCCACACGACTTATCTGCAAGAAAGCAAAACAAACAACACAAAAAGTTGATTCTACAAGCACGTATCTCTTCCACATCCTTTTCTTGTGCTTCAAACTTGATTATAAAATGACGTGGAGGCCATACTGCTGTCATGAGCACTTTGTTTCATTGTAACACGTGGACTTCGGCAAATCTGGCAGCGTTGTCATAATCGTGTGCAGCGCTGCTGACCACCACGTGTGTCACAGCAGCCTCGGCCTGCCTGAGGTTTCTACAGAGTGACAATGTCGGGTAAAATATTCTCTCTCCTCTACCAGGGCTTCAGTGTCTACTAGTGAGATGAGTTAAAGCAGACAGCATTGTCTTTTCCCCTCAGGCCCTTTTCATATGTGTGCACAAGATAAAACAACAAAGCAGAGAAGCCTCCCTGCTAGACAGAGACTCTACTCCTTGATCAGCTCACAAAGGCTGATATGAATAACTGCATGGTGATAAGTAATGGAGGACTGAATATGGTACACCACTATCAATAGAAAGGGGTGACAGAGCGTATGAGATTACAAGTATTGCCATGAGAGCTGTCCCTGCACCCAGAAGATCCTCATTTGGAGGATGAGAGGTTGACTAAATCAGAGAGCTATCTCTTGAATTCTGAGAAAAATATAATTAATTCAAATTCAGATAAAAGGGACAAAATGTGTTTCTGATTTGAATGTGCAATTTTTGCAGGGTATTCATTATTATCAGCTGCGGTGGAATAAATAGCAATATTAGCCGATGTATTCTCAGTGAATGTCATCAAAGCATTTATATCAGTATACAAGTTTACAGTCACATCTCTAGTTAGTTCTGTCAAAGAAATGTTATTAGCTGGATAAATAGATGATGACTTTATATATATATATATATATATATATATATGAGAGAGAGAGAGAGAGAGTGAGAATTGCATCTACTAACACCACCAGCCACAACAGGGATCCTGTCTCATAACGATCTGTATTCAAAACTAGAGCAAAGTCAAAGCTTGGACAAAAAGGCCATCTAATACCAACAGGCATGGACCTGCCAGTGTCAGTGAGCAGCAGGAGAAATAGATTGATGCTCGAGGAAGTATTGTATAACATTGCAATTTATTTTCTTTCAGTTTCCACAGATGCGCAGCACAGAACCACTGAGCACACAAATCATTTAACATATTTTATGCTGAAACTATTTTTTTTACCAGTTGCATATCATGAGTCTAATTTCGCCCTACACAGTTTCCCCAGTGTTCCAAATGAATTTAATGTAAATTGCATTCGGTGCTATTTCATACCATTTCAGTAATCTATACTGTTACCCTTCTCTTAAATAGGCTAAAAGGCTTCCTGGGATATTATAGTTATTGATCAGCCAGGATTAAAGTAAAGGCCGCACACAAAAGTGGTTCAAGTAAAACGGACCATGATGTCAGAATCAAGGCCATGTATGTGAGCGTTAGTTAATTGTCTTCCACAACCTCCTGCTTTCATTACAGCTCAGTGTAGAGGGCAATGGATCAAGAGAGCTGTGCAAATCTTCACATGGTTCTTGATGGTCAGAGACTTGACAATATTTGTATTGTATTGCTTTGACCTCCAGTACGCTGTGTCTAATGGCTATACAGTACTATTATATTCTATACTACTGACTTGCAACCTACGTCATTTGCGACAGTTCGACTTTACGACCGCACTGGTCTGTTGTTTTTCTTTCTGTTTACGACGTGTTTTTACGACATACTGGAAAGCGAGCGAACAAAATGGGTGAACGACAGTTTCTGCGGTCTCACCCACGATGTCTACCGAGAAGAAATTGTCTCCTTCTACTCCTTATTTACAGTATCATGACGGTGCATAATACACTTACGGTAATTTAACTGGGGCCGACGTACGACCAAATTGGTCTTACGATAAAAAAAAACCCGGAACCAGTTGCGGTTGTATGTCGACGAGCCCCTGTGATTGATTTGGCAAGAAAGAAGTGCTGAATTAAAACATGATCGATTTTTGAATAGGGATTACATTTTTAGGTCTTTGTTTTTTACTGAAATAAGGGTATTTGATTAAAGACAAGCAGTAGATGTGTACATACTTCAAACCAAAGCCCATAAAAAACAATTTGATCATAAACAAGGTCTTATTTGAAATTGTTCGCTAAAATGAGGGGAGAGAAAATGTTTATTGTGTGTAGTGTGTAGACTAAAGACAAATGGTGACATTGACGAGTGAGACACAAATGCTAGTTACGGGATCATTATGGTAGGTCTAAAGTACATGCTGATAAACAGTGTGTGACCCCTTGTATATGGTAATGTTTCATTATAATTGACAGAATTCAGAACTTCTCGGACCTCGACAGCTGTAGTAGCTGAATGCCATTTCTTTTGTGCTGTACTTCTTCCTATTTAGGGACAAAGGGTGGCTTTCCTGGAAATTAGGTTTGTGCTGCACATTGAATAAAGTGCAATAAATAGATCATTTGAGATGTAAGCCTCCTTCACTGATGAATTTTGCTGTTTTACTTGCATTCCATGTTTCTCTGGACTATCAACAAAAGCAGAGCCCATTACAAATCTCCTCACCTCAATTAAGCCACTGAAATGATTAAATCAAAGGCTAAAGCAAAAATAAATCTCTGTGTTCTCCTCCATCGCAATAATTTGGCAAACCGGGAGCATCATTTGCCACCAGAGTGCCAAAGTCCTTTAACCTGGAAAAAAAAAAACAATCTCATTGTAAAGCAAACAAACAGGCTTTGGAATTAGCTGTCACATAACTCATTTCTCTGTTCACTCACTGTTCAATAGTCGGACAAAGCTGCGGTTATGGATATGGAAGACGATGTCCCATTTCAGAGTAGGATAGTGCAGAAAAAGGTCAGCTGCCATTGGAATGCAGTTTCTGAATGCATTTGCTTCAGACATGTGATGAAGGACCCAAAAACATGATCATTTCTGGATCATGTGAAATTTAATAGCTTTGACGCCCCTTCGGCAAAACTTCCAAACTATAAAAATCGAGTTATTTTGCAATGCTCTATTACCAGCAGGATGTCACTGAAATAGCACAGAGCCACTGGAGGACTGATTAGCCAAACAGCAGCAGGCAGCTGGCCACAGATGCGGCTGGACTGATGACTGGTGCTCCCTAGGTAGGTGTCTGGATCAGCGCTAATCAATTATAACACTGATGAGCATCCAGGGCCCTGAAACCCTGAAAGCAAACCCAACATCGATCTCCTTCCTCTAAATATAATAATCATTGCAAATATAATACTAATACTAGTACTATCCAATTTTTGTATGATAATTTACAAGGTGAAAAAAAAGTGTATAATTTTAATGTATTTCTCAGAATGAAAGGTTGTGTTTAGCATTAATATTAACATTATTCAAAGAATCGCAGGATGTTTCCGAAACACAATACTTCAGCGAGAGTCAGCTGCAGCATTGCTCGGCCAGCACGACTTCACTGCTATGAATTGCTAATTTTTGTTCCAGGTACCAGCGTCATCACTCACTATCCCCCTGTAGTATAGACTAGTGGTTCCTGTTTATTTTGAATTTTAGAAACAAGGCAATGCTGTTTCAGCCACCTGGGCATTTTACAGTGGAGTATACTATTTTCCCCTGACCATGCAGCGCTTTATGAGCTCATGAAGCAGCAGTCATATAATAATTATCCAGTGGCGGCTTAGTATATATATATATATAAGGCATATCTGCAGACTAAGAAATTGCTTTATGATTTTTTGATTCAAGTATGACTAAATGCTAAAATTACCACAGTTTTCACTTTGGTGCAACATGTGTGGCTGCTGGAGTTTAAATTGTTCTTCTCACTTCAATCAGGGAAACAAACACTCAGCAGCCTCTTCTCATGAATGCTCTAGTGCACATATTAAAAAAACAATCAAGCTTCTTGTGAAATGTCTGCTTTTATTTTTTCTCTAGTAGGAACCAAACGGCAACACAAAAGCAATCCAACATGAGGCATATGCCTTCATTTTTCAGCTTTTAATGATTGAAGAAATTCTTAAAGATGGTTGCACTATTCATAGGAAACACATTTGGCCCCACACAGTGAGGTAACACATTAAACAGGTAATCCAGCGTATAAGGACTTTGATATGTCACTAAACTGGGTTTAGAATCCCTGCCAAATGTCAGTGTCAAGCTTTCAGTCATCTGTTCATTTCAATAATAATGAATCCTAAATCATTTTGGTGCCCATTTCATCAAGTAGCAAATATTTTTTTATTGATGCAGTTCCACTTATATCTAGTAGTATTTTTCTTAAAATATTAAAAACTGCAAAACTCACCACTTACAATTTATATTTAATAAAAAAAAAAAAAAGCGTTTGGCGTGTATAGCCTTGAACTGTGCGTTTTTAAATTGCAGCCAGTTTTTCTTTCACGCCTAAACACCACAGAAATTAGCCTACGCAATCAGCGAGGTGGACAGATAGAGTCTACTTGTGTGGGTGAAATAGATCGGCTGTTTCTCACACATGTAAAGCTGGTACAGGCGTGCAGCCAAAGGGTCTGCATTAAACAACAGCTTAGCATTAAAATCAGCAGACTCGCCTCTGCCCCCATTCTGCAGCTTGGCCCAGGATTTACTATGGACGGATAATCTGACTAGGAGGTGCACACAGGGACCATCTGCTGCTGTATGTACTGCACAATCATATTTCTTCTTTCTGACCGTTACACTATACGTTTACATCATGTTGAAGTTGAAGTGTGCTCACCATTGAGTTGAGGAGATGGCCTACCCGTCGATGGTGACTTCTCACTTTCGGAGGGTTTATTATTCAGAGCTGATCGCTGTGTCTCTCTGCAGATGCACGAGATCTGAGCCGACTAGACAAAAGAAGGAGGAATTGTGATCAGACGCTAAGGACTGAAGGCGGGCCTGCTTCAGATGAGATGGCCTTCTGGAGCAGGGCAGGGTGGGGATATAGCCTGCCTGATTGATTATTCAATTAGGCTTAATTGAATATTCATTAGCCAAGCCAAGTCATTATCTCGTGTAAACAACGGCAGCATTCTCAGTGAAACAAACTGATTGTATACGATACCTATGGGATGAAGAATAAAATAAAATAAAGTGGACCGGATTAAGTCTAATGAACATAAACCAGGCCATGGTAGATGCGGATACGGAAACATATTGAGTAAAAATCAAGATCCAAAAGCTATTAGACCTGCTCATTCAGAAAATTGATAGCTGTTTCATGCATTACCTAGCAAACAAATATACACATCAAATACTTTGCCATGCGTGAGCTATCACAACAGCTTGGGCAGGTAATGAGATGATGTAATCAATCATACTGTCGGACGTCGGCTTTTCAAGTCCCACTCCCGTCAAAAGTGGTTTACATTACTTGTACTATATTTGCAATTCACTGTCGAGAATGATGTGCACGCAGCATCTGACACTGTATGGGTGTCTTTATATTTATTACTGAAAGTACGCAGTGAAAACCAGCATGATTTGTCACACCACATATATATATTGAATCTCAACACTGATGGCTTCAAAGGCGTGTCATTTCCAATTGTTGAGGAGTTGTGACCCATGGCAGACTGCTCTTCTGTCCATTTACAGTTAAAGCCAGTCAGAGCTAAATTATAAAATTTGGCTCTCCCTCTGGGAGTCGACAGAAGCCAAGTTGTGGACATCAAGAATGATCCACGACTTAAAGTGGGACAGGGGTTTAATGCGTAGGGCCCCTCAGCCCCGCTGCTTTCGGGGACCTTTTTTTCAGAATTGTGTCATGGAAATTAGGGGATTATCACTATAATATGAAGTCTGTAGTGCGCCAACATCGACGTTGAACTTTACGGTGAAGCAGGCGATGGTTTGTGTCTAGCAGTAAAACTTTAAATCAATTTAAAATGATTAGCAAATTCTTCATATTCCAGAACTGCCCAAAAATAAGTAATAGCTGGTGTATTTATAATTACATTGTAATCTTAAATATACCAGCTGTTGTGTCGTGTCGATCCGGAATTCAATTGTAAAATATATACACAGTAGGAATTGCACAAATCCTCGAATAGCAGCATTTTATTTTATTGAATGCATTCAATGCTGTGTATATATTTTAAAATTGCGTTTGAATGACTACCTGTTTGAATGACTTTCTTCTCCGCCTCTAACTGGGACCAGAGTGCAAATTCCATTCTTTTCATGCAAGTGTTGGAGTGACAATACAAATTCTTGATTTCTTGAATCAATCAATTGCTGTTTTTAATAATAACCCATTGGTGATATAGCGCTTTCGAAGGCACCCACAGACGCTTTACATTGTGCATTATTCATTCACTCCATACTTGGCGGAGGTGAAGCTACTATTGAAGCCACAGCCACAGCCACAGCCAGGGGCAGATTTACAGGAGTAAGCACCATCTGCCCTCCTGACCACCACCAACATTCACTCGGTCACTGCATTCACACAGTGCATTCGTTGCCCATTCGTTGCCCAAGGGCACAACGACAGTGAACACATGTGCCGGAACCGGGAATCGAACCGCCAACCTCTCGATCATAGGACTACACGCTCAACCACCTGCGCTACCATTTTTATGCCTAAGTACGCGCGTGCAGAAGGGATATTTTTTCTTGCATAAATTCATATTTCAACATTTGAGAAAAATGCTGATCTGCTTTCTTTGTGAGTGTTGGCGAGGACAACAATGTCTTGCAGTTCATCCGAATATGAATGCATCTATTTCCATTATTTGTTCCCATTATTTGTTCTTATAAATTAAAACTACATTTGGTATAAATTCAGTCTTGAATTATTTTCTTCCTGAAAACACATACCGACAAACAGAAGCAGCAGGAGAGTGAGAAGATATTGATATTGTATGTTTAATGTTTTATTGCTTATTTGCTGGGAATAATTTGACAGCTACTGTACTGTTTTTGTTTCCAACCCACATTCCCCATACAGCTTACTTTCACACCGGGGAGATGCACCACAATAAGTCATTGGCTGTTGCTGTGCAACAGCATAAGTAAGGGGTTAAGTGCCTTGCTCCAGGGCAATTCTCTGGTAGTTGCTGAGGGAGAGGAGAATGCTGGCCATTTAATTTCTCAGTCCAGATTCCTCCAGCTGGCCAAGGATCCAACCAGGGGATTTCTCCATTCCGAAGTCTGTTGCTGGACTGCAACCACAGGAAACACACCATTGCCACTGAGAAAGTCAGTTTAGTTCACCACAAAGACAATTTGCACCAACACCACAGTTACAAAATCAATGAGAGTGACATGCAATATATTTTCAAGACATGGGTGCAGTAATGCTGACTGCAGACAGGGTGAAACACATCAGAATATGTATTTTAACTAGAACAAAGTAAAAGCATACATTTCTACTGCCGTGACTCTGTGACCAACAGTTAGGAATCACCAGTTGAGAAGCACACAGTGAGATGAAAGATGTTTTTACAAAGGTCACTATAGCTTCTGTTACATCTTGTCTTTATTGTTTGTTCACCGTGTGTTTCCTTTGTTTTCGATTCTACACCCATTCTGCCCTCCGTAGGCTTTTGCCCTACAGCTCTGAAAATAATAATCTTCTTCTTCAGTTTCAAGCCATTTTAGGATCCATTTTTTTTTATGACAGCTCCTATCAAAATACCTCAGTATAAAGTACCTGCATGACCTTAAGACATGACATATTCAATCTCCTATGCTTATCCTGGTGAAAGACATTTAAATTCTCAAATTTGGTTTTCTGCCCTGCTGTGACTAGATTAACGAGCTGCCCTTTTCCTTGTAGCGTTGGCAATTTCTCCTGCAGCTTTAGGTTTCTTCGTTAGTAGTAGAGATATTGACTTTCAGTGCTTTTCATGGAGGATGTGCGCACACACAGAGAGAGCGAAAGCGAGAGAGAGACAAGCATTTATCTATACATCACAGCAAGGTTTATCACATGAAATTGAGATCAATAACACATACAGTCTGGATATTATTATAACACATCTTTTGAAAAAAATAATGATGAATGGAAATAAATAATTTACGTTAAGCACTGGTGACAAGTCCAAAAGAACATTGTGAGATTTCTCATGCAAGCGGCGACATTAAACAATCAGCAGTAATTTCCAACACTCTTTATCACCTTGCTGTAGGGTAGAACGTCTGCAGGCTTGAAGCACTTTACTACAGTATGTGCTGACTCAACAACTTGTTAATCAAGCCCACAGTTATGCACACACAGTCAGATGCATGGGGCCCGCTGAGAAATCGTTGGATCCCACTTGAATCTAGATATAATTAGATTGTTGGACAAGATCTTGTTGCCTGAATTATGAACTGCTGCGCTTTACATTCAGATATTCACCATACTTACTACTCTACATCCTGGCTTGTTTGGAGTGTAAATATCTGAATGTGAAATTATGATCCCCCCCCCCCCCCCTCCCATGTATCAACATTCATCAAATAGTATTCCTCTTGGAATTATTGGCTGTTATTTACTTTTTATAAATTCAGCAAATGTAAAAATTAGCTCAAACAGACAACATCTTTGAAATTCTCTCACCAAAATGTCAAATATAAAAACAGGCACAGAAAAGTGAAAGTAATGAGCGCATACAGACATTATAATGTCACAAAAAAACAGTAATAAATTAATTCCGGATTCAGAGGCCAAATGCCATGTTGGAATAGTGAGGGAACTAAAATACGAGGTGATCAAATTTAAATATTACATTCCATAAATCTTCCTCAGAGTTGTAGGGATTAATCAACATTTACATGTAGCAGCATTACTTTTGCCCCTGAGTTATGTGACCTTTTCCACTCTTTAAACAGCATACAGTGGCGCTCTGGGGTAAATGGCCCCATACCATATGCAGCATACGCTCATTAAATGCAAATTCAATATATTATCCTGCAGCTCCCCACATTGACCCACAAAGGGTGTATTCCCATCAGGGTTAAAGGGAGAAAACGTGCAAAATAAGTAATTGTTGAGAATGGAGGGAAATAAATCTGTTTACATAGTTACAAAGACTGCTAGATTATTATCCCCATCACCTTGCCTTAAGCAATGATATTCTGTTTTAACAATGCCATCAAGTCCCTGAAAGACTGTTTATCAGGCATGCGAGTTAAGATGTAAGAGGGATTTCTGTGGGAAGTGGTTTGATCGGACTCATGATTGTTAAAGTCTGAAAAATAAGTAAGAGCATTATTGTTTTATTTGTTTGTTTGATTCTTACTAAAACTTTAAAGTTGAAAACTTTGGTTAATACAGATTGTTTATCATAATTAATTTTATACTTATATTCCTGTTGGAACAACAAATGACTGAAACCATTAAGATAGTAGATAGTAGCAGCAATCATGATGCTGAATTAAATTTAAAATTATTTTTATTTTAAATAAATACAATCCTGTCATTTAGACCTCCCACTAAGATGATGCAAGTAAAACCTTTATTAGCTAAACTTACATAAGTATGTGTGAATGATGAAAAATACAAGCTTTGCAGATAAACTCAATGAGCACCGATGCAGCATAATCAATGAGGTACAACAAGCCGCTGAAACACAGAGGAGCATGTTTCCAGCAACCACAGGTTTGCCACATAGCTCTTAGAAAGTGACAATAAAATCAATGCTCAGAGGTCAAACTACTTAGAACCAGTACAAATTGCCAGCTCACACTGGGGATAAAGAGCAAATGTCACTCTGGTCCTGTTAACCGCACAACAGCAGTTAGGTTTCAGCTTTTATCCAAAACGGAGTTCTGCAACACCTACAGTATATCGCCTTTGCATATGTGCATTTCACATTATTCTTAGCATGCAAACAGTACATTTTAACCAGGAGGTGCTTTTGTTTTCGACTTATTCAATAACCTCTCTCCATGACAACACTTTTTTTTTGCTGTCATCCCTCCGCAACAGAGACTTAAACACAAGGTATTTTTTAAGGCCTTCATCGTTTAAACACTGATTTTTACTGTCGCATCAATATTCTCATATTTATAGCTACTGTAAAGAGCACTGAAATGTTTCCTTGGACATGTTTACATGTTTGAAATTTAACTTCTTAGAGTTAGTCGGGTTCTTCTATGCAATATCTGTATATGCAACACTCACCACATTTCATGTTACAGCGTCATACAAAGGTTTCATTTGAGCTGAAAATGTTCATCTTGAGCAAATCCCCCTTGATTTGCTTCACACCATTGTGCCGCCCACCGTAAATCTGCAGCTGTACACTGAATGCATTCCCACATAGCATTAAGGGGAATAATTCAAAGACATTTTGGCATGGACTGAAACAATATTTTCTGTTATACTGGTAGTCCTTCACTTGGAGGTGCTTCCCTATATATAAATAGCTGCATCCAATCTGAAAATATGAATGACAAGACCTTTATTTTATTTATTAGAGATTGAAGATTAAGCCAATTTAAAAAAAAAATATATATATATTTTTTCCAATACAGGTTTCTGTTAAGAAAATCAGCTAATGGAAACATGGACTAATGATCCACCTAATCATTAAAATCTTCATTTCAAATAAATAGGACATATACATAGAAAGCGCTGTAGAACCATAAGACCCAAAATAAAATAGATTATTTTTTTAAACAAACTTGCATTCGTATGGATTTTAAATAACACCAACATGAACAATGGCAACAGTGCAAGACAACAAGCCTGCTACATTCCTGTCTGTTAACTCTATCTTTCAATTATTTAGTTTAGAATCCTACCAAAGAAATTCATTCCAATACAACTGAGAAATCCATTTCCACCTCCAATTCCATGAATCAATCTTCAAAATTGCGATTTTTTAAATTCCACTTAAGCTTATTTGGTTTTGGCATGAGTGTTCAGAAAAAGCACTTTTCTTTAATGGTATTCAGTAAAACAAAAGAGGCATGGCAGCAGTCACCTGTAACCCCAAACCCACTCTGCAACTGAATTTACACTCATGCGGTTTCTCTTTGTCTGTGTTGCTGTAGGGGCGTTTCACTATGCCTTCTGCACTCGCGTCACAATATTTACTTCCACCATGAACTCAAAACTAATACCGGTACATGTAAACTTGGAGTTTTAAAGTGCTGAAATGTTCTAAATTATGTAGTCATCCACAAAAGGCTCCAAACTGTTGCCATGGGATGCAATTTATTCTGGTGGCTGTGCTGAAAATGTTTATTCAACTTTATCAAGTGGTGTTTTGCAGTGACTGATTCTCTGAGTTATTTGTCCGTGAGGTAGTTCAGAGACACAGAGTGCATTATAACAGTCTTTTGAAGAGAAGTGGATCGGCAAATTACATGAATTCAAGTATGTTATGCTAATTCCATGCTAGTGTCGAGCAAATTATTTTTTCTTCACAACTTTCTCCAAATCATCAATGACTGAACAACTGACAATATTTGTGTTATGTAAGCCTAAAATCTAATATCACGTTTTTAGAAAAATGGGAAATTGTTTATGTTAAATTACATTTTTTATTTCATATAAAGAGGGAAAGTCTTTTGCGCCACATAGACAGTAGGTGATAGAAATAATTGAAAGCAGTTTGGATCCAGGGAACAGAATCAAACACATCATTCTCATGCCTCAGTTATCACATGTCCTGGCATTCCTCCAACTGTCTCATTACATGATCTAAATTCTAAACCAAATGCCACTGCTGTCATTACCCACAGGTATTTTTAAAACAATTGTGACTTTGCTCAGTTGTGCTGTAACTGCGTTGATATAATAGGAGATGGTGACTGGGTTTGGAATGGCCATGACTCAAAGTAGCCAGGACATGAATCACATTGGAGAGAGCATTTCTTTGTCAACAGTGACATTTTAAAGGTCACTGCTCTTAAAGTCCATAAGCACAGTTTTCTTTTTGATAGTAATGGCAGCACAATACTTTTTACTGTGACAACATGGCAGCTATTTTGATGTCCTTTGTTGAATCCACATACTGATGAATGCTGGAGACAAAGATGTGGGTGAAAAGTTGTTCAGAGAGAGAGAGAGCAATGTTGATCACATGTCTTAATTCTCATGGTCTTTAAAATGTTGCTCTTTTTTTTTCTGCTGAGAGGAGGGATCGCTTCACTGTGTTTATGGTCATAATCAAATAATAGTCCGACACAAAAACCAAGTTATAGCTTCACATGTAATACAGTATGGATATACTTCATGTTGAATAAACACGGTTTTCTGTGCTAATTCGGACAATACACGGTGTATGTGATCCAAATAAATTGCCACACTTTGGAAAGAAATTAATACCTGTCTGCATTTGCTAATGAATTATACAGTCCAAGCAAACTCAAAGCCATTATTAACATGATCCTGAAAACAATGCTAGCTGTTGCATGGCATTCTTCTTGCAGCATCCAGTTCCCAGTCCTTGCTCATTCACCGAGGAGCTCGGAGTGGATCAATTTTTTGCCTTTGCGAGGCATGAGAGGCCGTCCGCCTCAGATATTCCCTTAGTCAGCAAACTGGCTGCCTTAGATGCAATATCCTGTTTCTATAGTGTGTGATGCAGGATATTTGTTATATTTCCCTTGGCACCTTATATGAAGTGTTGTTTAGTTGAAATTGTATCTGGGCAGTGGAATAACTGTCTATTTACTTGGAATGTATAGCAAAAATAATGCAAGAAATTGAAAACTCTTGGTTTAGTAAAAGCTGAATTTGTCAATGATGATGCCTGAATAAAAATGTGTTCCTCTTTTTTAATGTTATTCTTCTACTACATTGTACAATGTTTTGTGCAATTATTTAGATACATGTGAGCAAATTAAAGACTTTCATATTTCCAAGCATGTACAATATTTATAACGCGATCAATAATATCATCAAAAACCTGAATTTACTCGTTTACATGACCTTAAGATTTAAAGGGGGTTGAATTAATATAGATCCAGAAATGTATGTGTTCCTATTTTTTTCAGTTAGACTGCAGTGGAGATTAAAATAATGTAAATTTGGTCATGTATTGAAATGCCCTCCTTTTGACCCATTGGACTTTATGTGCAGAGACAGCAGCATTCTCTACATCTATGCACAGAGGAGATTCATCATGGTTATTGCATAATCATTCCTCTTCACTTGCTATACTGAGCAGGAAACCTGACACGTCTAATCAAGCAGATCCACAGACATCTCCATCCATATGTATTGTTTGCTAAGGACTTTTCGCTTGGATGCACGATGACCCAGCGTCGTCATCAGAAATGTGAGCCTGTCGTGCAAATACAACAGTTATTGATCACATGGATGTGTTCCTCTTGATCTTTGATCCTTACTGTATATGCAGAAGGTGAGCTTCCGTTTGTGGCTGTGTTTGCTTGCATTGCATACGCACACAATCTATACTGAATGTTAAATCTCTTAAGTGTTATGATGGCTTTTTATGGATTTTACAATTCAAGATTTTAAATGCTGCAGTGATGCCATCAAACACACCTTTGCATAACAAATTCCCCTTGCAAGACAAATGTTCTTGCAAAAGCTGCAGATCAATTGATGATTGCTTCATATTACTTTTAAATGGACTGTGAGCAATTGAGGGAGGACAAGGATGTGAGACAGTTCACTGAAATAGCTCCAACTATTTTTTTTAGAAAGCTGGCAGGCTGGCTTTATGGATGCTGCCGTACCAAATGCCTTGAACTGATTGTGATATTTGGTCCCGCCTTGACCAAAAAAGGAGACCCAGAATAAGCTGTAAAATGAGCTCAAATCCAAAAAGAAATGTTTGGGAATTATGTAGTTATTATGTAATTATGGTTGTCCATTAAAATGAAAATAGCCACTCTTGTACCATCAAAGTGTCAGCATTACAACTTGTACTAACAGTAGCAGTTGTGAAGGTAAACAATTAAAAAGCTGCTGAAGACTAACCCCAATGCATTTATTGAAGCTAGTTAAAATGCTATGAATTTGAAGGTGGAAAGTCATAGAACGGCTTGTTCCTAATAAGTTAGAAAGTTTCTGAAACTGCAGCCAGCTTTCAAGAGTCGAGTTGAAGCCACTTCTTTTATACCATTTACCCAAACTCTTTTGAACAAAGCCCTACCATACACTAAAGGTTTTAAATTCTGTCTGTGCAAAAGTTATGCTGGAGTTAAAACTGGCTCAGTAATTGATGATTGATTATATTGGAAATGTAACAAATATCCGACAGAGTCCCTAATCTTTAACATGCAAATCTTTGCACTGCACAGTTTTTGCAAAATTAACAACAACGCTAGTTTCGTTATATAAGCACATGACACATTATAACTTCAAACAAAGAAGCACACTCACATATTAATAGCCAGGTTCATCAGCTTGCTTCCCAGAATGCAGTGATTAAAAAATATAATGGCACATTTTGAAAGCTTTTAACCCTTCACAGTGATGACAGAACATTCAGATGCAACCCCCGTCTTATGAATTACACAAGCAGTGTACTCCCACTCGCTGTGCTGCGAGAACCTCTCACTGCCAGCTTGAACTGCTCCTCGTGGGTTTTGTCTTTTTCAGACTGGGTGGACAACAGAGACACTGAGCCTCCATACTGCCTCAGGCCATTCGGCTACTAAACTCAATGGGGCAACAGCAGAAATCCATTCATCTAATGTAGGAACCGCCTACACCAGGGGTGGGCAAACTTTTTGACTCGTGGGCCACAACAGGTTCTAAAATTTGGCAGAGGGGCCGGACCAAGAACAGATGGATGGAGTGTTTGTGTGAGCTAATATAAATGACACATGAAAGCTATTGCATTAAAGGATTTGGCCTTTTACAGGTAGCATTACAGGGAAAAGGTCAAATGACTGAGGTTTAATTATAATACAATTTTATTTAATAATATAATTTGGACAGGTATGGCGGGCCGGATTAGAGAGACCAACATATGGCCCCCGGGCCTGGGTTTGCCCATGCCTGGCCTACACAAATGTACTTAGCCTTACAACTTTGCAACCCTGGTTTTTATGACTGATTGTAATTTAAAATGCATTGAATCACATCCAATTTAATTGACCTGGATTAAAGCGAATTGATCTGAACCAAGATAACTTTGAAGGAAAATTCAGTCATCCTGCATCCCTATCACCTTAGAGCGGTAGCATCGCAACTAAACACCATTGCAGTATTCTTCTGAAAAACTGCAGAAGCATAAATATAAACTGCATCTGCTTCTCTGCGGTTTCAAAACCACACTGTGATAGCTGGACAGGATGTGCTCTATAGAACTTCTGTTGAACGGGATGAGGCAGTGATAGGCAGTGGAAGGCTGACTCTTCGGTTTCTGCAGGAAATAAAGGCATTTTTGTCCATTCTTCACGATTAAGGTCCAGTCGAGTGCCCAGCTGCGATCATCTGGCAGGTGCAGTCTGAAAAATGTGTTACTTCTGACCCTCTCCACCTTGAAGTCGATAATGAAAAGTGGAGAGTGATCACCTGGTGACCATCTGAAGTCAGCAACCAGCTCACAGTGAAGAGATAGGATGTCACTTCACAATCCAACATGGTGTTCAACATCTGCTCTGTGTGAGGTCTCCTGATTATTGCTGATGACGCCCATTTTTCACATTTCAGGTTTCCAGACAATCAGGCCTCGTGATGCCTTGACTTTCCTCAACATTTGTAGCTTTTGACTGACTTGAAGGATGCCTAAAAAATGTACTTGCTGAAAGAAAAGCAAGATATATAATAATATAATACAACCAACCATGTCCCACATGTTGCTCCTGCCCCTGCGGCACGTCCCAACCACTCGCCAAGTTATATGTTAGAAAATGAATGAAGTTGATTCCTACATTTGTTATAGTCAGGTAATAAAAATTCATAAATATAACAATACAGCAACCATTAATACATACCTTGAAATGTGTCCAGGTGAAATGTGCCCCTCAAGACAATATAAACTGGGTTCCGCAAAAACCACGGAGAGAACAATTAATGATAACGAGCAGCTATCCCTGTCCCTAAACCATAATGAGATGGATTTAGAATGCATGATTCCAATCTGGAATTCCACAGAATCTTTAATTTAGCATGGCATGCATTACGTTCCAATAGCAAATGAACATATTTTGCAAGTAAGAAGTCATTTTCTTTGAATTAGTGTGTTAGAGGTTAGGCAAATCGCTTCACGTGCAGGAAATGACAAAGTAATTATTGAGACAAGTGCAGCATCCTGAAGACCTGCTTTATCTCAGCATTCAGCTGTAAAAACAAACAGGCTCAGCCCCCAAATATGACTTGTCATGCCTTTGTTAGAGAGCATGCAACACATAGGACTATAAGTCAACTCATCATAGTCAGTAAGAGGATTTCCTACTATAAATCCCACCCGTGTATTGATTTTTTGCTACACATAGGACAGAAAATAAGTTTTGAATGTTGTATCAGATGCTCCAGATTCACGCTGTGTAAGATTTATAAGATTAAAAACAAGAAGACCATAATGATAATTTATAAATGAGTTTTGTCTGCTTACTTTAGCTCCCAGGGAGTTTGCGTAGCCTGTTTAGCACTGCTGCTGCAGCATAGCTGTGCTTGAGGAGTCTGTTTTTTTGTTGTCAGCAGGATTTTTTTCTCCACTGCTGCATAATTCATAACTCTGTCCTTCACTTTCATATAGTTCTACTTGAACGCAAGTCAACCCCCTACACACAGACACAAAAATAGATTTTAGTTCACAGCATCCTTTCCCTGCGATAGTGCAGCTCAAAAAGACTTGTAAACTCTACCATAAGGCTGTGTTAATTGGGGATAAAAGGTTATGGTAAATCAACTTTTCAAATATGGCATGCCTTCAACATTTGAATGTCTTTCACATTTACCAAAATCAAACAAAATCTGTGCCGTTGGCCTTAACATGACTGTGGTGTCAATCGCTGCAGTTACTGTAAAAGAATAAACACGAAAGTAGTATTCTTATAAATATTATATAAAGCAACAATTGTGTAATTTAAGAATAATATTATTTTCTTTTTTCATGTTATGACATCTTGTCCAGCATAGGAACCCCAATAAAGCCAAATGCATTGTCCATCTAAATATATTAAATCTGTCATTGCAATGAATGTGTTCCCAGAATCGGTCAAATCATGTTGCCATTAATATTTCAAAAACGCTAAATGGAAAAAGATGTTCATATGGTCACAGTGTCCAAATAGCTGGCCTTTTTTCTAAACAGGTAGTATATATGAGAGACAATGTCCTATATCACATCGGGAAGATGGCTCTATTTCTTGTTGAGCCATTTATCTTACCAAAATTGTTGAATTCATTATGGTGACAATTCCTGTCACTATAATGAAATGCCACCCGAAGATTGGCCTCTGGTTGGACTAGAGTGCAGAGATATCTAACTTAATAAATGTAAACATTTCACTCCTGAGGAAACCCATCCTTCTTCTGCAAGTTCGTACTATTCATCGCACTGTTGTGGCTGCTGCTGCTGACGTGCAACCACTTTCCTTTAATTGTGCCCTTTACACGTTTAGAAAAGGATATGAAACTTTGATTAAACGTCATTATGGACCAAACCTTTATCTTAAGTACCAGTTAATGTTTCCATTGTAGCATATTATCAGGTTGAATTGGCTATCGGTTTTAGATAAATGAGTTTCGAGAGAAAGGCCGTTATTGATCACAAATATATACCCTGATTTGTTACCGTTTAATCACTTGCATTAAGAAATTAACTGGAACCATCCCCAAATTTTGCTTCCCTATATGATATTTAATCAGAAAAAAATAAAGATGATACATATGAAGTCAAATCAATCCTAATGAGATTTGAGGAATCAATCTATGTAGGCGTTTAATACATGAAGCTGCTGTTACAATATGAGTACAAAAGCAATACATTCACAAACTGAATTGGAAAAACCTCCTCAATGCATTCCTCTTAAGAAGGTCCCAACACATTTTGTCACTCTCCATTGCACAGTGCTGGAAAGGTTTTGATGAGATATATGTCACTGGATTATCTCACCTACATCCCTCCAAGGCTTTTACTGTAGGTCTGTGACATGGACACAGACATTTAGTGCAACTCCCAAGTGTCGCTGGCAGCACAGCAGGGCCTTGTAAGGCTCCAGGAAACACCATCTATCACTGTCGTAAGGCCAATCATCCACATCAGCAGGCCCTCTCTTTCAGCGGGGACCATGACACCCATTAAGCAGTCTCACTGACCCTGTTCTGGTATATTTTATCTCCCTGTTTTTATTTTGCTTTGCCATCTGTGGTTGCAAAGATTACAGTAAAAACATCAAGTGTAAAAACTATCAAATTTGTTGCTTTTTTATTTTATGCTTCTATTTAAAAAGACTATGCAGAAACAATCACAAGCCCAATGTAATTGCTCATGACCCTAGGACATGCTTTAAGCTAAGTGGTAATTGCCTACTAGTGTCAAGTTAGATTTGGATACTTAATGTAGCAGTTGAGGTCATTCAGAATCGCAATTGCATGAATAAATGATCTGTTTCTGTGATAAGATATATTAGACAACATAACTTCAATACATGCCGATGATTGAACATTATGGCTGTGTCAAACTCTGGAAAACTATACACCGCATTGTGGAACCCATAGGATTTTTTTTTTTCCATGTGAAGACAGACTAATGAGGAGCAAAGAGGACAGTGTCCAATATTTATAAGCATAGAAATGCATATATTACAAGGATGAGATGAACAGAATACACTGGGATGCTTTAAATCTCTGACTAAGATGAAATACAATGATAAATCAGGCCTCCAAAATATTTATAAACTTATCTGCGAGCGACAGCTGGCGTGGCAGCTGATTAGCTCAGTATCATGCTGGTTTAATCTTAATTTTATGCAGTAAACACAGACCCAGTCATCTGCGTGTGTCTCGACTGCACAGACAGGGTGGTGGTCAAGATAAACAAAAGCAATCCAGATACCAGTTTCATCAACACAGTTAAAAATGTCTGATTCAACATAGTTGTGCACATTTATGAGGCAGTTCTTGACATGTGTTCCCTTCACAAAGCTACGTTTTTTTGCTGCCTTCATTCATTCATTTGCCCAACCGCTTTATCCGAAAGATGGGTCACAGGTGTTGTCAGAGCCTATTCCACCTGTATATGGGCAACAGGCGGGGTACACCCTGGACAAGCTGCCAGTTCATCACAGGGCCTCACATTGACGAACAATCATTCACACAAACACTCACACGGACAATTTAGAGTAACCAATTCACCAAAGCGGCGTGTTTTTGGTGGTGAGAGGAAGCCGGAGAACCCAGAGAGAACCCAAGTAGACAGGGAGAACATGCAAACTTCTCAAAAAAAAGGCCCCAAGTTGGATTTGAACCCGTGACCTTCTTGCTGTGAGGTAACTCTACCCACTCAACCCAATCTAATTTGTCTAAGCATCATATGGTGAAGCCACCACAATCTTCGATGCTTTCTTTATAGTTTAAAAAAAAACTTGGCTAGAAAATTTGTTAGCAAAAGTTGAAAATCACTAGCTGGAGTGCCTAGTGAACCGGGAAATTAATTTAAAGCCATGTTGGACATACGAAAATGTAATGCTGCTCATTTTGGTCATAGCCTGTATTTGTTGCACGCTTGCATTGTACTTTCAACAGCCGGAAGCGCAACCATGAAATCCAGATGCAATTTTTTTTATTAGTGGTCAATCAAGGTGGTCACAAGCCTCATAGTACAGGCTGAACTTCTGCCCACACTGTTCCCTCAGCTTGATAATGCAGATTCCAATGAGGGAGACCTCAGGTCTTATCATCTCGGTGCAGATCATGAAATAGAACGTTAGTTCATTCAGTTTGATGGAGCTTGATGTTCTGGCTAAGCTGGAGAGAACACGCCTCATTCAATTTCTCTGTTAAGATGATCTCTGGCTGCATACGTCTGGAAATAGTCCTCTACACCTCTGGACAGTGGTTCAAATCAGGTCACACAGACATGTATTTGTTGACCCATGTCGAAAACTGCTTAAAAGCAGGATCATGCATCATTTTCTTTGGTCGTTCACAGGGCAAATGGACATTGTCGTCTTCCATGTGGATGGTCATGCGTATTTCATAAAAAAAAAAAAAAGATCCCAAATACTTCCTATATATGGGACATATTGTCCTGTTTTGTCATAAAAATATTTTACAATTTAAAATATATCACCACTGTTTAACTGAATAAATAGTAACTATTTTATTCATCTAGTAACATTAACTTTGATGGATTGTGTACATTTTTCATAAATGAGTGCATGACTGCAGAAGACAGCTGCATTGCCCCAAGCTGAAGAATAAATGCTCTCGCGCCGTCCCTTTCGAAGCATTGGCTGTGAGGAACTCTGTCAAACAGCAGCGCAAGAAAACATCCTCAGGCCTAAAAACCATAAACAGGATTGATGTCTGCAACTGAGACGTTTGACTTTATCCGGTCGAGCTTGAGACTGATCATTCAGCTTCATCGAGCTGAACGGAGGCTTTGACCGAATTGTTTTACCCCCTATAATATTTGCTTTACCCGTTACCAGCCGTTATCAATGGATGCTACCGTTTGTCCCAGGAAGATCAAATCAATAGCATTATTATCTTAAAGCTACATTATGAGGTGCCATTTAGCCTGAGGTGATAGTATTTCTTATTGGGACAGAGTGAAGGTTATAACACAATTTTCTGTACGTTTGGGTATTTCATGGAGAGGTCTGATCCAGGCTCACACCCTCCTAATGGGACAGCATCACTTTATTAATCTGTCAACATATGAATATGGAGGATTTTCCAAAATCAAGATTTACTAACAGATTCCAAAACAACTGAAGCGCTGTACAAAACATGATCAAAGATAAAGGAACACAATTGTGTCCAAGCGTGCCCCTATTCCAACGTGTCTGAAACATGTTGCTGCCATTAAATTTAGAAGAATATAATTTCACAATTTGTTAAAGCATAAACTGCATAGGATTCCAAGCTAACCCAATAGATATGCAGAATGGCAGTCAAAATAACGGCTCAAATATAAAAACACAACTACAGCGCACAGCTGTTTACACTGTGGGTTCTTCTTTATTTATAATAATGAATCAATCATAACGTGAATTTAATTTACGCTCACTGGTGTTTGTTATTTTAGGAAAAGTAGGACTCATCCTAAGACAGTTGTGTTTGCTTAGCACTGTGCCTGGAGGCATGAGAATCCAGCAGTATGAATTTATCATGAGTTGTCTCTGTGCTCCATTGGATGGGTCTGGTGAAATATCTCATAACATCCATGATACCCACTCAGTCATGCAAACTGTTGTTTGCCATGAGTTGGATGTTCATACTTGATTATGTTTAAGTGCATTCATTGCAAATTGAATGCTTTCTTTATTTTTTACAGACTGTAATCAATCATAATTTAGAAAATAGCCAACCGACAGTACCTCTGCTTCTTTTCTGGATTTTAGGAGTTTGCAAATTTTATAAACATATTATTTGATTGAAGCTGACAAAGAAAATTATTTTTTAATGGCTTACGATTCTGGCAATTATGCTTATCATTTGGTGACAATGTTACCAAAGAAACACATTTATTTTAATTCTTATGGTTCTGGCAGATTATGCAATTTAATAGATTCATATTTTCATTCACAATTCGTTCATGCATTTTAATTCCATGTTATTAAATAGAGGGCAACCATGCATCTTTAGAACACCCTCTATTTTGCTCTAAGTGAACAACAATCTAGGAAAAACAAAAGTGTATAACCATAAAAGCACTCAGAGTGCAGACTTCTGCCAAGCAGCGCATTCAGAATCAGAATAGATTTTATTGCCAGTGAAAAGGATTCCTAGGAATCTTTTTCCTCTGAACCAATGTGCTACATGAAACATAAAAAATCGGATGAAAATAAACTAAGATAAAAAATATCTTAGTCTATTATTGTTATCTTATAGTTATCTATAGTCAACATTTGCATGTGTGTTTCAGACTTCACCAGTGAGGGATACATCTCAAATCTAAATATGCAGTCTCTGACTCAGTTTCCTTACTCCTTGGCAAGCTGTGCTTCTGGGGTGAGCATGGAAATGAGTGACTGTTATAATCGGCAGCAGTATGAGCATACTCTCATTCCTAGTCTCTATTTATACAAAGATATTGGGCCTACCTGCCACATTCATTTACCATCTATACAAGAAAAGAAGAACTAGGGTGAAACCATTTATCCCAAAGCTGAATTTTTAATACATAATTAACCCAGATTCTCTGTGTTACTTCATCCTATTATTCCCAGAAGTTGGATGTAACAGAGAAGCATTAAAATAAAATGTTTCACACTTTCCCTGATTCATTACTTTGTCATTTCAAATATTATAAAAGTTCTGCTCAGACTTGATTCCATCTGAATCATGAGATTTTCAATGGAAATGAGGGCACAGAGACTTCAGAAGCAGAAAGGAAGTCAAATCAAGAAGAAGAAGAAGAAGAAGAAAATTAAAATGCATGACCATGTTTCCCAGAACCCTGGAACACCACATACATTATATAAAGTCTACTATGTAATGCACTTTTGTTGTGTGCTGTTGCCAAAAACCTTCATCCACAATGATGTTTGACAGTTGCACCAACTGTCTTTCTCTGTGTCTCATTACCTCATTTTATTTTTCATTTCACACAGGACCTCACAAACAAAAGAAAGAAGAAAAGATTTAATTGCCAATAAGTGCACAAGACAAATTACTGGATCATCCTGGAGGACGGAAGACTGAGACCCTGCTGTATTTAATTGAGTAAATGTTATCTATCTCTGTTGTAGTAAATGTTGATTGCTGATTCCATGTCCTGGGTGAATACTTGGATGTAATCAAAACAACCTTATCTAATCATTAGTTTAAAGATTACAGCAAATTATGGCAACAGGCTTCAAGAGGAAAGGCCCAGCAGTCAGGAATTACACTAAGTGTTGCAAAACACATTGGTTGCAATAAAAGCAAAGAATCCACTGCTGCTTTGTGTTGTGGACATTTAGTGAGTGATAGCAGCAAGTACAGAAGCTGATCATGGAGATTAAACAGAAACAATTACAGTATATGTCTAACCATCTACGACGTGTTTACTCAGAACCTCTGAAGATTCATGACCATCACTAGTGTGCTGAAGAATCAGCCACAATCAATAAGGCAGCCTTTGATACAAAAAGGGAAGAAAAAAAATAGCTTTCATGTTAAAATGCACATTTCAAGCCTGGTGATTGTGTTTGCAGTTGACCTCACATAAAGGAGCATTTTTTGTAAATTAGTTAATACTGTAACTTCATCATGCCTCAAATAGATAAAGAAGAATCAAGAAATTGAGTCAGGTATTTTTCTCAGCACATCAATACTAAAAGGTTAATGAATAATTAATAGCTCCATTTAATGCTAGAAGAATGCAGATGAAATACTGGACCAAATACCTAAAGTCATTTATACCCTACATTAATATAAATTGGAAAAGGAGTGCATTAATAAAGATTGGCATTTTCTGTTCTGGTCAGTTTAAATGGTCAAACAGCATTCATGAAATCCAGGATTAGAAACAGCATTGGCCAGTTTCGATACAGACTTTGGGGTTTCGGTTCATTTACAAAACACAGAATCCAGATCCTGTTATAGACATGTGACACAAATCACTGAAAGCAGTAAGTTCAGTGGCATTCATTTTAGAAACAACAACTATGACAACAACAACATAATAAATAATAAGTAGAAAAGCACCTCCGGCTCCCTATATTGTGATTTACATCAAAAATAATGGCTCTACATTTATTTGATCTATATATTTTGATTCCTTAACCATGAAAACAAACCTTTAGCATTTGTGTTCATGTTGATATCATTATTAGTTTAGAAGTCTTTCACAAAAAGCCCACGTTCAGTAATGGCAGATTCTTCTGGATCCGGATCCATAGCTTTTGAAAATGCAGCAAATCCATTTGCCCACTACTAATTCCACAGTGTCTTGGTAAAGGCCAGCAAAAACAGAACCTCCTTTGTGGAGGTAGTAAGAGAGAGATCATTGAAAGTGTCCAAAAACAAAATTGTTTTGTTGTGAAAACTTACCCCGATTTCAACTGGATCTGTCTCCTCAGGTATTAAAGATAGAACTAGGGAATACGGGACGACGGATAGAATGTTAGAGCCTGAAAATACTCAGGAAACAGAGAGGCTATTCTGGCAGAGGCGGGAGCTGATTAGGTGAGATGTGTAACAGGTGCGTCTCTTTCAGTTCAACAACATAGCAAACCTCACTAAGAGGGTTTCAATGTTAAACTTTCATTCTAGGGGTTTGTCAACAGTCGTTAGCAGGCCTCTTTGTATGGCATCACACAAATAAATACAAGTCGAATCTGTGAAATTGTGAACCTCACATATATTGCATAGTGTCATGTAATAAACCTTGATATACAATTTAAAATAAAATTTGCAGAGAAATTATTATTACTCAATATATTTACTTTTTTTTTTATTCTTACCATTCTCATCCCTGTCATGGTGGTTAAAAACGCCTTCCACCTACCCAGTGGTTATGTGCCATATCTACCCACGTTAAAGCTCCCTGTACAGATACTTAAAGGATATGATCACATTCGTTACATTTTGAAAAATGGGGAGATTCCTTCTTTTTCTTTATAAAGCCTGCTAAAGATAATGCACTTCCCTATTTTCTGCACTTCCTCATTGAGGTGAGCATTGAAGTGGATAATTAAATGTAAACTGCCCAGTGTAATTTGTCATGTCATGTGAAGGACCCAAGGCATTTTCACAGCAAGCAGATGCTACTCAGCACTTCGCTAACAAAATCTTTCATGTGGGTCACAGTTTTCTTTTGCTGTTGTTTGTGCCAGATGGCTAAATTAGAGGGATTTGCCTTTCAAAAACACCTTTGTTCACATTTTCATAGCTTCTATGTGTAACATTAATGGGACCCAAGCATGTAGATTTGTTGCCTGGATGCACCAAATGTTCAGTTATCAACAGTGATGTTGTGGTTATACTGGATAAATAATGGGCATGTCTTGGTTAGGATGAAGAAGACAAAAAGAAACGCTTGGATACATAAAATGACAAATACGAGTTACATGTTTTTCATCATGATATAAAAAAGGTTAAAACATAACCTGCAAGTATACATTTTGTACCTGAGCAGTGGCTGTAATTATAGATTTTGTTTTCCATGATTCCTTCAGTTAAAATGCCGATCAGTATGTCTTCCATTACATAAAGAGTTAACACTGTTTCCTTGGTGCATTATGCAGGCACATGTAGCAGATGCAGAATGTGTCTTATGAATTGCATCTAAATGGTCTGTAGCTGCCGTTCAAGGTATATCTAATATTTATGTGTAATTAATTTGACTATAAACATGGAAGTAAGGGGGGAACCAAAATTTAGTTCCGCATGTTCGTGTACCCCCACGGGATAAGATTATTTGCGCGCTCCATGAGCAAAACTAGGCACGCAACCGTCGATGTCTGCAAAGGGGCAAGTCAAAAGAACTGGACCAAGAAATTGCAAAGTAATCTCTTTAAGAAGTCGTTAAACCTCATCTTTACTCCCCTTGAGTCTATGTGGCCAATGAGGTACAGTTTGTTTGCTTTTCTGTGATAATTAGTGTTCATGTGAAGCCAATCTTTAAGCCTGTGATTTTATATTTGTGCTGATTTGTTTAATGCGCATTTATATGTCATTTGTTGTCAGTTCTAATCCGTAAGTTAATTTAAGTCTTTATATTGTATCTTGTTTTAGTTCTGACGGCATTGTTTGGGCATCATTCGACACTATTGGGACAAGCTCAAGACCTGTTGTCCAAATAAATGGCAGTTAAAAACCAAAGAACGAAGTTGATTTTTGATTGAACTCTGAGGGAGTAACATGGTCATCTCGTATGTTATTTTTCTATATGCTGTTCTGTCCTACCTGTTTGTCAATGTGTGCACGCCTGTTTGGTGACGTCATCGCGCGGCTGTATTGTGCGCGCTCCGACCAGATATGCTTTGGATAAGGTCGGAGGAAAGGTGTGTTGCAGGAGAACGAGAAGCACACACTGACTGTATTTTGTTTAACAGCAATAAACGACTGAAGCTGAGCACGGTCTTCTGGTGGTCCTTGAAATAACAAGAACACAACACAGAGGGAACAACCACAGACGGGTTACACACAGATTAGCTTGTGGTAGTTTCATGTCTTGATGGGGGGGGGGGGTTCACACACTGAAACCAGGTCCATAATACTGCTCAATGAGCTGCATTGTACTAACCTGCAAAAATCAATAGCCTGAGCTATAAAGCTGTTAAATAATTGGTAATAAATAGACTGATCAGCACATTAAGAGTAAACAGGCAAACTGCCCATTAATTATCCACACCCTAATATAAGATGTTGAAATTGGCCTTTTCTTATCAAAGCTAATGTTGTAATAATAATGATGTCAAGTGTACATTATTTATGATACTGTTTTCATTCATGACATCCATTTTAGCATTCTGTGTTTATTCCAATATTATTGAATTGAAATTGTAGAATGTGAAATATGGTGTACATGTGGCTTCCCTATTTCCTCAACATTGTGTATAGTATAAATAGTGAAAACGCCTTCAATTAAATTATTCCTTGATACTGTTGACATTAAATAAAGTTTTGCTTGGGGCTTTTATGTGTTAAGCCATTACTGAAAGTGTGAAGTTTTGTTTTCAAAGTAATTTTGATATAGTAAAAGGAGATGCAAAAAAGAAAAACCTCCATTGCTCTTAAAGGTAAAGGCTGTCTGGTTTAGCCCACAGCGTGGCTGCTACATATTGGAGTTTATTCTGTGAATGCTCTTTATATGAGATAATAAAAGCAAAAGCTGTAGCCTGCAGTAAAACTCATGCAATCTCTTTTGTCACCATTTGCATCAGCCTGAAATCACATTTTGACCACTTACTGCTTACTTTTACAATTCAGCGGGAAACATATAAGCAATATGGGCTCAGAGAGCAGACTTATTCTTCTGCAAACTCTGTTCTGTGAACCCACTGAATGAGATTGTTCTTCTAATTGGTCTTCTTTGGCATGTCACTGCCAAAATAACAAATGTCACTTTAACCCACAAAATACACCACATACAATTTACAATTTTTTCCCACAGTAAGAGACACTACAGTTGACTTCAATATTGAAATTGAATCTTCTTCAACCATCCAGAATCACAAATCACATCTGAAGAAGGCCTGTGTGCAATGCAATGTCACAAAAGAAGAGGACACATTGTGTAATGTAATGTGAAATCTACTCACGTTTGTAATGCTTTCAGCAGCACAAGCTAAATTGTATTTAAATCAAGAGAGAATAATGGTGGAAATGATTCAGAATGTTTATTACATTGAATGTCATGTGTTTAATAGTATGTCAGAAAGTCTTATACTCGTCCGATAGCTTGAGATCGGAGAGCATGTGTTCTGAGAAGCAGCAAGATGATTATCCCCCGTCTGGAGTCACGACACTGGTGGTGGTGGTGGTGGCTGATGACCCTGGTGATGACACAGACTATGATAGCAGGAATATAAAATGAACCACAGAGAATGAATGTGAATGACAGAGAAGGAGGAGAAATAAATTATTTCCTGTGTGTCAAGATTTATTCTTCCCTACTGACTATTGCAGTAGGGAATCTTAAAGATTGGTGGTCGTGCGCAGTCAGAACAGCTGCCATTATTGATCCACTAGACTCTAATGTCCTTCTGATCCGTATCACTGTAAGGCCTTATCAGTGACATACAGGAATTTTCTTTGATGCTTATAGTCTCCACTAAGGTTTTGGATATAAATGCCAGAATGGATCAAGAATATTAATAAAGCTTCTTTCAAGCCCAACTGAATAAAGATAGTCAAGTATAACCATGCAAGACTTAGTCATCACATAATCATTGTATAATGATGTAGGATTTGGCTTTGTCTTGTGCAAGTGGCCACATTTTGTATTTTTAAATCAAAACTTCATAAATCTTTAAAAATTAAAAATATACCTTTTCCTCCCGTCCCTTCAGCTGAAGTTTCCAAAAAGAACTACTTCTTCTAAAGATATATTCATTTAAAACAACACTGTCAATGTATTAAAGTTCTTATATATTTCTGACTTCATTCCCATTATTCATTTGCAGGTATATTTGGGTCAGGACTTTAACAATATCACAATATTAGAGAATCTGTGGTCAGATGCTCTGCTCCTTCTCACAGCAACTCAGTTTGAATGAACAAGATGCAGCTGTTCCCATGGCAATGCCAACTCTTAATTTTCCTTTATATGTATATGTTTTGTTATGTCTTCATCCACTTGTGAGCTGAAGTATTTCCGCTGATTAGCCTGTGAGTTTTATTGTTATTTTAGTGCAGAAACCTGAAGCCATCTCTTAAAATATAGAAAGAGATTATAGAAAATATTAAAAAGATATCCAGTATAATTGCCACTTTAAAATTTGTTTTATATTAAAAAGGCATGTATAAGCAAATATGTGATTGGTCTTCTAGATATTCCAAAGGGGAAAAAAACATAAAAAGTAATATATTCCTGCAATATTCAGACAAACAAGTAATTCTTGAGTAATTATTTGAATATTATGGAAAAGATGCTTTTCAAGATATGAGAGGAAGAATATTCTTCAAAATATCATCTGTTAAATTGAATAGATGATTTTACAAAATGTTATACAGATGCAAACTGAAGTGAGGCGATTTGATAAAATGTTGTGTTTCGACAGCAGAATGTTTCAGATGCCGTCGTCTTGGTCGAGACAGCAAACCTTACTTTTTGTGTAGGCCAACTCCTTGCATCAAAGCTCTGATGCCTTGAGACAATATTTTTAAGAAACCTAATCTAGCCCATTTAAACTTTTGAAATCAATGCTAGAGTTTATGTAAATAGTTAATGATCTTGCATGGACTCAAATCTGCTAAACACTCGCAGGATCCTGAAGCACAACACATTCACCCATTCAAACACAGTTTTGTACACGACTGTCGTGCAACGTGCCGATCTGCTCGTCGGGAGAAATACAGTGCTTACAATTCACAATTTACGCCTATTATCACACACCATTGAGCTGCAATTTAAAGCTTAAGAGGTTCAGTATCCTACACGGGGGCATTTCAACATCCAGTCTGATCTGAAACCACAGACATTCCAACAAGTGAACCCCTTTAGCTCATGAGCCTCAGAAATAAGGCCCCATCAGCCACTTACAGTATAGCCTTAACGCACGTTGCCATCAAGTTCTGGTCATGGCTGTGGCCACATTGCATGCTACCTTCTGTTTGACTTCAGGATAATCATAGCAGTTCATTTCGATTACAAAGAAGCTCTAGTTATCAGTTGATTATTATCTATGTTACAAGTCAGGCTGTTTTCAATAAAAACTGAAGTTGTAGGCCTACATACTATTTGCATAATATACTGTTGTCTTTTGTCGAAGGCCAGTGACTCATTGGCAGCATAGTATATAGATTCATTGAAAATATTAATGTGTCTCTGAGCCTTTTAAGTCTCGCCAAGTTAACACTTGCAGAACACCTAACCCCCCCCGCCATATCAAACAGCAGCTGCAGAGAAACCCAAAGCCACCTCAGCCTAATCCAATTTGAGTGGCCATTGCTGTGGGCGATGCTGGATGGAACATTATGTGAGGTGGATAGAGCTTTTTCCTGCGCATTAGTGGAAAGGGACTTATCATTCCACTTTTGACTTTTGCTGTGAAAAAATGAAATGGTCAAATGGTATGGTAATATTTTTGCTGCTATGTCCCATCACATGGCAATTTGAGTATTGAATTGAATAGTCAATCATTCATCAGTATTAGTGACACAGAGAAGATAAGTCATATTTTCACCCATAAATGAATAATTAACAACAACAAAATAGTTAAAAAAAACTATTATTCATTATTATTCAAGCTCCTTGACCTTGAAATAGAATTCTGCATTTCTTTGATGCGCATGATGAACAATCTCAGTTTCTTTTGTGCTTGACAGACTGTGCATAATTTAGAAACTGATGAATTGTCTGATGAGTCTGACTTCCAATGACAGATAAGGTGCAGAAATAAGCTTTTTACTAATCCATGCGAAATATAAGACATCTGTCACTTGCAGTCGCTGCCAGCTTTCTGCCTCACAATCTCATTTGGCACCCGAAACTAAAGATTTCTGTGACAATCTTTAGATTACTCTGCTGTATTTCTGTGTCTGCGCCTTCATGGTACATGCACTTTATTGTTGCTGCCAACATATCAGGGGCTCCCTGTGGTACAAATGTCAGGTGGATGCTCATTCCGTCCGACAGAATTAACTTGCAGTCAGCTCAGCAGACAGTGCCTCCAAATGATAGGATGCACCATCAGGAAATTATGCTATTCACCTGAGCTTCAGTACACTGAGTACAGCTCAGATATGAACAGAGGCACTCCGTGGCATTGTGATGACCTAACAAACATGTCGGAATTGTCGCGTGAGAGAAAATAAGGCACAATATGGAATCCTGTTTGACAAGACCAATGACAAAAAAAGCTTGAACAGGAATCATTAATTTGTTTTCACACTCTCAAAACATACTTTATATTCTCTCACCTCTTCTCGTTGCCCCTCTGTTTTCCCTTCTCTCACAGCAGATGGTGAGAGGGATTCACGCCTGCGCCAGATGCAGACACAGAACAGGTAGCATTGAACGTAGTACAGTCATTCAAAACAATTCACTACAGTTTTATTGATCACATTTCACCAATGCTCAATTTCAAGAACAAACGTTTTCTTGCACGGGCAACCTGCAATATTATCACTACTTGACACTTTTGTCTTATTGCAGCAACTGCTGCTTCACAAGTGAGTTCTAATGATCAGAAATAGATGCATTCAGTGTCTTGCCAACACGTGGCAGCAATACAAGTGTCTCTGTATGTGTAGCGCTGAGGTTTTCCTCATTGGAATACTGTTTTGAAATTAGTCTGGATGACAAAGAAATGGACTCACAAAGGAAGAGGAAATGTAAGACGGACAGCAGAGCATTAAGTGCACGGTAATAGGGTAAGGGCGTTAGAGCTCCTCAACAACAGAAACATCCCATTATATAAACAGAGGAATAAGTTCGCTTTTAAATGATCTGGGAATGAAATATGCTGAGAGCAGCTCGCAGTGATTATGTAATGTGTTGATGGTTCGTTTGACAACAATTTGTTGAGAGAGCTCCGGTAGAGTAGATTTTTTTTTCCCCTTACATCACCCCCCCCCCCCCCCCCCCCCCACCCAATTAAGTCGGTTCAGTTGGTTTGATTGAGCAAATCGTATTTCTTTAAACTGTGAAACGGAAGCCTGAACTCGTGACTAAATTGAGAAGTTTAAAGGCGATGAGATGCAGTCGGACTCTAAATACAAAACTGCAAAGCTTTGGCACCCTCTGCTGTTAAAGGGATTTCCAGATGGCAGCTATTCACACAGACCTGTTGTAGTACTGCAAACGTAGCAGAGGGCAGGAAGAATGCCCAGCATCTTGGCACAGGCAGATGAAAAGACAGCTTCTTTTATGGGATTTTAGGACACATTTATGCTCTATTTTGCCCTCCTGTTCAGATGCTTTTGAATCAGCTGTTCTTTAGGACATGAAACCGAAAATACTAAAACGGTTTCTCTAGTTTCGTTTCTGTTGTGCATCCTGTGTGATGACTCCCAGGGGAATGCCAGACTAATTGTTGTTGCTGATATTCACCTATTACCTCCCATCCCATGCCCTGGAACACTGCATGTTTGATCTTACGTGTTGGCTTTGCCTGCATGGTGCATAGTGTGCTCTGGATAGGGAGAGTGAACAAAGGCAAGCATTAATTGGTGGCACTGGATCCCCAGCTTTGTACCTGCTGTGGGCCCATGCCATGCACCGGTGTGGTAAACCCATCATCTCTCCAATCCACAATCTCCTCTGACAGGGCCAGCAGCACCAAGCTCCTGCTTATCATTTATCATCCCTGCAGATTGGCTCGTGTAAAGCACAACAGGCTGATGGGTCATCCTCATGCTGGGGACCTGGCTGAAATAAAGCCGTGGTGAGATGTCGGCATGATTGGAGCACACTTCTAATGAATCTAACACGTCATCGTTCTGCAGTATAAGTGCCTCAGACAGTTCCAATATCGTATTAGCACACCTGCACAGGCCTCAGGAGGGAAGAATAGGACTTCTTAGTGGTGTTCCCCACTAATTCCCTTGGAGATGTACACTAGAGATTACCCCATTAATATATCCCACCGCTCACTGGGGGGCGGTTAGCTCCCCTCTAATGCACAGCTGTAAGATACCACAGGTGGTAGCAGAAAGCACCCTGGTTGTTTTTCAGGACTAATCGGACCAGTTTTGTGGGTTCTGTTGGCTGTAATGACACACGTGTGGAGTGGTGTGAGCAAATCATTCGTCCCATTCTGAGTGAAATGCTTGTGTGCTGTTAAACCAACACTCCGCATCTTCACCTCGGTTCATTTCTTGTGGCTGTCTGGAGTTGATCAAAGGATGGTGGTTGACAAGCCATGATTAAATGATTCTCCTTTGTAGTTCTTATGATCTTGGGCAAAGCCATAAATACACACTTATGAGCACAGACTGTTGTCCTGAAAAGGTCAAACCCACCATGCTAATAAATTATAAGGCAAACAGAAATGAGCTGCTCTATGAACCAGGGGGTGACTTTGTTGACTCATGGGAATATTTATTTTCTCTTCTAAAGATTAATTAACTTAATTCCATATAAATCCAAAGATGTCAGATTCAATATTGGCTGGTTTTCATCTGCTCCAGAAGAAATATGGCATCAAACACAAGACAGGATTCACTGTTGAATTGTATAGAAGTAATATGCAACAGATTTTAAAGTGGATTTTTATCTTAATAGAAATAACTTTTGTATTTCCCTCTTTGACATCCGTCAGCTCAGCTGTCTCTGTTACTCATCTCCCGGGATGGACGGACTCTGAAAGGTCCTAGTAGATATTGTGAGGTGAGTGAATCGTGCCAGATACTGTATTTCACCGGGTTTATTAAAGTGCACAAATAATCATTTGAATGGCATTGTTAAATAGCACCTGGAGGATTTCATTATTACAACCTTTAAAATTACAATTTAATTCATGCTGCTGCCAAATACTTTGTGAGTGTTTAAAACCCCAGCTTCCCTCTCTAAAGAGCAAATTCAAGAGCAAATTTTTTACCAGAAGGGAAACACGCAAGATTCTCTAAGTTGTGTGGTGTGACTGAAATGCGCTGTCTGCTTGTGTTGACAGAGGCACAGTTTACCATTACCATTCATGCTGTTGAAAGCAGCTCTCTGGCCAGATGTGATCAGTGGAGGCAGTGTCTCCCTCCAGCCCAGATTGACAAGCCAGACCAGACTCAGGAGATGGATATCACAAGGGACAGCTGAGCTGCAGGAAACCAGTGGCACAGACAGATTTCAGCCAGCCTCATTACAGTGGACAGGTTGATTCAGGCAATCGCTTCTCACTGGAGGTTGACTCCTGAGCACTATTTGCGTAATACAGTGTACAATGATGATTATAATATAGTTCCCTGGCATAAATGTTAGGGGATGTATGAGTTGTGACTGAACAAGTGTGAGGATTTATAGTTAGATGTAAACACATTTCCATTGTGCATTATTTCAGACAGGCAACATTAATCAAAGGTAATGCAGTGACGCAACAAATTGCAAATTCATTTGAACTTTGAAGACTTCATTCTCAAACTGCATTGCACGTTTAAAAAATTATAAATGAATAAATGCACCAGATCAATTATCATCCATGCACTTTGTCTGTATTTCAGTATGCTCTCATGTGTCTCACTAACCGTGAAAAGACCATAATCTCGCCACATTAATCTTTATTATTCAGTAGCGCCACAGAAGAATTTAAATCACCAACCATATATTCAAGGTCATGCAATAAAAAATAGAAGGAAAAATAATAACATTTTACACAGTTTAATAAATCATAGTGTGTGTCACCGATCAAAATGTAAGTGGAACACTCAATATTGATTGAGATATCTTTATTTTACTTAATAAGACCATACTGAATACATATTTCATAACACATCCAAAAGCACTAAACGGATTCAGATGAAAAATGTTGCCTGTTCACTTCCTACATTTTCTATGAATCTGGAGATTACGTATCCGAAGGCAATAGTTTCCATCCAGTGTACATTGGGAATACAAACTACACAAGACAAGTAGTCTTCCTCAAAGCTGCTATGGGAGGAAGCAGATCACTGGTTTCAGATGAAATGCACATGTGCACTGAGTTATAGAAGACAACCACATTACACACAAGACAAAATTAGGAGAGATGTGTTCCCTTACATTGACAACATTAGCTTTAATTACATTTTTAGTTTCCTAATTTCTTCCTTTCAGTCATCCTGTGCAACTGGGCCAACACTGGTGGCATAACCTCCTATGACTCACTGAGCTCCTCCTTCTCGATCTAGTTGTTCACGTTATAAATATATCAATAATTGCTCTCTCATCCCCGTAGTCTTGTGCTCTTTTCCCCCTCTGTTTGTCCCTCTTTGTGTCTCAGTTTGCAGTTCCTTTTATTCGTGGCGATGCAGAACCTGGACTGTCAATCGCTAGTATTAGCATTTATAGCTTTATATAGCTCCTTAGTCAGTGGTTTCATCAGCAGCCTATATGTTGTACATCACTGGATGGAGTGTAAATACATTATGTTTTTGCTTGCTCTCGCTCGCCCTCTCTCTCTCTACCCAACAGGCCCTAATAGTCTTAAGTTCTGTTCAAGGTTTCTGCCTGTTAAAGTGAAGTTTTTCCTTGCCTCCGTTGCCGAAGTGCTTGCTCTTGTGGATCAAGTTGGGTCTTGTCTTTCTCTGCAGGTCTTTCCCTGCACCTGTAAAGTGCCTTGTGATAACTTTCTGTTGTATGGCGCTATAGAAATAAAAATGAATTAAATCGAATTGATTAATGCAAATATAACCCTGTCACTTTTGCAATCTGGAATAATTTATTTTATTGGTCTGCATAACATACCAGTAATAGTGTCACAGCAAGTTTTATTAAAATAATAATAATTATTATCTTAATAATAATAATAATAATAATAATAATAATAATAATAATGATAATAAAATCATGTCTGCTAGTGAAAATTAGAGTTGCGGTTATGATGACAAATTATTCAGTGTTTGAAATGTTTCTTATCAGTTCATTTGAGCGATTATGAAATAATTTCCATCTCCATTGTGTGCCAGGGAGGCTAATTATTTTATCATAGCAATTTTAATTAGCTACATCTCAGAGCAGTCCAAGGAGTTGCAAAAGCTGGCCTGTATGTGATGCTTTTCACAGGAAGCTTGACACGAAATAATGAAAAGACACAGACTGTAGAGGATGTTTATTCCATGTTTTACATAAAAAGGTGTCTTAGTTACTCACATTATTTGATATCTGAAATATATCTTAAAGGTATAGGATTATAGAGCTTCAAAGATTATACAATTAATCAATAATATGTCTATAGCCTGCATCAGTCTGTGGTTCCATTAATCTTCAAATTGCAATTTAAAAAAATATATATTTCAGTAAAATAATAAGGAAAAATTACAAACAAGTAATTACAAACACAGTCATATCTTTAGTAAATCCAGCTCTGCTGAAACTGAAAAAATACCTGAAATTTATGGTGAAGTCAATTTCATTTCAGTAGAGGAGGCATTAGTGCTTAAACTGGATGTGAGTAGATGCGGATTGGAAGGAGATTGTCTTGTTACTCATGATTGAGCTTTCACTGCATCCTATAGAACACAATAGACATGCTGATGACAGCGACAAAAATATAACATCTACGACTTCAAATTGTTAGTGTTTCAGTTCCGCCCCATTTCTTGATCACAGGGAAAAATAAATGATAGATGGACAAATGAATGTGGCTGATGATTTCTTTGAAATATAGTTTTCTATCAGAATTGATCATTACCAAGGTGATCAATGATCTCTTTGATTAGCAAGGGCACAGCTCTATATTCCTGGTTTTTCCAGAGCTCTTTATCAGCATGATTTCTCTGTTTTTTCTACTAAATGAATCACACAGATACAGATCAGTCATCCGTAGTTTGTCCCCTGTACAATAAAGAACCCTCATGAAATGATGAAAATTATGATTTTCTTGTCCTGAGTGGGCTGTTTCATGTTAATTGACACCAGCGCTTGTAAAATAAAGCTTGAGTGCGGTAGGTTTACGTCTGCCATTCAAAGTCACTGTTAAAGATGGAGTTTTAAAGTCAGAAGGATTGTCAGTATGCAGTAAGTAGGCAGTGGCTCATGGAATATTTACACAGCCAGGGATGGGAGTTTGCTGGATTCTAAGGCATGGTGGTTGGAACTGCATTCAAAGGAAACAGATAAAGGCCCTGAGGATTCGTGTGGTGCAGTATTGTCTCTAAAAGAAGAAGAAAAAAAACCAGGAACAATACTGTGAAAAAGGCATGGAAAAGGCAAATAGAAATGTGAGGGGAATGTAAAGCAGAGCTGTATGCACCAGATTGCGATAGTTTGGGTCACACATGCATGACAGACATTAGATATGTTTTCTGCAGGATAAAGAAATTGTGCGTGTTGAGATATTTACATACATGCATACAGGCATTTACAAAGCTCAGTAGCAGTTTTCCTCACATTTTTCCTTTCTTGTTTTATAATAATCTTCTTGGAAGTTATCTGAATTTTGCCTGGTTTCCACATGTAACCAAAATGAAACTGGTTTTAATTCATGCTTATAATGAACCATTTGGTATAAAAAAGTGATTCTGTTGCAAGGAGATTTGGTCTGGATCAGTGATGTCAGCAGTATCTGTTTGAAGTGAGTAAACAGCAAGCTGTTATATTTAACTTCAAAAAGACCTGAGAAGGAAAATCATGAAAAATACTGATAGGAAGTGCATTTTTTTTTTATCACGGGGATTACGCGACTCTGTCAAAGTCCGATTGGCTGTTTTATGATAGAGCAACCACTGATGACGCAAAAGTCCAATGGAATGTTAAATTAAGAATATTTTTTCTCTATTATAATAATTATCCATGTTATGAAGCTCATTTTTCATCAATAAATGTCAAAAACATGATCAAAACAACCAAATGTTTATTTTCAAAAGCACCAGGCATTATAAGAAGTACATGAAACAATTAAATTACAGACTTGAGCGCCTCTATTATCCTCCAGGCCTCCCTGTGTATCAAACCCAGCAAAACCGTGAACCTCCTGGCTGCTCGTGTGTGTTTACATTGAAGAATCAGCATTATTATTTCCGCCTGAACATTCTGCTTATTCCAGACATATTTAAAGCCTCTGAAGCAAGACGACATCCATCTCCCTCTGATTGTGAATACTGCATCCACTCTTGAGAAGCTCTGCTTATTTGAATGCCGGCCGCTTTGAATGGGTGCCTGCTTGCTCAGCTGTGCAGTTAAAATAACTTTACAGTGATTAATTAAAGACAACATCTACACTATTTGAGCACCCAGACTCATTTTAAGCATCATCATCTTTACTCTATAAACGCTCCATTGTTGGCAGGCTGTCATCAAGTAAGACAACATTTATTTAGGCATAAAATCAAATGGAATACAAATTCCAGTCATCCAAATTAACAAGCCACCTTCAGATAAAACCGGACTCCGATACAACCCCTGGACTTCATTTTCTTTATAGACCCATATGCATTATCAACGTCACAATTACCATTTTAGCTTTCATTTCCTTGCTGTAAGATACAACTGCATGGTTTAAAAGTAGTGCAGTGGAGGTGATATCACCCTTATACATCATTTTTACACTGTTGACTGACTTCGGATTCCCCTGATTACTGCAAAGACGCTGTAGGATCAGCAGTCATATTTCACCTGCAAACACCACGTAAAGCAGACTCTGATTGGTGTCTCTGAGAGAGATGTTCCACAGTGGACATCAGAGTGCAGCATGTCAGCACACGATGTGTTTCACTTCATTTATCAGGCAAGGTTATCCCAAAGTTCAAGTCGGGTTGTAAGTCAAAAGATTGTGGCGCAGCTAAAGTTCTTTTAATGGCATGTTGCATTCCTAAGTGTCTCAGAGTTTCTCACTCGATGTCACAATGAAAGCAAAGGATTAACAATATTAATGTCATTTTTAGAAATGTGTGTGAACCTTTTTAAGCTTTATCGTAAAATAAAAAAAATGATGTTGCTAGCAAAAAAAAAAACATTTTGGTTCGTAACGCATTTGGCTTGCAAGGATTACCTGGGAGTCGAACACTTTTTGACAGTCATTGATTGCATCATACAGTAAATGTACATTTCCCTTTGCACTCATTTGTATGCCATACAGGAAGAACTGCAAGAATGGCCCTCAGCACTTAACCTCATCTCAGCATCGGTACACTGCAATATCGGCTACAGTTTTTAATGAAATATGAAAAGAAAATGGAAAACAGCCCATGAAGGGATGCAAGAGAAGTGGCCACACTTTCATTTGTTAATAAAGTAGCACATCATTAGTGTAGTGATTGAATCGAACTGTAAGACCCAAGCCTGCATACGCTGATAGTGACATCAAATTGACGTGATGCATGAAATACATTACTGTAAGCAGGAATCCATAATGCAAATAGTTTGTGTGAGTATACGCAGTCATACTCACAGTGTTTGTTGATATCTGTGCTGATCTTCACTATCTTTGTTTTGTAGACTTATCATGCTAACATTGTTAACACTGTTTTAAATGCATAAAATATACAGGTTGATGGGAATGCAATTCGTTTAGAAATTTGCTTGTAAACAAAAGCATAATCCGTTTAACATTTAGTTATCATATATAGCATAAAATGTAATCTGATGATATCCCTGTATGTGAGGTCAGTGGATTACCAGAGATTTAAAAACTGTCTGAGGTCACTGTTCACCTGTGAATTCTCTAACCAGTTGTGGAGACATTTCAACTGATCTCAGCTTCATGGAGATGCTGGAGGAACAGTCATTGAATTAATAAATTCAACACAACTCTATGTTGAGGGAACATTGTTAACTTTCTATGTTATCTTTATCAATTTATCTATATTTAAATATGCAAAGCTGCACCAAAGGAACAGCCTTCAGAATATACAAGCCGGTGTATAGCATATTATGACAATTTATAATTTAATTTTGTTTTATATTCAAATTTCCATTTATGAAGCCACCATGATTTTGTTGACAAAAAACATTAAAATGCCACTTTAAATACACAAGTTCTATTTATGCATTAATCGTTCGTACATACAGTTGGGCAGATGCACGCTTCTGCAGTGCAATGTGTTGGAAGGAGAAAAAAATAAGAGCATCGCTTTAATGATAACAACACAGCCTCGGATCTGACTATTAAAGAAAGATACCATTCACTGGAATACCAATTTATTCAACTACAGTTGGGGAAAAACACAATAATTCAGTACCTCATGGAAAATGGCTTTCAGATGTGCTCGTCTGGAGTTTTCCAATAACTCATCCAGCAGTGATTAGCACAGAGAGGAGCCCATTATTGTGTCTTCTGACAAATGTAACATGTGGACTACCTGGTGCTGGCTGAGTCTGAATGCATTTGACTGCTGTGAGGAAAATCTCCCTTGTCTGCCTGCTCGTGTTGAGGGGTCTGCACTGCCTGCATGCACCGCTAACTACAAAGAATAGCAATCATTCTTTTTCTATCAGAATGAGGTTCATATATTCTTAGAGCAGTTATGCCATAATGATTCACAATGGTGGGTTAGAGCCAATAAACCAATGTTTTACACATGATCAATAGACTGGTGCTTATCACGTTGCATCATATTTTGTCATGGACGCGAGCGAGTACACTGTTTGACTGCCATTATATCAAACAGACTGTTTTCCACACACATATCCCACGCATACACTTGTAGCAGTAGCAGGCAGTAATGGCACTATACTTTATTACTTTATATGGGGTCATGAATAATTCTAAATTTATGTGCTCAAACAGATTCTTCAGTTGACAGAATAATAGGAGACTCTACAACTGCTATTTGATGAGAAATAACATCACTTCTTTTAGGGATTCAAGCAAAGGATCAATCGATTTGTTGTGTGTGCCTCGAGTAAACTCTGAGAAAGACATGCCATAAAGATATTTCAGAATATCTGAAACATATTAATCTATCTATAGTGATAATTGTCCATAATTATACCTCACTATTCTTGATTCAAACATGCTGTCCCTTGGACAGACCATGTGATGTCATTTGAATCATCTTATTCATCGCAGGGATTAAATATTTTACACGAGACATCACACTGCCATTGCACTGCTACGCACACCATTCCACCTTATAGCTGACACATTTCCACATGAACTTTATCTGTTAAACTACTTGCAACCATTCCAAAGCATGCATGAAGGGTGCCATTTAGATTCTGGAGACATCTTTGCATGGGAGACTGATGGCAGCATTTCTAAATCTTGGCAATTGGCCTCCCCAATAGTCAGTGGAGATATTCTTAGGGTTTTCACTGTTCAATAAGGCTTTGCATGAATTTTTCCCACCTATCGGCTTACTGAGCCAAAAGCTCCCGCAGCACCAAAGTCTTCATTATGGCCATGGTAAGTGGGCTGGCTCGAGGTCACCCCTGATGTTCCACTGGCTGCCAGGGGAAGACCGGAATTAGAAAGCTACCGCTGTAACAGGCCATGACGACCAACTGTGCTGAATGACTCCAATCTCCTTTAAAAGTTTGGCAACAGATTAACAATGTTGTAAACATTGCTTGGAACAGGATGTTAGGGAAATAGACATGTTCCTTCAGATTATTACACTGCTGTGGCGGATACTGATATTCTGGAGCATTCTTTGGGATGGCTGGCTCAAAACAGTTTACAGTGAAACTTCTAGGAAATAAACAAACAAACAGGCTCTTCATTGCAGCATCTGCTCAGATGGAGCAAATTCAGTCAAGGCCGGAAAAACATGGCCCGGCTAATGAGAGTAAACTGCGTACAGCAAAATGAGTTGTGCAGCTGGCCCAGCCTTCCAAAAGCAAAAATAAAAAAGTACTTTTATAGAGTCAAATCGTGTTTTGATCTGAATTAAGCAGCGTCATGCCTGCCTTTTGTATACGCATATATTTCTAAATGTGGACCTCCCACATGTGTGAAGGTCATACACATGAATTTCTCACTCAAAATCGTAAAACTATAATTGTGAATCTGATGCTTTATTTGCACCTGATAAAATTGAGCCTTCACGTGAACAAAGACACCCACATTCCCTAAAGGGAAGGCTGTGCAATCAACAGGCAATTCTGGTGACTGTGTAACTCCCCATATGTCCATCATGTTTCCATTCTTCCCGTGAATTCAACCAGCAGGCAGTGAAGGATGTGACACGACTGGTGCAGTATTGTCAGTGACCGACTAAAGATCCGAGATTAGTGGATTTAATAGACTCTTGGTTGTGAAAGGAATGTCTTTTTGAATGTCAGGGCAAGGAATGGGAGGGAAATCAATGCTGAAGCTGACAGGTTTCTTTTAGCCTGTCAAGTAAATGCATTTTTCTTCCTACCTTCATTAGAGTATGGCAAGTGGGCAAAAATAAACACTAAACAGGTCTGCACCTCATAAAGTGCAAGAACTTTAGAACACACGTTGCCCCATAAGCATTTGTTCTTCCAGCAGCATGAAGCCGAGGATCAGGAGAGCCTGCACCCTCCAGTGAAGAAACCCAAACAGCGGTGGTCGCCCATCAGGAGAGGAAGCCAAAAATGAGGAAACACACCAGCTCTCCTCTGATAGGTCACACGGGCTGTAAGGATGCCCCATCTCTTTCTCATGCACTTCCATTTCCCCTCACAAAAGAAAGAAAATAAAAGTCCATGAAATGATATTCCTGTGTTGGAGACGTGCGGCAGCAAAGCCCGGCGTGGTCTGTGCGCAACTGAGAGGGTCCAGTTTAGGGGGTTGGGGGGGGGGGGGGGGGGTGGGGCTCTTTAGAATCGCATTAAGTATAGGCATCGGTGGAGAAAGAAAGAAAGGAAGAAAGGAGGAGGGCAGGGAAGAAAGTATTGGCGGTTCCAGACGCAGCGGCACTAAGACGCGTACGTGCGTGCGCTCTCTGAGCGGCTGACTGCGTGACGTGATATTGCAGCCTGCTGCTCCCGGAGCTCTGCAAGCACCGAGCAAAGCGCGTCTATTTCTCTCTCTGTTGTAACTCACAAGCCTCCACAACATTTTACATCCACCCACTACAGATCTTTTTTTTTTCTCCCCTCCCCGCTTTTTTCAGAGGGAGGGTGCGCGACTTGCGGGAGAAAACAGAAGTCTGTCGTGGGAACAGCGACGTGGATTCAGCCGAATTATTTTTCATGGTCATACTGTAAGAATTGTTATCTTCTTTTCATCACTCCAAGAATTATTCCGACTCTTTGTGTGTCTCGGTTTTCTAACCTCTCTCTCTCTCTCTCTCTCCCCCTCGCTCTCTCTCTCTCGCTGGCTGGTGTGTGTTGTTGCGCTCCGTTTTGATGGGAAAAACCCAGAAGAAGAAGAGGAAGACGGGGGGATATGAGCGGGCAGCCTGGAGTGTAACGCATTTTATTTTCATTCATTGAACCATCTTGTTGCGCCGCGGACTTCTATTGCCAGGAATGGGGAGCATCGATTCATTGGAAGGCTGCAGAATTTATTTATAAAGGATGTGGCCAAGTATGTTGGAAAAATAGCCATAGCTTCCGCAGTGTAAGGTAAGGTTATTGTTATTATTGTAAATATTATTGGTGTCATTATTAATACATGGAGCGAGAGAGAATTCACCTGTCAGTCAAAGTTTACCATCCCCTTTTTACCGTGTCTGTTCAACGTGATGCCTTTGAAGCTTCCGTCCCCTCGTATTTTTTCCAGGGTGATGCTTAATAGACGATTTTTTTTTAAGTGTCGATCTCTCTAAGAGGCAGAAATCACTTTAAACCACTGCGCGTTCAGCCGCCACCGCATGAGATTTAGACAGTCTCCAGATTCTAATGTCCCCTCGAGACGAAATTGCTTCGAAAAGCACCGGCAGCAAAAATCAGCATCTCTTGAAGAGCAGTTTCTCGTCTCCAGAATACTGATTTTCCTTTTATTTTTAAGGTCTTGGGCATGAATCTAGAGAAATCCCTCGGATTCCCTGCGACCAGAAGCTTTTTACCCGTCGCTGCTTCTAAAGATCTTTATGTAACACGTTTTATTATCCTATAATGCGGCGAGGAGCGCAGCTTTCACCACCCAGAGGGGAATAAGTTAGGAACATGCACATGTATAGAATCTGGATGATGTCTATATGCAGTTTACTTGGGAAATTAACGCCCCCACACACGCGCACACACAGTTTTAGGGCGCGCACGTACATACGCACGTTGTGCTGTGACACTGCTCACAGCTGCATTGCCTGTAGGATTAAAGCAATCAGGACATCGCATTGAATTCTCTCTCTCTCTCTCTCACCCATTCTCTCGCTCGCTCTCGCTCTCTCTCTCACACACACACACAGGCGCGCGTGCAAGCGCAATGGCACATAGACACACACACTCACACGCTGGCTCTGTCAAATTGCATTGTCAAATATGTCAAGCCCTGAATTTCGGAGACGTGCAGGTCGTGTTGCAAAGACGCGCGGGAGGCGAGGAGGACAGACATTTTCAGCAGGAATTCGTCTTCCTCATATTATCTACGTGCCGTGTGAGGAAACAGATCAAATCACGAAGAAACAATAATAATTGGAGAAAGAAAGATGCGAGATTCTCGAGCGTCCCCATAAACTCGTGAAATCCGCACGGACTGATCCAGCTTCCCCCGTTTGCCTTAGATATTCTAATCTGCACGTGAACATCCCCAAGGATTCTAACATATCAAATACAATCTAATTCTGACTAAATGACTCACATTATTGCACCCACCTCCACTAAAAAAACAATGCATAAATAAATAAATAACAGCTGAAACAACCACAAGGTGGCAATGTTTGCACGAAATATAGGAATAACGACCGCAGGATGGGGATGCTGAGGCCAATGTGTCATATTTTTTTGTTTATTCCCATCTCCCCAACCTCTTGGTATTACCTCACAATACATGCATGAAGCTCATCTATCATGCTTCCTGTGTCCCTTGGTTTAAATATAAATCACTTGTGTTATTCTCTCCATCTCTCCATCTCTCCTTTCAGGCCAAATGACATAGGATGAAGGCTGTTCGAAACCTGTTGATTTATATATTTTCCACCTATCTTCTGGTTATGTTTGGATTAACTGGTGCCCAAGATTATTGGTGTTCCACTCTGGTCAAGGGGGTCATTTATGGATCATATTCGGTGACTGAAATGTTTCCCAAGAACTACACAAACTGTACATGGACGCTGGAGAACCCAGACCCAACCAAATACAGCATCTACCTGAAGCTATACAAGCAAGACTTGAGCTGCTCCGAATACTCTTTGCTTGCTTATCAGTTTGATCATTACTCACACGAAAAGATCAACGAGTTGCTGAAAGTCAATGAGTCTATAGTGTACCTGTGCGACTCCAAGAATATTTATGTATTTTTGCTGTATGACAAGAATTTCGTTCAACTACGAAGAGTTTTCCCATACGATTACAATGGATTGATGCCACAGAAGCTCGATGAGGAGGAGAAGTCGATCGTGGAGTTTTTGGTGTTGAATAAGGCGAGCCCCAGCCAGTTTGGGTGTCAAGTCCTATGTGCGTGGCTGGAAAACTGCCTGAAATTGGAGAAAGGGACGGTGGAGACGTGTGGGATTGTGTACACAAAATGCACATGTCCTCAGCACTTAGGTGATGGAGAATCGGAGAGTATGCTCCTGCTCAACAATGTGGTTTTACCCTTAAATCCACAAACGGAAGGCTGCTTGTCACCACAGCTACAAGCTGGGCAGATCTGCAATCTGAGTGCAGAAGTGAAGCGGCCCCCTAAAGAAGGTGAGTATCACGTCATCTTCCTCCTCTCTGCTTAAATAGAAGTACTATATGGATTACTGTGTAATGTCAGTCAAATGTGCATGTCAATCACTCCCTTTCTCTGCCCTGATTGCATGTTTGAAGTGCGATGGCCCATGAAACAAAGAGCACACATAGTTGAATAGACGGTAGTTGGCCCACAAATGTGTCAACTGCCAGAGGAGTTGGGTGTAGTAAAGTTCGCAGCGGCACAAAAACCAAACCTCCGAGGAGGCTTTCATTCAGTTAGACTGAATTCAAAATGCCACGTCATTGGTGTGAATTTAAAATGGCTGTTTTGTTTTTTTTTCTTAGTTTTTTTTTGACATCAGAACCAGGATAAAATGGCTGCAGACACAAATATATGATCTGTATGTTATACAGTGTCACCCACTCAAAGCCAATGTGGATATCATCTGTGTGATATGGGGTGAATGCCTGGGCTCATGGGCATAGTTATATCACACTGGGTCATGTTGCTCATACAATGCAACTTTTTAAATTTGTGAAAATGACTGATTTCAGAGTTTAGCAATCGCTCAAATCTGCAGCAACTGATCATTAATCCCAGTGTTCACGGCTGTTCTACTATACGAGGGTGCTACTTAGCCAGAGGAATACGACACATTTCACAGTTTGTTTGAATTGAGCAATCATTTATGTGTAGTAAAGAGAAGATGTGCATTACAAGTAGACCTGCTTGAAGCTACACTTGATGCCTGGGATTAAATGCATACATGTAACTCCTGCACATAAAGTAAAACAGAGTACATGAGTGGTAAATAAGAAGGTCCCAGGGGGGGGCAGTGAGGTTACAAGGAATAGACGTAAAGAAGGTGGATGACTTCAGGTACCTCGGGTCAACAGTGCAGAGTGATGGAGAATGTGGAAAGGAAGTGAAGAATCATGTGCAGGCAGGCTGGAACGGGGGGAAGAAAGTATCAGGTGTGTTATGTGATAGGAGAGTGTCAGCGAGGATGAAGGGAAAGGTCTGCAAGACAGTGGTGAGGTCATCCATGATGTACGGCTTAGAGACGCTGAGGAAAAGACAGGAGCTGGAGCTAGAAGTGGTGGAGATGAAGATGCTGAGGTTCTCCTTGGGCGCGACCAGGTTGGATGGTTTAGAAATGAGGCAATAAGCGGGACAGTGAGGGTTAGACATTTTGGAGACAAGGTGAGAGAGGACAGACTTCGATTGTTTGGACATGTCCAGAGGAGAGACGGGGACTATATCAGTAGAAGGATGCTGAGGATGGAACTACCAGGGAACAGGGCTAGAGGTCGACCCAGGAGAAGATACATGGACGTAGTGAGGGAGGACATGAGAGTAGCTGGTGTTGGGGAGGATGATGCAAAGGACAGGGTGAAGTGGAGAAGGTTGATTTGCTGTGGCGAACCCTCATCAGTTAGTAAATGCTTACGTTCAGGTCAAACTGCTTCTGTTTATAAGTGTCACCATGCAGCAGGGGGGGGTTCGAGCAGCTCACACATTTGTGTAGCTTTTTCAATTACAACCGGGGCACTTCTCGATACAGAGCAAGGAGGGAAAGACCCAAAGGAATATGCTGTATATTTTAGAGGTGAGGCGCATTTACGCTGAGACACAGAGGAGGGGCATTCATCATGACTTACTGAACAAAAATTATGAACCAACCTTTATTTTTATTTTTTTAGGGAAAATAAGGATAGCTATCTAAGAGTAATGTGGAGAACAGGTGGCAGTTTTCTAATCAATAAGAGCAGGTGCACTTGGATTGCAGTAATTCAGTTTGTTTTACTCCTGCTGAGTGTTGCTGTATCACACGGTCCGAAGGCAGACGTATGACTGAACTCCATAATGTCACCATTTAATTTAATTCCATATCCGAATAATAAATATCACTAGGAATATAGCTTTGATTATTTTTACAGAAAGTTCTACAATCCTTTATAACATTTGACATTTTTCTATCAGGATGTTAATGACAGTTTAAGAGTACAGCTTATTTCTCCCCCCCCCTTCTCTCAGAAGATTTTCCACAAGCTTCTATTTATAGGGTCAGTTGATGGGGGGTTTGAATAAATCCGTTTACATCTGGATAACGCGGCGGGGGGGGGGGTCACCGCTGGGTTTTAAAAGAGCACAGTGTCTCTTGCGGCATCCTGGTGATACAGAGTGGGTGTTGCCTATGAAGACCAAAGCATTACTAACCGTCGACAAGGGCTCCATTTGATAAAATCTGGCGCGTTTGATCTTTTGAGTTCCTGTAGAGGATGGCTTCAGACGATCAAAAGAAGCAAGGCGTGAGGTTGTAAAGTGTGGCCAAGCCACTGAAAGGCCCCGTCAGGGTCTGACACTGACTGACACAAACAGCATTTAAAAGTTCAAGCCCTTGACTATTTAAGGCAATTGTTTAGACAAAGAGACAGGCCTCAATCTTTGCGATCGTGGCATCTTGACAACCGCAGTGACACAACGACATCGTAAACTGCTCAGATGAGACATTCATGCAGTTGCATTTTGATCAAATTCAAGGATTTCATGAATCGAAGTTGCCAAACGTGGCGACACAGTGGTACTCACAGCAAAGCAGACTTCATTGTTTGTGTTTTGTGTATGCGTGGCTTTCCTCGCACGTCCCACACATGTAAGTCAAGTGGGCCGATGACTCTGAGGTGCCCACGTGACCGAATGGCTGTGCGTCAGCACCGTGATGTACTTGAGATGCGTTCCGGTTATTTTCAGCCTAATATAAACTCAGATTGGCTCCAGCCGGCGCTTTTAAGGTACACAAATGAAAACAACTGTTTAGGCAAAGTAAATGTTTTACTGATTCTCTACGCTGTCACAAATGTTAATTTCCCTGGTGCATTTAATTTGAATAGATTTATCAAGGGCATGAAGAGGCATTAAGTCACCATGCACATAACCACAAGCAGAGATTTTAGCGTATGCTCTCACAGAGATGCCAGCCCTTTCCCTCCAAAATCCTATGCCGATTATATTTTATAATCCTTAAACTCAGAATGTACTCTTCACATCATCCAAAAAATGTGCTTGGCTCTGGGAAGTAAGCATGATGATGTTTTGTATCTAACTCTGGGAGTTTGAACTTGCTTGTCTTTTTGAAGGATCATGTTTAAATATATTTTTTTTTCATTTAAGTAAAAAGTACTTTCCTTATGTCTTTCAAGGGATTCAGTGTAAATGGAGCCTCAAAAAGTGGACTTACTTTCAATATTGCTACGAAAGAGTGTAAAATAAAACTCTATGTTCTCTCTAATATCGCCACTGAAAAGTATTTTGCTAAGTTATTTCTTTTATTATGAGGAAGGTGTTGTTTTGTGCAAACATTATTGTCATTCTGTCAGATATCTCCAATAACTCATTTCTGGCCACGCTTCCTATTTTCCAAGTTGTCATCGACTTGGAGTTAATAATAGAGAAAGATGACACATTGTGACAGTGACAGTAAGACACTTGCTGGAGATAAGTATATGTAATTCATTTCAGACCCGATAACGCTACATAAATCGCAAAGTATTTAAAGGGCGGGCTTCTAAATTCATTGTTAGTATAAGAAGTAGGTCAGAGAAAACTGTGACGTTACAGATTTGAGTCCTGTTCCTTCATTTTTCACTTAAAAACAAACTTGAATTGATTTAACATGCACTAATACATAATTAAAAATACGATATAAATATATTTTCTTTATTCCAATTATCCAGCATTATAGAATAATTTTTCAAGTTGGCCCCCATGAAGTTGACAAAGCGGGGCAAGAATACAAAACCTATTTGCAACACAAATCATTTATCCAAGAAAGAGCCTGAACTCAGACAAATATTTGTGAAACTACAGATGTGTATCTGATCATTACACTTTGTGATGACATAACCCATGTGCCATGTGGCAAATGGCAATAGGATTATATTGGCAAATGAAATGTGTGTGAAGCGTTCTAATGCACTGTCACCCTCCAACGTTCTGAGCACTGCAGCAGCTCAGCCTCGCTGCTGCACATAGTGAGGCCTTTTATTCACTTTGGATCTCAGTCAAGTCACTCAGTAGTCACACTGCATTATACTCGGCCCCATTGTTCAGTACACTTGGAGGCCATTTTAGTTCCAATTCAGTGAAGGAAAGAGTTCATCTTAACAGCTCAGAATATGTTTGTTTTATCTTAGACATTCATTATTTGTCTATCTTGTCTTACCCCCCCTAAAATCCCACGTTAAATTATTCTACCTTGTAGCCTCTGTAAATATCATTCCCATGCAAAGTGGTTGGGTTTTATAATTATCTTCTGTGTCTTTTCTTTTTTCTAAATTCAATTTTCCGAGGCAACTCTGCTGAAAAATGCAAACGAAAGTTGCTGCTGAATGACAAGGTCAACACGAAGAGAGTGATAGAATACACGACCCTGAAGAATCAGTGTGAAAGTGCCAGCTATCTTCCTTTCTTCAATAAGTGCGTATTAAATTTTGCCTATTAAAAAAAGAATGGTGCAGAGTTGAGAGCTATTAAATTTAATGCTTAAATCAATTACACAGCTTCAGTTTCCCCAAAAATGCTAAAATGAGGTCAAAATTAAATCAGAATATGCAAGAATGTGATTGTCAGGATAAGATAATGGAGTCTGGATGTGAGCGAGTTCTTTTCTGTGCAGAGGTAAAAAATACATATGTAAACGGTGTATTCTTCTGTATTGGCAATAGAATAATTACTAAGCATAATGACAATTATATAAATTGATAAATGCAAGAGCAATCAAGTAATCATTAAGTGGTGATTAAACAATGTTAAGTAACTTTGATCTACAGGGACGGTTAGTAGGACAATAACTGTCTGCAGAGGTTCCCATTCACACTTCAACGAAAAACCTTTGTGTGCCGCAGATTTTTTGTGATAAACAGTTCTGGACTGCATCTCCGTGTTTGACACTTAGAAATTATGACTTCCTCCCACATTGTTACTTAGAATTTCCCTTGTATAAACACCTGCCTGCTGTTCCAAGAACCAAAGAATGTGTGCCTATATAAGCGAGATGTGCTCACTGCCCTTGGCTTCAGCCGGCCAACCGGTGTTCTGCTTGTATGACTGAAGTCCTAGAGCCCTCGTAAAATAATTGGAGACCAAACTAACATGATCATGTCTTTATTATACATTTATTTAAATTAAAAGAAAACTGCCAACACACTTCAAATGGCCCAGGTCCATTCCTGGGGGTTTAAAAAATCATGAAGGTATGATGTGACTGTCATATTACACAGGCATAACATCACAGAAACTGCTGCCATGTTTAGAGTTCAGTTTAATCCACTCGTTCTGTCACACATGGATGCAAATTGGCTGTTTGGACCAAGAAATATCACAGTTTTCCAGCTATTACAACATTATGATGCAAATGGAACTACCACAGGAGGCCTGATATGGTTTTTATTTTGCACATCAATGCAAGTTAACGGATTAAGAAGATAAAACTTGTGCTTCTGCTGTCATGTATAATATCAAATGACACTTTCTGTTAATTGCATCATAAAAGCCCCTAAAAATCCGTTCTTCCCAATTAACTTCCTCGAGCAAAATATGGGGTCTGAAACAAACAGCATCGGCTTGAGGACTGGTGATAAAATAAAAAAGAGATTCAGATGCAGATAACGTGATTTACTGAGGTTCATTTTGCATGGATTTATTACTAAGAGCTCCGTTTCTGCTGTGTGACAAACTCGCAGTGATAGCCCTCCCCAGTCTGTTGAACTACAGACAAGGCAATTCATCGATGTGAGGCTGGAGCAAAATCTGAAATAGTATTTTAAAATAATTTACTTAATTAATGGCTTTCAAACACAGCAAGCTTTATCGATAGTACAAGTATTGTTGACTGTATTGTAAAAAAAAACTGCACTAATAAAATACTTTTCTATTTTTTTTTTTATGTCTCTCAAATGCACATTTGTTATGTTAATTTCTGAATTAAATAAAGTCAGATTTTTGAGAGCTAATTTTGTTAGGTTCCGATTAGGAACAAGCAGGAATCAGGAGCCCAAAATGTGGAGAGGCACGAAAAACAGTTTAAAAGTCTTTAATAATGAATGACTCTGAGAGGGGACAGACTGGAAGTCCAAAAACCAAAAATGTCAACCAAAAATCACAGTCGAGATAAATATACAAAAAAAGGCACCTAACCTTGGCGGAGACTGGCATCACGGAGCAAAACACAAGAATCATGGCACGGGGACGGCACAAGAGACTAAGCATAATCCGGTGAGCGGCGATCGGGTGAGCAGTGATTTTAAAGCAGTCGGATTATGGGAAGATGAATCACAGGTGTGTCTGCTCCGCTCTGCCAACCTGTCCTCCGCCACTCCCACTGCTGAAAGAGAGAGAACAGAATGAATGAAGGGAAATACCCGGAACGCAAATGATCAAATAAAACTATCAAATGCATAACCCTGACAAATTTGAATCTAAATAAAGTTAAAGGATGTCAGTATTATTTATTTAACATATCTCTAATAGTGTAGTAAAATTGTACATGTGAGTCAAACTGTTCTAAATTATGATCTTCTTTTATCCTATACCCGATATGTCATAATTTAGGTCATAATTGATTAAGTTTGAGCTCATTTTCAAAATGTAACTATTTATCATTTTGAATAAATGAATGTCTGAAGAGCACAGAACAGTAGAGTAATATTCCCTAAATATATAAAATATTATTTAAATGTAATTATATTAAATATAATGGAGCGAGCAGGTATTTCACGTTTATACATAACATAGGTGTCTTGAGTAAATGTAGCTGATGTTAATTTACAGCACACCATTGAAAATTACACATTAAAGCAAAATAGAAGAAAGACGTAGAACTGCACTGTCCCCATCTGCACCACCTACGTTTTTAACTTTGCATCCTTCAATAGATTGAATTATAATAAAAACTCTAACACTGTCGTCTCTCATCTTACAGCATGAATCACAACCAGAACAATGGCTTATGTAATGCAGGGTTTAATTCTCTGTTGTAAGGCAGGTGCACCCCTCCGTAGCGCTGCCTAAGCCACAATGAAACATGAGTGTATGATTTATTACAATGCATTTCTCACCTGTATGTATGTTTCCTGCAATGAATTCCAAACAATGCTGGGTTTATATGCTCATATATCCGTCAGATGTGTGCAGCTTAGACATAAAGCTGATAATATATATATTTCCTTACAATGAACGGTGGATCAAGGCCACTATCCAGGAGGAAGCTGCATCCCTCCAAGAGTACATCAAGAAAATGGAAAAGGCAGGACCGAAAGATGGCACAGAGGCACTAATCATGGCAGGCCCTAAACACAAGATCAATAGAGGCCGGGGTCTCCCACACCAGACAGGATCCCAGGTGCAGGCTGTGCAAAGAAGCTCCTGAGAGAGTGCAGCACATCACAACAGGGTGTAAGATGCTGGCAGGCAAGGCATACATGAACATAACCAGGCTGCGGGCATAGTGTACAGGAACATCTGTACCTAGTACGGACTGGAGGCCCCAGAGCCAAGATGGAAGACACCTCCAAAGGTGGTCGAGGACAATCAAGCCAAGATCCTGTGGGACTTTCAGATCCAGACGGACAAACTGGTGACGGCCAACCAGCCTGACATAGTGGTGATGGATAAACTTCAGAAGACAGCGGTAGCGATAGGTGTAGCAATCCCGAGCGATAGCAACATCAGGAAGAAAGAACACGAAAAGATTGAGAAATACCAAGGACTGAAGGAAGAGCTGGAGAAAATGTGGGCAGTGAAGGCAACAGGGGTGCCAGTATAGTGAACGGGGCACTGGGGGCAGTAACACCCAAGCTGGGTGAACGGCTCCAGCAGATACCAGGAACAACGTCCGACATCTCCGTCCAGAAGATTGGCGTCTTAGGGACAGCTACGATCCTGCTAGAACCCTGAAGCCTCTGGCAGAGGAACCGAGCTTGAAGGAGACACCACACCGCCCGGGTGAGCAAGACAACAATTTTTATTTTAACAACACAGTCCGCTGTCTTCTGATGTTTATCCACCACCACTATAACACAAACACACGCACATGTGTGTGGGAGGAGGTCTTGAACCATTTGTGTTGATGAAACTGGGTGGAAGACTGGGGCATGTGTTTAGGAACTTTTTTTACTATTCCAATAAAGGGCTTTTTTCAGCATATTTTTTTAATTGCACATTAACTGCTTGGCAGGTTTTCTTGAAGCTTGTTAGATTAGGTTAATGATCGGAATTTAGATTAGGGTTTAATTTAATTAAAAGAGACAGTTAGGCCTTCACATCTTGCAATTTAAACTGAAGACCATTGGAAAGAACTTGGCCATCTCATTGTTGTCACACTCATGCGAGTCATTGTTTTGCCCTAACTTGTGCATTGCATGAAAGTGATTTTTTTCTTTGTCAAAATCTCCCACTGTGCCGTTTCATCACCAACACCACCAACACATGCTCATCGTGAAACATTTCCATATGTAATTACATGTTTCGCTTTGACGTTACAGCTTCCAGTGTCTATTTTGCAATTTATGAGTTAAAGATAACTGAGCCTTGTAAATCAAAGGAATCACCACCATTGTGCTCGTATTTCCTTTGACCTCAAAAAGGTTTCTATGTGAATGCAAACACAATAATGAGTCTCTGTAGATGAAGAAGACTGTCTCATCTTCTTATTATACAAATTAGATTTTCTTTCACCACCGTCATATGCATAATTCAGTAGTAAGCATTGGCATCATTTTTGATTTTCTTAATTAAAATAAAATAAAATTATATTGCATATGAGAAAAGAGGGAACACTATGAACTTGTTTCCATTCAATTCAACTACAACAGAATGTTGAATGACTGTCTGGTATCCTTGAGTGACAGCAGAAAAAATGGATCCAACTCATTATAAAAAACAAGTCTGGACAATGACAATAGTGATTCTTATATGGCGAATTCATTAAGAATCCTAAACCTTTCAGTGCAAGCTCATTCATCCTTCTAAGGAAACATTCATGTCAGTCCGTTACTGATTTACTCACTTCTGAAATTTGTGTCTTTTGAGCTCTTGCTGTGGATGAATGCTGTCAGATGACTGGAACATTTCTGCAAAAATGTTTTTTCTTTTTTTTTATTAAATAGGCACAAAACAGCATATTCTAACTTTTATGCGGCCTTGGATAAAGTGGTACATATTCATCCAGCCCCTGCTGTGCGAGGCTACAGACGTTAATGTAAATGATGCGCTGCTTTCAGGCTCTCAGTTGCATGTTCCTGCATTTCAACCCAGTTAGATTTGGCCTGTCACCGCCATGGCTATTTCAGCCCACAGAGGAGCGGCATTTGCATAAACATCCACCCACAAAACCTGGCAAATGACTCTGTCACTCAAAGACACTGTCTATGTGGTAAAGTGGAAGCAAAAATCAAATTTCTGTCCTCAAGGGGCTTCCATAACTGCTCCCACTGGCAGTCTCTCTGCAGAGAATGGCAAGTGTCCTCATGTAGCTGTAATTGATGCTGCCTTTAAACTCACATGTTATGCTGTGATCTAGGCCAGCATGCATACTTAACCAGTGAGAAACAATATAATGTAGTTAATTTCTTCAGGAACCTAAATACTGTAGTACTTAAGAAATTAAAACAGAATATTTCATTTAGTCAGTTATCTCAAGCACACGAGATAAAGGTGAAGGTGAATATTCAAAAATTCACATGGTGTTCCTTTAATCCAAGATTGTATGGATTAAACAAATACTTTATCCTTACATCACAATGAAGGGAATCCAGACTGGTTTGTCAGATTCAGGAAAATCCAGACTGACTTTTATCTATTTTTATGTCCAGGTCTACCGCACACATTTTTATTCAGTGCCCTCTTTTCTAGTAGATCTGTATTTGCAGGGTTTTTTCTTCTTAAATTAGAATACACTAGAAGTAATGAGGATGTAAAAAAAAAAGAACAAAATTGAAGGCTTTCACTTTGATGTAAAAACACAACCGTAAACAACTAAGGATGAGTGAAGATGAAAAACAGTAAATATAGTAAGACCACAAGAATTACATCATCCAAAATAGGACTTACGAACATTAAAATGTTTATCTAATCATGTTAGGATTTTGGCAAAACGCTTTTGTTACAGGAAAGGTGCATTATTCATATTGTATATAAAGGGGGGACTTTTCATACAGCAGCACAACTGTTGTTGTTTTTTTTACAAATGGCAAGTATAAAGTTTATAAAGTCGTATTAACTAAGTTTGATGTGAAATAGATCTCACCTGTAACGGTACAGATAGAGTGAAAGACAGAAGACATAAAACACAACGTATACAAGCCTTTCTGCTGCTTTGCCGTATTGACATGGTTTATTCAAGCACTAAAGTTTTTGGGTTCTACAGAACTGAAGAACACGGTTACAAATCACTCCAGTGTGCTGCTTGATTACTGCTGTTGAAACAGCCACTTAGCTGAAATCAAGCGCAGGACTTTTTGGCAACCTTTGTTTTTCAGCTGTTCTTTAATTAAGGAGTACAGCTGTTAATTATGAATTCAGAACTCTGAAGGAGGCGCAGCAGAAATGCTTTACAAAGCCATGATAGCATATTACAGCAACGGCCATCACTGTGATGGCTGACATTTGCTTGTGCATGGTTCCATGCAGCATGTGAGGTTATTCCTCTCCGCTCACTGTCTGGGGAAGTAAAGTATTATATAATATGGAATAAGAACCAGAAATTAGAACTGCAACAATCTTGTGCCAGATTCGCAGCTTGTTTACAGCACTCTGTCCTCCATAGTCTTCTTCTCCTGACTGATTCTATTTGACTCTTCCCCTGCAATAATTGTAAAATACTAGAACCTATAATTAATTCCACTTGGTAACTATGTTTAAAATCCTACTGTAAATAGTTATTTGGATACTTGGTCACTCAGTTGGAGTTATATTTATATGTCACAGTTAATTCCATGTAACATCCATTTGTTTTGCATTTTTAATTCTTATTTTAACATCCTGCTCTCAAACAGGATACACAGGTCTGTTTTCAGGCAAGAAATATGAAAATTCACAAATTACTTTCAGTCCTATTTCTTAATATCATGTGTTAGATATTCCTTGAAATCATCCCAATATCCTCATCCCGCTCATCTCATTTGTTTGTTATGTTGATGTTTATAAAGAACAGGAGTCACAGGCTTCGGCAGGGTTCATCTTCTGGGGATAATGAATGTCTGTATCAAATTTCACTGCAATTCACTGATTGCTTGGATATATTTCCTCCAGGACAAACATAGTCGTTGCATCATTAGACACAACGAGACAAAAATCAGTCTCAGTGTGTGGCGTTAGCAGCAAGAGTGGTCTAGTTGTCGTTTTAGAAGATTAATGCTTTGGCTGAAGGAAACCAGCATTAAATGTTAGTGATAACAAACCATGGCCTCCAGCATCAGAGTCGGGTGCTTTGTTTTTGGACCTGGATGTGAATGTAGCTCATTTATCCCTACTTGAACAAACAAGGCATGCTTTGTTTGTCCCTGAAAGGACAGGCTCTTTGTTTTCCAGTATAAATTTAGCAGCAAGCTGCAAATAGTCAAGTGAAGAACTAGGTTTTTTTTTTGTTTATATCATTGAGAATGTGTTGCATACGCCTTCCTAATATACTCTCAATGGCTGCATTAGTGTGGGGTCTTTAATCCCAGCAAAATGTGCAAATCACTCTCCCCCAACTTGGTCAAATCATGCTGCAGGGAAACCTACATATATTTTCTGTCAAATACAGAAGACACATCAGATAGCTAGATGTTCTCTGTGGCATCATATGGAAGAGAAAAGGCTTACAAAAACAGGAGTAATCATGAAATGTGGCAGATAAATCAGAGGCACTCAGAAGACAGCCTGAAATTGCTGAATCAATAGTCACGCACCACAGCAGGTTCCAGACTGCCCCGACCGGCTCTGTCTCAGTAGAGCATCAGTTGAGTTTTAGGTTCTTTACTTTATGGCATCTGGTGTGAAATTAAATGTTTCTGCAAATAGATCCCACAACAAAAGAAACTACAGCCTATCTGAAATATAGAAACAAATATTCAAGTGATATTTTGAGAAGGTATGTCAATCATATTTTCATAGATCACATAATACCTTCCCAGAAAGTCTACAGGAGCTCAGGTTTGTGTCACTTCACGTCTTCATTTTGATGTAAAGAATGTCCACAGTTCAATGGTTGCTTGGAGGAAAATCAAACCTTAATCACGACGAAGAGCTGACTTTTATGTGAATAAAGCCTGTGCATTATACTGTATTCTGACATTGCAGTATCAAATGAGACTTTAATTCTGGATTCACCTGTTGAAGACAAGAACTGGTTTCATAAAAATCTCCATCTGTTCTTTGCTGTCCTGTAAAATGTTTACCCATGACTGGAAGATGCAAGAGGTTTAACAAGCATATGATGCCAACATCAATGTTCCTCCTAATACGAGGCACAGCTTTGACTATAGATAACTATAACCATGTTGTTTCAAGTCAAGTATTCATCTCCAATAGGCACGGCACCTTGACACAATAACTGATGACTAATTGTTGATTATAGGGATTTGACATCTCTTTCATTCGCCAGCTGCTGATCTGCATTCATTTGATCATCTGCTGACAAAATCAAAAGGAAAATGTTGGTTTGATTTGATATTCTATTTATCCAACATTTATAAAAACTGATTCTCTTTCCTCCAGTTTTGCTGTCTTGTGCTCAATGTTTGCCACTCGGCATATGATGAAAAACTAACATGACTGCTATGTAAATTGTGCGCTCAGGTCATAATCGATTTTGTGTTTGATTTGGTGCATTCAAAGACACCTTTGTTTCCGAAGGACACATAATAGATTATCTCTCTGTCTGAGGCAGTTCTGCAAGCCTTTGATTTTGTCTCTTTGATACGTCCGTTTATAAAAAAGAGGTCATGTCCTCAGCTGATGTGTGTGCGTGTGTGTGTTTGTGTTTTATTGATATACTAATCATTGCTGTAACTAATATTTTTTTTATTAAGTAGATTTTTTGAAAAGTTTTATTGCAAATTAAAAATAATTACATTTGGAATTACTAGACTTTATAATGGTGAAAGGTCAAACAGTTACATGCACGTGTGCAAATGGTATCCAAGGAAACCATTTTAGTAAAGGCATTATCATCCAGTGAGTGAAATAGTACAGTCTCTTTAATTGTAGTTCAAGATGAAGGATGCACAGTTGCTACACATTCCCCAATCCTCTCTTAATAAAGCAAATGCAACCTCAGGAATGAATAGGAAAGGTGAACTTGCACTTATATCAAAACCTGTAGAAATGAAAACATTTATTTTGCAGAGGACTTTTGTCCAGAAGAACAGATAAAGGGAAATATTCAAGGTTAGAATCACAATATGAATATAAACTTTCTTTCTGCCTTATATTTTTCTTTTTTGTATTGTTAGCGCTTAGACTTGCTGGTACATAAAAAAGAGTAGTATCCAACACAGTTCTACTTTTCAGCCTTGACAATGCCAAACAAACTTTTTGCTTTATGTTTTGGGTAATACTCCAAACTCACCTATTTTCCTTTAGTTGTTATGCATATCATGACGTAAAGAGACGAATGAGTCCATGTTTGCTTTAAATGGATAATTGGGCAACCACGAAACTAAATATTTCATCGTATTTCACATAATGGATGTCAGACATGTACCCTTTAAACCAGAAAAAACAATGGATGGGGATTTTTCATTCATTCACATACATTTTTTGGACAAACAACATTTTCACTCGACAAAAAAGATATATATGTCTGAAAAATGAGGGGCAGTCACAACTATACTTGGTTACTAAGCAGCGATGGAGGCACTTTGGGTTTCTCCAGGCATCAACATCTGGAATAGCTCTTTAGGTTGCCCCCCTATGGGCACATTCATATGAAAACAACTATACCCTCCGGTCGTCTCAGGCAGTGATTTAAAGCTCTCATTTAGCAGGTGTTTTGGAGCTGAGATCCTCCTGTTAGAGAGCTCTGTGCCCGGCAGAATGTTTTGTCCTGGTGCCTCTGCATGTTGCGTCCAAGCCTCAACTGTTGTGATATTGTCTCAACAGTTACTGCATTAATTGTTGCAGCTTTCTTCTCCGATTTGAGGTGACGATTGGAGGAAGGGGGGAAATGCTTTGCTCTTTCAGAGAGAGGACAGATAAACACTGATGTGCAAGTTAAATCTAAGGATTTTGAAAACATTGTTCTTTGGGGGTGTAAAGAGATGCAGCGTAGACAATTTTTCTCCGAATGGCTCTCGATAAGTGATAAGGCCCTGAATACATTTTCGTAATAACACACAGGCTCCTGGTATTGCCTTTTGTCTTTCACTTTGGAAATTACATTGCACCTTGGCGATGTGGCTGTAAAGTGTAAACAACAGCTCTAAGGTCATCAATGCCTCGCATCTTTGACCAAAGAGACATGTGATTTTGTTATCTGTGTCCTGAACAATAAGCAGCAGAGGTCAGGGTGAGTTTGGGACTATTTAGCCCAGCGTCCACACTTATCACAGCACCTTGCTCAAAAGTGTCTTTGTCTAAGCGACTCTGTTTAGGCTCCATCAATTGGGCCTTGTTGTTAAGTCCTTAAGGTGAATTTCACCCTCCTTTTGATGCAAACTATGAATCAAAAATATGTAATTGAAACAAAGAAACAGAAAATAATTAAAACAGAGATAGAATCATCTCCTATTCAGAAACCTATTATTCCACAACATCTTCAATCAGTAAATAGATATTTTTGCCGGTTAATTTTGAAAGTGTCATGTATTCAAATATTAATGTTTTTCAGAGATATATGCAAGATCGCAATCATTCAAGCAATTACAAAGTTACTTCTACTGTTCAACAGTTTAAATGAATGGAATAATAAATAGCTTGTTTTGAAACTATTCTTCTATCAATTGATTACTCAAATAATCTTTTTTTAATCAGTCCACCGAATATTAATTAACGGCAGTTCAGATAGTCGATTAATTATTGGAGATATTATTTAAATGAAAAACTATATGTTCATTCAAGATTCTAAAACAAGATTTACGGTTTTTCTCTATTACATACTGTATCTCTGCTAATCAATATATTTTGGGATTGTTAATTGAACAAAACTCACTAAATTATGTCACCTTGAGCTCTGGAAAGGTTGGACTTGCCATGCAACCTCAATCGTCTCACCTCCAGGCTCTTAGCCACCTTACGGGTCTAGGGTGTTTCCCAGTTGACTACGGGCAAGAGAGTGGGTACACCCCGGACAAGATGCCAGCTCATCACGGGGCACTGATATGAGGAAATATCATGGCTAATGATGAGAGCCAATGGTTAATGTTAACATTATGATAAAGCTCTTACTGTGTGACATGGTCATATTTATGGCTTTAGAATCAGTGCAGGTATGTTTCATTGACAGTTACCTCCAACAAAACCCTGCAGCACTGATGGCATCTGAGACCATGCCTCAGAATCCTTACAACAATGTTAAAATCAACTCATGTATGTTTACATATGTTTACAGATATTCATATTTAAACAGATATAGTGAGAATTGAGCCGGATTCCATCCATTGCAGCCTCTATGGCTTGCATGTCTCCACACACTTACCTACTTGCTCTTGCTGAGGTAATACTGTGATTAAATAACATCAGAAATGTTCCTTCGGGTCTTGCTGAGCTCAGCGAACCACTCTGAAATGCATTTGACAATCTGGATATTATGCCAGGAGGTATTTTGACAGAGTAGGCAAGTGGAAGTGTGGATGTTACTGTAGTGCGGATCATTATATCAGTGACACTGAAACAAACAAACACATGAACATCATGTCAAGACAAATGTGGACATTGCAGGTACAAGTATTAAAGATTATTGTTTGAAATCTGCTACTTCGCAGTGAAATAATATTGCACCATGGCCATTTTGGTTGCACCGAGAAGAGACAGCAACTCAAAAACATTTTCAATGTTTAGATGATTCAAGGTTCTCCTCCCAACTCCAAAAACATGTTTGTTTGTCCTTTGTGTGGCCCTGTGATGAGCTGGCGTGAGAGTGGGTACACCCCGGACAAGATGCCAGCTCATCACGGGGCACTGATATGAGAAAATATCATGGCTTTTGCCCGTAGCCAGCTGGTATAGGCTCCACCCAACACTCGTGACCCACAAGGTGGATTATAGGCTGGCGAAACGATGATTTAGGTCATCTTGTCTACAAAAAAATGGATGGATGGATGCTATTCAAAAATTCACTTTCTTAACCAAGCCTTTCTTATTGTATTTAGTTTTTCTTAAAATATAATTTATCTGATTCTGATTCAAAGGGGCTGATGAATCTTCCTCTCAGCAATGATAGCCTTGAATTCTTTTTTTGTACATGTCTCACTATCATATAATGTGTTTTTTTTTTATATTCCAGATCAATTGCATTTCCCAATTAATGTCAAGAAACTGTTTGGAGGGCCCTCTTGTGATATATGTACACACAACACACATAACAAATTCCCGTGTGTACGTTACTCCCCAAGGCCAAATTTGTTAATCGAGAGTCAATGTTTTTTGTTTTGTTTTTTTGACCTTGAGGAGAAAGCATGTTTGGATATTTAGCCTGCACTTTATTGGTCCCTGTCCTAAAAAATGCCCTCTGTCAATTTCGTATTAAATTCATCTGCAAAACAGCTTCAATGCCTCACAGCATTTTTGGATGAGAACAGTGCTAAAAAGAAATGTCCTCTTGTTGGTGTGTGTCCATTGTTGCAGGTTGTCAGATGTGCAACACCAAGCCTGACTGAATTCCCAAACGGGCTAAAAGCCATCCCCACAGGCCAGGTGGATGAAACTAAAGCAAGCCATTTGTGTTTGAGTCTGCCAAACAGTTTTGGTGAAGATATTTGTGAAAGGGATATTTGGCGTAGACAGCGTCTCCCTGCACGAAACTGAGGTTTAGGAGGCCCCTCACGTCTGTGGGGAGGGCAAAGCCTGTGCAAGCAAGGGCTGTCAGAATGCCGCCTGTCTTAAACAAAAAGAGGAGCACCCACGTAATTATTCAGGACCTCAGACTGGTACTAAAAAATAAAGACCACCTATCGGACATCAGATACCTGCTAGTATTGTTTGGCAGCAAGAACACACACAAATGTACCTTGGCAAACCTTGCTTTATAAACTCTACATATTCTCATGAGAGTTTAAATCACGTGTGGAAAATATGTTTTTGTTTTTTGTGAAAGTTTTTGAGAATGTAAATTTTCACACACGCTCAGTTTAAAGGACTTTCCATCTGCCTGTTGTGCTGTTGTATTATACACCTGCCAGGGTCTCAGCCAATGAGCTGCAGAGCTGCTGCTTGAAAGCCACTCTCGCACTCTTTTGTGCTTGTTTCATGTCTTTTTTTTTTTATAAACAAATTATTTGCATCAACCACGGAACAGAAATGAATAACGTCTACTGTATTTCATTGATTTGTGGCCAACTCACAGGCAGCTATGCTCACGTTGGAACCATCAGGGATGAATGGTAGCACTAGAAACACAATAGCCTTGACGTCATTTCACTCGTAAACTCATAGGTGTATTACGCTCAATTAAAAAAAGTATATTTATCCCCAGATTGTTTGTGAAATTAATACAAACCAAGTATCATTATTATTAGAGATGTGTCCCTCCCACACATCCTCCCCATTGTGCAAAAAGATAACAAATATTTTTTAAACAAATATCTTTGTATTTAAAGGTTTATAGGGTTTTAAGCAATATAATTTAACCATTGGCTCACGGGCATTGGTACTTTACATTATGCCCCCCATTTTAAATTGAACATCTCCCCATTAGCGGAACGTTTCAGCATCTACTATGTTGGTGTTGTACTAGTTTTCATCATTCCAAGGCTCACACTGTTTGACATAGCTTGAATCAAACAAAATGTTGCTGCTTGGAGTCAGCGCAGCAGCAGTGTGTGGGTGGAAGGAAAAATGGTTTCAGATGTAAGCCATATCACACTAGTTCTTGTTGTTGGTAAAACAGCTAACTAAAAACCTTTTAATATGTGATCTGTTTCTAAAATATCGGTTGTATTGATACGACCACCATTAGACCATCAGGTGTAAATTCCTTTCATATTCATTTCTCATGCTATTCATTGCTACGCAGTTTGCTGGCTCATGATTTTGCAGATGTGGTCTGATGTGAATAATAATCATATAATTGTGGAAACAATGGTTTAGCAGTGGCTTGTTTCTTGACCGTCTTTCTGCTGCTGTTTTATTTTCCATTGTTATTTATACTAATTTCTCGATGAAAAATCATAAAGCTGCTGACATTCTTCACAAGCATCTATATGAATGCTCTAAACATTGCATGAAATGTAGAATATATGCAACGTGTGGTTTGTTTGGTTGGTAGATATCATGGATGTGACAGGAAAGAGGACATGCAAAAATAAAAGGATTGAGAGCCAGATTGGAAATCACACGGCTTGTCCCCTGCTCATTCAGTGACCAGAAACCCTGTGGCATTTTATATTTTGTTATTTTCATATGCATGTCCTATTATTAGCAAGTCCTCCAGCACTTGTGAGATCAGTCTGACTGCAGCAGTCTCCCTTCATGCCTTGGCTTTGCTTATTACACTTTGTCTGACTCACCAGCTGACTGTGCCTCCCATCTGGCCATAGGACTACCAGGAAGGCCAGAGATTGAAGTGAAGGTGCCTCATAGTTCAGTCAGAGGTTGACACCAATGGGTTGTAAAATACCTTCACCTTGGAGGACAACAGAGGAAAAACACCCGTATCAACCAGTTAGGCATGGATTTCATTTGATATATTAGATTGTATGCAAAAGATGAAATCACATGCTTTTCCATTTTTTATATAGTTGTTGTAGAAGGAAATATGTCAGATGCTGGAAAACAAATGAATGTTTATTCTGACAGGTCTGAAAGAATTTGTCTCTCCCTGAAAGGTGTCAGATACAATCCATGTTCTGATGTATTTAATGCTACCACCGGAAAAAATAAGAAAAACAACAACAACAACAACAACAAATTGTAGGAAATTATCCTTCAATTTAAAATCATATTTTAAGCAAACATTATTCCAAAATTGTCTGTGTGGCATCTCCACATATGTTGCATGTGGATCTGTAACTCTTGCACCATTTAACCAGTAACTTGGTGATAATGCATGCTGCTGTTTGTTTATGCCTGCTCTGCGCCCACTCAGCTTGTCATAGTTCAATTAATACTCATCATATATTGTCTTTTTTTCTTCCAATGTATGAAAGCGATAATTGTGTATTGATGTAATGATTCATTCTGTTTTAATGAGCTATGCAGAAGGAGTGCATTTAGAATATTGATTTGAGTTCAGGTGTGTCTTTACCACCTTATTCTGCCTTTCAATTCATTTCAGCTGTCATCATTTTAAAGGGCAATCTCCGTTATCAGACGGTTGTTTAGAGCGAAAGCACACGTTGACATTTGTTAGTTTCAGGTGCCAAGCCGGCGCTGCAATTCTAAAGACACTTTATTAAGGAGGGGCTGAAGCAAGCATTTATCATATTTCATGCTCAATATTTTGACACATTTGTCAGTGCGTTAATTTAGATTAATGGCATGGTGAGGGTTTGGGGTGATCTGCAAAGCTCTTGACAGCTCATCCTTTTAAAGTCAGATGGTTTTACTGGAAGCGATCTGTACCTCAGGCAAATGTACAATAAACCTTGAACACGTGAAATTATTTAGGCGTAGACTCTGTAAAAAAAAGAAATATCAGCAATACTTAACAAGCAGTAATTACAGCCAACTGCCCTGCACCCACTATGTGTGCAGAAATAGTAAGCGTAAGCAGGTGCTCAGTCTAAAAATAAATTAAAGAAACAATGAGGGGGAAATTGTTCTTCAGAGAAGAACAGACAAAAAGAGAAAGAAATAGGTTGGTTAACGAGGGAGCAGACAGCCTCATTGACCTCAATGCTCATCCTGATCTAACAATTTAAACATGCACTATTTGTTTCATTGTCATCAAAGAGCAGTGCAGATTCTCAGAGGTGATAAAAGCCGCTCCCATTAAAATGCTATTTCACCGAGCAGGTGCAGCTGCTTGGACTCCATCCATGCTGCCTTTCGACCGTCACCTCGGCTTCAGCGCCAGAGAGAAAGCCTGCATTATTCAAATCCATTTTGTGTCTGAGCTATCTGTCATGCAGTGGGGATGTCAACTGCCGTAAAAAAAGGTGGGTGGCACTGTCATACGCGTCCCACTCGCTGCTGAACTGAAATGAACTTGACACACAGGCGAAAGTAGATAAACATGCAGTAGGATGGATATTTGTTGTGAGTGCGGGTGGGTGGGCAGGAGCGGATGCATTCAGGACATTTACATCCACTGCTACTCACAGCAGCACGGATAATGGGACACCTGGGCTCTTTAGGGACAATCTATCTTGTGTCAAATGAAATGAATTTTATTTGAATGTCTTTCCAAATTACAAGTGAAGAAAACGCCAATGCCAGTGACAGCTTACTGTTAATATACAGTTTTCATTAATTAGCATATATTAGCATAATTTAGACTTATAAAGTTATTTTGTGAAGTATTGTATTTAATGGAGAATGATCTATATTTATTAAATATACTCATTGATAAATGTTTGAGTTTTTAGGCGTCAGATTCTTTCAATCCCGGAATACAGAATAAAAATAAAGACCTCAGCGAAGATTTTAAATCCTTTCTTTTGCCCTATCCTCTTATTGTGGCTTTGTTTATACAGACAAAGGAATAGCTAACATGGCCCAAATCTTTTTCGCCTGCTCCTGTCTCGTGCTCTTCCTCTTTGCACTTATTTAAATCCCTCCAGATAACTTATTGCCCACACCATCACCACTGGCCAACTGCTACGGATTCATGTCACATTAATTCGGGACTCTCAATAATACCTCTAAATGAGCAGAGTTTTCATTAAAATAATTTATATCCGTTGGCTGCATCCCTATTGCTTTGTCCTTTAATGTGGTCTTTCCAAAAAGAGTGCTCAAAAGGACAAGGGAGCCTAATTCTCTCACCCTCCCTTTAATGTAGACTGAGTGGGATACACATTGGTTGACTTGGTTGCTTGGTAACCGGCAGCTCGTCATATAGTTCCCTTCTCTGCTTTTATTTTTTTTTTAAATTATCACAGCACTGACCCACTCTGAGTTTGCACACAGAACTCTTCATGTTTGGACCCAGAAGCCACACTTTGTGCTGCTTGTGGCATTGCGGTCTCCTTTGCCCCCCCCCCCCCCCCCCCCCCCCCCCTTCATATACTGCTGAATATATAGAGTCCAGTGGGGTTTGAAGCAGGAGGGTAAGGATGGAAAAACATTATGTACTGGTATATGCAGAAAATAAATATTAAGAGGAACAGCTATGTACGGCTGTATTTGTAGGTTTTATTAGCTTCTTTTGACTTTTAAATGTTTGATTATTGCAAATGAAGCAATCACAGACATTAAGCCAGCTCGGAGCTCTGATCAGACATGATTGCCAGCCTATTTTAGCATATTGACCTTCTAACGTGTTCACAGCTAATGTAGGTCTGGATGTCTTTGCATTTTGACATAGTCCCAATAAGGCAGATTAATATTGCAACATGTTCATAGCACCAGAAATGAAGATAGGGATCACTAACGTTATTAGGATAAAAAAAAGACAGAATATCTGTACAAAAACATCCACTAAATGTGGAGGTGGAGTCATGGCATTGGGTACAAATATAATTTTATATTTCAGAATACTTTTCCTGTCATGTCAGCTGTTTTAATCTTTTTGCTTTTGTTACTTTCCCATTCTACTATAACACAGGACTTTTTATTGTGTATGAAGGACAGGCACAGTGGCAGTGGGTAGCACTGTTACCTCACAGCAACTAGCTTCTGGGTTCGATTCCTATCTGTGAGGAGTTTATATGTTCTCACTATGTCTGAGTGGGTTCTCTCCGGGTTCTCCGGCTTCCTCCCACCTCCAAAAACATGCATCTCAGGTGAATTAGTCACACCAAATTGTCTGTAGGTGTGAGTGTGAGCGTGTCTGGCCCTGTAATGAGCTGGCGCCTCATCTGGGGTGTACCCCGCCTCTCGCCCGTAGCCAGCTGTGCTACGCTCCAGCAGACCCGTGACCTGGAAGGATAAGCAGCTGTAGGCGAAAATGGTTGGATGGATGGATGGAAGGGGGAAAAAATCAGGTGACGTTCAGCATCTGACCTTTGTTGCAATAGTCAGGTGTCCTATGGTCATGGCTCACTCATGTTTAGGCAGAAAATACCATAGCCTGGGTTAAAATGTCCTCATTGTCAAAATAAATACAATTCTGGCTTGTGACATGATTTAAAGTAGGTCAACACTAACTTCAGGAAAGACCTCAGGATGAAAGTTGTGCATTTGTTTGGCCCTTCCACCACTATAACCTCCACCATATGTGTACGTTCTTGCTCTTGGTTACTACATCACCTGCAATTTATTTTATGTTACATTTATGCTAAAATGGCACCTGAAAAGCTTGACATGATGATGATTATGATGAGGCATTCAGAGACATGCAAAAAGCTAAACATATTTGTTATATATAGCAGTAAAAGCTGCTCTAACACTGAGAATATTAGTCATACACAATGTGATGGAACTGCAGTATATATGTGTCGAGTTCATGAAATTCAGGGGATCAAGAACAGGATCCATTGTATGGACAGTAGCAAAGAACTTTTGACGGCAACCCATCCAATACATCGACATTTAATTTGAAACAAGGTGCTTTAAAAAGTGACGCATAGTTACATCAGATCATGAATGATTTATATATTCCAGTCACGGGTCAAGTATGGCATGCCGTTCAGGAACTTATTATATATATATATCAAAAGTGCTGGAATATATGGACCGAACTATGAAAAGTCTGAGAATATGGACCGAACTCTGGAATATATATACGAAAAGTCTGAGAATATGGACCGAACTATGAATAGTCTGAGAATATGGACCGAACTCTGGAATATATATACGAAAAGTCTGAGAATATGGACCGAACTATGAAAAGTCTGAGAATATGGACCGAACTCTGGAATATATATTTTGATATATATATTCAGACATTTTCATAAATATATTCAGACATTTTCATATATATATTCAGACATTTTCATAAATATATTCAGACATTTTCATATATATATTCAGACATTTTCATAAATATATTCAGACATTTTCATATATATATTCAGACATTTTCATAAATATATTCAGACATTTTCATATATATATTCAGACATTTTCATAAATATATTCAGACTTTTTTCGGTGCACGGGAATATATATTTGAAAGCCGCGGTGTAGCGGTTAGGGCTCCGCACTCACACCCCTGTTGCCCCTGTTCGATTCCCGGTCGGGCAAACTAGTTTATGACTTTCAACGGAAACAAATCCACGGGCGCTTCTTTGAAATCCTCCACTTCGACAGGATATTTGTACTGTAAGACATGCTGCTGTCTGACTGTACGTGTACTCTAACATTCTATCTAATAAATACATTCTATCTAATAAATATATTCATCATCATCACGGCGCAGCTGCGATCTTGCGTCATCACTGAGCGAGTCAGCTCGAAATCTAGTGCCGGCAATTCTCAATGAGGAGATAATGAACGCCCTGAAACAGATCTGCGAGGGCTTTTTTGAAATGCTCCTCTTAGATATGATGTTTGATTGTACTTGTACTGTAATACATGCTATAAGTGTCCGTGATGGGGTCGAGGCTGCCTGCCCCGGAACATGCATAGCGCCGTTCTGGCTTTATACGGCACTTGACGGGTCGCGTGATGGGGTCGAGGCTGCCTGCCCCGGAACATGCATATCGCCGTGCATAAAGCCGTTCTGGCTTTATACGGCGGAACATGCATAGCGCCGTATAAAGCCAGAACGGCGCTATGCATGTTCCGGGGCAGGCAGCCTCGACCCCGTCACGTGACCTGTCAAGTGCCGTATCAGGTCAGAACAGTTTGGCCAGCGAGGGGGCGTGACGATCAGCTGTCGGCACGCCAGCCATCACGTGACTTGTCGCGCGTCAGACGGACACCCACAGCATGCATCACACTACAAATACAGTCAAACATCCTGTCTAAGAGGAGCGTTTCAAAAAAGCCCTTGCGGGTTTGTTTCAGGGCGTTCATTATCTCCGCATTGAGAATTGCCGGCACTAGATTTCGAGCTGACTCCATTTATGACACAAGATCGATCTGGCTGCCCGACCGGGAACCGAACGGGCGCGACTGGGGTGTGAGCGCGGAACCCCAACCACTACACCGCGGCTTTCAAATATATATTCCCGTGCACCGAAAAAAGTCTGAATATATTTATGAAAATGTCTGAATATATATATGAAAATGTCTGAATATATATATGAAAATGTCTGAATATATTTATGAAAATGTCTGAATATATATATGAAAATGTCTGAATATATTTATGAAAATGTCTGAATATATATATGAAAATGTCTGAATATATTTATGAAAATGTCTGAATATATATATCAAAATATATATTCCAGAGTTCGGTCCATATTCTCAGACTTTTCGTATATATATTCCAGAGTTCGGTCCATATTCTCAGACTTTTCATAGTTCGGTCCATATTCTCAGACTTTTCGTATATATATTCCAGAGTTCGGTCCATATTCTCAGACTTTTCATAGTTCGGTCCATATTCTCAGACTTTTCGTATATATATTCCAGAGTTCGGTCCATATTCTCAGACTTTTCATAGTTCGGTCCATATATTCCAGCACTTTTGATATATATATATAATAAGTTCCTGAACGGCATGCCATAGTCAAGATAATGTGGAAATAATTATTTTTGGAAATCGTCTAACTCAAAATGAATGCTTAATGTTTCAAGGAAGTGAATTGTGACTGTGATGTCATTAAACACATAATATAAATACGTAAATAGATGAGGTGATGTCTGCTGCTCCTTCTAATCAGTGTGTGTTTATTTTTGTATTATATAATTTACTCTCTATTACAGTTTATTGTACTTTAAAGGGACTTTCATTACTTGTCCTTGTCCAAGCAAAAGAAAAGAGCAGGCCTAGAGTGAGTATGAAAATGAGAATGGGGGATGAAGTTGCAGCCGTGAATAACTGTAGCCTGAAGAAGAAAAGATAATGAGAGATTCTCCAGCCAGATTCTTTTCCTTTGTGGTTATTCCCAGTAGAAGTCATGCTGCATGTGTCACAAACTTAAGATGTGAAAGGAAGTGGGCGTGATTTTCGTCTTCCTTTTTTTTGCAGAGTAAAAGGATTAGGCTCATCATAGGTTCATCGTTGAGAGGATCACTCAATTCAAGCTGCCTAACCGCAGTTGACCAAGAGATTAAAACAAGAAGAAACAGGAAGGGTTCATTTGTGATGAATTATTGAGAATGTTATAATGAAACCTGTCTCCTGTCGCTGGAGGGTGCCTGGAGACGCTGGAATTGCGGAATGCTCTAACATCAAATGAATGTACTGCATTTTGCATTATCTTATAAATATAGTCATGGAGAACGTGTCCGGGCTCATTAATTCTAGCTGTTTATATGTCAGTGTGTATTATATAATATGTTGCATTTGTATAAATTTACAAATTGTTATCATCGCTGGAGAAAGGGGCAACATGAACCACAGAAGTGCCTTGTTATATAATATTGTGTATATCCTTCATGATAAATATAGCGATTAATCTGTAATCATAATGCATGGTTGTGGAAAGGAGTAACTTTTCTCGTTAATGCCGGCTCCGTTTGTTTTGTATCGTGGAAAACGATCCTTCACTTAGTATTACCGCTTTTGGCTGTGCTGCCACTTATGCTAATATTCATTTTATGCTGCTTCTTATGAAAAATATCTGTTCCATATCTGCTCCATGGTTAGAGCCCAGAACCTGGTTGCTCTGAGGCATGTTATTTCCTTTCATTTGTAAAATCTCACTTCTACGTCCAAATCTGTCTACAATCCCCCTACGTATGTAATACCAAAGTAAGACTGTGCATGAATGGACCCCAATAGTGTTGTCATTTTAGGGTTCATATATGTCAGCAAGTGGCTGAGTTACAGTGAAGCTGAGAGGGTTGGCTGAGCATGCAACTAAATGTGCATCTGTCATTTATTTAAAATTAAAAACGAATCAACATCTCACATGCTTGCATCCATGGTGGACAGCTGGCTGGTGGGGAAGACGAGACTTATCACGGGGTCTGGATATAAAGACTGCTTGGAAGACATGAGCTGTGTGGGAGGCGTTGGATCATTTCTACTGAGCATCAGATAAAAAGCCGACCTGGCTAGCGCAGCATTCCTGTGTTTTGGAGTAGGCTGCAGTCCTCGGTAGCATGTGTACAATTTGGACATTTTTACATTCACAATGCAATCAGTATTACAGTGAGAATAAAATTAAATTAAACAACCACAGCTCCTGTGAGTCTTGACCATATGGGGAGCTGCTGGATCCTCATCTACAGCGTTAAACAAACAAACAAACACAAAGAGAATAACCTGCATACCTTTGTCACCATTTGACAAAGTGCTTTGATTATACACTATCCACAGAAACACCATAGCTTGGTCGGTGTAAGGATAGAGAACCTATAATCACATTTCATTACAATGCTTGTAGTAATAGAAACAGGCCTTTGGTTCTCAGGATATGGAGGGAATGGCCAACAAACAACCCCCCCCCCCCCCCTCGCCCCTTGATGCTGCCCTATTGTATTTTGTAAATTTGACATTCTGAATTAAAGACTTAATATAGCAGCTAGAATCCTGCTGCTGTAAGCGTGAGGAAAAGGTGCCAACATCCAGTATTTCATTAGGTATGAAGGAATTGATCAACTGGACAGTCAGTCAATCAATCTGTTTCTGTCTATAATCTGCCACGTTACCTATAACCTCAAATGGCACTCACTCTGACTGTATTGAGTGATGCTTGCATGCCTATATTGTAACCCGTCTAGTGCATATCCTTTTGAAAAGCTCAGGCAAGGAGATGGGATGGGTTACTATCCAATACATCGTAATTTCTTGTCCTGAGGTGAAAAATACTGACAATCCTTCAAGGTTCATTATAAGTGCCCCCCGTAGCTGTTTAGGGGGAAACACAAGTTAAAGCGTTCCGTTCTGACCAACTGTTGTTATCGGTTACCAGTAGGGGGCAGTAATGATCCCATTACAAATGATCATGCCAGTGATGTTTAAAAGAAAGACGACATGGAAAATTGCTTGTACAAGTGACACATATAACTCACTCAGAAATTATGTTTATACATGATGACTGTAAAACATTGAAGAAATCATATGAAGTCAAAATTCATCAAACTGAGTGGAGCACTACGTTGAAGATGGTTCACCTCTTGTCCAAGAGGTTTTGTCAGTTCTGAAAAAGCCTCTTGGGCGAGAGGTGAACCGTCTTCAATCAAACTTGAACAAGTCCAGTTGATTACTCCTGTTTTGCTCTTCATGATTTACCTCGACCTGGATGACTGAGAAAATATTTCTTACAAATTACGTATGTTGGTTGTATGTAAGAATAATGTAATAATGAATAGTTTGTGACATTAATTTTCTATGCTTTTCATTCTTTTATTTTTATTTTATGTTTGTATACCTGTGTTTGTTGAAATGCACAGGTTTTATCCAGTTGTATTTCATAATACCTATACAGTGTTTTGTAGAGGAAAATCCTCATATTGCATCCCTGGTACTCTGTAAATACAAGAATAGTATACTGCGCCCTCTGATTGCCCTCTATTTTTATATCATCGTATGTCCATGGAGATTCAATTACTGACTGAATATAGGTGTTGATTTATGAGGCTGCTCTTCTTCTGCTTGTTTTAAAATCATGAGAAAATACAAGAAATGTGCAGCCATCGGTGCCTCTCAATGTCATAATGAGGTGAAGGAATAGTTTGTGCTGAAATGCTTCCTTCCTTCCCGATTTCTTCTCTCCAAGTGGCTAACTGTGTGTGTGGGGGAAAAAAGTCTCTACTGACATCTTTGAACTCTTGCCTAGTTTTAATAAATTCTAATTAGATTAGAGCAAGAGAGTGCATGAAGAGACAGCTTTTTTTGTCTTTGCTGATTAGAGTAAAAAAAAATGAATGCACCGAGCTGATTAGAGTAAAAAAAAAAAATATATGCACAGAGCTGAATTTTTCTGACAGAAATGCTCATTAAGGCTGCTCTCACACGAGTGCAGAAGACACAGAAGAAAGTTGTTTTGTCGTTCAGTTTCATGAGTAGCACACACTTTGTTATGTGATAAACACAATGCATAAGTAGTTTCGGTCATATGAGGCACCGCTGGAAGGTATGGTGTGAGCGTGGCAAATAATAAATATATAATGATTATTTAATGCGTGTGCAAGTTATTCTGAGTACTTTTACGATCTGAAACACTTTTCAGGTGAAAGCATCCAGGCCAGATCCAAATAAACGGGTAATTCTTGTTGCAGCAGTGAAAAAATATTATCTGCAAATTAATTGCATCTCCTAGAATTGAAGTGAAGGAAGCGATATGTTTTCAATCAGGTCCCTTTTTCAAGCCGACAGCGATTTTGCAGAGAGGCTTACGACCCGGTAGCCTTGACTGCGTACCAGAGACACACATCAACAATGATGCCGGTTCGCCAACAGGAGGTCAGACAGGCTATTCAGCTAAAGCAATTGGGGAGCTAGGGTGTCGTTGGCCTTTTTAAACTCTACGTTCTTCTGCAGCAAGTGTGTCTTCACTTCTTATTTCAGTGCTCTGCGGAGCATAGCTGAATGGACGGCAGCCATTGTGTGCCCAAATAATGCACTTCAATCATGCTTAATGCATCAGAGCCATAAAGCCATGGCTCTTCAGCTGAGGCTGAATAAGTTTTATTTCACCACATCCAAAGCAAAACCTGAATTAATTAATAAAAAAAAAAGTTTTTTTTGGGGGGGGGGGGGGTTATTTTATTCTTTATGCAGAGTAATTATACCAGCCAGCTGCACTAAGACCTGCTGTGTGTAAAGGGATGGCAATGTGAAATATGGCTGCAGCTCTTTTGAATTCACATTTGGTGGTTGCCTCTGGGTGAAAAACAATTAAGCAGTTGTGTTTAGGTTGAAGCTGATTTAATTTACTTTGTTGAGCTGTACCCTATTTTTTTTTTTTAATAACACTTCATATTCTGGACATGGTTTGCTGCGGGGAAAGCTTGTGGTGTGATAATCAATTCCATACACTGGGCAACGGTAAAATGTTGGATGGCTAATTGACCGCAGTAATGGTCCATGGCTATGTGCTGGTGGACAATGGAGACATGCACATTAAAAACCAATTAATTTTCAATACTGCTATAACTCTTGGCTGCTTTTCCTGCTACATATAATAAGGAGCTGTCACAAATAAGTCATTTCATACTCCATCTCAGATTTAATCCATGCTATGTGAAGTTATGGTCTTTTTGTCAGATTTAGATACGTACCTTGCCTTTTTGGATCACTTCTTCAAAACCTAAGAGTCCGTTCTGGTTTTTGAGTTTATCTAAAATAGTTTCCTTACATATTTACAAAGCTACAAAACTCATTGTCTGGTTATGAATTGCTTTAGCCATGAATTAACCTCGTGTTTACATAATTTCATACTACAGCAGGCAACTTTTCACTTTATCAGCCTCACATGGCAATAAGATTTAATTATGAACGTTGTAATAACCAGAAATCATGAAACGACTAGTAAACAGCAAAGGCTGTGGTCTAGTTTGACTGCTAGTGGTCATTTTGCAGTCAGCATGTTTAGCCATATTGCTAAATACCATTTTCTGTTCGTGAAAAATGTGATTAACTGTGTACATGATCCATGATTTTCATTAAAAAAAAAAATTATGCATTTATTTTTACTTAAATATTTACTTTGATATGGTTAATATGTACTGTAAAGTGTGTATTTTACCAAATTATTGTGTCACAGCAATATAATGTCCCTGTAAAGGTTACCTAATCGAGCCACAGACAATACTTTACACACACAAACTCCTATGGACCTGTGTAGCCAATTCATGTAAGCTGCATGTGTTCGGTGGTGGGTGGAAGCCGGAGAAAGGCCACAAGTCGGATTCGAACCTGTGAGCGCTTGCCACTGTGCCACCGTGCCCCCCTGAATGGACCTATTTTCCTTTTTATTCACTTCAACATTTTTAAAATATTTTATATATATTTTAACAATGAAAACCCCATTTACAGAATCAAAAATCTGTTACAAAATACACATCAACTCCGATTAAATTGTACTTTTCATGGTTGGTGTATAAAGATACCAAGAAAAATTTAGAACCTTATGGATGATGATCCAGATCACCATGTGGACGGTGTAAATCCAATTAAGAGGGGAATGAGCTGATCGGTGGAGGTCTGTGCTCTCCGAGTGCTTTTCTAGTTGTTGATGTTTTTGTTTTTGTAAGATAAATGTAATTATCTATTTCAGAGGATTTTATAATGTTGGCAGGTTTTTCCAGCAGGGATCCCAGTTTCATGTGATATTCACAGAATTAGAACGAAAAAAAATAATAAATTAATTAGGCTAAACTAATGGGGAAAAAAGTCCTGAGGACAGACATTCTTATGTATTTGGGGTAGTCTTCGTTTGTGTCAAAGAGTAATATTAGTCTCTCAGTTCATCTGTTGAGTATCTGAAATTTGCCTTTTGAGACAAGGTAAAAAAAATCTGCATTTGAACCAGTACATTTTCACAATGTGTGAGAGAACTGCCTGATGATGCATCCATGTGTTATGGGTCCTATAACTAAGTAGAATAATGAAAATATGATTAATACATTCCTGGCAATAAAAACCCTGATATACAACATACTGCATATAGAAAACATTTGTTTTTTATTTAATTTTAGACATTGTGCTAAAGTTGTTGCGCCTCCACTGATTAAACTGGCAAGATCATCTGCTTGTCATTTTTGCACGAATGGTCAAACAAAGTGTGGTTTTTGATTAAAAAATATTTTGAACAGAAAATACATTTAAAATTTTAATTAGCACTTACATATGAGCAACTGCAATCCAGTGCAGCCAAGCATGTCTCTGCGCCTCGTAATAACTAGGATGACTCTCATGTTCCCAGACATTGCATCAGAATCCATTAAGTGGAAATCCTATTGGGCTGCTGTTGTGCTCTTGTCTGAGGATGTTTCAACATCACAACTGTGTCCTTGAAATTATTCCGGACCATGTATTTGGCTTCAACATGAGCTTAACCAATGAGCAAAGACAGGGCATGTTGCAGGCATCTTCCTCATGACTAACTTGCGTATGACACAATGTTCCCTGTGCTGACAGATGCAGGGTGGCAGTCTGAAGCAGTGGGTTTTACCACTGCTAAAGGATAAGACATGATTGGTGCCGTGGAAAAGCTGACAGCATGAATTATGAAGGTCTCATTAGAGGTTGTAGGAAGTGATTTATCTTGCCACAGAAGATGGTCGTCCAACTCCATGCCTACATGGTTATATAGTCCACATTATATTTTGCTCTTTGAGTTTCCTTGGCGTATCATTTTCACTCTATTAGTGAGGAATTTCCATGAATGCCAAACCGTGACTGTATTAAACATAAGGTCATATTTGGTATGCCGAGCAAAATGACACAGAAAAGGACAAGGTATCTATGAAAATTGGCTGCGGCCGCAAAGGTGCTAAAAAATGTGTCATGTTTCTCAGTTGACAGATGCATTGCTTGGCATGGGGGCATTGGGTTTGGCAGTGTGCGTGGCTGCAGAGTCATCGACTAGAGTAGTGTCATTTCTCATGCCAAGAGCCCCTTGCCTTCAATATTGATTAACAAGAGCCTTGTGGTAAAGGATGCCTCATAGGGTAATTATGCAACCTTATATCAAGATCATATATTGTTGGTTTGTTGGTGTGTCGTCTCGAGTCCGATCAGAATTCACTGCAAAATATTCAATTATTCAATCTTGAGACAAGCTTCAGTATTCTACACAGCTTATAATACGTACGTTTCCATACTGTTCCTGTAACCTGACTAGGCTTTCTGAAATGGGTTCATTAGTAATCTGCTTCCATCCCTGTCTGTGTTGGTGCACAGTAGTCCTTTCAGACGTATCCCTGCAGCAGCCCCACTTTCAGTCACGGCTGTTCCACAAGTGTTGCTTTTTTGAAAAGGATGGTGATTTTGAAAATTGTAAGCTGCAATCTCGGCATTACTCTCGCTTTAAAGCGGTCCGTTTTCAGAGAGCATCACGCAGCTGAGCTGAAGACACGACACATTGACCTCATTACTATTCAGAGGTCTACATCTTTGTGAAAAACAAAATAATTGTTTCCTCATTTGTTGATCTTTTCTTTTGTTCTTTCTCCACTTGAATTTAGATTAAAATAAAACCTTGGTCCCATGAATGATGAGCAAGCATTTACTTATTGCCACAACAACATCGGTGATGTCCTTGACCAGTTTTTGGTAGCATAATTTAGATTAGTAATTAGACTCTGGAATATGCATCTTAACTGCGCAGTCTTTGACAAAAAAAAGAGATTCCATCTGATCATCTTTGCTGCACCCAGCAACAGGGATTTTTGATGCAGTGCTTTGATAACATCAGAGCTCCATCTAGGTTACTTTCTGAGGTACTGCTCAATAACCTTGTAATTTATCATGGTGCTGTAGATTATCGATACAATCTCCAGTAGACCCTTTTTTTTCTGCATAAATGCAAAAAGCTTTTTCTCTACTTTACAAAAGGCTGCAAACTGAGCTGTTCTCTTCTCATTCACTTCATTTTTAGGTGAGTTCGCATGACTTCAATCAGGTGCAGCGGCAGTTGCACAGAATTCTAATTTGGCTGCAATCTGAGTCATTAGGATAGGCAACAGGAAGCAAACAGATGGCAGGAGTAATATGATGGATAATTGTACGTCTCAGAGGACAATTCGTAATTTGTATCTGATTCCATGCAACCCCCTCATTTTCTTAATGAAGGACTAATTGAGTTTTTTTAATTGGCTGAAGGATATGGTTCCACCAAGAGTGAGGGGTTAAAATAATGGCTATAAGAAGACACAATGAGGACATTTCAGTAAAGTATTCTTTATTTATTTATTCTTTATTTATTTCTGAATGATAGATTTTGATTGACTTTTGATGTGCATTCTTGATAAATGAGACATATCGGCATTGCATCATAAACATGATCCATATCATCTTCATCGTTAATTTCTATATCGACAGTGAGTCTATCGCAATTTTCACTAAAATAAAATGTACTGTCCTACCTCATAAGTGTTCGAATAAAGTACATAATCCGTATATTATTATTACACATTGTGTAATTTTTTTCTCATGGCATTTTTTAGCTTGTCATATACCAGAAATATCACTACTTATTACAGTTTTACAAATAACAGTTCACCGAGATTTTGCAACATCACCTAATCACCTATTCACAAATGGATTGAAGACAGACATCTGTCAGGGAGGAATGCTCATCCCTGTCTGTTTGGACAGTATTCTTATCTCTATTCTGGGAGCTTACACTACGCAGGTGCAGTGGCAATGAATTACCTCATCATTCGGGCAGGAATGTGTGGATGGCAGACAGCGGAGAGCCGCTGATAGAAGCTACTCATAAGGGCCTCTCGGTAAAGGTTCATTTCATGCAAGGTTAGACACATCAGTCATTGGACATGGGACTGGCTGTTAGTTCCTTTCAATTAAATTACACATGGAACGTGTCCACAAAGTGAAGATGAACCTGGAAATGAAATGTCTTCTATTGCGGCTGCTGATGTGGTCAGCGCCAGACTGAAGGCTTGCAATTCCCTGCAAGAGATAACGAAGAGCAGGGACTCAGGGAACTCTCATTGGCTTTCCTTGCATGCTGACTGAGACTTTATTTGTAATCTGTCCTGCATGTGCTTCGTAGTGGGACATTAATTAGATTAGGAGTAAATGCGACTACTTTCTAGCATGAATTAACATGGAAGCGTCAGTGTGCTGTGATGTGAGGAAATGTTTGAGCCCACCAAATCAGAGTTACCTAAATAGAACTGGTCAGGAAAAAATTGCATTATTGGACATCTTTGGCACAACGGTGATCCATCTAGGTCACAGATCATAGCTGCTGCTGAAGACCATAGGCGATGAGGTTTCTGCACTTATTTCAGTCATTGTTTTGTAACACTTGGTGAAAAATTCCTATTATGTTGTCCATTTCAGCAGGCAGTGCTGGCTCTGCTAACAGATACATCCCTTGAGAAAAGCTTCTAAAGCTGATTATAACAAAATACTTGTTTTCTTTTCCTTACTAGAGTGGCCAGACATATCACACGATAAGATCAACCTGCAAGGCAGCCTGGCTAACAAGGCTCCAGACACCAAATCAATTTCAGCTTCTAAAACTTGAGAGAAAGGTATCAAAAATAGCCTAATCTCATTTATCCTTATCTCACCTATTCCTTATCTCACCTATTTATTACTTGCTGATAATCCCTGACATGCAAGCAAAATGTTTGCCATTATCAAAGCACGGTGATGGCAGGTTGTCTTTGCGTGCACCTTTTAAAAGACGTATTTCTGCATTTACTGAAGGTAATTGGATATTGGGTGTCGCAAAGTACAACTGAACAGGGTGCTAATTCAGACACTCCAAGTTAAGAACTTTAGAACTTTGAGAAAGAGTGTGTGTGTGTGTGTAGATAGATATATAGATAGAGTGTTGTTGCATGGATTTGACCTTGTGTTAAGTGTGATATCACCGTTATATTTTATACCTCCTTCATATGCATTTAAACTTCCATGGTTATGTTGAGGAATAGAAAAGTGATGTCACTATTCCCCAATTTCCTAGCCTGCTGAAAATACTCACGCTACAATGTAAAAAGAAAATGTCTTGTATTGCTAGACCACATACTTTATAAAAGGGAATGACAAAGGGAATGAGGCTCTTCTTGCATAAAACAAATTTCTCTGAATGGCATCATCTCTGCTTTGTCGTTGAATCATGGCGGTTGATGGATATCAATAATAAGCATTCGCTTTAGTCCAGACTTCGAGGGGACCTCATGAATCTCAAACTTCATTTCCTCTAAAGAAATATTTCTAAGTAACAACATGCTTAATGCATCATCGGCGCTTCCTGCTTTCTAATTGACAACAAGCATGCTTTGTTTTTGGCTGCCTTGACAAACGCCAACAGCCTTCCCCTCCAGTTATTATAATTTTGGTTTGTCTCTCATGTGTAACGTCATGCAGGCTTAAATACAGCTCTGGTAGTTCAATCAAACCACTGTGCTTGTTGCTCAGTTCTTTTCTAGCAAGATGTATCAACACTCTCTCTTTTCCTTGTACCTCAGGCTGAAACGCAACATTAAGATTAACATTAACATTGCATCAAAAGAAGCTCCCGTTCCAATCTCGTTCTCGTGAAATCGAGTCTCCTTAAATAAATTAACCACTTTTCATTTATGCCCCAACACGGTGAGCATCCTTGCAGACCGATGCAGACACAATTACTCAACATCAGTCATAAAGAGATGATGAAGAAACGAAGTGTCTTACTGACGTGACGCTTAATGGCATTTTCAGAATCTATTTCATGTTGCAGTGCTTTTGTTGTATTGTTCATCATGAGCTGCCGAGAGCTCAATTAGATTAGGTGAGACCGACTCCAGGGCTAATATCACTATTTAATAGGCTTAGCTGATCAATGTTGTATGGAGGCAATTTATTTTCAAAGGCATGACAGCGTTATGATCAATAATTTGTGAAGCCAGTCATTTTTATTCACATTTAAGAATGACAACGTAGAATATAGCAGCCTCCAGCTCCTAATACGTCCTCCTTGATGGTGGAATCCAACGACTCTTGTACTAGCCGACATCATTGCTATGTTATGGAATACAAGGCAGGGAAGCATCTAGAATGATTTGTATGGTCCCCCCCCCTGCCTCCCCCCATTTTTTTTTATTTATTATTTATACTCTTGTGTGAGACACGGGAATGCTGCTGAACACTATTAGCATTTAGTTTCCTTTGCACGACTCCATTTAAAAGATGTGTAGCTATCTGCTTTTTGTATGCCTTCCTTAAAACTGTAGCAGCCGTTCAGGCTGACGAAATCAAGCCCCTTTATTCTGCTGCATGAGGTCCTGGGTTCACAATAAGCAACGCCTTGGGGTAGAGCAAACACACAATCAAAATGTAGCTTGTATCTACCGTAGTTACAGCCATACATGACTGAATGTTAGTACGACTGCTTTCCTCCCCACCATCTGTGTACCTACACAGTCCTTGTCCAGTGTGTTCACACTGCCAAATGGATGTGGGCACAATTAAATAAGACAGGAACACCAGAAAGAAGTATATGTGCTGATGCTTCTTATACCTTCTTTTCCTGAAGCTTTCTCTCCTTTCATTGCTCCAACTTAATATTCTAGGCTTTTATCATAAGCAATAAGGCAGTTTTGTTGGTGCTACAGTTGGAGGTTTCATTTATTTGGATTTTTGTTATTGTTTTTTGAATTCAATCATATCTTGCATGGATCAGAGAGATCACAATTTGTTTTTTTACGGTCATGTGATTTACTGTTACTGCAAAACATGATCTAAAGAGATTTTCCTCTGCTGAACAGATCAGACTATTTATGGAATTTCCGATAGGGAAACTGATGTCCCCCTCAGCAGAAAGACATAAGCATCCTGCTTATCAATGGCTTGTGCATTATATTGTCTAATGTACTAACATAAGCTGTGTGTGAAATTGTTGCTGATGCATTACCTGCAATGCAGTTCTGCAAGATATATAATCCCCTCATTAGGCCACACTGCCAAAAGTAATGCACGCTTTAATTAAAGCATGACTTTTAAACTATAAACTGTTTAAATTATTTTATTTATTTATTTTTACAATGTGTGGGATTAAAATCAGTTGATGCAAATTCTTACTAAATGTGATATTGCTTCACTTTTCTCAGTGTGGTGTCAGAATATTGCACTCATTGTCTCTTTGTCCCTCACTGGAAACAAAGAAGACATTCATTGTAATGAATACAGCTCAGAATACATTTGTCTACTTTTCCAAAAGCTCTCAATATTCTCAACTGGGTAAACCAGAAATAAATCTCACAAAGATGACAAGCGTTTGAGGAAACTGTGGATCAATGGCATGTTATGTTCATGACCCCTTCTCCTCTGTGGCTTTCTGATGGCTTACACATTTTTACTTTAATTTGCTTTGCTTTTCTTTTCTGGGTGTGCAGAAGGGTGGGAGGGAGAAAGGGAGCTGGTCTGATGACGTGTTAAGAGTCTCAAAAAGACAATTGAAGTTTATTTGCATGTATGCTTTGTGTCTACACTGCTTTAGAGCTCAATACCTCCAACTCACCCTTATACATTTGTTGCATTGTTCTATGCCTTAGAGTAAAGGAGAACGTAAATACAAACTTGTGTGGTCTTTGTTTCGAGCCATGTACTGCTTCAAACATCCTGATAAACAGTATTGTTATAAATTTTTGTTCTCAGAAAATTATGTTTAAGACTAGCTTTCATATGAACCTCTATTTTGTCCCTTAGAATATGGAATGATCGGAGAGCATACAGTAAAAAGTCAGCGCCCAAGATCAGTTCATGACACAAAGGCTCTGCAGGACCAAGCTGAATCTGCTAAATTTATGGCACAAACTGGTAATACAATAGTTATGTTTCTTTACTTTATTCTGTTAACTTAACTTAATTTCATCATGCATGCTCTCTCTTTTACTGCACCATTTAAGTGGAAATGTTTTGTGCATTATTATTCTTTTTCATTCTCTATTGCAACATATGGACTAGGTAGATAAATCTCCCCATTTTCATATGAGTGTTTACATTGAATATAGAACATAAATGATTTTTGAAGGTCTGTTTATTTTACTGTCACACAGTGAGTTGGCAAGCAGATCACTCAGAGAGTATATTCATAGAACATTAATTAAACAGCAGTTTAAAAACTATGGCCCTGATGTAGTTATTCATTTCCTCCAAGGCATGATAAATTAAATGTCATCTGATTAAAAACCCACAGCTTCAGCCAAATGTGATACACATACAAATGTTAAACTGATGGATGCTGGCCTTAGAGAAACCAAGCTATGTGGCTGAATCTAGTACAGCATCCAATAAAGTCATAATGACTTACCACATAAGCCTTTGAGTAAAATTAGTAAAAAAAAAAATAAGGTGTTGAAATAGAAATAAATTAGTTTTAATTATTTAATCCCCTCTTGATTTACTTCATTTTATTAGGACATTTGTTTTCTGGAGATGGGTTTAAATCCAGATGCCATTTAGATTTTTGTTTTTTATTACTATTATTTGTTTTTTTTGGGGAGATGTTTTACATTTTTTTCCATATCATTTCATTTAAATGGTTGCCATTGTTGAAAAAAAAAATCATTTAATTACCATTATAATTTTGCAACACATGAGGTGCTAACATGTAATTACATCATTAACGCCTCTCCCTCTTTACACACATTGTAGGTTTGTTTGTTTCTTTGTCAAGTCCCATCACTGTGCTTTTTCCTGTTTCTCATCCTCACACAATTTAATTTCCCTGTACTGCCTCATTTAACAAATTGATCCACTTTTCAGTCTGTTTTATGATGTGCAAAATTAAGGGCAGGGCTATTTGGCTGATTCCATGTATCCTCCATACGAAATGAAACGAAACACCTTTAAGAGGTATTTTGCTTAAAATTCTGGGAAGATTTAATTACTTCAACTGGCATAAATGTATTCAGAGCTGCAAATGAAAATACTTCTAAATAATTATTTCAATAATGCACAATGCCTTGACAAAATGTAATTATTCACCTGAGGGTTTAACATAATGAAACAATTATTTTGTGACTTTTTTGTTGCAGGAACATTGACTTGTCACCAAATATGTCATTTAGCCATGACTTTGGATGTCATCCCAACTGCCTAACTGTAATAAACAGCTTAATTTAGCATTTCACCACTTCTTGACATTTAACCATTATGAATCATGAAGATTGAAATGTTTGATATCTTTTCTTATTGCTTTTCATTTGAATCAGAATAGATTAATGTAACTTTGAGAGTCATTTTCATTTATAATCTGCTACGAAGTACTATTTATGACCATTCAAAGACAATACATTTGCCTGCAGAGTAAAACAGTGTCAAAGTCTGCTCATTAAAGCGTTCATATATTCACAAAGACTTGGACAATGGACAATAGACAGACCCGACTCACATTATTAACTGCTACACTAGCTTCTGGGCATTCAAAATTGAATTTTGAATGTACTGACAACAGATGAAATATACATGAAAATGGCTGCGATCTTCTGAATATAAGCAGCCAACATTCTAATTTTCATCATCCCTGGGAGTCAACCTGCTAAAGCACATTTGGAAATTATTTCAACCTTTGTCTAAAACAGATTCTACTTTAGTGTTGTCAAGGAAACTGGATAGTCTGCTGCAGTGCGAGGGACAATTCATAACTCAGACCTTCTTCTGAACTAACACCCATTGAATTCCATCTTATTTTCTCACGTCCTTCTTGCATGTCACCCATTTTCTACAGTGATTTTGTTTGGTAAGGCTGATTTTCTCCATTTGTTCAAACACATTGTGTTTTATTGAAATGTATGAACTATTTATTTTTTAAAGGTGATTTGAACAGTTAGATTAAACCCTGATGTATTTTGTTGATTTCTAGAACCATAGCTGTGGCCTCTCTGTGATCTTTGCATAAATACGTTTTTAAAGATGTTGTTTTAGAATGCTGATGTCTGCAAAAACTATAAAGACACACTTAATGCAGCCACTCGCTGTGTTTGTGGCTGCAGATTCTCTTATTTGTGCTCTATATAATTCAGTATTTATCAAAGATCACATAAAGGTAGTGTAGTCTGTGCAATAGTGTAAATAGACCCCACTTCATCCCTGCGTGGACCCTCCACATTTGACTAAACCCTGCCCCCTCTTGCCTCGCCTCACCCCGTAAGCCCTGCCCTAGGACCATATTGCTGCATTTAACTAGTGTCACCCTTCTCCCACACAGGTGAATCAGGTGCAGAGGAGTGGTCCCAGTGGAGCTCATGTTCTGTAACATGCGGTCAAGGGTCGCAGGTGCGAACAAGAACATGTGTCTCACCATACGGAACACACTGCAGCGGCCCTTTAAGAGAATCAAGGGTTTGCAATAACACTGTCCCTTGTCCAGGTAGTGTTAGCCGCAGATTCTTGAATATTAATGTTTTGCTCATTTGCTTTTCAAAAGGAGAAAATGTGTTTTTGTGCTTTAACAAACTTTGCAATGTCTCTCTTTGAGTATGTAGTATTAACAGTGTTGCAGGTATAAAATTATTTTTAATGTTTTGTTTTTTTATGTTAATTTGTGGACGTGCATTTTGTTTCCATGATCACATTTGTGTTTTCCATATCATGTCTTTTATGGTGATTCATCAGCATTCAGATGGTTTAATGACACATGCTCTCCGTGGAGCTCGGGGAGCAGCAGGTACTGATGCGCCGTCAGATTCATTTCCTTGAAGGTCAACCATGCATTCCAAAATAGCTCGACAGAATTTCCTCAAACACACCGAGAGGCATTTCTTCCTGATGGCATGGCAGATGAGTCACTGGCAGGTGTCAGCGATGGTTGCTTTTCTGACTGGCGATTGCAATGAACTGTTATTTTTGCTGTATGCATCTCATAGGACAGATTGTTGTTGTTGTCCGAAATAAGTCACTGTTATTCATTTTTGTGATTCTTGATGCAGACAAATATGTTGATTCTGTAGTCAGATCGTGAACTTGTGTTTTGTCAAGTTATTTAAGGCGTTGTGTTTCTGAGAAGGCATGACGGGCCTGTTAAGGATAAAGTGAGCTGTACTTTCTAAACTATGAGTGATGGTGCTTCATTTATTAGATGTGAGAAGCCGGAAATGTGTGGACAACAGCAACAAAAGAATTAGTCATTTAAATGAGAATTTACTTGAATCTAATATGGAAATGAATATTTAGCACATGATACAAGTTTAAAATAAAGAAATCTACAAAGTCTAATTCCAGTTATAAAAAAGTATGAGTTTTTGATAACCACAATTTATTGCTTTCCTGAATTTATCTCAAGCTCTGCAGATTTGAGACATTTGTCCCTTGGACAAATGCAGCTCTATTCCTCACCAAATAACCAGGCTATAAATGTTCGGGACAACATTGACACAACTGATAAAGATTAGGTCTGTGAGATGTAAATGTATCATATAGGGGTTTTAAGGTAAACTATTGCAAATTACCAGCAATCCTTTAATTGCATTGCTTCTAATATCTTTTCTCTTCACTTTATTAAAAACATTATACTGGGATCACACATAAATAGTTATTCCAAGTCATTACTAAAAAAAAGCTGCTGCTGTAGTCATAACCTTAGTCACAGAATGAAGACACAAGGAAAGATCATATTCGACGTGTCCCATGATGCAGTTAATAAGTGTCCAATAGTCTGCATGGCACTCAGAATATTTTGTTTTCTTCAGACTTTCTGTTTGATACGTGGGAGGATACCTCCAAAAAACAATTGCTTAAATCAAACACACATAACTTCCTGTCTGAAGGAACTCTTACCTCATTGTTATTACCATTGAAAACAACAACAAACAACAAATAATATTTCAAGCACTGCCTGCTGAGATCAAGCACACTTCCATAAATCTATCTGGAAAACCTCATTAATACTACATCTAGTTTGAGCTTTCCTCCAAATAAACAGCATTGGTGTATATCCTTAAAATGCAGTTATTCTGCAGAAAGAAGGCAGCTCTTAATATTTAATATTTTTAGCCAATCCAGAATTCTTTCTACTGTAATGTAGAATACAGTTAGATGAGGTTGCTATCAGCATTCAGCACTCTTACAGAGTGAGTTAATATTATACTGAGTATTTCAATTTATCAACCTCACACTCCCTGTCCTCATCAATACTCTTATACACAAAATGGCTTGCCTAATTACCGGTAAGTGAGAAAGAATTGTCTGCGCACCACTACAGGCTGAAATGGTTTATTGCTCTAGTCTATGTAGTTGAACTCCACCGTCATCAGAAACAGAACGAAGCCATGGATGTGGACTCAGACCAGGAATTTCAGTGCACACAGCCGGTCTATTTATTTTCTCAGCTTGTTTAGCTGGTAAAGCAAATGTAAACAACAAGCCACAACATGGTGCAAGGGCAGATTCATCCAACACTCTTTCTACCCAACAATACCTAGCATTGCTCAGCAATTTATGGAAGGCAATTCAAGAATGTTACATTAGCATGGTGCCATAAAACTTTGTCTGTTCCTTTCATGATAGACTATTTGGTATCACCCACAATAAAGTCTAATGAATCAGCTATTTTCCAAGATTTATCAATGTATTCAGTGCAGTAATTTAATGCAGCTGTGGATTTATTCATAAAAATAACATTTTTGTATTAAAAGAAAATGTTTTATCCCGGACACTGCAGAATCAGAAATATCATCCATATGTGCACACAAAAAAATAAATTTTGTAAAATGTAAAAAATAAATGTTCAATTTGACAACAAAGACAAGCAATTTTAAAATAAATCTTAAATCAAAGCCTGGAAGGAATTATTTTTTTCTTTAAAACCCATACAAACAATGAAAAGACACAATCTTATTATTATCTTACTGCTATGACAACCTGCTTTTAACTCAAAATTATGAAAGGAACTCTGGCTGCCGTGGGGCACAAAGGTGATATTATTTGAAATGCATCAAAGCAGCACCTGGAGGAAGAGGGTGGGACAGATGGCAGCCGGGCTCATTGTGGCCCATCAAGGTCCGACTATTATGTAGCGGATGTTCGACAATTGTGCTGCAGGATCTTAGACCTTTGCGCAAGCTGTGGATTGTGACTCCTCTGAAGGCCAACCATCAAATCCCCATGGAACAGGTTCTTATACATTTCTAAGGTTAAATTCCACAAGCAATCAGCAGATAAAAGAAGTCTGACACCTATGCTCTGGCCAATATTTATTAATAGTGTTTTTCTGTGCTTCAGTCTTGAATGGCTGAAAATGTAAAAACACATCTGCACACAAACAAACCTGTTCAATTGTGCCACTGCTGATTCTAAAAACAAGATATTTTCAGCTTTATTTTTGAAAGAAAAGCTAATAAAATAGATGTGTTTTGATTTGGGTTCAAATTCTATCCTTTTCAATACTTTTAATGGAGGCGTTTTGTTCAGAGAAACTAATGTCAGATGATAACGTTCACATTTTGAAACCATTCACATTTTCTTTTTACCGTGTACATTTAGTGAGAGAGAGGAGACAGCAGGTTTCTTATTTCTGTCAACCTTTCAGATATTCCTTCTCAAAAGTAAAAAAGTAAAACTTTGACCCAAAAACAAATATCCCCTGCAGTTGTGAAGACTTACCATCTGTCAACCAGAATCATGCTTCGCTTACACACAAGCCAAGATCCAAGAGAAAAGCGAGGCTATTTGCAAGTTAATGTTCAGAATTAAGTGGGGGGTGAAAAATATTTAAATTCTAAAAGTAACAGATTTTTCAACCACAAACATTCCTCCAGGTCTGTTTAGCTGGTCTGACCCATGCTCGACCCATCCCTAAAAGTATAATGGGAAATAGTTCAGCTGTTTGAGTAATTTAAATGAAATCTCTCACATTCAGGGGAAAAATAAATAAAAAAACAACCAACCATTTGCAAACAGGCAGATGAAAATCTGTTGTAACTGTATTCAACCATTAAAATAATAGTTTCTAAAATGTGTTTATACAGTTTTTTGGTTTTTAAATGAGACATCCCTTCTTTGTTCTTTTATTTGCCTCCAGTCAGGAGTTTGTGTGTTCATTTATTTATTGGATTGTCAACAATACAGAGTAAAAACTACTGATTGAATTTCATGGAACTTATTGGAGGATGGCTCTTGGGCTGGAATAAAATTTTAGATATTGGTGTAGATTCAGATAAAGAGGCTGGTCCACAATTTTTAAGAATTGCAGAGATTTCTTTTCTCAGGGAATAATGCACCAATCTGGATAAAAATAATAATAATAAATTAGGGAGTGGTTTCTCTCTGTGTGTATAATTAGAGCAGATTTAACTAACATCCAGTAGGATTGAATGCATTTTCACATGTTGGTATTTTCTCAGGTGCTAAGCAGAAACATAGTAATAGAAACCTGTGAATATCACCAGTTACACCAATATGTAAGGAATTACAGGATCCAGAAATAACAATGTGCTGTACGAGTGTGTCATTTATTTGTTTTCATTATAGGAATAAGCCATTGAAATGTTTTAGTCTGAATCGCTGAGGTACCTGATGAGAAAACATCACATGGAACATCAATGGATGTGCTTACGCTTGGATTTGTGCTGTTAAGGCTGATTGTCGCTCTGAATGGCCATTGTGTTGGCCAAAATGTTTGTTACTTAAAGTTGTCCTAAAACAGTTGTCAGGTTGTCGTGTTTGTGCATCAACACAATAATTATGCAGACCGTTAGTTAGCCCGCGGTAACTTGACGGTCTTTTCTATTTCTGTTAGCGAAATGAAAGAGACATTCTGCTCCTCATCCACACCTTTAATCTTACTGCCGTGACTCTCTCAGCTAGTTTGTGTTTATTCTTTATTAACATTCTGTGCATGATAACATTAAATCTATAGAGGTGATCGAAGCTGGAGTTCCACAGCGTCTGTGTGTTCAGTGTTTCATTTACATTAGTTTTGTTTTTAATTGTTTTTAATTGATTTTATGTCATGTATGGCTCACCAAAAGATTCATAATGAAATAAATAAATAAAAACATAATTTTGAAATAAATACCATTTTGATAAATGACAGACAAATATATAATATGGCCATTAAATTGTAAAATAATGTAATATTATTATGAATATATTTTTATTATTCTTTAATATCTAATTATTATTTTTTATTATAATTTATTATTTCATAATGATTATTTTAACAATGTCATACTTTTTAAAATACTGACTTGTTATTTATTGTCCAAGATTTCTTTTTACAAAGTCAATTTTTGTTTCAAAATGACCTTTTAATGTCTAGTGTCGTTTTTCAGCAGAATGACTTGGTCTGTCAATCAAAGCACACTAATCAATCATAAAGGATCAAGCAGAGGCCCAACCCACTAGCTTTGATTGACTGACCAAGTCATTCTGCTGAAAAACGGCAAAGGCAATTGCGAAAAAGGACATTATGAAATAAAAAAATACTTAGTAAAAACTGTTTTTATGTTATAAAATCTTGGGAAATAAATAAAAAGTCATTATTTATTAAAGTATGACATTGTTAAAATAATCATGAAATATTGAATTATAGTAGAATAATAAATATAAGAAATGTAATAAAATATTACCTTATTTTACAATTTAATAGCCATATTATTTATTTGTCTGTCATTTATCAAAATGGTATTTATTTCAAAATGGTTTTATTTATTTAATTTTGAATATTTTGGGCTTCCATACTCACTGCAGTTTATTATTGGTTTGCAAATGCTTTAAATCAGGGACAGAGACTTCGATTAGGCCTGACGCCGTTTCTGTGCCCGCAGTACACGGTGTATGGGAGGAGTGGTCACCGTGGAGCCTGTGCTCATTCACATGTGGCCGAGGTCACCGCACTAGGACTAGGATGTGTGCCCCTCCCCAGCATGGAGGCAGGGCCTGTGATGGACCTGAAACCCAGACTAAGCTTTGCAACATAGCTCTATGCCCAGGTATCATCTATTTGCTCTTTAAACACATGAAACAAATATATGAACAATTTCAACCAAAAGCATGACGATGAGCAGCGGTATAAATTGTAAAATTAAATCGTCATTAGTACTTTACCCCACAAACACACAGCTAAATACATTTTTACTCAGCGCTGTTATGTGAGGTGAATAAAGACGGGATGATTGCAGGCGGTGGGATGCATTTAAAGTAATAGCACTCACACGATGATTCAGTTGAGGAAACCTTGTCGAGAGTCAGCACTGTAATCCTGACGTCAAAATCACTTACCCACAATTGCCCGTGAATGCTAAGCAGATTAGTGATGAGGTTTTCCACACAGTAAATGTGGTGACAGACTCAGCAAAAAACATTCAATCCCAAATGCTTTCCCGCTGCCTAGACAGGGAAAATAGGAAGGCCGCTAACAAACAGCTTGTGCAGTTTCTGCCTTGGAAATTGAAGAGTGAAAATATTTTTAAAGCCTCTATCTGCTCTTGGCAATTTCTCACCTTTTTCCCCAAAAGGAAATCTTTAAAACCGGCTGTAGAATTCCCAGAATCTTTATATACCGGAATATATAAACAATTTGTTTTCCCCTTAATGTCTGTTTTATTGGCTGCCACCCAGGGAGAGACAAGTCATCTGAATATCTCCTCCCTTCTGTCTGCTATTTCTTTTCCCTTCACATGGGGCATATTTGTTGGGTTGTGGTTGGTGCCTCAGTGGACGGACAGTGGCAGGAGTGGAGTTCTTGGAGTGATTGCTCGGTGACCTGTGCCAATGGCACTCAGCAGAGGACCAGGCAGTGCTCAGCGGCCGCCCATGGGGGATCAGAGTGTCGCGGTCACTGGGCAGAAAGCAGAGAGTGCCATAATCCTGACTGCACAGGTAAAAAACAAAAAAAAGCTGAGCCTCTTGATGGTGCATCCACTTTGATGTCTAAATTTAAAATCATTGTTTTAAATAAGAGAGACAAACAAAAGCAGCAGATTCACTTTCAATTTAGGGTTAAACATACATCCTGCTGAACTGATTTCTTTTGTCGACCAACAAGCTCTGCAGCAAGAATTAAAGCTGTGTTGTGAGAAGCCAATGTTTAATACCCTGCTCTATCAATTGGATTTGTAAAATCCAGTTAGATATATTGTATGCCTTTCAAATAATTCAGGGTTAGCCATCCAAACTGACTGTCATCATAGATGTATTAGAGGCTCAAAGATGTCAGCTTAGTGGTCTCCACCAGGCTGTGATTATGTGAAGGGCCTGAGCACTCTCATAATCAATGCAGTTTTCACCGCAGCACCATAAAACAGCTGGGGTTTGGTTTTGTATTTGTCTGGTATGTGTGTGTGGCAAAGATGCTTCTTCTGGGTTTTAGAATTCTTTAATTCACTAATCATCTAACTGCAGTGGAATAGAGGTGAATGCTTGTAATGTGTGCTTCTTGATATCTGCTAACAGAAAGTGTTGTTTGTCTCTCATACAGGCAAATAATTGTACTATTCATACATTTTACAAGGCATTTATTTATGCTTTATTGATTGGCAATTTCATCCCAAGCTGCAAAATCAAACATTAGAGAGACAACACTGAGCCATCATTTAACAAGTTAGTTCATCATTAAACAAAGGTTAACGCAAAATGTTTTTATTCAGAACTAATCAGATGTGTCTGTGAGCAATGTGCAAAAAGCTTTAGTTTCACAAAAAAACAAACCACAACAAAGAAAAAAACAATTAAATATGCTAATAAGTACAATCAAGTTCTGCACAGGGTTTGAATCAGTTTTAAGTGTTTCAAAAATGGAAGTATTTGTCCCAGATTGTCAGGACAATGATGTCTTTGAAGCTCCTGACCGTGCATCTATCTGAGCAATCACCTGCTTTGATGCGGAGCAGAGACTTCAGTATCCACCGGGAGCTGATCAATGTCTTACTGATAGATTTAGCCAACAGGTCACACCGTTCTGTTATTTTTTTTTTCCCCTCCAGAAACAATCGTGATAGAGGTTAGTTGTAGGACATGAAACCGCTCCACATATGTGAAGGATGGAGTAAGTGGAGGTTAAAATGAGAGTGAATTGTTGCTCACAGGGTGTTGTACTTTTTTTTTTCCAGACAAGGGTGTGGTGATTTACTACACTGCTGAAGAGGAGCATCTGTTTTTTGGTGTAATCCACAATTTTACAGTGTTTATTACAAGGGCATAAAACATGCTGCTGGTTTTGAAAACTGAATTTGTTTTAACTTTTCAAAATTTGCAAAGTGTGGCAAATGAGTAGCAATCACACAGTAGCTTATCGAGTTATGAAACACACATTCTGCTCAATATGCTAAACCATTTGGTTTCTTTTTGGAGCACTACTCATAAATTACATCTACAAACTAAAAGTGGTGACAGCATAAACAAAGAAATTGATTCAAAAACGATATTTCTGGTGGCAGATACGAACTGGCAGGAGTCGCGCTTGTTTCTGATCAAGAATACGTATTCCTGTTTTAGCGAACGGCCAGTGGAATCCTTGGGGCCCATGGAGTGGCTGCTCCAAATCCTGTGATGGTGGATGGCAGAGGCGAGCCAGGGTGTGTCAGGGGGCAGCCGTAACTGGGCAGCAGTGCGATGGCAACGGAGAAGAAGTCAGAAAATGCAGCGACCAACGCTGTCCAGGTTAGTCGATGGGTGACTAGGAAAATAAGACTCCCAAAAAAGGAAATAATTATGTTTATTAGATGAGCAATTGGTCTTATTAAATAACAAGTTATAATAGCATCCAGAGAGGACATGCAGACAGACAAATGCAGAGGAGGGTGAATGGGTACGAATGTATCGTTCAAAATAATCTCTTTCCGGAACGAAGTCTCAGACATACTTCTTTTAATTATGCAGCACTACAGCATGTTCCTATTCACAAACACCATCCACCTTTGATCCCTGATATCTACATAGTTTTATATTCAATATGAAGAAATTGTTGCATCATGCTGGAAATGCTGAGAAGCTCTTTGCATGGACTCTGTTTTTCAGCACCGTATGAGATTTGTCCGGAGGACTATGCAGTGTCAATGGTGTGGAGGAGGACACCTTCAGGAGAGCTGGCCTTTAATAGATGTCCCCCCAATGCCACAGGTAGGCGTCTTCACCTCCACCAAGGTTCATCTGTTTTTATTAGACCTAATTTCTAAACTTCAAACGCAACTAGGCTTGTCACCTTAGGGCATCAGTGTCTATCCTTCCCCTCACACAGTCCCCTGGATGTAAAATGGAAAGGCAAAATGCATGACATGGACTTTATCCATTGTTTGATTATACATCAAAATATTATTCATTTGCCCACATCATCAGGGATAATGATGATTTCTACCACCATAGTTACTTTTGTGGACCTTCCATCATCAAGCCTATCTTTTTTATGTCTTCTAAAATGATCCAAATTTCCCAATGATAAAGCTATATCTGAGTAACAAAATAATCTTGTGATGATAAACGCGTACTGTATCCATTCATATCATGTCCATACACAATGATATAACGCGTGTCTACACCCATCCGGACACAGTGTATGTGCAAAAAGAAAAAAGACATCTGTGATTCTGAGAGTATTGTCGAAGACAGGCACACCAAGGTCTTTCTTTCAGACAGTGAGCAGAAGCTTTAATATGCACGGTGAGAAGAGCATTAGAGCAGAGGATGCCAGCTCTCCAACAGTGCAAGGCTAGCACAGCTCTCAAAGAGAAAGGAAATCAGAGAGCAGGAGGCTGAAAAGGAAGGAATCTGATAAAGCTGCTCTGATGCTTTTGTTCTCGCTGAAGGTCGGATTAAGAAAGAGAGGACATCGTGCTGCTGTTAATGTCACAGGTTGGACATGGGAAGCTATTGTTGAACTTCAAGCAGGCCAACGTGTTTGATTGGCATTTGCTTCAGAGCCATAAAATAGCTGACTGGAGAACTAGCTGTGGTAGCGAACTCGCTGTCATTGACAGATGGCTAACCAGCGGCAAAGTTACACAGAGTAAGATTTAGTAGCATGACATTAGCTTTGTGACTTGACATTAGTTTTACAGCTCATAGCTGTTAGGCACTACGGAGCTGTTCCCCGCTTGTGATGAGGGCTATTGTCTCTCTTTTTCCATCTCCTGTAATAGGATGTTGTTTAATATGCACCCAAGAGGTGTCTTAAATTCAGGTCAGTCAGTTCAGGTGAGATATTTGCCTCCCTGATGCAAAGCATTTCTTTACTGAGCAATGCCACGTCAAATAAATACATTAAATAATTATAGAATCACATTTATTAAGACCATTAAAACCATTCATGTGCGTTGATGTTGCATAAAAAATAATTTCACCTTCAAATGTTTTCTCCTTTAACATTCACGGATACGTGGATGTGTAGATATTTTCCATTTAACATTCTCTCTCAACAAACTGGAGACTTCCTGTTTCTGCATTTATTTATGGTGAGAAATGCACCAGAATTGGGTTCCAAGCTATTCACATTGTTACAAATCATGCTCATAGGCCGTCAGATTATTAATGTGCACAAATAAATTGTGAAAATGTCCTTATATTGTCAAATTCTCCATCCATCCATCCATCCACCCATTGTATTCAGCTGCTTATCTGCCCTGTGGGTGTTGTGGAGCCTATCCCAGCTGACGACATCCCGGATGAGACACCAGCTCATCGCGGGGCCACACGAAAGACAGACAAACACACAAACGCTCCGACTCTCACAAATTAGAGCAATCAATTCACTTAAATTGCATGTTTTTGTAGGTGGGAGGAAACCGGAGAACATGGAGAGAACCCACAGATGTCTAATGGTCATAAGAGTATATCTGAGGGATAATGTTTGAGTTAATTAAATCTTTTAATAGAATTTCTCCAAATGGAGCTAAGAAATGTAATTTTTATGAGCCTGAGATGAATTTCATGTTTCTACAACATGCAACTGCAATGCTGCTGCAGAGATACAGTATATATGTCATCAATATTATTATAATTAGGATCCTTAATAAACAAACAGTATGTTCAAACAGCATTCTAGAATGTTGCAGTAAATCAGAGCTGAGTTCTCTATGATTATCAGTATATCTCTAATTCCACTGAACAACAGAGCCCACATCAAGATATTGTGATTCCATGTCACTTTATCATAGAACCACAACCTGAAATGTTCATGCAACAGAAGGCCAGTGCCATGATAAAAGGTTAAAATGACAGATAACACACAGATCAAGTGTAAGAACTGTGCATCCCCCTTCAAAGCTCACACTGACCACTGGACAAAGAGAACATGATGGACAGCAGTTCAGGTCAGGTCAAGTGTATTTGTAAAGCCATTAATCACAGCTCCAGTGTCAGCAGGTTTTACAAAGCACATAGTGAAAATAAAAATGAAAACAGCACCTCCCAACCTTTGACCTGAAATTAAATCAAGGTCAAAGTCACAAAACCCTTAATGAGAAAAATGTGAAAGGAATCCAAATGCCTCACAAGCAGCATCTCCTTCTTTCAGGGCAATGAGAGATGTAATTGCTGCAAGAGCTGGTAAACAATGATGAAATATTGATCAGCAAAGGCGACAGAACAGAAGGTGCATTGTGAAAGCAGGAGGCTGCTTGGTTGTTATCATGGCAACAGCGCCCTACTCATCAAGGCCATCATAGGAACCGTATACAGTCCATGGGCCCCCTCGGCCATCCTGGATGACAGCTATCAAAGGTGTTATCTGTGGATGTCGGCGCTGTATGAGGATACATCTAAATACATGAAGAAGACAACACTCCTATTGGAAAGTAAATCTAAATGTAAACAATTAGTGCACTTTATTATTATATATTTGTTTTGCGCCATTTTTGGTACGCATGTATGTATTAATACTCTGAAAATTATGAACAGATTTTAAAACAGACATATGAAATATATATATATATATATAACAGATGAAACATTTTGAAGTGGTTGCAAAAGGCCCAAGGAACAATCCATTAGATTTTGTTAGTGATCCAAATCATTACAGGCCATGGATTTGCTGTTCATGAGTTACTTACTTAAAAAAAAGTTGACTTAAAAGGAGCTGCACATACATTTACTACCAAAGGGGTTCACCAGGCTGCGGTAGACACATATTTGTTTAGGAAAGGAAGGTGTGCCACAGGGAGATTGAAGCACAGCTACAAATAATATTAAGAAGTGAACTTGAAAGAGGAAGCTTCACGGTGAAACTCAGCTGCTGTGATGAAGATTTGCTCCGAGTGCTCTCAAGTAAAATATTTAATTTAAATATTTACCTTTTTCAATGATATACGTTATTCAGTTTAATTATTTACATTTCAGTTTTTTTATTCTGCCGATATGTGGAGTTCCTTTGGACAAGGCATTTTTCATGCAAAACTACTGAGCATCTTTGTCTTAAGGTTTAGGAGAAACTCAATTAAGATTGAAGTTATTTAGCTGACTTAATGATGATCAATGATCAAAAAATATATTTTTTTGATCATTGAATGATATTCCACTTTCCTGCAACTCAGCCTTTATTTGTGTGTGTTCGGTTTACGTCAGCTCCAACCGCGTGTCCAAACTCAGAAAAACTGGTCGAACGCAGAGGCATTTTAAACTCAATTTTTTTCCCAAAAAACAAGTGATTCGAGAACCGAGGTCCCACTGTGTGTGTGTGTATATATATATATATATAATACTGTTTGCAACATCAAACAGTATTATAATAAAATGAAAGCAGACTAAAGGTCCTCAAGTGTCCTCTGAATGTGTCTTTCTGTCGCTCTTGATTTAAATTAACTTTTAAATCAATACGAAAACAAGTCATTTAAGGAATTTTCGAACTCTGACAGTTTTTGAATGTGACCTTGTTTTAGTACTCTGTCTTTTTGCCAATACCCTCTTAAAGTGCACAGTCTTTCTGAGATAACAATGACCTTTTAGAATGTCAGAAGCAAAACACTAAAGTGATTCCCTAATTTTTCAATAATAAACAGAAAACACATTTTCACCATGTTTTCAACTTGAATGGCAAAAAGATGATGGAAAAAAAATATGTGAAAATATTATTTTGAATCCTTATATCCTTAAAAATATAAGAATAGATTACAAAAGAAAACAAATCCACCTTTGTGAAGCCAATTTGGGGGTGGGGGTGCTCAGTATGGTGCCCTTTGGGGTGTCTCATGGCGCTGCATGGGCGCTGCCAGCGTACAGCAGTGTTTGGTGTGCACATATCACCGGTTAGTAACTATGGAGAAGGTGAGTGTGGGAGGTGAGGCTTTGATCTGTGTGTCTGTGTGAAAGACCGAGAGAGAGAACGAGAGATAGCGAAGGCTTTATTTGAAGCATTGATGCCAGGGGAAACGTTTTGTACCGTGGGAGGTTTCCTCGGGATGTCGGGCACCTGTGTTCGAGCAGAGGGGTGACGGTTGAAGCACGGTCCACCAGGTTGACAGCTTGGGAAAGTCAGATGCGGGACTTCTATGTGGGATGTGCATGACAATGTGGGTGGATGTCGAGTTGTTCTTATACTATTTCAAGATCGTTGTTTAAATGGCAGACAGCTATTGCAGCCATGCAGCTGCATGCTTGAAAAGCCCACCGTGAGCTTCAACAACATGGTACAACGGTGCATTTATTAAAAGTCATGGGACTGTCATAGTATGAAACCACTTCTCTTCAAATTGTAGCACGTTCTTCCCAGAAATGTCTCTCTCACTCTCACTTTGGGCACTCCCTTTCTCTCTCTCTATGTCTACAATGTGCCTCGACTCCACTTCAAAATTTAATGGCCGACATCAGATTTTGATGGGCAGCAGAAATGGACAAAAGGGAAAAAGATGAGCCTCTCTTGGAAACAATTAACATTCTTCTCCTCCCTCTCCTCTTTTGTCCTTCTCTCTTCCCCGTAACCAACTCCCTCCACTCCACTGCTTTCATCTGCCTCTCTTTTGGTCTTAATCCCTCACACACACACACACACACACATACACACCTCCCCCCCTCCATACGCCTACATCCTCATCTCCCATCCAATTCCTCCCTCGCTCCCTTCTCTTCTCTAAATCTGTCGCTCTCTTTCCCCTCCACAGGCACCACCAGTCGACGCTGCTCTTTGGATCACCGTGGAATGGCCTTCTGGGAGCAGCCAAGCTATGCTCGATGCATAACAAATGAATTCAGATACTTGCAGCAATCAGTAGGTGCAAAGTCAGCTTCCTCTCAGAGCCCCCATTTGCAATCCATCATAAATTACCTCCCAGTGATCCTCCCACCACGCACACACACAATGCAGCCAATGATTAACCAGTTTAGCAAGAGTAAATTTAATAATTATAATGGTCCTCATCAAGTTACTGAAGGATCTTTTCTGAGTTTGTTAAAGCCTATATATAAGCAGTGAGCTCGTACGCTAAATAACATCCCTTAAAATGTAATTTGTACTGGAGCAGGTCATTGAAGGATACAAATCTTTGTCTCAGAAAATGAGACTAAACCAAACAACATGTCATGAACTCTTATCATCGTAGTCCTGTCAAGTATAATGAGTACACAATCAACTGGGCTTTTGTTCACGATGATAGCTTTGTCACTAAACTGCATCATTTTAATAATCCTCCATCAGTGTTAAAAAGGAAATAAGTCTGAAAAGCACCTGTGAATGTGTATTTATGGTCATAAACCCTGTGTAATAATGTGAAATGTCATTCCGCTATGCAATTTCTGCCTAAAAGTGTGTCTTCTGCTCCGGTTAACTCCTTTATTCATATCGGCTCATTTCAAAACATCCGTGAGGCAAATTGCATTTCAGCCTGCCTTAGATCTAAGTGTCACATACAGGACCTCAGCGAGTCGAGTCTTTATTCTGATGTTTGTGGAGCAAAGTATACAGTAGCTTTGTGTGAGTCTCAAGGACACAGATGCCTCAAGTTCTGCCTTCTCCTGTTTTCGGAGGTTCACGGGCACCTTGCGAAGGGCCAGAGGATGTTGGCAGGGGATGGGATGTCGCAGGTGACCAAGAACCTGCTTGACCTCACCCAGAGGAGGAACTTCTACGCTGGTGACCTGCTGTCTTCTGTGGAGATCCTTCGCAACGTAACGGAGACCTTCAAGAGAGCCAGTTACGAGCCATCTTCAGATGACGTTCAGGTAAGCGGATAGAGGGTTTATTTAAACATAGACGGGCTCTGCAGGGAATAGATTGATTTCTGACTATAAAGTGGCTCACAGATCTGTTGTGAGTAAATAATGAGTTTAAATAGCACGTCCGAGACCGACAAAGGCTGACAAATGCACCCCGTGGCTCTGTTGTATGAAGAGGTCTTTTCCGCATCCTAAGCAGTCTCATCTCATCATGTTAGGGATGAAGGCTTGATCCTCTTTATGTCAATAGGATGATGGTGATTATAGCTAAAGCGCCGCCTCCATCAGCAATAAGATAATTTATGTCCTCAGAGCTATGTCACTTTCAAAGACACCCTTCTAGACCTCTGTTTGCATGCAGCCCGGCATGCGCTCCCAAAGAGAGCATTGTACGTTGTGTGAATGTGATGTTGTTTTTGTTCGTTTGTTTTAGAATGAACCTCACTTAATTACACTCTTCCACAGTGTAATATTTGTATTACAAAATGAAAGGAAAGTTTTCTGCACATTTATCAACAGTTTCCAGCTGTACGGTCTGCTGCTAATCTGCGGAAATGAAACCTAAATTTCCTGGGCATGGATGGGTAGTCCAGGGGCCATTCGACCATTTTCTTATAATAGAGAATCTATGCGATGAGGAAGGCATTCTGTCTCTAGTTATTGTGAGAGCCCTATGTTGTGTGTGTGTGTGGGCAGACCGTAGAGCAGCCAGGCAGCCCAGCCTCTCTGTGTGTCTCTGCGCTAATGCAGTGTTAAAGTGGGCACATTACCACCAGAGGGAGCATAAGCATTCAAGTAGAAAACAAGATAGCCCATGTCAAAAGAGAGAGAGCCACTCCCTCAGGCGCATTGGAGTTCAGAAGAAATAACAGGCTAAAGATCAGACAAGGGGTTCCATTACTTCTGCAGGCATGCACCTCGAGCATACCCTGCTCTCTGCTGCAGGAGGAGACGGCACGCACAGCTGCTCAAAAAATCCCTTTTATCTTCTTTCAGATCGCAGCTGATGCTTCTTTCCTCCAGCATTAGATGTTTGCTGCATGCTGCAGGGATATTCAAGTTGTATTTACGTCAGAGCCGGTTAGATCGTCTCTGATGCTTTACCGTCATTGTTTCAGTGGCAAATATCCCAGTGTGCTTTAGCGCTGCGCTATTCTCTGACAGAGATTCTGTTCAATGCTGTTCTCTGCGCACAAGTTCAGTCAAGGGTTTATTTGTCATGACCATGTTAAAAACACGACAGAAGGAAATGAGTTGCCGAGGCCCATTGATAGTAAAAAATATATATACAAATATGAATAAATCCTAGAGACATTTTGAGTACATGTCGTTTATAGGTCATGATTTAAAATAAATCTTTCTGCAGTGTCTGTAATGCTGGCGTGTGTGGGTACTTTATCGCTTCACCTTTCATCATATCTGCAGAACTTCTTTCAAATCATCAGCAACCTCTTGGAGGAGGAAAATAAGGATAAATGGGAGGACGCTCAAAAGGTAAGCATGAGGCTGCACACTTGGTGAATAATTCATTTTGCTGCACTTTGCCGCGTTACAGATCTCAAAAGTAAAAACACAGCTTGTTTCTTTATATGAACAACAGAGATTAGGAAAAGTCAGGTGAGTGTGGCGGTAATGTTTGATGTACTCAGGTATGACACCTGGCCTAATTTAAAAAGCTTGTTCCTTAGAGCTCCACTTGGTGGCAGCAACGCTGCCATGGAGACTGTCCAACCATCCACTCTGCAAGCCCCACTCCTGCTGTTCACATTTCACACAGTGGATACAGATCATTGCAACCGGTGTTTGGACATTTCCTCACTTGAAACACAGGAGCTAGTACTGTATGGTGTTCCATAATATAGAAAACCAGTATGGTATGTAGGTGTAACCGAATGCAGTTCTGCTTCGGTGAGCTGTAAATTAAACAATGTCCAATGTCTTTAACAATGGAGTCTAGCCTCTGTATGCCATCCGGCTGTCACATCTGTTTGCATTAGATGCTGCAGCGATTGTTTCCAAGATTGTCACTGGGGTCTGAGACCAGCTTAAACCCTGACATCAAGCAAATCCAGATTGAGGTACAATTTGCAATGACTGACTCCGCAAAGGGCATCTGCTCTGCTGTCACCTTCACTGGTAAATTGACTCAAATTAGGCATCATCTCCGCTGACGTGTGACTAAGGCAGCGTCTTAAAATCATTCAATCGTTTTCTTTCTCTCCGTTTCTCCAAGCGTGACTTAAAGTAAGATTGAAGGGGGGCGGGGGGGGGGGGGATACAGACAGTTCAGATTGTGGCACCAGTGCCAGTCCTGAGTGTCTATCAATAGTAATTACTGTAGGTGTTTGCTCACTGCAGCTTTAGCTTGGCATGCCCCGAAGGTACGCGGTCAATGAGCTCACAAATGAGCAGTTTACTAAGTAAGAATGCCTCAGAGAGAAATTGACTTATTAGGGAAAAGGAATAGGAAAAGTTGCATCTGTGATTGAACACCCAGAAGAGATATGTAAAGGAAGAAGAGAATGAGGAATAGTTGTTCATTATTTCTACAAATGTAAGAGGACATTGGCTAAACAACATCGTCTGACTTGACAGTGATCAAATTTCTCACTTCGTTTCTCCTGCATTAATGAGTTTTTACACGGCACCCACACTGCGCGCTGTGGACATTGAAAACTCACATGAAACACCTCACTGTGAGGTTTTTGTTACTCTGTTCAGAGATCACTATATATTCACCTCCTGTCACTGTTACCATGGCAAGAAAAGGAAGAGCTCTGTCTACAGGAGCTCGACTGCAGCCATTTCCCCGCACTGCCTTCACATCTCATGGTTGCCATGGAGACCAGCCGTATGAGCATGACTGCACTGTGCGTCAGATACGCCGGAAGGGGCCGACGTGATGTGCTTTTCTCCCCCACTATGTCTTTCACTCTATGTCAGAAGCTCTCAACTTCAGCAGCACTGAACTGCTCGCCAGGCTAAACATCATCACATGTGGAGGCATGTGCAAATAATCAGGACACAAGGTGTCAACGGGGGACGGAAAAGCCCACCTCAGGTGTTTGTCGAATACCAAGAGTGAGGTGCTAATTGCTTAGTGCCGCTCAAAGGCCTTTCTAATTGCCTGACAGGACTGTTCTGCGTTCACACATATGTTTAAGACCTGCCTTTGTGTTTGTATTAATGACTCATTTCCCTGGTACAGCTACTCAACCATGCAGTCCGTATTCACTCCATCACAGTGAACGGACAAAGCGTCTGGCCCCCAAATTTAAAGCCTCTTATTAAATTTGACCCATCACCACTAGATTGGCAGCCTGGACTGCTGTCCAATCATTTGAAGGTCACTTATTGGATTAGCATTTCTTTGATTTATCGACTGGAAGGAAAGAGCTGACCAGACTGGCAGAATCGCCGGATGAGCCAAGGAGCTGTAAACGATTCTGGAGTCCTTGTTCGGCATTCTCTCGCTGAACACTGTCTGTGAAGCATCACTTGAACTTAGGCAATCACCCTTGACTTGGCAGAGCCTTTCGGAGGAGAAGCCGACTATCAATCATGTAGGCTGTGGTTGCAGCTCTGATCCTGGTTCAGTTCTGGCTTCCACTATTTGTTCAATATTTTCAGGAAGAAGATGGTCAGTGATTTCATGTCTCAGAAAAGATAGATGCAAATAAAATGGAAGAATTGTTTCAACTCTTCATAAATGTAATTGAAAGTCATAAAATTATCTAGAAACAGTTAAAACAAATCCATCCCGTCTCTTTCCTACATTTCTCAAATGTGCTTTGCTTTTTAGTTGAATGCTTGTGTGCAGTAGACACAATAATCAAAATTATTGAATCATTCAAGTTTAACTAGGACCATGAAGCTTATTTCTGGTCCGGATTTGTTCACTTCAATCCATCTAATGAAGCCAACTAATTCTGTGACAACAGAAGTGATTTCTTATCTTTCTATCTTGTCTAGATCTACCCCGGAGCGGTGGAGCTGATGCAGGTCATAGAGGAATTCATCCACATTGTAGGACTGGGCATGAAGGATTTCCACAATGCCTATTTGATGACTGGGAACCTGGGTAAGTATCAACCTTCTTTTCCCCACAAACACAAACACACGATCCCTGCGCTCTGCTGACTCCTTGTGTCAATTTCTCTACGATCGTTAATTCAGGATAAATGCGTGGCGAGGTTTGGGAGCAAAATTACTGCAAATCAATAATTTTGATTGAAACTCATCTTGCGGTCTTAATGTGCTACATTATGAAAACACCTACAATTCAATCCAGGATAACGAGCATGCAGTGCAGGAGCTCCCACGAGAGGAGCGCTCTTTAACTGGAGCCGTAAACTGACAATACTTTCATACTCCTTTATTGATATCACTGTTCTCCTCTGGTATGATTAGCTGTATGGCTTTTTAAATAACCCATTCATGGAATTTAATCACCTAACTTATCAGTTTTACTTTTTTTTATGCAATAATCAAATAAAATATTTCCAATATATTTGAAGGTGAAACCATTCTTTGCAATGCTGCACTGAAATACATCCCTTGTAGAAAGTCCTGATTAGCAGCGTTTAGCCTGAGGGGTGTTGAGCAGAAGTGGAGTAGCATAAAAAAAAAGATTGTTTGTCACTTCTTAGCGAGATTAGCACTTATTCTAAAAATACGGTGTGTGATGTCTCTGATAAGAGGCTATAAAATTTGAAGTGTAATTACATGTTATTGTTTAATGCAACTTTAATGAACTTGCTAACATTGCACCATTGATCATAGTCCAGATTAGAAATCCCCCTCCATTGATCACCAAAAAAAGAAGTAGTGTTTCTCTTCCCCAACGTTCTCATCGGCTGTTCCCGCTCCTGTTGCACAGCCTCCGCTTGGATGATCTAAGGTCTCTGTGGCATTTCATTTCTTACTCAGCCATGAATGGTGTCTTGCTGGAATGGAATAATAGAATTGCATTTGTGATTTATTCATGAAAGTAAAATGTGAACACATACAATGTGCTGGTTGGCAGTTGCTCCGGCGGCGTGAGGTTTCTTCCTCATTCTCACTCATTCTGTATTCTCCACAATAGCTAACATTTGACCCACTTCCAGCAAACACTTACTCTCAGTATCTCTTCATAGCATATCATTTTCATAATGATGAAAAGGTTGCCCCCCAATAGTAGCATAGCAAACATGGTACAATGCATGCGCCCGTCAGAAAGCAGTCACAAAGCACTGCATGAAACAAATTAAGCAATGGACTCTTGGAAATGAGGCTTGGATGCATTTCATAATGCGGACCGCTAATGACTTATTTCTTATGTGAGAATATCCCAGTGTCCTACTACTTCATACTTCTTCCAATTTGGCTTAATGGCTATCGTCCAATCTAATTTCATTGCCTCCTCTTTGTGCCGGAGAAAGCATTAACACATGACCTCTGCTTCATACACAATAGGCAATCTCGTCTGTGAAACGGACTCTAAATTGAGGGTGTTAAGTGTTTCATCCGGTTTCGTACAAAGTCCTTGAAGAGCAGTGGGTATTTCTCAGCTAAGCTCCATTTGTCAGACATATGACAGACACAAAATCATCCAGTAAATATAAAGTGATCTTGCAATGCTGCACTGTTTCAGCATTAAGGGATAATGAGGTATATTGAGCATCCATTCTTTAATGACCACACTCACATTATTACATGTGTGTTTATTTTACCATCTTTTAAATCGCATCTATTTTCCATGGATTGTTTTCCAGCAATGTTATAATTTTTCACAATAAAGAAAATTTTTAGGCCCATTAGTTTCTGTTGAATTCAAATCAGGGAGTCACAGAAGCTTAAAAACTTGACACGGGCGGTGCACTACAGCATTCATAATGTCTGTGCTTATTTTATTAAAAGTATGATGTAGGGTTATTTGGTACAGAATCCAACTGGAGAAACGGGTTTATCTGGAAAATGTTTTGGGCACCATTTACTGACATCAGAAATGTTTTGTTTCCTCAAAAATACATGCAGACATGATGCACATTTTTATTGATAATCTAAGGGCTCCTCCTTAATAAGGAAGCTACACACAAATCACAGCAATATTAAGCTGCAGCTACTTAAAAATATACTACTGTACTTTCGGCTTGTCCCTTGAGGGGTCGCCACAGCAAATCGACATTCTCCACTTCACCCTGTCCTTTGCATCGTCCTCCCCAACACCAGCCACTCTCATGTCCTCCCTCACTACGTCCATGTATCTTCTCCTGGGTCGACCTCTAGCCCTGTGCCCTGCCAGTTCCATCCTCAGCATTCTTCGATATAGAATCTACTTAAAAATAATAATTGAAACTTAATTGAACAAATAAAGTTGTTTTTGAAATACTGAAATACTTCTAGGCATTAGAAGTGCTGATCATGATGAAACTGGATCACCACATTCAGCTCAGATAATATTGTCTGACTTCTAAGAAGTTAAAAATCAAACTTAAGAGAAGAGGACAAAGAGATTTCAGATTTGAATTTCCTCTCATTGAACAATGTGAACGCTGGCACCTCTACATTTATGGATTAATAATTTGTTAGAATTAATGTAATTACTTCAGAAATAGTCACTGCAGTAAATAGGAATCTGGCTTTCAATCTCAGAGTACATCAAAGACTGGGAATCTTTTGATAGTAAGTGGTTTTCAGTCATCCTTTTTGCTTCTCCCAGATCTCCGGTTGCGACTGAAGTCTTCCAAATTACTGCGCAAACGGCGTTAATGAATTTCAGCCACCGTGGCTCATCAGCTTTATTGATAAAGCCTGCACAAAGTCCTTCCTAATTAATCTGAAACACTCAAAAGTGACCACATTTCCTGAGATTGAAATTCCCCCTTAGTTCCTAACATTTTACCTTGGTACCTTATGTCCTTTACATTTTCTATTCACAATTGAAATAAAATAGAAAATAGGTTTTTGATTTAAGCGCTTGTTTAATGTTTAACGTGAGAATCTTGAGAGAACATGTGCGTGAGGGAATATGAATGGCAGGAAATGCAGTATGGTCCTCATTCCAGGGATACAGAACCATGAGAGGCACATTTCTGAACCATCTTCTTGGAAACTCTTCGCACTCGGGGCCATTTGGTTTTTTGACCGTTTATCTGAAGCTTTGGCAGTAATGAGCTGCCTCTGGCTAGAATACCCAGAAGCTCACTGACTACTGGTGGAAAAGTGTAAAGATTGAGAGAAGCTTTCAACATAACCGCTTTACTTTTTGCAATAAATTTCATAAAAAATAATAATCGGCCCATTATAATCGTTCCCATTATAATACAAAATCTGACTCGGTGACAGTTGCAATTTATATTAAAGGTTCATTAATCAAGTCAAATTGTGACACCTATTTAGAAATATACCAAACTGTATCTTGAAAATATACAAGCCGGACATGTGGCATGTTTATTTTATTATCATTTCACTGCCGATCACCAGCTGGAGTAGACAAACACTCAGTAAGTTCAGCTCTCAAAGTAGCAGCCAAGTAACCCTTTTGATTAAAGGAATGGAAGTTTTGTGGATCCTTTGGTGGAAGCCAAGTGGAGAGCATTTGGCTGAGTAAGATAGTGCTGCATCAATTTTCACTAATTTATGGCAGCCTGCTGACACCTAGATAAATACTGGCTCTCACCGGAGCTTCGTCCTCTGTCCTCCTACTTTTAGTCAAAATAACCTTGATTGAAAAATGCAGCTTATTCTCTGTTTTTACAGGGAAATGCTTTGAGGACAAAGTGAAGCACAGGACATGTTAGAAAATTAAATTCACTCTGGCTGTCTGTTGTGATCCTCTGCTCCGAGGGTTGAGAGAATTCTTAGATGTTTAATAGTGTAAATAGGAATTAGACATTAACAATGGCTGATAATAGTCATTCATTTATTGCTATGTATTTTTGACTTAATTCTGGAGCTCAGAAGCACTGAGCAATGCTATAATTCCTTAATGCATTCTGCATGTCTCATTTTCATAGAGTTGATGTTCAGAAGCATCACACTCCGAGGTGATCACTTTATTTACGCCGCTTAAACCCCCATTTACCTGCAGAATTACCCATAAATCTGAGAATCTTCTTAGCACCCCGCCGTGCGCCACAGTGTTCCCAACATCTGGTTCTGTGAACGTGCCTCTTTGCAAATTCTGGGTCTCATGATGCTCTGTGATTTCATGTCTGCTGCTGGATCATCCCAAACACATGGACACACCTTCTGTTGCCTATTTCACTCAAACGTAGCATCCAGCCATGATTCAAATTGTGTTACTGGCAGAGCACAAGGAACAATAGAGCTTTTGCATCAATGGCAGGATTAGCCTCAAATTCCCCTCTGAAGTGCCGCCTGACTGGAAGAAGATGTGAAACCAGGTAGAGAACAGGACATCTTTATCCTTCCCTTGTAATGCCGAGTCCTTCTTAGTTGATCCTGGGAATTCTGTTTGTTGTTGTCACGGTAAATGCAGGGACCAGGCTTGTAAAGCGCCTCAGTGGAGAGGTATTAAAGAGCTCACCTGTCAACAGATTGTCAGGTACCAGGTGTAGGCACATGTTAAACCTGCAGATGAATGCATTAAAACCTTTGATCTTAGGTTTTCGGGCTTCTATTTGGGCTACATTTTGTGTTTCATAATGTGATCCGAGAAGAGAGAATCTTTTGCAGGTAATGAGAAGTTGCATTCAGCATCTGGTTAGTTTATCTTAGCAACTCTGTGTAATGACAGCCCAGTGCACGAGCCTGTTAAGACAAGACAAGAAAAATGTGCAGTATGCAAACTCCAATACTGTGTATTGAAGATCACTATTTCTTCCCTGGTCTGTGTGTTTGAATCCTGCAGTTGCCAGCATCCAGAGGCTTCCAGCAGTGTCTGTGATGACTGACATCAACTTCCCCATGAAAGGACGTAAAGGCATGGTCGACTGGGCCAGGAACTCGGAAGATAAAGTCGTCATCCCAAAGGGCCTCTTTGTTTCCCAGTCGACAGGTATTTGACAAAATCGATGTTATGTAGCCATCTTCTTGTCCAACACAGCAATCCAGGAGCACATTTCTTATAGAAGTAAACATTTTTGTGCATATATAGAAAATAGAGTAACTTTAATACAGTCTGAAGTGGAAGCTGTGGTTTAAATGTAGGATTAATTCCTAGTGGCCACGCTGCACTGAAGTGAATTGAATTTATGGGGTTTAATACATTTGTCTGAATTTGAATTCACTGGTCACTGTTGAGTAATAGCAAAAGATATTTCACATCTCAGCTGCTTGATTTTAGTAGAAATAGAGTCCTCTGCTTCGGATAATGATGCCAGCCTATAAAATGACGGACTTCTAGCCTGTTCAGTCGTTGACTTTTCTGTCAACTCAGTATTGAGCATCCATTCAAACAGTGCCAGTCACCACCGTATATCACAAACCAGAGCCAGACAATTTGGTTAATTGGCGTAATCAGTCTTTTCTTTAATAAATCAAAGATAGCCAGACAATTGATTGGGAGACTGTGCGGCGTGTCTAATCCCAGTCACTCTAATTTGAACAGTGTAAGACAGAAGCTGATCCGACTGGAGAAATAAGTATGTGCTTCTTGTTAAAGAAAAACATTTTGTTCTCACTGATAAGTTTAAGATACTTTATCAATCCCTAGTGAGGAAATTATTTTTACACTTGACACATACAGGTTGGAGCACACAAACACACACACACACACACAGGCCTGTAACCATGCAAATAATGGAGAGATGGTGGAGTGAACGGCCGCCATGTGGCGGTGCACTGGAAGCAGTTTTGGGGTTTGGTACCTTGCTCAAGGGCACCTCCGTAGCCACCAGTTCTCACTCCAGACATTATTCGACACTGGACTTGAACCAGCCACCCTCTGGTCCCCCCTGGTGCCTATATTTCAAGTCAAGTCTTGTTTGGTGAAGCAGAAGCTGCTTCGTGAAACTAGCAGGCTCGCTTGAGCAGAGTGTTTCTTTCAATTATGCAAGCATTTTTACAAATAGTTACATTTTCGTAGTGTTAATCAACATTACAGAAATTAAAAAGTAGATTATACCAGTTATGCCTCTCTAACAAACATTGCTACAGTGTTAACTGCTTTCATTTTTTCCTTAAAGATATGGAAGGATCACCCGTGTTTATTTTGGGAACTGTTCTCTATAAGACTCTTGGACTCATGCTACCTTCACCAAAGTAAGTGCAACACACCTTGTCCATATGTCCTGATCAGCTGGCAAGTGGAAATATTAGCAGCAGTCGAAGTGTCCATTTTTATTCAGCTTTATAGATCCACTCTTCAACACCGGCTGCGTCTGACTCAAATGTCCCTGAAATGTTCCAAATCAAACACATGACATTTAAAGTTTCAACAGCAGAAAACCAGTTACTTTTCCTGCACTACTTGTCGTGAATGTTGTCACGCATTAATGTGAATAGATTTTACGGACGCTTTGCACTTATACATCTTATTTTTCCCTTAATGAAATCAGGTGCATTCATTTATGAACCTTGGATAGAATCAGAATCAGATAAAATTATTTGGCAAATGAAACATATTGAAAGTAGCAATGTGGTTAAATAAGGACAGCGCCAAGAAAAGGTTTATTTTTTTATATATAAACAGGATTATTGGTCCAGATTTTAAAACCACAGAATGAAAAAAGACATTCAGTTCAAGTTCTTGATATGTGCTCTGTAAAAAGTCATTGTCAAACATCCTGAACTGGCGTTTTGACATCTAATGGGCAGCGTCTTCAGTTGTGTTATTTAATTTGCTTCAGTGTTCAATACAAACTGCATGAGATAAAATACTTCAGACTACAACACCATCGAGTCAAAGTGATTCAAAGATATTTAGCAAACTAGAGGAACTTGAATTCAAATATAATGCACACAACCCGGAAATTGAGTTTCAGGGCTGATACAGGTATTCCTCGTAGACCTCACCCGAGTCTCAATGACACATCTGAACTTAAGCCTCTGTGTTTATGCTCGCCGTATAGAGCATGAAATAAGAGACGTCTGGTGTCAGGAGTAAAAGTGAGGCTGTTCTTGAACGCTGGAAGTGTTATGCCATGATAATCCTTTCTGCCCATAAGCGCGGCTTAACATTCATAGTAATATGTTGAATGTTAAAGCTTTAAGCTTATATATTAACCATGAGCATCTACTTTAACGCTTTCATCAAAGTGATCTGCTTTTTATCCACAATTCCCAAATGCAAATTTATCTTAATAAAACATTTCAACTGAATCTGCATCTCTCTATTTTTTTTTATTAGGAACCACACGGTTGTGAATTCCAAGGTCATTGCTGTGACTGTAAGACCTGAGCCCAAGGTGACCGAGTCCCACCTAGAGATTGAACTGGCTCACCTGGCAAATGTAAGCATCACCTCTGCCCATGGATATTGCCTTGCCTCAGTTAGATTTGCTTTGACTGGTTAAAATGCCCTCCTTTTAGCTCCATAGGAGCTTTTGCCTGTTGACTGAATGCTCCACAATGAACACACATGAGCCAGCACACAATGGTGGTTAATTGGCTCGGTAATTCATTTGTAAGCATCTAAATTCAGAATGTACAGATAATTACATACACACTCCCTTGTATGACTTCTTTTTTTTTAACCACACAAAGACAAATATGCAGATTTATAATGATTGTCATGACGCTCGATCATCATCACAACTTGCCAGGTAAATATTGTCCTTTTCCTGTCTTTCAGGGTACAATGAACCCCTACTGTGCACTGTGGGACAGCAACATAATGTAAGTGGGCATGCATTCACACTCTACTTTGTTGTTGTCAGGTTTCCTACATTTATTTATTTACAGTTAGCAGTGCCACTTGTTATATTGCTTCACTGCTGAATCTTGGAATTTGGGTTATTGTGTATTGTCCTTTCATCAAAAGCAATCAGGAACATGCGAGTCTTGCACACATCTTTGTGAAGAACCTGGGTAAACCACTAGCACATACAGCAGAATGAGCTGCAGAAACTAAACCTGCAAGGTAAAGTTACACATTAAACCCTTATCAGGGAGTAGACACATCAATATGAATATATTTGTGCATAACATAACATAAAAGCCTAACATTGAATTGGATTATATTCTTGATCTTGATGAACTATAAATTTGGAGGGGGTGATATGTACAGTCCAGGGTGTACCCTGCCTCTCACCCATTGATAGGCTCTTGCATGACCCGCAACCTGATAACGGACAAAGCGGTTCAGAAGATGAATGAATATAATTGTAAATGTTAGGTGTAGCACTCCTGGGTCATGGAACTACACGTTATGTTCCTCGATGATAGAACGTGTGTTGTCAATGGCTTTGGTGGTATTGCGTAATCTCTGAGGGAATCACATTACATCACAGAATATAATTACAGATCGGCATTACATGATGGTTCTTGCCTTTTGGCATTCCCTTGCAATTAGCTACTTCAAAATCCTCAGAAACCATGTAAAGTAGTGCATGGAGCGCCTCATGAGTGTCATTTAGACATGATGGCAGCAGATGTTTTAGTGCCCCCTCTCAGATTATCCAACAGAGATTTAGTGAGGCTAAGCCATCAAACTGTGGAAGACAAGTCTCCTCATTAAATGCTTATGGAACCTGAAACAACTTCACATGAGGATTAACGGCATCTAGATTTGTCTGTCACAGATCTTCTTATACCACAAATCTGTCTTAGTCACTCCCGCAGTTAGGACACCTTTTTCTTACATAATTACTCAACAGAATTATTTCACCCATGTAAATCCCTTTGCTTCCAATTAGAGTTACTCTAAAAGAAATGTTGTATTTTGATGCTATTGGAAGTATCCTAGATTCCTTTAACAGTACAACATAAACAAACATATATTTTTGGTGAAATATGATCATATTGTCCATAAATGGGAGGTGGGCTGCAAACCATATAAGGTTATTTCCTAGTTAATCAGTACCTAATAGGATAAATGCAACTAACAACATTCACTCTGCACGAATGCATGGTTATTTGGAGAGAGGGGGTGAATATGACTTGCTATCAGTCGGAAACCTGTGCCTGTGAAGATGCACAAAAGTGCTGAGAGGCAGACTCGTACCTCCTGGTCCACAACTCTCAGTTGCTGATTCTACTCACTCCTAATTTATGATGCTATTCATTCCTGCTGGAATGGTGTGAATTATTGGCCTGTGGTTTTGCTGGTTGCAGCTTTCTTGCATTTCTTGTGGCTGTGGTTATAACTCAGGACATGTTGGGCTCAGTCCGCAGAGGCCTGATCCCATGTTCCCACTTCCACAGAGAGCTGTTCTCCTATTTGAACTAACTTAATCTAACTTAACTAACTTAATTGCTATTGAAGCTGTTGACTGTACAAACTGAACCAAAAATTCCTTGGGTCATCAGTTACATACCAAGTCAGAGCTCTGATGAATGGTTCTCGAGGTGTAGGTCAATAACATGATATATATATATGAGTTTTATTTGGTAGTATTATTCAGTCATGCATTGAGCAACATGCTGACATTGTTACCTTGATTAAGGGGCATGTGAGTCCAATTCTGATGCTGTATGAGGTGGGAAATGATCCGCACTTTCATTCTGAGTTCAATTTTGTAGAATTTTCATGTATGTGTTTTTTAGGTTTGGTTTTGAATGGAGTATGTCGACATACTGGTTCATTGAGTCATCATTACATTAAACAAATAAGAGTTTGCTTGGTATCTCTGCTTGAGAACTAGAATGATTTCTGCATACTGCTAAAGGGCATTGGCATCCAGAAAAGTAACCACGTGAGCGATGTTTACAATAATGATAAGTTTTGCTCCAGTGAGGACACAAACTGGGCATTAGCTGTCAGCTGGAGGTAAAGCTTTCAGCGACAAGGCAGGATATGATTTGGAGTCAACATCATCTGCATCCTCAGCTAGTACATGAAATAAATGATTTTGGTTGCTTTAACAGATGTATTTATTTGTGATCTTGTTGTAGCAACTTGTGGTATTGAGTCGTGTTGTTGTTATTTTTTAATCATTAAATTAAGAAACAGGCATTTTGCAACACAGGGTTAATATGAAAATAAAGCCACTAATTTTCCTTTCATCTTCTTTCAGTTAACACACACAGCCTAGCCCACAGGCTGATGTAAATTACTGTCATTAAGAGATCCAAGATAGATGGAATAATTCCCCAACACGGCCTCCACGCTCCTCTGCCAGTCATTGTGTCAGTCTTTCAAGAATGTATAAAATTGCCTAAAGTGCAACGCCTAAAGGACTCTTTGAGTCCCTAGCCCAGTGGCCGGCTAATCGGATGTGGACTAGTGTTGTGCGATTCCTGAACGAATCGTTCAAAACCCGTGATTCACTTTACTGAATCATGAGTCATGATTCTTCTTCCCCACTGAGTCGTTCACTGACTCGTCCCTGCTACCGCTAGTTAGCTGCACAGCTAACTGAAGACACCAATCAGTATATTACTGCTGTTCTAACATACCTTGTAGAAACATGTCGAGTTAATCACTGTAATTGTGAGAAAAGCATCGATTCATGTTTTTTTAATGAACTACCAATTCCCCTGGTAAACCGTCCCACTCGCTACAAGCTAACGTCAGCTCAGCTGCGCTCACAAGAGAGTGGTTCAGTGAGTCGCTAACCCCCTCCCCGCAGCACAACGAGTCATGAACCGCTAACCCCCTCCCCGCAGCACAACGAGTCATGAACCGCTAACCCCCTCCCCGCAGCACAACGAGTCATGAACCGCTAACCCCCTCCCCGCAGCACAACGAGTCATGAACCGCTAACCCCCTCCCCGCAGCACAACGAGTCACTGAACCGCTAACCCCCTCCCTGCAGCACATACGAGTCACTGAACCGGACTCAAGTATGAGTCACTGAGTCCGGACTCGCTAACCCCCTTTCAGCGGCAGCAGCCACTCGCCTCGAGCCTGGGGGGGCCCTTCCTCACCGGAGCCGAGGGGCTGCTGCCCCGCACGTTCTGTTTGTCTCACAAGGATTAATAAGAAACTAAATCGATATTCATTCAGTTAGTCCACTGATTATTCTGAAGATAAACTTTAGTGTCCGGACTTAACAGAAACTATTTAATGCCGCCTTTTTATTACAGTATATAATTAAAATTAAAAAAATATATTTTTGGAATATTGGCGGAAACATAATAAATAAAAATAAAGATGTACAACTTTTTTATATATTGCTTTTGCACAAGTGTATTGTATACTATTTTAGTCTAATGCTGCACTGTTTGAACACATTTTTTGCTTTTGTATTTATATTTAATTTATGCAGAGAACAAAAAAATATTTTTTTCCCTTTCAGAACTCCTGATCTTTACCTCTTTTCCCTCAATGACATTTATTATTTCCCTGTTTCAATCAGCCATTTTAGCAGCATAAATTGGTAGCAGGTGAAACTTGTATTTACAGTATATTTCTATGTACCTTCTGGGTAACTGACTCAGTGACTCAAATGACTCAAATGAATCGATTCACTTTAGTGAGCGATTCATTCAAACCCGATTCAGTAAAAAGAATCATAGTTCCCATCACTAATGTGGACATGCAATGCATTTAAAGAGGTTTAGGGATTTGGTTTACCTGAAGAAACAGTAAATGGTGAGCAAAACAGTCTTATATGCAAAGCTGGTTGACGTGCACTAGAATGGAGCAATCATTTACTCTATGCAGCTGCATCCGCGTCATTGTTTGACTTGTAAGTGCACTCCTTGGACATCTGGATAAATTATGGGTTTAGCACTAAGATCTCAATAGCTGCAGGAACTCAATCTGTCAAACTCCTGAAAGAAAACAAACTTAATTGGAGTTTCATGCAGCTTTCTATCTCTCAGCTTCCGTAAGGCGAGAGGGTTTAAACACTGAATGTGTTTAAAACTTTTCTGACTTTTTTTATTTTGGTCTGCAGTCAATGGTCAGGATGAAATTCTGTTACTTATTCCAGTCCTCGAAGTTTCTGTAAAAAGTAATTCATATATCACAGAGCGAATGAAAAGTGGTCAACAAGTGTGTATGTGACGAATGTCACAGCGCCATTCTCGCTGTGGCTAACAGCACTACTCGGATATGATAGTAAGTTGAATGTTGAGAGGCTTGATTGGCGCACTTTTTTTTTTCTCCTGGATCACAAAACTCCAAAGAAATCCTTGAAATGGCACGACTCAGCTGCAGCTGCAGAAAGTTCCTCCACAGGCTGCAGAGAGTATGAGCTTTACATATGAGCTCACCATTATTGGCATCCCTTCTTTATTTTATTTTTATAATCTGTCCAATATCTTCAGAAATAAACAGAAATTTACCAAATATACATCGTCATCAGGATCTTTTAATCCGAGGTCCAAAGTAATTTAACAATTTTACATGTTGTAATGTCAAAGAAGTAACTGAAAAAACATCATGTGCAGCACACCCTTGGTTGCACATTCTTATTTGTGATTTAGCACAAGTGTATCAAACACGAGTTCTCTATAGAAAAAAGTTCTTTCACTTGATTCATTTTTTTCAGGAGATATTTCACATTATCCATGGTAATCAATAAGGGTGAGCAGGTCTGCACAGTATGCCTTTGTGACTGAGTATTTTTAGTGTGTGTGAGTGTTTACTGCGTTTGGATAATTTATAAATGCATATTCTAAGTTTAACGTGGGTATTAAAGAAGGTGTAGACGTGGAAGTAAAACAGAAACATTCAGCTGCACAAAACACACATCCCAGTTGTTGCAATACACAGCACACACTGCTCAGAAAAGGAAAAGCTGCCACACAGCAATAATAAATTATGATGCCATATTGATCAAATGGCTGAGCAGGATTGCTTCACGCAGCGAGTCTGCTTCTGTTACCAGTGTGCTGAATCTAGCCCTACAATTAGCGTGGAATTAGTCTCGTCCCATGTGCAGTGAATACTGGAAAGGGTTTTGCAGGACAACAGGTGTTTGTTGGAGTGTTTTGTGACATGAATCTTAGGTTTAGGCGATGATATAACGCAGCCATGGCGTATATACACGATGTATTTCAACTATACGAGGATGTTTTACCTTCTTATTTTCTTTTTCTGGGAGACTGAAAATGAGGTATGGACAAAGAAAAAAACTGGAAGTGAAGCATTCTTTGCATTTCACCTGCTAGTGGTGAGAAGTGGGGGCTGGCTGCAACCATTTGCGCTCCCTCCGCAGGGTGGTGTTCAGTTTGCAGCAGGGGGTTCCAGAGCGCTCCGCGCCAACGGGCAACAGCTTTGGTCTGAAATGATTTTCTGGATTAATCGTAAAAACATCAATTATTCCCATCATAGCATTTGACATGCAGCCGAATAAACAAATCCTGCGACAGCGAGCGTTTCTTTTTTCACTGTATCAGCCTCCCCCACCCCCCACCTCACCCCCCCCCCCCCCCCCCCCCCCCCTCTCGCCAGCAGAGAGGAAGAGAGTATCAATCTGATGCTGTCTGCCGATTCCAGGGTGAAAATCCCCCTTAGGAAGCAATCAAACCCTGCTAATTAAAACAGCCGAAAGGGCGAATAAAGCGGCAGAAAACGGACTTTGGGAGGGGAGTAGACGGATACAGCCTAAAGGAATAGGAAAATCACGCCTAAAGAGATTCAGGTAAATGCAAACGCTGTTATCTCTCAGCATCGGGAGGGAATAATGACGGTTTGGTATCAGTAGTTTGGTTTTAATCCGCGCACAGCGAATCAATCAGCACCGGTCGGCTTGGACAGCTCCGCGCGTCCTCCCGCCTCCTGCGCGTCCCTGCCGCTCTGCTTGCAGCTGAAATGCTGCTCGCAGCTCCTCAAGAGCTGCGCCGACGTGTCCGTTCGCCTTTTCTTTTCTTTTTTTTACGTAACAGTCTATATAGCTGCCCCGATTCAAAGAAATAATGAAATAAAAAAATGACGATGCCGATAAGTCCCGTGAAGTCTTCCCACCGCCGCTGTTAAACCTCTGCCTCCTTCTTTCAGGAACGATTCTTGGGGCGCCTGGTCCAGCAAAGGATGTAAAACGGTGCTCACAGATGCATCCCATACGAAATGCTTATGTGATCGCGTATCTACCTTCGCCATTTTGGCTCAGCAACCAAGAGATCTAGTAAGTAGGCTATTGATTTGTTATTCAGTGTTGGTTTTACAGGCCGATGAAAAGGAGAAAGCCGCTCGCGCGCGCATGTGTGTGTGCGTGTGTCTATTTGCGTGTCTATACTGGAGCGAATGGAGATGTAATATTTGTCGTGCTGATCCCATTAACAGTTAATCAGCGGTAACGGGAATTTTTAAGGTTATTCCTATAGTTTGCACGTAAATGTAGTGTAACGGTTCATGTTTTAGGAGTGTTCGTTGTTCCTACGCTGGAGAGGGTCCGCAAAGGCATCCGAGGGAGGAGGGGCGGTGTGTGTGTGAGGGAGCTGCGGGAGTGAGGGATAGTTACCCGTTCTGTGTTGTGGCGTGGTTACGGCCGACAGTGACCATTTAATAAAGAGCTCGTTGTGAGATCCACTGTGTGCTTATTCCAGCGTCCGACGGACGCTACATTGGTGTCAGAAGTGAAAACACGGATCCCTCTGCGCTAAACTCCGTTAGCCGAGCGGAGCTAACTAGGTGAGCTACGGCTAATTCTGCTCGTCGGCTACGCTAATGGCTGGACGCGACGGAAAAGGGGCTCGCCCGAAAATCAAAGAGGAGGTAATGGACGGTGGCTACGCCGGCAGGCGGGTGTATGAGATGGAGCTTGAACGCGCTGTGGAGCGCACGAGGCAGACAGCCAGGAAGCTAGCAGCGGACGCCGGATTCAGCCCTTCAATCGCAGCCACGAGGAAAGGCTTTGCGGGCCCGCCCACGGTCGTGGATGGCGCCGCGCAGTGTGTTCGGCCGCAAGTCAAGACCCCAAAGTACTCCGGTAAGGCAGACTGGGAGGCATTTCATGCCCAGTTCGAACTACTGGCTCGGGCCGCACACTGGTCAGAAGACACCAAGGCCCTCCAGCTAGCCATGTGCCTCGCCGATGACGCGCTGCCGTGCTTGCTGCAGCTGAGCCCAGCGGAGAGAGAAGACTATGGGGCTTTGGTCGGAGCCCTCCAGCGTCGGTTTGGGCAGTGTAACCAACCAGGCGTCCTGCGTGCGGAGCTGATGAACAGACGGAGGCAGCCGGGTGAGCCGCTCCGTATGCTGGCTAATGACATTGAGACTCTGGCGAGGAAAGCTTATGCCCACATGCCCGCTGCTGTGCAGAATGAACTGGCCAGAGACCAGTTTATACGAGCCCTATCACCGGGGGAGCTGCGCGTGCAGACACAGCTTGCCCATCCTCGTAGTCTGCAAGAGGCCCTGGAGCTGGCGGCGGAGAGAGAGGCTGTAGGGGGCGCTGCCGAGGGCTACCAAGGGCCAGTGACAAGGGCTGTGGTGCATAGTGACCCGGGTCAGGAGAAACCGGCTTGGGTTGCTGAACTGACTGAGCTAATCAGAGCCGCATCACCGCACCAAGCACGCGACAACCACAGCCCTCGCCGAAACCCCCCGGTGTGCTGGACGTGTGGTCAGCAGGGTCACATCAGCAGACGGTGCCCGAAGCAAGCTGGCGTCCAGGGAAACGGCTCGGGACCTGCGTAGATGGGACAACGCAGGCTCCTTTCTCTGTGTCCCACCCGGCCTCGGTTCCAGTGGACGGAGCCCAACGGAACGGCAGGGGGAGCGGGGCTCCGCTCCCTCCAGAAGCAGACGACAGCACCGAATCTGCAAGGGTGGTGGGCTGGACCAATGCAGGGGACTTTTGCCATGTACCCATCACCCTGGCAGGAGCTCCATGCACAGCCCTTATTGATACCGGCTCCACTGCAACATTAGTGAGACCTGATGTGGTGCCAGCAGGGACACATTTAGAACACACTGAGGTGAAGCTGCGAACCGTGACAGGTGAGCTAGCTCCTATGATTGGGAGGGGAGTGGTCACCATACGGCTGGGGGGGCTGTCAGTGAACTTTAAGGTGTGGGTTGCAGCAGTGCAGGATCCCTGCATATTGGGCCTGGACTTTCTTCGTGCCACACGAGGTGTGTTAGACCTGGGGGGGAACACGTTGACTTTCCCAAGGGGCCCCACAATTGAAATGGTGCGCCCCGCTCAGACCCGTGGGCTGCAACAGCCAAGCATGAGAGCAGTAAAGGAGCAACGCAAGACACAGCCCCTACTACCAACCTCTCAGGTGCCGCAGCCCCTCGCTCCCCATCTCCCAGCAGTCACACAGCCTCCTCAGGTGCAGTGTCCCACGGCAGGTGAGGGAGACAGGATGGGGATGGTGAGGGAGGTGTGGAAGCACAACTGCCACAGCTTGGATGCCAAGCAACAAGCGGAGCTGTGGCGGGTGTTGTTAGAGTTCCAGGACATTTTTGCATTGACGGAAGAGGAAGTGGGCCTGACTCACCTGGTGCAACATGACATCGACACCGGGGATGCCAGGCCCATTAAGACACGCCCTCGCCGCCTTCCCCTAGCACGTCAGGCTGCTGCTGACAGCGCGATCAGCGAGATGCTGCAGAATGGCATCATTGAGCCTTCTGACAGCCCCTGGGCCTCTGGGGTTGTGATGGTCAACAAAAAGAGGAGCTCAAAAATGAGATTCTGTGTGGACTACAGGCCGTTGAACAGCGTGACGAAAAAAGACTCGTACCCGCTGCCCCGTATTGATGAGTCTCTGGACTTAATTTCCGGCTCCTCCTGGTTTTCCTCCCTAGATCTGCGCAGCGGTTACTGGCAGGTGCCTCTCAGCCCAGAAGCAAGACCGAAAACCGCATTCTGTACTGGCAGGGGGCTGTGGCAGTTTCGGGTCCTCCCCTTTGGCCTGTGTAATGCCCCAGCCACGTTTGAAAGATTGATGGAGAAAGCTCTGGCTGATGTCCCCCGCCAGGAATGCCTGGTTTACCTGGACGACATCCTGGTCCATGGGAGCACTTTTGGGGCGGCTCTGGCATCTTTGCAGCAGACGCTGCAGAGGATAGCAGCGGCTGGGTTGAAGCTCCACCCAGATAAATGCTGCTTTATGAGGAGGGAGCTGGAGTTCCTGGGGCACAAGATTGGGGGCGAGGGCATCAGCACGCTGGAGGAAAAAGTGCGAGCAGTGAAGGACTGGCCAACCCCCACCACCCTGAGAGAACTGAAGAGCTTCATTGGCCTGGCGTCCTACTACAGACGGTTCGTGCGTGGCTTTTCTTGCATAGCCGCGCCTCTGTTCCGCCTGCAGCGAAAGGACAGTGACTTTGCTTGGTCCCCAGACTGTGAGCAGGCTTTCAGCCACCTGAAGGAGGCCCTGACGGAGTCGCCCATCCTTACCCCCCCCGACCCGAGCCTACCGTTCCTGCTGGACACAGATGCAAGCGACGTGGGTATGGGAGCAGTTCTGAGCCAAGTGGGGCCAGAGGGAGAGAAAGTGGTGGCGTACTTCAGCAGAACGTTTAACAAAGCTGAGAGGCGCTACTGCGTGACGCGCAGAGAGCTCCTGGCGATCGTGAGAGCAATAAGCCACTTCAGGTATTACCTCTGCGGCCTGCCGTTCACTGTCAGGTCAGATCACGCAGCCCTGCAGTGGCTGATGTCCTTCAAGGAGCCAGAGGGACAGATTGCACGCTGGCTGGAGGAGCTGGCGCCCTACACCTTCCACGTGGAATACAGGGCTGGCGCTCGCCATGCAAATGCGGATGCTATGTCCCGGCGTCCCTGCGCTTCTGAGAGCTGTCGGTACTGCGAGAAGAGGGAGGCCCGGGAGGTGGAGCTCTGCGCCGAGGGGAAACACGACCCCATGCCCAGCGAGGACAGACTAGCCTGCAGAGCAGCGCAGGTTGTTGGGTCTGTGGAGTGGAGAGTCCAACAGGAAAAAGATGCTGACCTCCAACCAGTGCTGCAGTGGATGGAGTCCGGAAGGAGGCCCCAGTGGAATGAGGTCGCCGGGTGCTCCCCTGCCACTAAGGGACTCTATGAAAAATTTGCAGCCCTTCGGCTTAAGGACGGGGTGCTTCAGAGGGCCTGGAAGGCGCCAGCTACTGGAGAGGAGAGGTGGCAGGTGGTGGTCCCTGGAGCCCTGAGGGAAGCCGTGCTAAAGGCCTGTCATGGCACGGCTGGAGCCGGGCATTTTGGGATCTCAAAAACCCTCGGCCGGCTGCGGCAGAGTTTCTACTGGGGCCAGCTCAGGCGGGACGTGGAGGACTTTTGCCGCCGCTGTGACCTCTGCACAGCACATAAAGGCCCCCCCGACCAATCCCGCGCCCACCTTCAACAGCTGGCAGTGGGAGCCCCGATGGAGAGAGTGGCAGTGGATATAATGGGCCCATTTCCACGTACAGACAAGGGGAACCGTTACGTCCTGGTTGCTATGGATTATTTTACGAAGTGGCCGGAGGCGTACGCCATACCGAACCAGGAGGCAGAGACTGTTGCTGATGCACTGGTGGAGGGCATGTTCGCCAGATTCGGAGCAGCTGAGACGATCCACAGCGACCAGGGGAGGAACTTCGAGTCAGCAGTCTTCTCTGCCATGTGTGAGCGCCTGGGAATGGAGAAGACCCGGACCACCCCGCTGCACCCACAGAGTGACGGGCTCGTCGAACGGTTCAACAGAACCTTAGGGAAACAACTGGCCATACTCACCGCAGAACATCAGCGTGATTGGGACATGCACATCCCCCTTGTTTTGCTGGCCTACAGATCTGCTGTGCAAGATTCCACCTCATGCACACCTGCTCTGCTGATGTTGGGTCGGGAGCTGCGGGCCCCTGCGGAGATGGTGTTTGGAAACCCCCCGGACACACCAGCAGTTCCACCGGGGCCAGAATATGCCAGGAGGCTCCAAGATAGGATGGAGTCAGCTCACGCTTTTGCCCGTGACCAGCTCGGGAAAGCGGGGATGAGGCAAAAAAGGAATTACGACCTGAGGTGCAGAGGGAAAGACTTCAGCGCTGGTGACTTAGTGTGGGTGTACACCCCTAAACGGAAAAAGGGACGGTGCCCAAAGTTAGACTGTCACTGGTCGGGGCCCTGTGAAGTTTTGGAGAGATTGGGGGAGGTTGTGTACAGGGTCCAGCTGCCCCCTAGAGGGAGACGGGTGGCGCTTCACAGGGACAGGTTGGCCCCATACAAAGGGGATGCGCGCCCACTTCAGCGGCCCAGGCCCCGTCCCCGTCCCCCAACACCCCCTCCCAGAGACAAGACACCACCACCCCCGGACTCACCCCCTGTGCAGTGGCAGGAGGCTGCAGCGCTGCCCACTCGGCCCCGAAGGCGGAGAAAGCCCCCGGGCCATCTCAGAGACTTTGTTTGTGATCCCTCGGGGCGAGGGATTCAGTAAGGGGGGGGCAGTGTAACGGTTCATGTTTTAGGAGTGTTCGTTGTTCCTACGCTGGAGAGGGTCCGCAAAGGCATCCGAGGGAGGAGGGGCGGTGTGTGTGTGAGGGAGCTGCGGGAGTGAGGGATAGTTACCCGTTCTGTGTTGTGGCGTGGTTACGGCCGACAGTGACCATTTAATAAAGAGCTCGTTGTGAGATCCACTGTGTGCTTATTCCAGCGTCCGACGGACGCTACAGTAGGTAACTCTGCGTTTAGGGGCGTGAACATGCCGATGCGTCTCTTTTTCATCAGTAAGATCAATGAGGAAGAAAGATTTCAGATCTGAAATTAGCATTATTGGGTTTTCTTTACTGACATCAGATAATCTACATATGGGGGGGGGTTTGTAATCAGATTACTACCGAGGAAACAGAAGTGAGAGAATAATCAACATTGAGAACATGCTTAGAAACATGGATAACTTGCAGGCATCTGTTAGCTTCAGCTCAGGCCTTCAGCGCCACAACACCACTTTTAGCCATAAAAGTGCACTTTTGGTAATTATTCGCTCACTACTATAGTGTTTTATGCTTTCACCACATTAGTTTACATTACTCTCCAAATTCAGCCTTATGATTGGCAAGCTGAAGGGATTTCAAAGGGGAATAAACACATGCGAAGCAACAGATGTCTGCCTCTGCCATGAAAGCATATTTTCCAGCACAGACAGGTGGAAAGTTCTGGCATGCGTATACAAATCTTTCAAGCCCACGCATGCAATTCAAACCTCACAATGTATTAAGGAACCCACTGTGTGCTATTCGGATTGGTGTTTGTAGTTTTGATTGGTTCCATCACAAGGCAACAATAAAGGTTCCACCTCCCACTGACTGGCTGGTCTTGCTCTGTCTCCCCCCCACAGACCATGGCGTACTCGGGGGTCCCATCTGTGACATTGATAGTTGGCTGTGGTCTGTCTTGCCTCGCCTTGATCACGTTGACAGTGATCTATGCCGTGCTATGGAGGTAATTGTACTTTAAGAGGATTGGCTGCAAACGCTCGATTGATGAATGTCGTAATCCAACTCTAAGTTTTAAGAAATATCTGATTTTGGTCATTCTTTTTTTTCTCCTAGATATATTCGCTCGGAACGATCGATCATCCTGCTCAACTTCTGCCTGTCTATAATCTGCTCAAATATATTGATCCTTGTTGGACAAACTCAGACCCATAACGTGGTAAGTGTCTTCTAAGAATCTGTTCTGCGCAGTTCAAAATGTTTGGAGGATTTGTGTTTGATTCATCTGTGAAAGGGTTTAACTCAGGATGACGTTGCAGAATGCAGGAATGATTCGAGTAGCACCTAACTGTGGCCTTGTCTAGTTTGAATAGAACTCAGTACTTCAATTTGGCCTGAATGAATCTGTTGCCAAATCTATTTGAGTCCAATTCACTCTTGACACGTTTCATTTTAGTTTTGATCACTATAATTCTCATCAGTAAAATGCTGTCTTTTGTGTGCCAGATGTTGGTTTTGTCATTGAGAGTACAAAAACAATGATGTAACGGTTACTTTATAACTTTTGTCAAGCAAGATGCTCTCATTCGTTTGTGTCTTGCACAGCAAAACTTCTTAGATTTCATCCAAAAAGGAAAATAAAGAGTTTTTAATTTCCCTCTAAGACGTAGACTTCTGTCACGTTTGTCTACGTATACAGGCGGTCTTTACTCAGGTGTTGCCATGTCTTGGGAAAATCTACAATCCGTTTGCATATATAGATAGATCTTAAATTGCAAATAAATAGTGTGCACAAAATAGCAGTTTGAATAGTGGTTCAAATGTGAACTGTTAACAATTCACAATAATGGACGTTTTTCAATGGAAGATTTTATAAAAATGTTGCCATGAAGCACATTGGGAGCCCTGGTGGACAGCACAACAAAAGTCCGATGAGAGTATTGTGATATTGCCCTTGAAAGGGTGCAATAATGGAGACAATGAAGTAAAGGGAGGATGGGAGACAGACTTTTACTTAGATTACTCAGCAACGCAACTTTTACTGAAATGACTGAAAGTTTATGTTCAGATGACAGGGAGCGCTGTAGTCCAAATCAAGTCATTAGAATTCAAAGGGTTAAGTGCATTAAATAAATATGTATCACTTCCTTGGTTTCATAACAGTCCAGTAAACAAGTGGCTAATGTATGAGATTGGTTGGCAAACTGTATTTGGGATTTACAAGCTGCCCACTCGGACGGCCTGCTCAATAATTTGGCAGCTCAACAGAATGCCACATTGTCCATTTTATCAAGCCACGTCATTCTCACTGGACCTTTGCCTTTTTTAAAAGGAACATATTGTATTTTTTTCTCACTCTATTATGACCCACTGTGTTATAATACAGTGGATGTGTTTTAATGGTACTCAACTGAATATATAAGAGAGCTAACAATCCTTTAGAATGACGCTTCCTGTCTATGGAGGCATCAGAAACGCCAATGCTGCCACTGCTGCTGCTGCTGTGCATCACGGCTGCTTTCACTGTGCTTACATGTATGATTTGCTCTTAGAGCAGATGGCCCTGCAAGCATTTAGGGGCTCACATTGGATCAGGCGCCGCTCATTAATCAAGCCGTTCCTCCATTAATTTTTTCTGAGCTCATGAAAATTGGATCATTAATAATGAATAAATGAACAAAAAGAAAAAGCATAAACTAAAGATGCATTGATTCAGTGACACTACAGATTAAACATGGACAAAATGCACCAACTCAAACATTTGAAAATTTCTTAATCCCCCATATTCTCTTCTATTATTATCCTTAATAAATGAATATGTTCTCATTCTATATCCTGCTCATGGGAGAGCATTGAACGCTGATTGAAAGCTTGTCAGATGTAATCAGCGCTCCATTTATCTCCAGTCTTGATTATGAGGACCACCACTCAACAGAATGCTCCTCTGGCGTGCCCCTAATAAGATCTGTCTCTGATTTGCAAAGAGCTGAAGATGTCATTTCCGCATTTCTCTGCTGGATTTAACAAACCTTATACAGTGAGGTATGTTTGACATAGCAAGGCGTTCTAAAGCCCGCTGAACCCCCACTGAGAGATTCTGAGTACAACAAAGCTCGCCATCGTTCTGATGGCGAGCTTTGAAGAATCTCAAAACAATATATTAAAATATGTTAACACGGGGGGTAGCATGCTGGCGCAGTGGTAAGCGCTGTTGCCTCACAGCAAGAATGTCGAATCCGACTTGTGGCCTTTCTGTGAGGAGTTTGAATGTCTGTGTGAGTTCTCTCCGGGTTCTCTGGTTTCTGTCCATCTCCAAAAACATGCAGTTTAAGTGAATTGCTTGCACTAAGTTGTCCGTAAGTGTGTGTGTGTGTGTGTGTGTGTGTGCATGTGCGTGTATGTCTATGTGTGGCCCTGCGATGAACTGGTGGCTTGTCCAGGGTGTACCCCGCCTCTTGCCTGTAGACCGCTGGGATAGGCTCCAGTAGATCCCGCAACACGGATTGGATCAAGCGGTTAAGAAAATGAATGAATGAATATTAACACTAGACAATTCCATGGAAGACGGACACAGCTGAAGTTCTACTCGCTGTGATATTATCAGTGTACATGTCGTGGTCTGTTGCTGCTGTGACTTCATCAGTCTTTTAGTGCATCGGTGAAATACCATAAAATGCGTTGGTATTACAAACACACTTTAAATAAAAGGTTTTATCTTTTTTCAACTCATTGGCTTTGTGAAGCTTTCCCTTTGTGGGTCTATTACCAAATCACAGACAAACACAGCCATACGATAACTGGAGACAATAAGCGAGCATTTTGCTTTTGTTTCAGGAGTTGGTAAAGATAAAAATAAAGGTAAAACATCAGGTGATGTGCACAGCTCCAGATAGGTGCTAATGCTGCTCTACTGCCTTTAGTTGTATAATTATGTAACTGTTTTTGTGTATAGCTTGTCACCAAAAACACAATCGATGCAATGCTAGTGATTCATTTCATCCATTATAGATGCTTAAAACATGGTAGCATCAAATGTTGCTTCTCATTAATTGCATAAGAATGATAAAGTTGTGGTTCCCTTTTTTAAATCTTGTCCTCATGAGCAAGAAACAAACATTAACCATGTAAAATAAGACATTGAAATTCTACTAAAATATTTTCAATAGCTAAACCAGAATTCTGCGTATTTGCACACACTCAATGAACACAGTTTGTAAGCTTTGATTAGACGACGTAAAAGCAAACCGTCCCTTCTGGCGTCCATCGTCCTGCACGGAAACCAAGTTAGCGCTGGTTTAAATTCTAAAGCTGAGAATGAAAGTTCACATTTTACAGCTGTCGCCCCTTACTTCTCTTGACTACGTCTCCGTTGTAAAGAAATATATGAGAAATAATTCACTCGTTTGGATCAAGCATACTGGAGAAGTCAGTGTTTGAGGGGTGGGCGAGCAAGAGGAGAAAACAGAGCCCCTGTATGGGTTTAATTGCCGTGCTGCCTGACACTGCCTTACTTGTTTTTCCCGGCATCTCTCGCAAGAAGAGCATATAATTGGCGCCACTGTTTGTGGGTTCAGACTCGTTCATTGTCTGATAGAGATCATTTCTTTGGTGTGGAGGTGTCCTCTTGTAGCAGGAGGTCAGTTAGTCACCTTTGTGCTTTTCTTTTGTCTTCTGCCCTCGTTGGTTTTTAGGCGTACAGAAAAAGAGAAGATGACGCAGACATTGCTGGTCTCACCGGGGAAGAACCTATGACAGTTTCCTCTAATGGGCGACAATGTATTAAATACTGAGTGGATAGAAGTCTAAAGGCTTTTTTTTTTGTTTACCCTTCCTGACACTATCGAGAGACAATTAAATCATCAACAGAAGCTGGTTTGCTTTTCATGAAACGAGTGTCACAGCCGGTTAATCGTGTGAGCTGAAGCACTTCTTCAGACAAACTGCCTGTAGGTTTAGCGTGTAAACCTCCTGACGCGTCGCGAGATTGATGATTATCGACCTGTATTAAAACACTGCGTGTCGCGCATCAGCACAGATGGCTCATCAAAGCTGGCATCTTATCCAAAACCAATCATGCAGATCAAAAATGAAGCGCTTGTAAAATCTTCTTAAATTAAATTTTACATTTAGTTCCCATGATATCAGTAAATTCGGCCTTGCCATATGTTACGGTAGTACTTGGTCAGAATAATAGAATTGGTCAAAGTCTTTTGATGAGTTTTAAGAAAAGGAATAACAAGAAGATATATGCAACCTAATTCTCAGATCTCCTTGACGTGCTTTATATTTGGGAAAAGTTATCCTGTTAACTGGACTGAAAGTATAAATAATGCATATAAAGTTTAGTAAATACAAAGCCCAGAGCTCAGAGAAGAAAATAAAAGTTTAATCATCAAGTCAACATTAATTTAATCCAATTACGAATAGGAATTTCTACATGTCATAAAATCCTTTTTATGTGTCATTTCAACAATATATGCAGCTCCCCTTATTCCATTTGAGTCATTGCAACGTAAAACAAATAGCAAAAATACTCGCAACCACGCTTTCAGTTCTTCACACCTGAGCGAGCATCGAGCCTCCCAGAGTTTAGGCAGACCACAGCAAATTATCCTGATATTAATGTGCCAGCATTGAACCAACTTGAAATATTTCCCATCAGTCACTACTCTTACCTTCATGTTGATCAGCTCTGTAATACTGTACTTCAATGGGGTTCCTTCCTCTGTTTCCATGGATACTGACACAGTGCGCTCTCTCGCCATTTGCCTTTCTAAAGGGCAGTGTGAACTCTAGGCTTCAGCCGTGTGTGTTTTTTTTTTGTTTTGTGTGACCGGGGCTGCTGTGGTTTCCACATATTGTCTCTTTGTCTCTGTTTAAATGAACAGTTTTATATGCAAAGACTAATGAGGCCAGATGGTTACACGAACCCAGGTGAACTGAGAAACAGAGCAGTCGTGTGCGACCTGTTTCCAACAAACGAGGCTCTATTTTCAGCACCTTTCATTAACTCTTTAGCAACAGCAACTCTTGAACCGGCCTCATGTGTAACTCCAACCAGTTTTTTATGAAAGCAGCTATGGGCAATTCTAGTACCGATACTTATCATCACTAAATATGAGGGCATTTTTTTTACCTTTTCCTGCAGGATATTTGTATATTGAAGGCTTCTCTTATGAGATGTAAATAAACCAATTAGCCTAATTTATACAGTGAAGTACTACTGATATTTTTTACTTTATTGATCTAACATAAAACAAGCTGACTCTCGCTATGAGCACAATTTAGATTTAGGAAGAAACATTTACATTTCAGGAGGAAGTTGTTGTATTTGTATCAAAAAGTATCAGAAAACTACAAATATGTTAACTGACTGAGCAGAATGTAAATTTTATTTTGTTAAATAAAAAAAACAGCAGCGGGAAGAAGGTTGAATAGCTCAGTAGAACACAAAATTTTTTCCCCCCACACAAAAGACTATTTGCAATGTCAACTGATTCGATGTCCTGAATAACATCCTGTGTTAGAGTTTACATTTGCAAATCAGAAACGTTGCTTCAAAGTTCACCACAGCTTGGCCTAAGAAGCTCTAGTTCATTACAGAGTCGCCGCCACCATCCCTGACTTGAAGCTCCCAGACAATCTCTCTGCTGGGATTTGAAGAAGGTGCATGTTTGCGGTGCCTAAACCGAGCACCTCGGCAGAATTGGAGGCCTTTGCCCATTAAGAATGAGCAGCTAAAAGGTCCCTACAATGTACTAGAGGCTCTTGTCATTAAGCAGCTGAGTCATCTTGAGGCTGTTGAGTAAAAATACATTCTTGTGTTTTTTATATAAAACACATTATCTATGGAACTGACCTACTTAAATCTAGTTATGAGCAAAGAGCTGATAAATGATATATTGAAATAACTGCATAACTTTGCTTCCAATTCTGTGTTGCACAATCATGTTACCGATTTGCACCGGAAACTATATCATGTACTGTATTAGTGTATTTGATCAATTTTAGCAAGAGGGACAACTCTTTCTTTCTCTTTATAGATCATTCTCTGAGGAATGAAAAAATCAAAATCCCTGACAAATATAGTGACGCACCTCACATTTAAGTAACTTAGACATTAGGCATTTTGTGGTTTAACATGAGTACTGCGCCAGGATGTACCCTACACAAATTCTAATAGTTCTCGTGAAACATAAATATAAATATTTTATACCAGAATCTACATTGACATCATGATCTGCCCTCCTTAGTGTAATAATGTAGTGTAATAAACAGAATTCCCCACGGCTCATGCAGGATTACTGTCTTGTGCAACACTCATGAACACCACAGGTGACAGATGGATTTAGCATAGTTATCTCAGTGGGGGGAGCATAAAGAGTACGGGAGCCCTCGCAGCATGGTGGAGACGCCCTGGGACAAGATGGTGCTCTTCAGTTTCTCCCTCTTTATGAAGCACTGCTCAGATTGCCACACCTTCACAATGGAAACCAGTTTAATGTCTTCACAGAATGGCAGGATTCCTAAGTCTACCTATTTATCGCTTAATCGTCTCGCAAACGTGTCTCTGGGTGAAACAAAGATGGAGGCGCTAACAAAGCCGAAAAGAGCCGGTAGATTACCGAGCCTGAATGCAATCTGCTACCTCCGACATGGGCTTCCTGTATTGGTTAGGCAGTGTTGTGGATCATTCCCCTTCTGTCTGTGTGGAACAGCTGACATCAACACACATGCCTCCAGGTGGATTCCCCCAGCATACTAATGTGGGATAGCAGAGGCGAACGCTTTGCCGTGGCTTTCTGCGTCAGCGTCTGTGATCATTACTACAGTGACTCCCTCTGTTACTGCAGTTGTAAAAGACGCTCTTTTTCATTTGCTGCGCATCAGTGGATGGTCTGGACACACGAATATTGTCTGTGCTTCAAGAATAATTCAAGGACATAAGTAAATAATAATAAGCAATCTTGCTGTACAGTTAATTGTGGTTGAGCGACTGACACCCCTCCACGTATATATGTCTCTCTCTGACCGTTTGCACTTCCATCTACAGGGGGTCTGTGTCATGACAACAGCCTTTCTGCACTTCTTCTTCCTGGCATCGTTCTGCTGGGTCCTCACAGAGGCATGGCAATCCTACATGGCCGTGACGGGAAAGGTCCGGACCAGGCTCATCCGCAAGCGCTTTCTATGTCTGGGCTGGGGTGAGTTAGAACCATGGTCTCCATGCAAGGTGGTACTTTAACAGTGCATCTATTTATTTGTTGCCCCTCTCCCTCTTTTCACTGATCTCATGCTCTGTGAGGCAGCAAGATCGTCGTGCTGCCAGGCTCTTTGTTACAGTGCTTTTGTGCTAAAGTCAAACCCTGAGGGGCTCGCTAAATGGGCTAGCCTGGGGTGGGGTGGGAGGGGGGGGCAGCTCTCCAGTAGCAGGCTGGAGAGCTGACCTCATGTCTGATAAAGATGATTTAGACTGCAAAGAAAAAAAAACATTTATTTTGAATTCGAAGGACAGGAGTGAGTGTTTAAAATGTTAATGTTAAGTTATTGATGATGAGAATGGGGTTGGGATTAACTAAGTTTTTTCTTCTTCCCACTCCTTTTCGAGTGTGAATGTATGATTTGGAATTTCTTTACTCGCATGTATTATTTTGTTTGTGAATGCTCGAAATAACCAAACTTCAATCAATCAATCAATCAATCAATGTTTATCTGAATCTGCTTCTAAAAGGTTCCTTCTCACAGACTACTAGATCTCTGCTTTAAACAAAATCAATTTGATTATGAAAGAGCCCACACTCATTCTTCGTGTTACCTAGCAACAAACAAGGCACTCTTAGTCATTGCAGCAGTGCTGCTTGCTGCTGCAAAGGGGAAAAAATGACAAGCGCTGTTTTACAATAAAATTATATATATTCATTCGTCCTGTTTGGAGTGCAGCGTCTCCTGCGTCATGGATCCTGACATGCTTGTGTACAATTTACTTCTTCAACACTGCAGACATGCCCTGCATGACTACAAGGTGTTTGTCATGTGCCTCCAGGAAGCACAAGCAGATCGCATCATGGCGACGTGATGATTATGTCCTACACCGGTCCTGACTGGCTTTCCATGACATTTCTCATAAAGTTTTTTTTAGATGCACCAGCTGTTCTGGTGAATGATACTAATGTGAATGTAGCTATTGCTAGCAATCCAGTCACTGAACTATAGTTAGCCTACTGTTTGATGATATCATCACTTATTTGTGTTTAAAGTAATATACTACTGTGGGTTCTAATGACAAAAGAGATTATAATCATATAGTTTCCATTATAATAACAGGAAAAACTATTTTTTAAGTAAAAGAGCCAATTATTACATCTATCACTAGTATTTCTTGCAATCCTAATTTATGATTTGCATAAATGAACCAAATAAACAGGTTTCTGAATGAAGGTATAGCTGATATGAACAGGACCATTGTAGGTAGGTCATCCCACCACCAATAGCTAAAAGAGTCTCTGTGCTCTATTGCTGCAGAAAGGAGTCGGAGACAACTGCTAGTTTTTGAGGAGCAAAGTGCTCAAGATGATGAATAGAGTGGAATAGATGAATAGCTGTTTAAAATGGCTCGTGTCACACACTCCCTGGGATGCGCCGGCGACGCATTCGGGTACCCCGCCTCTCGCCCATAGCAAGCTGGGATAGGCTCCAGCAACTCCTGTGACTCGCAAAGCGGAAAAGGGGCTATAGATGAGAGATCTCAGCTACAAGAAGAAGGATGGATGGATGGATGTTAGCACTCATTCATTCATGAACAGTTTTGATGAATCAACAGCCTCTGACTACTTATTCTAATCAATGAATGACACTCTGAATTACAAAAAGTATATGAGAATAATTTTGAGCAAATTCAAGTTACCTCACCTACCCTACATGTGGAAACATTGGACAGTTAGAAGAAATAATGATTGACAGGGCATCGTCGTGCCCAGCCAATCAGAGCGCCGGGGGGCGGTGGCATGTCCAAAGAAGGATATTTTGAATTTGCCTCCAATCGCACCTGCTTGCGTTGGCCTGAAAGCAAAATCATTAATATTCTGAGCACACAGCAGTAAAGATCGACTCATTGCACCAATCTGTGATGAAGAGCCATACAGCAACAAAAAATAAATCCCTTCATGTAAAAGTTTTAAAGGGCGGGGTGAATTTCAACAATGACATTTTATATGTATAGGTTCCTGCATTTGATGCACTGTTGTCATTTTATCAAGACAGAACAGGCTGCTTCTTCAGCTTCATAGAACGCTGTAAATGGACTGTGTGATTATCTCACACTCACATTGTGGCTTCATGGAGTCTGGCTGCACTGTGATGCTGATATTTTCTGCACTGAGGAGAACTTGCGCTGTCAGGTCTAAAATAGAGGAGATCAAATGACTATTGATTTGTTTCTGTTTTTTTAGGATTGCCAGCTTTAGTGGTTGCAGTTTCAATGGGATTCACCAAAACAAAGGGATATGGGACACCTTTATAGTAAGTTTATTTTTATTTGTTGAATACATTTGTGGTATTTGTGGTATATTTCACAAAATACCACAAAAAAATACTTAAATATTTTTTAAGTTCTTCATATTATATAAAGACGTCACGTTCGGGACACAAACATGGCTCATATGAGTGGGAGTCTGCTGCGCAAACCTTTGGACCATCCGGCGTGACACAGTCACATCTAAAATAAACATTTTCATTGTTTTACAGTGAAAGAAAGAATAGAAATGCAGAACATTTGTAAGGATGACACTTATACTGGAGCCAATCCATTATTCTGTGCACACAATAGGATATTGATGATATTTAAGAGCAATGATTAAGTGCTTCTTCAGTGGCTTATACCAATCCTAAATCGTGCCATAACCAAAGTTCCCTGAAACCAATCAAATTTCAAAATAACACGGCTAGACGCCAATTTTGTGTGAGTTGAATCCCTGCTGGAAACCAAATGCATAAACACTGCTTAAAATCTCTTTAGCATTTTATTACCCTGTAAAACTTTGGAAATAGAGTTACAGCATATGGCACTCCTCCCCTGACAGTTGAGGAAAATACAATTGTTTGCTGGTGTGCACCATTAACTTGGAAGTTAATGTCTTTGTTTTAACAGTTACCTGTTTTCTCCTGCTTCCCCCCTGCAGCTGTTGGCTGTCTTTAGAGGGTGGTCTCCTGTATGCCTTTGTCGGACCTGCAGCTGCTGTTGTTCTGGTATGTTCAGACATCAGTTTTTTTTTAACTGCTGAGGATAGGAGGTAAAAGGACATTTAAAAATTTAAAGTGAAAAAAATACTTGAGGCATTTAAGAAATGTGCAGGTGTTGACATTTCTATAATCTATAGTTGTTAAATTTACTTTAGCTAATATCAAAATGCAGTTAAGTCCCCAAATTTTGCAGCTTCACAATAATTAACAGAACCTAAGGCTCATAGCGGGCAGCATTCTGTCTTGACCGGTTGGGTTGAGAATGAGAGAGAGGTAGAAAGACAGAGAGACAATGACAGATCAGGGGGAGCAAGAGACAAGGACAGGTAGGATGAGAGTCAAAAACAAAGAGGGAGAGATAGTGATAGAGAGACAGAGAGCACAGAAGCAGGGACATTCTTTAGTCTACTCTTGAACATAAAGATGGTCAAATAAAATTAAAAGGAGCAAACAAATATAATGATGCTTTAGAGATGATATAGCATCGGTTTAGTACAACTGCACTATACTAAAACGCGATAGGATGCTAAAATTTAAACACCTGACAAGAAGGAACAGTCAGATTTCAAAGTCAAAGTAATGAACTCAGGTGGTTCTCTTGTATTTAATGGAAGGGTGCACCTACCAGCTTGAGACCAGAAAATATTTTTATATCTCATATACTGGGGAATTTTATTTGCATTCTCTTGGTTTTAAAATGAAAATGCACAAAATAAATTTGAGTATGCAAATCCCTAAGTGTGTCTCAGCTGACGGCGAATGTCCCCCACTGTAAAACCGCTGATCTGTGGTGGGATTTGCAATAAAGTAGATTGAGATATTCCTCTTAAAATGTGACTAAACGTCGGGGTCTGACTTGCCATCTCGTCCCGCTGTGGTTCTCTTTCGTGATGAACCTCAGAGGAATGGAAACTATTCTTTGGAAAAATGGCAAGAACAAGCCTCTGCAGCGAGATGGAACAGCAGACAGCGGTTATCACGCCTTGATACTGTGACATCATAATGAAACGTCTCCTGCTAACAAAGCTCATTGAATAAGAATTTCCCCAAATGTATTTCTATAAATACATAATGAACTCTTTATCTCAGCTAGAGGCATTTCAAATAGAGAATGCATATTTGAAATCATCTGTTTCCCAGCTAAATCTGCCTCTATTTTCTGTTGGGCTAAGAATAGGGGAAGGTGCCTTCGAGATGTTTTTCTTGTCAGGCAGAGCTTTTCTTAAGGCTGCCATGCTGGACTGAGCATCCAGGGCATGCCTCATCCATTGGCTGGAATGTCACAGATGTGCAGACAATATATGCTAGAGGTCAAAGCTCAGCACATGGGAAAATCAAGAAGAGAAAAGAAATCCCTCTGCCTCCCCCCAGGGTAACAACATTAAATCCCAGCTGCCTTTGCGCTGTTGAATGTCAAGATGGGAAATTAAAGATACGATTCCACATTTGTTTGGACATAATCTCAGAGGCTAATATTCCTTTCCCCTTCCTCTTCACAGGTGAACATGGTGATCGGTATCTTGGTGTTTAATAAACTAGTGTCCAGAGATGGCATACTGGAAAAGAAGCTGAAGCACCGCGCAGGGTATGACAGCACGTCCTTGTTAGTACCTCCAATTTCTTCTTTACCTTCATGCAAAATTACAAATGTAATCTGATATATTTATTTTGTACATGTGAAGATTCAGACCTCCTTTTTTATTGCTGTTAAAAGGGGAAATGAAAAGCACAAACATAAAGGGGGTCATAACTCTCTCGGGACCGTCATGGCTCTGCACTTCTTTGGCAGAATCAGTCCACTGTGGAAATCAGTTAAATCGCCCACCCACTAGCTGTGTCTGCTGTAGCTAATGTGACAGGGGAGGATTTCAAGTCGGAGGAGTGGCTGTTTGTGTTGTTTGTCATGCTGTTGTCTCTGTGTCCCACAGACAAATGAGTGAGCCGCATACAGGATTAACTCTCAAGTGTGCCAAATGTGGCGTTGTATCAACAACTGCTTTATCAGCAACTACAGCTAGCAATGCAATGTAAGTGCTTGTCAGTGTCTGAATCAATGAGACGATGCAACGGGGAGTTTCTGCATGCACAGCGTGTTCAGCTCCACAATGTAGCCCACACTACAGTCCACACTCGCACCCCTTATGCATCAGGTCAGCATAGGGACCTTTTATTGTAAGCATGTCATGTTACAGGCTTCTTTGAGGCTCTGCTGTCAGTGGAGTAAAAAAAAAAGAGAGACCCATATGGAAATGCTACTTTTCACTCAGAACCTTATCATATCACCTTCACCAGGTTAGCTGGCTTTTATTTCCTCTGCACCCTCCTTCATCCCTCCTTCCAGGGCTTCGCTGTGGAGTTCCTGCGTTGTCCTGCCACTGCTGGCTCTGACCTGGATGTCGGCGGTGCTCGCCATGACAGACAAGCGCTCCATCCTTTTTCAGATCCTCTTTGCCATCTTTGACTCACTGCAGGGTTTTGTCATCGTGATGGTCCACTGCATCTTAAGGAGAGAGGTAAAGAAGTTTGTTGACTCGGAAATAAATCCCTTAATACTCAACACGCCGTTGCCCATAAAGTTGGAATAAAATATCTTTACCTCTTCTCATGAAATGATTGTGATAATATAATTTATTCTTGACAGCTAAATGTTATCGATCAAACTCTTCCAGATGTATCACAGTGAAAATGTAACTGCAATTGACCATTGAAGACTGTGCATTCAGGCTTAAGCCAAATTGAGGCTATTTGAACGAAAGGATTAAAGGCTTTGTTTTAATTTTTCTGACCTTGGTCAATTTAACAGGAAACATTTCAAGGGGATTTCACGCATAAGAATGTTCAATATTATTTATTAAAATATCACTCAGTAACTAATATTGAGAAAGAAGCAGCCCCACTCCTTGGTCAGATCCTGAGCTTGCTGTAGGATTTACAGTTCAGTTTACAGTTTGGCAGGAATCATTGATTCAATGGTAACTTCTCCACAAACAACAGTTTGCTGTTATCTCCCAATTTCTATGGATTAATCAGATTAATCAATTGCCAATCATCTTGTCTGGTAAAAAATTGTGGTCTTTCTGGAGATTTTCTTGCCTTCAAATGACTAATCTTTTGATGATGTTTGACACTTTTTTTTCAGACCGCATTTCCAAGGTAATCCAAACTGTTAGCTTGTTTGTGTCTGTTCTGTTGGAATATAGAAACTCTTTGATGTAATGCCAGTTGCATCGGGCAAGGCAATAGCCTGGCGAACGTCTTTGAAATTATAGAGCCAATTCTGAAGACATGAACTTACTGCATACAGGCAGGACAAAGACAAAGCAGTGAATGTCTTACCTCTTATAGCCAAACAGATGTTAAGCAGGAATGCATTTCACTGGGACTGAGCGTGTAATAATTGCACCTGCTGAAAGGTGTTTACTGGTGTATAAATAGGAATTAAAAAGAAGAATGTGTCTGAAAAAAGAATTATTACAACTTTATGGGCAACAGTGTAATAATGCAGTAATGAAGTTTCAAACGTAGTTTGTGACATGCAGTGTAATGGACACAATGACAAACTGACACCTTCTGTTTTAAGGTCCAGGATGCCTTCAGATGCAGACTCAGAAACTGCCAAGACCCAATCAGTGGTGATGCAACAGGAACCTTCCCTAATGGGCATGCTCAGATAATGGTAGGCATGTTATTTGCAGCCATTGGATGCTCTATAATTTAAGCAGACATTGTCCCTGGTTATTTATAAACGCATTCAAACTGACTTTTTCTCCTCTGACCTTGATTTAACTTGAGCTCTTTGTGCTGTTTTATTCTGCTCATCATTAGTTTAAATTGGCCTCTGAAATCTAAGGCATTGTTTTTAATGGGTTTATAATTTCCCATACATCAATTTTACAAAGCAATTACACACATGTTGGAGAGTTGGCCCTTTGATAGATGGTATTACTGGCCTCTGGTTTTCTAAACGCAATTCTTTATTTATGTTTGATTAAACTCACTGTCCCCATTTTCCATGCATCTCTCTCATTTCCTCTCATGCGGTATCAGAGGGCCGTTCCCCTACCTGACCTTTCGAATGGGACACCCTCTTTTCATCTAGTAACACCCCACCACTGGCACATCTTAACAATGATCTGCCATTAGTATTCTAATACTCCTCGCCGTGAAATTGTTTTTGCAATAGCAGAATGGTGTCATGCCCCCTGGTTCAATACAGTCATTAGCAGCAAGCACAAAATACATCTCAGCTGCTGTAGTTGCATTTTTTTCTCCCCATAGTGATTTTAGTGATATATTGTTAGGATGAGGCAAAAGGGAAAATGGCTGGTTTGTGTTTTTCTAAAGGCTTAGGATGAAATATATATATATATCATTTATCTCAGTCTCGATGTTTTTTAAAGAGGAGCATGGGTTTTGCATAAAAGCAATATGTAGTAGATCTATTCAAGGATTTACATCTTAACAATCCTGACCATTTGACTGTTTTCTGTCTACAGACGGACTTCGAGAAAGACGTGGACATCGCCTGTCGATCAGGTAAAAACCTAGATGGGATCTTTTACATTAGCATCTCCAATAAAAAGCAAAAACAAACTAAGCCAATGACAATGAAAGGTTATCAAACACTGACTTTAAACTGAGAACAGAGCAGCACTTTATATGAAAGCTGCTGCATATTTACTTCATCCAGTTTCCAACAACTTTATTTTCCGGATTTGATTCAATGTGACTAAAAGCAGCATCTTCTGCCATGAAACTAATTCAGTTGCATTGCTTGATGTGCTCATTGTAGAGGTCTGAATGCTTTTTATTCATTTTAGAAGGATTTTCTTCCTTCATTTCCGGCCATCATTCTATTGAGAAGTAAAATTACGTCCAGACCCCTGCATTAAACTTATCTATTCAAATGAGCCACAGTAATTATTGCTAGATAAGTGTATGATTTAATTAAACGGTCTTGAATAAATGCTCCTTGGAGACTATGCAGTTCCACTAGTGGTGGCAGCAGACAGAAGCCCAGAGCTTCATCTCTTTATCTCAAAGTTTTTCCAAACCGATGAAGAACATATAATAAATGGAACTATGGGAAATAACCAAGGCAACCGGAGACACTCCTCTTAGCCATCTTATCAAACTAAGGTGGGCAAAAGATAAAGTGACTCTGATGGAAGCAGCGGTCTCGACAGCCAGAAAGGTTCTTTCCAAAAGACTCTGTGGACTGATGATGATGAATATATTTATTAGATAGAATGTTAGAGTACAAGTACAGTCAAACAGTAGCATGTATTACAGTACAAATACAGTCAAACATCCTGTCTAAGAGGAGCATTTCAAAAAAGCCCTTGCGGTCTTGTTTCCGTTGAAAGTCCTTAGTACATAAACCATCGACATTTAACAATACCAATAAAATAAAAATAAATTACTCCACAGATGCAAAATAACAATAAATTGAAAAGACACATAATATGTACAATGTAGGGGCGGATTGACCAGGAGAGAGTCGTGATGACTATCTCCGTTTCTGCCCCCCTGAAAGGTGAATTTGTAGGGCCGTTTTGAATGAGGCCAAAGAGGTGCATGTTTGCTTGCATGACTCAAGCAATGGTTATCATCAGAGGATGAGGCAATACCCTGCAGTGTCATCCTACAGTAAATGAAAGTAAGTTCCAGTCAGGGGATCGTTCTGCAGGAATACCAGACTTTGTTGTTTCCTCCACGTCCACCCTGAGCATTAAATTAGATTAACACAAAAGAGCCCAGTATGAAATCTCATTAGTTGTCCTTGGGATCTCATTGCAGGCCTTTTGTGAAGGGAATATAGTTTATAAATCAAATGTTAAAATTCTCTGGTGGGGACACAACAGGCCGCTTCCATAAGTGGTCAGTATTTTATGAGCGTGAAGCTTTAAGCTTCTAGAACATCAGTCAACTTTCAGTGTCATCGCCAATGTCTCAGGAGGGTTGGGATAGCACAGAGTGAATTTCAGGGAGAGAATGAGCAATGTCACGTTATTTTCTCTTTCTATATTTTGTTGTTCTTTGTAATATCAGA